>NC_081407.1:47826365-49026365 GCF_030272615.1 Cryptomeria japonica | reverse complement strand
ATTTGTAAAAGATAACTCTGCATTTGCCTCCTCTGCAAAAATCCTTTTAAGAGGTATCCTTACTTGGTTGTTAGGAAATCAAATGCTTGTACTCTGGGCCTTAACTGTAACATTGATTCCGCATGCTTCGACCGTCCCTTCAAAATCGAATTCATACGAGAATTCATATTTTAGCTCCAACGGGCCGCAGTCTTTCTGCAAGTGTCTCTCTGTGAATTTCATTTTGACGGCTTTGTCCTTAGTCTAAGTCCTGTCTTTTATTGGCTACATAATACCACGCGGCATCCGACCATTGGCTTAGAAAATCCCCTCACATTCTATTTTGATACTGGCTGAATGTCGCCCTTTATACTATAGCGGGCCCGTGCTTTTCTCTTTTTGCCATGTCATCATCACGACACGTGGACGGCTGATATTCATTCTCGCTATTTCGTAGCCTTAACGGGTGAGCACTTAACCCTTGCGAAATAGCGCGGGCCGTTGGATTATCTTTCAAGTTAATCACCTTTTAATCCTTCGAACAGTTCCTCAGGAATGGTGGGCCCCTTGAGTCATCAGTGACATCTGGCATCTAGTCATCCACTGTGCTAATTTGTCATTCTGTCATTTGCCGGAAGAAGAACCATGGGGGCCCCACTTCAGTCTCGACAGGTCTACCTCAGAAATGGTGGGCCCACTGAAATGCCATAGACACCTGGCTTTCTTGTCACCTTCGAAGCTGACCTGTCAACTTTTCATTTGTCGAACATACACTACAGGGACCCACAGCTGCCTTTTAGACCGCGTGTCATCAAGACACGTGGACGGTCCAGGTTAACTTTCGCTATTTCGCAGCCTTAAAATGTGAGCATCTTACCCTTGCAAAATAGCGCAAGCCGTTAGATCTTATCTCGACTTGCACGGCATTTAAACCCTGCTAGGAGCTTTCAGAAGAGGTGGGCCCACGGACACATCATGGACACCTGGCGCCCTGTCCTGCTGACTGTGGCGGCCTGTGCCACGTGTTACCTTATAATACGCCAAAAGAAAGCCACGGGGCTCCAGCTATCTCTGACAGCTATGCCTTCCACTTACCCTGTCGTGACACATGGACGGCCGATATTCATTCTCGCTATTTCACAGCCTTAAAATGTGAGCACTTAACCTTTGCGAAATAGCGCTGACCGTCAGATCCTTTCTCAAGTTGCTCGGCATTTAAACCCTGCTAGGAGATTTTGGAAGAGGTGGGCCCACGGACACATCATGGACACCTGGCGCCCTGTCATCTTCGAAGCTGACCTGTCAACTTTTCATTCGCTGGAAGGAGCCACGGGGTCTCAATGAATTGTAAGAGCTATCCCTGCCAGGTCACCTCCGCCTGTGAGCTGACTCGTCTTTGGGGCCCACTTTGATCCTTAATCTTAAAATGCCGACTGTGGCGGCCTGTGCCACGTGTTACCTTATAATACGCCAAAAGAAGACCACGTAGAGGGGGGGGCCCCACCTTCTTGACAGCCGCAACTTTCACTTCCTCCGCATGACACATGGACGGCTGATATTAATCCTCGCTATTTCGCAGCCTTAAAATGTGAGCACTTAGCCTTTGCAAAATAGCGCCAACCATCGGATCTTTCCCCAAGTTGATCAGTGTTTATTGGGCCCGGCACTTTAGAAGGAAATAATAAAAGGCGAAAATTTTCAAATAATTAACATGACCGCCTAGGTAAATAGCAAGGGGGGACACTTCTTACGACCCCGCGACCCATGACTTAAGTGAAATAAAGTAACGTCGGAATAGAAACCAGGGGACCTAACACAAAAGATAAAGCCTAAAACTTAGAAAAACCTTAAACCCTCTAGGTTTAGAATAAGGCTGAAGCATTTGGGGCCACATCTTGTACAAATTTTTTTCAAAAACCATAGCCAAATATTGGGGAAAGAACCCAATTTTAAAAACAGCGATAACAAGACCAATGAACAAATCACCATAAAAAAGTGTGCAAACAATGTCTTCGACATAACCAAGTAGTCTCCAAGTCATTACAAGTGTCAGTGAACAATATAACCTATTGGTGAACCAAATATCAGTGACTGTGCATAAGTCACTAACTTGTCGGTGAACATAATCAAGAGTCTCCAAGTGCTGATAAATGTTGACAAGTGTTGACATTAATGACAAAACCATATCAACATATCCAAAATACTAACAATCTCCCCCTTTGGCATTGATGGCAACACAAGATGGAAAAAACATCAAAGTGCCAAAATAGAAATACCAAAAATCAAAAACCAACAATCTCCCAAAGAGATCATTAACTAGAAACCAAAATATAGATACAGAGAGTAATAATCTCTCCAACAATTTCTCCCCAAAGTAACAGTCTCTCCCCGAAGGGATAATGTGTTTTTCTATAGATATCTCTCCCCCTTTGACATCAAATGCCAAAGCAATACAAAAACCAGATTCAAATACAAAATACCAACTCATTAAAAAATACCAACTACTCCCCCTGAGAAGTAGCTTTCCTCATCAAAGCTGAAAAAATATTTCTCTGTTAATTCTGTCGGTTGATGACAAATATCAACTGTCTAAGTCTCTACCGGTGGGGGTAGAACCCCAAGCTTCTCTTTGACATATTCAAAAGTCTCCTTAGGCAAAGGCTTAGTAAAACTATCTACAATCTGCTCTTTAGTATTCACATAAACCAATTTCACCTCTTTTGCTTCAACATTCTCTTTTAGAAAATTGAATTTGATAGAAACATGTTTAGTCTTTGAGTGAAATATTGGGTTCTTAGATATATCAATTGCTACCATATTATCACAGTAAATAGATATAGGTTCCTTGCATTTTACCTTTATGTCCTTCAATATTTGTTTAATCCATAATACCTATGTGCAATTAGTTGCTACTACAACATATTCCGATTCAGCTATTGATAAACATGTGCAACTTTGTTTCTTGCTCAACCAAGAAATTAATTTGCTACCAAGAAAAAATGCTCCGCCGGTGGTGCTTTTTCTGTCATCTACATCTCCTACCCAATTTGCATCTGTGTATGCACATAAATCAATGTTTTCATCTCTAGGATACCATAAGCAAATATTTGTAGTGCCTTGTAGGTACTAGAAAATCCTTTTTACTACTGATTCATGGTTTTCTTTACGATTACTCTAAAATCTTGAGACAATACATATTGCATTTATAATGTTGGGTCTTATTTGTGTCAAATACAATAAACCTCCTATCATAGACTTGTATCTAGTCAGATTAACAGGTGTTGATGCATCGTTCAATGATAATTTATCAGTTGTAGTCATAGGTGTGCTTACCGGTTTAGAGTTTTCCATGTCAAATTTCTTTAGTAATTCCTTCAAGTACTTAGATTGACATAAGAATATACCTTTATCAGTCTGTGAAATCTACAATTCTAAAAATAATTTTATCTCCCCAATCATAGACATTTCAAATTTTTGCTGCATTTTATTAGAAAAGTCTTTACATAATCCATCTTCTCCTCCAAAGATTATATCATCAACAAAAACTTCAATAACCAAGATGTCATCTGTTAGGGGTCCCACAAATACTGAGAGTGGGGGCTGAATCAATATCTAACCGGTAATAAGAATTTCTTAAGTTAAAACATGCAGAACATAATATAACAGTGTATCGGTATGCAAGAAATAATGCAATAAACAGAATCAAGAACATCCACATGAAAAGTACACCATAACACAAGATGTTTAATGAGGAAACCCTGTGTGGAAAAAACATCAGTAGGATTTGTGACCCACAATATTCATTCACTGGCCAATAAGAGAATATTACTTACAATAGGGGCGTGCACATGCAGGAAGGCCAACTGCCTAGAGCTCACTGCTCAATGGGAAGTCACACTGACTTACAATAGGGATTATACTAATCCAATAACTTGTACTACTTTACAATAGCATCTTCAATGCTAGATTCAGTACCGGTTCCTAATCTGTTCTTTACATATACCCTTGACCTATATTTCGCACATTAGGTCTACCTAATATTTTCCTTTATGCTCCTACATCACTTCTACAAATGTCTACAATGATCTCCTTTATATATAAGAGTCATTTTACAATTTTCCAAGTCAGCTTACAATAATAAACAAAATATTGCATAACAAAAATTTTGTCGGCCTCTATGCCGGTATACTTGTTTTCTTCTGTGTCGGTGTCGGTGTCCTGAGTCCCAGTGTAGAGTGTGATCTGCTGATGTCGGTGCACTATCTTGCCAGTGTAATACTTTGCCCGTATGATGTCTTGTCAGTGCCATAGGATTGCAAGGTTGTCATCAATGACAAAACCTTCAATCACATACAATGTCTCATTGGAGTGTGCATATGCCAACAATCTCCCCCTTTGGCATTGATGGCAACACTCATGGGAAATTTCAAAAAGTATCCAAAAATGTTACCAAAAAAATTTACCAAACATGTGAGAGCTCCCCCTAAGCATATAATTCCTGTGTTTTGAATTTTCTCATCCCACTACTCCCCCTTTGGCATCAATGACAAAGGTTGTCAAGATGTCAGTGGAGTTTGTAGTTTCATCTATCCATATCCTCAACCTTGTAGCTGGGTAGTTATTATCTGAAAAAGATCTCCCAAAATTAAGTTTATACTATCCATAAACTTCTTATTGTCCTTTATTGTTGTCTCAATTCTCTTCACTATACTGATGAGATGCTGCAAATGCTCTGCTGGTGTTTTTCTTCCTTGTGTTAATGCCTCAGAAATTTCCTTCCGCAGAGATGCTAAATAGTCCAATCTTGGACTTAGTTTAGATCTCAAATGTTTTGCCTTATTTATTATTCTTTCTTTCTCCCTTTCCAATTTGAGTAATTCTTCTTCAAAATTTGCTATCTTTTCTTCAAAAACTGATAGTGAATCAGGTGACTTGACAAAGTTGTCTGCAAGTTTATTTATCTCATCCCGTGCCTTGCTTATTTTCTTGTCAATATCTACAGTCAAAAAGTTTGTTTTACATGTATCTGTATACAAATTTTTGTATTCTTTCAACAAATTACATAATTCTGGTAGAAGTGTGTCAAAATCTCTGTTACACTTCTTTATTTCCTCATCAAAGAATTTCTGTTTCTCAATTTTTACCTTATCCTTCACTGATTCTTCCTTTATTTTCTCAATGTTTTCAGAAATATATTTACACAATGTATCCAATTGTCCTAAAGAATTTATTATCTATACTAAATTTGGGAGCTATTACCTTCAAAATTGGTATGGAATCATCAATTGCTTTATAAGCCTGTGACCTGCAGTACGTTATTTTCTTGATAGAATCAAGAAATACCTTAGTCACATTTGTTGACTTGAATACTGATGATGATCCAACAATCTGAGTACTGGTGGGAATATTGCTAAATTTTGTAGAAGTGATGTAGGAGCATAAAGGAAAATATTAGGCAGACCTAATGTGCGAAATATAGGTCAAGGGTATATGTAAAGAACAAAGCAGGAACCGGTATTGAATCTGGCATTGAAGATGCTATTGTAAAGTAGTACAAGTTATTGGATTAGTATAATCCTTATTGTAAGTCAGTGTGACTTCCCATTGAGCAGTGAGCTCTAGGCAGTTGGCCTTCCTGCATGTGCACGCCCCTATTGTAAGTAATATTCTCTTATTGGCCAGTGAGTGAATATTATGGGTCACAAATCCCACTGAGGTTTTTCCCACACCGGGTTTCCTCGTTAAACATCTTGTGTTATGGTGTACTTTTCATGTGGATGTTCTTGATTCTGTTTATTGCATTATTTCTTGCATACCGGTACACTGTTATATTATGTTCTGCATGTTTTAACTTAAGGAATTCTTATTACCGGTTAGATACTGATTCACCCCCCCTCTCAGCATCTGTGGAACCCCTAACAATTAGTATCAGAGCCTGGTCCTCTATTTTCAGAAGCCTAACAGCTTGAGGAAAATCTTGACACCGGTAAAGATGGAAAATCTGATGAAGCAACTTGAAGGAGCTCTTACAGACTATGATGCAGAGAAATTGAAAAATATCAAATTAGAAGATGATTTAAGGGCAGCTCAAGATATCATTCAGGCACTTCAAGAAAATTTTATTGTTGCAAGAAATAAGAGAAGAGAACTTTGTGAAAAATTGCAAAATGAGAATGATGAAAAGGAATCACTTAATGATATGATAAGCAAGTTGAAACAAGAGATCATGACAACAAAAAATGAAATGCAAGATATGACTATGAGATTTTGCAAAGAGATTGAGGATAGGAAGAAGAATGAAGAAGAACTGACCAGAAGACTAAGTGGTGCAGCAAATGAGAGCACAAGACTTAGCTATGAAAATGACATGTTGAAGACAGATCTAATGCATACTCAGAATGACTCAAATGAACTGATGAGACAAAAAGAAATCTTGGAAAGAGAACTGGAAACTGCAAATCAACACAAAGAAAAATTCAAGAAAAGCTCAGAGGAACTTGGTACCTTGTTGAAGAATCAAAAACCTAAAGGTGACACTTTTGGAATTGGCTTTGAAGTTGGTGAAAGCTTCGGTACTGCAAATAATCAGGATCACAGCAAACTGGTAAGACAACCTAATGCGTATAAATTCAATGGAAAATGTTTTAACTATAATAAGTATGGTCATAGAGAAAATGAATGTAGATCTAGGAATTATTAGAATATCAATACACCCACCGGTCAATGTTCAAAATGCAACAAAGTTGGTCATAACTCTAAAAACTGCAGAATGAATGTGAGAGGTTATGTTTATGGAAGATTTGGACATTTATCAAATCAATGCAGAACACAAACTGGCATAGGTTATGAGAAAGCTATTCAAAAGAATAATGTAACTTGTTATGCATGTAATAAGATTGGGCATATTGCTAAATTTTGTAGAAGTGATGTAGGAGCATAAAGGAAAATATTAGGCAAACCTAATGTGCGAAATATAGGTCAAGGGTATATGTAAAAAACAGAGCAAGAACCGGTACTGAATCTGGCATTGAAGATGCTATTGTAAAGCAGTACAAGTTATTGGATTAGTATAATCCTTATTGTAAGTCAGTGTGACTTCCCATTGAGCAGTGAGCTCTAGGTAGTTGGCCTTCCTGCATGTGTAGGCCCCTATTGTAAGTAATATTCTCTTATTGGCCAGTGAGTGAATATTATGGGTCACAAATCCCACCGAGGTTTTTCCCACATCGGGTTTCCTCGTTAAACATCTTGTGTTATGGTGTACTTTTCATGTGGATGTTCTTGATTCTGTTTATTGCATTATTTCTTGCATACCGGTACACTGTTATATTATGTTCTGAATGTTTTAACTTAAGGAATTCTTATTACCGGTTAGATACTGATTCACCCCCCCTCTCAGCATCTGTGGAACCCCTAACAATTAGTATCAGAGCCTGGTCCTCTATTTTCAGAAGCCTAACAGCTTGAGGAAGATCTTGACACCGGTAAAGATGGAAAATCTGATGAAGCAACTTGAAGGAGCTCTTACAGACTATGATGCAGAGAAATTGAAAAATATCAATTTAGAAGATGATTTAAGGGTAGCTCAAGATATCATTCAGGCACTTCAAGAAAATTTTACTATTGCAAGAAATAAGAGAAGAGAACTTTGTGAAAAATTGCAAAATGAGAATGATGAAAAGGAATCACTTAATGATATGATAAGCAAGTTGAAACAAGAGATCATGACAACAAAAAATGAAATGTAGGATATGACTATGAGATTTTGCAAAGAGATTGAGGATAGGAAGAAGAATGAAGAAGAATTGACCAGAAGACTAAGTGATGTAGCAAATGAGAACACAAGACTTAGCTATGAAAATGACATGTTGAAGACAGATCTAATGCATACTCAGAATGACTCAAATGAACTGATGAGACAAAAAGAAATCTTGGAAAGAGAACTGGAAACTGCAAATCAACACAAAGAAAAATTCAAGAAAAGCTTAGAGGAACCTGGTACCTTGCTGAAGAATCAAAAACCTAAAGGTGACACTTCTGGAATTGGCTTTGAAGTTGGTGAAAGCTCCGGTACTGCAAATACTCAAGATCACAGCAAACTGGTAAGAAAACCTAATGCTTATAAATTTAATGGAAAATGCTTTAACTGTAATAAGTATGGTCATAGAGAAAATGAATGTAGATCTAGCAATTATCAGAATATCAATACACCCACTGGTCAATGTTCAAAATGCAACAAAGTTGGTCATAACTCTGAAAACTGCAGAATGAATGTGAGATGTTATGTTTGTAGAAGATTTGGACATTTATCAAATCAATGCAGAACACAAACTGGCATAGGTTATGAGAAAGCTATTCAGAAGAATAATGTAACTTGTTATGCATGTAACAAGATTGGGCATATTGCTAAATTTTGTAGAAGTGATGTAGGAGCATAAAGGAAAATATTAGGTAGACCTAATGTGTGAAATATAGGTCAAGGGTATATGTAAAGAATAGAGTAGGAACCGGTACTGAATCTAGCATTGAAGATGCTATTGTAAAGTGATACAAGTCATTGGATTAGTATAATCCTTATTGTAAGTCAGTGTGACTTCCCATTGAGCAGTGAGCTCTAGGCAGTTGGCCTTCCTACATGTGCAGGCCCATATTGTAAGTAATATTCTCTTATTGGCCAGTGAATGAATATTGTGGGTCACAAATCCCACCAAGTTTTTTCCCACACCAGGTTTCCTCATTAAACATCTTGTGTTATGGTGTACTTTTCATGTGGATGTTCTTGATTCTATTTATTGCATTATTTCTTGCATACCGGTACACTATTATATTATGTTCTACATGTTTTAACTTAAGAAATTCTTATTACCGGTTAGATACTGATTCACCCCCCCCTCTCAGTATCTATGGGACCCCTAACATCATCATTAGTCACTTTTTAGTATAGATTGTTGTCTGCATTACCTTTAGTAAAACCAATCTTCAAAAGATATTTGTCCAATCTAGCATACCAAGCTCTAGGAGCTTTCTTTAGTCTATACAAAGCTTTCCTTAACCTGCAAACCATATCTTTGTCATCTGTCAATGAAAATCCATCAGGTTGTTCAATATAAACTTCTTCTTCAAGATATCCATTCAGAAATGCAGATTTAACATCCATTTGATATACTTTATATTTCTTGTGGGCTGCAAAAGCCAAGAATAATCTAACTGCCTCAATTCTAGCTACTAGTGCAAAGGTTTCATTATGATCAACTCCTTCTTTCTGTGAATATCCCTTACACACTAATCTTTCTTTGTTTCTAATTACCTTGCCATCTTCACTAAGTTTATTCCTGAATACCCATTTAGTTCCAATTACATTTTTGTCTTTAGGTCTGCGAACTAATGCCCATGTATTGTTGTTTTCAATTTGTTCCAATTAATCTTCCATAGCTTTAATCCAATATTTATCTTCACATGCCTCATTAATTGATGTTGGTTTAATTTGAGAAATAAGACATACCTCTTCATTTGTCAATCTTCCTCTAGTCATAACTCCTTGATACTTGTTTCCAATTATCTGATCTTCAGAGTGGTTCAATCTTACCTATCGGGGTGTTTTTACTTGATGCTTTTCTTCAGTGACTGTTGAATTCTTAGATGATGCCAATGTAACTGAATCAACATTTTGTATTGGTGTACTCATTGTAGGTTCATTTGTTATTATCTCTATTGCCGGTTCAGAGTCCATGTACCTTGAATTTCCTCTAAACTATTCATCAATCTTCACATTTGCACTCTCAACAATTTTTTGCAATCTCTTGTTAAAACATCTATATGCCTTTCTCTTAGATGAATAACCAAGAAATATTCCTTCATCACTTCTAGGATCAGATTTGCCAATATACTCATCTCTTCTAATATAGCATTTACTTCCAAATATTCTGAAATATTTAAGAGTAGGAGTATTACCAAACCGTAGTTCATGAGGGGTCTTACCAGTTTGACCTTTGATGTGGACACTATTGAATGTGTAAATTGTTGTATTCACTGCTTCTCTCCAATATATATGAGGTAGGTTTGCTTGTGATATCATGATTCTAGTTGCATCCAAGATAGTTTTGTTTTTCCTTTCCACAACTCCATTTTGCTAGGGTGTCTGGGGTGCTGATAACTATCTTTTGATCCCATTCACTTCACAAAATGTATTAAATTCCTTAGATGTGAATTCACCTCCTTGATCTGATCTCAAACATTTGATTTTATTACCAGTTTCATTCTCTACCATCACCTTGAATAGTTTGAATTTCCCAAAAGCTTTTGATTTCTCCCTGAGAAAAGTAACCCAACACATTCTAGAATAGTCATCAATGATTAGCATAAAATACCTATCTCGTTGTAAACTTCTAGTTCTTGCTAGACTACATAAATCAGTATGAATTAAGTCAAGAGAATTATTGGATTTATGTGGTATACTCTTAAAAGATTCTCTAACTTGCTTTCCAAATTGACATTCCTTACATACCGGATTGTGAGGTTTAACAATCTTAGGTAAATCTCTTATTGTCTTAGTTGTATTGATTTTCACAATGCAATCAAAATTTACATGACAAAGTCTCTTATGCCATAACCAAATTTCATCAATATTTCCAATCAAACATGCTTTCTCATTTTTATTCAAATGAAAGATATTACCTCTAGTCTGATTACCGGTTGCAATTTCTAAGCCAGTTCTATTTAAGATTTTGCATTTACCATTCTTGAATTGTAACTGAAATCCTTTCTCAACTAATTGACCAACACTCAAAAGATTATGCTTCAAACCTTCAACATAGTAAACATTATCAGTATTGTGCTTACCATCAAAAGATATAGTACCTCTTCCTTTGATCAGACAAGCTTTATCATCTCCAAATCTTACTAGACCTCCAAGTTGAAATTTTATCTCACTATTTGTGAGTAACGCCCACGTTTTCGCTATACAAAGCTCTTGAAATATTTTGCTAGGTGCTACGGAAGAAAACATTAATAATCATCTGTTTTGAAACTGACGTGGATTCTTTTCCAGCTTTGAATAAAGACTAATGAAGTCAAAGTCTCATCGCCAAATTTCCTCCATGCGGCGGAGATGTCAAGAGTTTCACATTCATTGTTGTTTGTATTTCTGAAAGGTTAAGAATTTACTTCTATCACCAGTCATATGATGTGAACATCTGGAATCAATAATCCATTCATCCTTATCTTCAATTTTAGCCGCCAGGGCCTACTCTACTGGTTGAACAATAGGTGTCGGTTGATCTTTTGTTATAGAAACAAAATCTCATCCATTATCTGTTGGATCCTCATCAGAATCATCAGTAACTCCTTCATCAACATAGTAACAAGATTTGTCTCTATTCTTCTTAAACTTGTATCTCTGATATTCAGGGTTAGGCGTATATGCTCTTTTAGTTTCTTCTTTCAATCTTGCATGTCTATCAAGACACCTAGAAGCCATGTGACCAAGTTTGTTGCAGTTAAAACATTTAAAGGGTACTTTACCTTCATACTTACTTCCAACTGGACCTTTAGGCATTTTCCTTGCAAATAGTGCTTCAAGTTCTTCCAATTCTTCATTTTCTCTCCTGCTTTCTTCAAGTTCTCTTGCATAAAAGGCTTCCCAATTAGATTTGTCAAAATGATGATGATGATGATGTAGATGATGTTGATGCTTTAAAAGCTATCTCTATCTTTATTGTAGCAACAGGACCAAATTCCTCAAGTTCAAAAGCTGAAAGTTTTCCAACTAGAGTGTCTCTAGATACTGATGTATTAGGCATTGTTCTCAATTCATTTATAGTAGTAAATTTCACTTTATATGTCGGTGGTAATGCTCTTAAAACTTTAGAAACAATTTCATCTTCACTTAAGGTTCCTCCACAACATTGTATACCCAAAACAATTTCATTTACTCTTTCCATAAAAGCAGAAATCCTTTCATCTTCTTCCATTTTCAGATTCTCATTCCTGACCCAGAAGCATTCAAGTTTTGCAATTTTGACCGTGGAATCTCCTTCACTCAATGTTTCCAATTTGTCCCAAATATCTTTATCAGTAGATCTATCTGATAATCCCATGATTTGTTGTTCTGACAATGCGCTCAAAAGTGCTTTTGTTGCTTTGCAATAATTTCCCTCATCTTTAGCCAAGGTTGGTGGATTAGGTTGACCTTGAGTAGGAGCAGTATAATCATTCTTTCTAACATCCCATATGTCCTTTCCAATGCAATTCAAATTTGTCTCCATCCCGATCTTCCATATACCATAGTTGGTTCCATCAAATTTAGGACTGTCCTTCCTAAAATATGTAGAAGACATTGGATCTCCTCAAGTTGTTAAACTTCTACAAAAAGAGGACTAGGCTCTGATACCAATTGTTAGGTCCTAGAGACAACTGAGAGGGGGGGTGAATCAGTTGTCTAATAAATTCAAACCAAAATTAACTTAACCAAAATGTAATGCTTAATACTGATAAACCAAACTTTATGCTGGTAGATAGTTTTATCAGTTAATTGCAGTACCGATAAAGATTAATGCATGAAAGAGAAAGACAATAACATCCACAACACATAACATAGATATTTGTATGTGGAAACCTTGTAAGGGGAAAAACCACAGTGGGAAGCCTTACCCACAATCAGATGATACTACTGCAGATAGTATGTGTGTACAATATGGAGTCTGCACATGCAGAAAGGCCAGCTGCCTAGAGCTCACTGCTCAATCACAAAATGGGAGTCACACTGACTACAATTGGATGGTTAAATCCAATGATAATGTACTGCTCAAAATAAAATCTTCATATGCTAGATTCAGTACTGGTTTATCTTTGATATGCCTTCTTCAAACCTTCCTTCAATCTTGAATGATGTCTACGTGTATAGCTCTGCTTAGTTTTGCATATACCATACTCACACTTACTTACATTCCCATATCAATCTCACAAACGATATCTTACATTTATACCATAGTCTAAGACCATTCGATTAAGTCGGCTCACTAAAGATATTACAATAAAATCATTTACAAATGAATCAATATCCGATGCATCATGTTGGCTCAATACATTTACAATAATAACAAATTATCTTCCTAACATGTCGTGCTGATCTGGAATAGATATGCTTGTCGGTGCATAACCTGGACCTATTTGCTGATAACAGCAAATATGCAAACCCGAATAGACCAATGAAAAAATCACCATAACAAAGTGTCCAAACAATGTCTTCGACATAACCAAGTAGTCTCCAAGTCATTCCAAGTGCCGGTGAACAATATAACCTGTCGATGAACCAAATATCCATGATTTTGCATAGGTCACTGACTTGCCAGTGAACATAATAAAGAGTCTTCAAGTGCTGATAAATGTTGACATGTATTGACATCAATGACAAAACCATATCAACATATCCAAAATAACAATAGACTTATCTCCTAACAGAGATCTAGATTCCTAATAGGATCTATTCTGGTGAAGAACATTGTCTGACCTTAACCGGTCCGGTTACTATTCTGCAAATAGTTGACTTGTGAGTTTTACTCACTGTGGTTTTTCCCATTTGGGTTTCCACATCAAAAACATCTTGTGTTATGGTGATTGCACTTTTTGGAGTGAATGCTTTATTTTCTATCTGGATTGTTTTTGTTCTAATCAAGTTATTGTTTAACCTACTTCACCGGTCAGCAGTAAAATTGTTTAAGTGTTTATTGAAGTTATTAGGTATACTAATTCACCCCCCCCCCTCTTAGTATTCATCAGCAAATGTTAAAGGATATCAAAGTGCATTGCACTGGACCGGTAGTTATTCACTGTGATAAATTTGCTGCTATTGACATATCAAAGAATCCTGTATTTCATTCTAAGACAAAACACATATCTATCAAGTATAACATTTTGAAGCAATAGGTGGAAGAAAATGAAATTAGATTGGTTTATGTGAACACTAAAGAGCAAATTGCATATATTTCACTAAACCTTTGCCTAAAGAACCATTTGAGTACCTAATAGTCAAGTTAGGGGTTTCTACCCCTCCGACAAAGAACTTATTGATGCTTTTTGGCATCATTCCGATATGCATTATCAGAGATATTATTCATTTTGGCACTGATGTGGGGATGCTACTGCTCAGGGGGAGTAGTCAGCTTTGTGATTTAATGGTTTATAATTTTTCTTTGATATTTTTATAATATTTATGGCATTGATGTCAAAGGGGGAGAGATATTGATGTGAAAAGGGAAAAGGGAGTTGTATACATTAGGGGGAGAGATATATGTGTAATTGAGAGCTTTATAGAGATATCATTCACAGGGGTAGTTTGGTCTTTGTTTCAAAACTTCACTACTATATCTTTATGTGGGAAAATGTTGGTTGTCTTCTATTGGGGGAGACTTGTTTGGCATTTCTTGGTACTTAGATGTTTTTCACATCTAGTGTTTCCATCAATGCCAAAGGGGGAGATTATTGGCCATTTGGAGGAAATGATTATGTGTTGCATTGATGTTTTGTCACTGATGTCAAAACTAGTTGTTTGGATGCTTTACCGACACCCTTCTAGTCCTAGTAGGATGAGTGGTTTCTAGTTGGTTTGGATTCAACATTATCCGGAAGGCTCTGATATAGTTTGGTTATGGAATTGTCTTATTCTTGATACTCATGTTCATATTCAGTAAGTTGGTTTTGGTCTGGTGATCGAATGCTATCCAGTTTGCTTGGAAGCTTGGCTTGCGGTACCGATGAGGGTTTCACCGGCATAGCTTTGATGAAGATCTTGTATGATATGCATAAGTGGTGTTGGTACAACTTCTGGTGGACATTCAGGATGTTGTTGGTGATCATGTTTGAGACTTGGCTGATTTGGATTATTGCTTTAGTGTATGGACCTATATTGGGTTCTAGTTGATCTAGGTTATGGACCGGCTTAATGTAACCTATAGATAGGACAGCTCGATGTGTTTTCGAGATGTTTCCAGTTCTATATTGTTTGTTTGGTCTAAGGCCGAAATGTTTTGTAATTATTTTATTATTTTATTGTCTGGTGGTCGACCTGATTGTTTACGGTCAAGGTTTGTATATATATGATGTAAGTTCCCATTGTAGATCATCATGTTAGGGTTCCCACAGATACTGAGGGGGGGGGTGAATCAGTATCTGACTGGTAAGGAAATTTTCTTAAGATAGAACTTGTAGAACATAAAGTAACAGTATACCGGTATGTAAGAATTAATGTAATTAACAGAATCAAAAACATCCACATGAAAAGAACACCATAACACAAGATGTTTAATGAGGAAACCCGGTGTGGGAAAAACCTCGGTGGGATTTGTGACCCACAATATTCACTTACTGGCCAATAAGAGAATATTACTTACAATAGGAGCCTGCACATGCAGGAAGGCCAACTCTCTAGAGCACACTGCTCAATAAGAAGTCACACTAACTTACAATGAGGATTATACAAATCTAATATTTTGTACTACTTTACAATAGCATCTTCAATGCCAGATTCAATACCGGTTCTTGCTCTGTTCTTTACATATACCCTTGACCTATAATTCGCACATTTTGTCTGCCTAATAATTTTCTTTTTGCTTGCTATACATGTCTTACAAATGTCTACGATGATCTCTTTTATATACAAGAGTCATTTTACAATTTGCCAAGTCGGCTTACAATAATAAACAAAATATTACATATCAAAAATCTTGTCGGCCTCTGTGCCGGTATACATCTTTTCTTTTATGCCAGTGTACATCTTTTCTTCTGTGCTGGTGTCGGTGCCAGTGTAGAGTGATCTTGCTGATGCTGGTGCACTGTCTTGTTTGAATAATGCTTTGCCTGTAAAATGTCTTGCCAGTGCCATAGGATTGCAAGGTTGCGTGTGTAATGCTTTGCCAGTATAATGTCTTGCCAGTATAATGTCTTGCCGATGCCATAGGATTGCAAGGTTCCCATCAATGACAAAACCTTCAATCACACACAATGTCTCATTGGAGTGTCCATATGCCAACAATCTCCCCCTTTGGCATTGATGGCAACACTCATGAGAAATTTCAAAAAGATATCCAAAAATGTGTAGACCAAAAAATTTACCAAAAAAAGTGAGTGAGTCCCCCGGAGCATATGATCCCTGTGTTTTGAATTTTCTCATCCTACTACTCCCCCTTTGGCATCAATGACAAAGGTTAGTAGAGTTTGTAGTTATACTAGTCCATAACCTCAACCTTGTAGCTGAGTAGTTATTATCTGAAAAAGATCTCCCAAAATTAAGTTTATACTATCCATAAACTTCTTACTATCTTTTATTGCTATCTCAGTTCTTTTTACAATGTCGGTGAGATACTACAAATGCTCTGTCGGTGTTTTACTTCCCTGTGTTAATGCCTCTAAGATTTCCTTCTGCAGAGATGCTAAATAGTCCAATCTTGGACTTAGTTTAGATCTCAAAAGTTTTGCCCTATTTATTATTCTCTTTCTCTCTTTCCAATTTGAGCAATTCTTCCTCAAAATTTGCTATCTTCTCTTCAAAAACTGATAATGAATTAGTTGAGTTGACAAAATTGTCTACAAGTTTATTTATCTCATCCTATGCCTTGCTTATTTTCTTGTCAATATCTACAGTCAAAAGGTTTGTTTTACATGTATCTTTATACAGATTCTTGTACTCTTTTAACAAACTACACAGTTCCGGTAGAAGTGTGTCAAAATCTCTATTACACTTCTTTATTCCTTCCTCAAAGAATTTATGTTTCTCCTTTTCTACAATTTCCTTTACAGATTCTACCTTTATTTGCTCAAAATTTCCAGAAATATATTTACATAGTGTATCCAACTGTCCTAAAGAATCTTTATTGTCTATGTTACAATTAGGAGCTATTGATTTCAAAAATGGGATTGAATCATCTATTGCTTTGTAAGCTTGTGAGCTATAATCAGTTATTTTCTTGATGGATTCAAGTAATACCTCAGTTACATTTGATGGTGACCCAACAAACTGAGTACCGGTGGAAGTGACCATGCTTGTATTGACCTCTGATAGGTCAGTTTTTCCTTAAGCACTGGTTTTCCTACTTCATTTCTTACTGGTGGCATCTGTTCTGGAGCCTTTAGCTTTGTCGGTTTCTCTGTTTGTGCTTCAGATTCCATCTTTTTCCTTGTATCTGCCACCGGTTGCTCTGTATTTCTTGTTGCCAGAGGCTCACTAGCCATATTTGTCTTATCTATTGTATCTTTATCTACCACTATGTTGATCTTCTGAGTATCAACATTCACAGTATATAGGACTTCAAGATTATTATTGCCATCCTCTGTATCCATGCTCTCAACTGTCGGTTGATCTTCAGTAGTTGTTGATTTTACCAGTGGAGTATTTAAAGGAGGTGGGGGTAAGTTGTCTCTAGCCTTGATACTTGGTGGTCCACCAACTTTACCTTTCCCCTTGTCTCTATCTTTCTGATAAACTTTAATAGGCCTGGGATTCCTATATTCTTCTTATTTTTCTTTTTCAACCAAAAATATGTCCCAACCATTTTCTGTTTCCTCTGAAACCTCTGTAACTCTACCTACCATCAGTGAAATTTGCCAGTGTGCAGTGGAAAAAACTGTCTGGTTAACCTGAGCTATCAGATCATCAATTTCTTTTGGGGAGTTTACCGGATATACTGCAAGTAGTTTTTCTATTTTTATTTTCTTGTCTAGTTCAATTACTCCTTGCCTTCTAGCCTCAAGTCTTTTGTATAGGTCATCAGGGATTTCATTTAAGACTTGCATCAAAAACTTTTT
This sequence comes from Cryptomeria japonica, assembly GCF_030272615.1. Taxonomy (NCBI): domain Eukaryota; kingdom Viridiplantae; phylum Streptophyta; class Pinopsida; order Cupressales; family Cupressaceae; genus Cryptomeria; species Cryptomeria japonica. The sequence continues at coordinate 49,008,590 of NC_081407.1, read as the reverse complement.
AAACATGTCCATGTGTAATATTACACTCTCCTCAACTTGCCCTTTCTCATCATCCGATAAGGTGTCATAAATTTTCCCTATGTTCTTCAGTTTTCCTTCCTCCGTGATCTCATTTAACAAAATTTCTAGAGGTGCCAGGTCAGTTGTTGTCTTTTTCTTTTTCTTTGGGGTCAGCTTCTTTTTAGGTGTGACCTTTCTAACCGGAGATCTCACAGCTTGTTGCTTTTGCCTTGTCCTTCTAGGTGAAGGAGTGGTTGTCGGTGAGGGATCTCTTTTCCTAACAACTCTTTAAAAGTTGTTGGTATATCTCCTTCTGAGGAAGTACCTACCGGTGATAGATGAACTTCAGGTTGTGGGTCTGCCAACTCATCTTTAGTTATGTCGGTTTTCTTTAATATATCTTCCTTTATGGCTTTTGCTTGTCTGGATCCTTTCCTCACAACTGCCTCAACCTTTTTCACTCTCTTCTTAGATTGAATTTGACTTTCTATGGTCTCAGCACTACCAAATACTTCTTCCTTTGGTTCATTGGGGGCTTCCAGAAGTGCTTTGGCATAGGTTTCCACTATGTGGTCATCTATTTCATAGCCCATTTCTATTACCCAGATTGTCCTAGGGATGACTGCTTCCATCCATATTTCATCCTTTTTTATTACAAAACATATATCATCCTTGTATTTGTTGACAATTTCCTGTGATAGTCTGATTCTTTTGTTCATTCTGACCTTTAGTGCTTGAAAATACTCATTGATATTCTTTTCCTTGTTTTCACCCATGTTGTTGAATAAGTCTGATAATTGTTTTCCTACCGGTATGTCAAATCCAAAATCTTTATGTCCTATATCGGGAACCTATTTTGTTATATGTAGCATTAAGCATACAAGTAGATTTCCAAATCTAAAAGTTCCTTTCTTATCCTTCTTGATTTTGCCTAAGTTATCAATCAACTCATCTTTTAACCATTCACATACATCAATTTTTACATTTTCTTTTACCATATCATGAGCACTCTTAATACATAAACTGGAAACTGAGTTGAGTCTATTTGCATGAGTTACTTTGTACCCTAAAATCATGCTAACAAATCTAACATTTATATCGGTCACATCCTTAACCCTTAGAGACCTTCTGTCTGATGTTGCACCAGTTAAGTTCATTACTAGGTCATTGGAGACCTTCTTAGTCTTGTCGGGTCTGTTACTGGTGGAAGGTAACCCTGTTACTGCTTTCACAGCTTCCTTTGTGATTTTGTGAACTGAATCAAGCCAAAAGAATGAACCATGTACCCTGCTTAAAACTATCCTAATCACTTCCTTGGGAAATTCAGGAATGCAGAGGATTTCAGTGAATCCTAGGGTTTCAACAACTTTATATTCAGGTTTTACATTTCCAGAATTGTCACATATAACAGTCTTATACATGTTTTTAATTTCTTCATCTCCTAATTCCTCTATGTTGCAATGGATATAGATTCTAGGATCTTCTGCATAAACAACTCCTTTTGGAAATTGGGAAAAAGCACCTGTATTGTCATCTTTCTTAGCTACCTCGGGAACTAGCTGAAACACAGGCCTAGAGCATTTTATAACCTCGACTACTATAGGGTTTGCTATGAATTCAGGTGCAGAGGAGGATGCCATGATGATAAATACCTTTTTTCTTCCTTTGGATGGATTGATTGCTGAAATGCTTTGCCTCTTTGCTCAAAAAGCCTTAGCTCTGGAGATTTCGTGCTCTTCAAATGTTTGAATGCTCGATGAAGTAAAATGGAACCAAAACCTTATTTTATAAAGTCTTTTCCGCTACCTACCACATTAATTGCTTGTCGGTAATGTATTAGCTTAACTTTATTTGCCGGTAATGAGTGATTTTCAACTTCTTTTCTCTAATCGAGGGAATAATAGCACATGTCATTAGATTGCCAAACCCTCAAGATAATTTTCTTCAATTAGATGAAGAACTTCCTGTCGGTAGAGAATTGCTCTATCCTACCGGTGGAGCATCATATTGTCCTACCGGTGGAGCATTTGTTGGTTCTACCGGTGGAGGAGTATTCCCAATATTTAGATCAGCTTTTCTAATCCATTGCTTTGAGAATTCTTGCTTAACCTCTTCAACCTTTTCTTTACCTTTTAAGATAGTACTTTTGTTGTCTACCGGTGTACCTTTACTTCTACAAAATTTAGCAATATGACCAATCTTGTTACATGCATAACAAGTTACATTATTTTTCTGAATAGCTTTCCCATAACCTATGTCGGTTTGTGTTCTACATTGATTTGATAAATATCCAAATCTTCCACAAACATAACATCTTACATTCATTCTGCATTTTTCAGAGTTATGACCAATTTTGTTGCATTTGGAGCATTGACCGGTGGGAGGATTGATATTCTGATAATTCCTAGATCTACATTCGTTTGTCCTATGACCATATTTATTATAGTTAAAGCATTTTCCATTGAATTTGTAAGTATTAGGAGGTCTTACTGGTTTGTTGTGATCCTGAGTATTTGCAGTATTGGAGCTTTATCCAACTTCAAATCCAATTCCAGAAGTGTCACCTTTGGGTTTTTGATTCTTCAATAAGGTACCAAGTTCTTCTAAGCTTTTCTTGAATTTTTCTTTGTGTTGATTTGTAGTTTCCAATTCCCTTTCCAAGATTTCTTTTTGTCTCATTAGTTCATTTGAGTCATTCTGAGTATGCATCAGATCTGTCTTCAACATGTCATTTTCATAGCTAAGTCTTGTGTTCTCATTTGCTGCATCACTTAGTCTTCTGGTCAATTCTTCTTCATTCTTCTTTCTGTCCTCAATCTCTTTGCAAAATCTCATAGTCATATCCTACATTTCATTTTTTGTTGTCATGATCTCTTGTTTCAATTTGCTTATCATATCATTAAGTGATTCCTTTTCATCATTCTCATTTTGCAATTTTTCACACAGTTCTCTTCTCTTATTTCTTGTAATAGTAAGATTTTCTTGAAGTGCCTGAATAATATCCTGAGATGCTTTTAAATCATCTTCTAATTTGATATTTTTCAACTTCTCTGTATCATAGTCAATAAGAGCTCCTTCAAGTTGCTTCATCAGAATTTCCATTTTTACCGGTGTCAAGATCTTCCTCAAGCTATTAGGCTTCTAAAAATAGAGGACCAGGCTCTGATACCAATTGTTAGGGTTCCCACAGATACTGAGAGGGGGGGGTGAATCAATATCTAACCAGTAAGGAAATTTTCTTAAGACAGAACATGCAGAACATAAAGTAACAGTATACCGGTATGTAAGAATTAATGTAATTAACAGAATCAAAAACATCCACATGAAAATAACACCATAACACAAGATGTTTAACGAGGAAACCCGGTGTGGGAAAAACCTCAGTGGGATTTGTGACCCACAATATGCACTTACTAGCCAATAAGAGATTATTACTTACAATAGGGGCCTGCACATGCAGGAAGGCCAACTGCCTAAAGCACACTGCTCAATAAGAAGTCACACTAACTTACAATGAGGATTATACAAATCCAATATTTTGTACTGCTTTACAATAGCATCCTCAATGCCAGATTCAGTACCGATTCTTTCTCTGTTCTTTACATATACCCTTGACCTATAATTCGCACATTTGGTCTACCTAATTATTTTCTTTTTGCTTGCTATACATGTCTTACAAATGTCTACAATGATCTCTTTTATATAAAAGAGTCATTTTACAATTTTCCAAGTCGGCTTACAATAATAAACAAAATATTACATATCAAAAATCCTGTCGGCCTCTGTGCCGGTATACATCTTTTCTTCTATTTCAGTGTACATCTTTTTTTCTGTGCCGGTGTCGGTGCCAGTGTAGAGTGATCTTGCTGATGCTGGTGCACTGTCTTGCTTGAATAATGCTTTGCCTATAGAATTTCTTTCCGGTGCCATAGAATTGCAAGGTTGCTTGTGTAATTCTTTTCCGGTATAATGTCTTGCTAGTGCCATAGGATTGCAAGGTTGCCATCAATAACAAAACCTTCAATCACACACAATGTCTAATTGGAGTATCCATATGCCAACACATCAAAGGTTATGGTCAAGGGATGTAATGTGAGAATAATGTAATATCATTCAGGCAAAGGATTTGGTCGATCATTGGAGATCGAGTTGGGTTTATGTAAGAGGATTTAGTCCTCTAGTATTGAGCTTAACCAAAACTGTACTCGGGAATAGGAGATGCTATCTTTGCAGTTCATTCATTCTTCTGGATCATAGTCTAGATTTCTATGTAGTCAGTGAGACTCCTTTTGTGATGAGCAGCGCACTCTAAGGTATTTCTCTTCCTGCAAGTGTAGGCCCCTCAATTGTAATTCACATACTTATTGTAGAAGTATTATCTGAATGTGGGTAGGCTTCCCACTATGGTTTTTCCCTTTACCGGGTTTTCCACATTTAAATCTTGGTGTCATGTGGATGGTATTTATTCTTTGATTATTGTTTATACTTAATTGGTTTAAATGCTATTCTGGTATTTGGTTTAAGCATTCTGGTATTAATGTTTGTGGTTCCGGTATTAAAGTTTTAATTGGTAAATGTTCTGGTAATCTGTGACAATTAATTCACCCCCCCTCTCAGTTGTCTTCTGATTACTTGAACTGTCTAACACAAACAAATAACATCCAACCCATAAGACATCCCAAAAACACATCAAGAGCTCCATTCCACACATTACATTAAGCCAATCCATAACCTAGATACACCAGGACCCAATTTAGGTCCACACATGCCAAAGCAATGATCTCCATCAACCAAGTCTTGAACATGATCACCATTAGCATCCTAAATCTCTGCCATAAGAGGCACCAACACCACTTATGCATATCATCAAATATCTTCAACAAATCTCTGTTGGTGAAACCCTCACCAGAACCACAAACCAAACTTCCAAGAAAACACAATAGCATCTGATCACCAGATCAAACCCAACTAAGTGAATATGAACATGAGTAAGCCAATTCCATAACCAAATCATATCGGATCATACCAAATCATGTCGAATCCAAACCAACCAAAAACTACACAACCTACTGGGACTAGAAGGGTGTCAGTAAAGCAGCCAAAATAGCTAGTTTTAACATCAATTACAAAACATCAATGCAACACATAATCAATTCCTCCAAATGGCCAACAATATCCCCCTTTGGCATTGATGGCAACACTAGATGTGAAAAACATCTAAGTACCAAGGAATGCCAAACAAGTCTCCCCTAATGGAAGACAACGAACAATCTCCCACTCAAAGATATAGCAATGAAGTTTTGAAACAAAGTCCAAAATCCCCCTATGAATGATATCTCTGTAAAGTTTTGTTTTTCACATATATCTCTCCCCCTTTGACATCAATGCCAAAAATCTAACAAAAATATGGAAGCAAAAACATAAACCACTGAAACACAAGGCCAGCTACTCCCCTTGAGCAGTAGCATCCCCACATCAGTGCTAAAATGAATGATGTCTCTGATAACACATACCAGACTGATGCCAAATCACATCAATCATTTTTCTCCAGGAGGGGCAGAAACCCCTAACCTGTCTCTCAGGTACTCAAATGATTCTTTAGGCAAAGATTTAGTGAAAATATCTGCAATATGCTCTTTAGTGTCACATAAACTAGTCTAAATTTATTTTCTTCCACCTTCTCCTTCAAAAAGTTATACTTGATAGATATGTGCTTTGTCTTAGAGTGAAATATCGAATTCTTTGATATGTCAATAGCAGCAGAGTTATCATAGTGAATAACTACCGATCTGGTGGAATGCACTTTAATATTCTTCAACATTTGTTTCATCCATATAACCTATGTATAGTTAGTAGCAGCAACAACATACTCAGCTTCAATAGTAGACAAAAAAGTATATGATTGTTTCTTGTCGATCCATGAAACCAACTTCTTTCCAAGAAAGAAAGCTCCACTGGAAGTACTTTTCTGGTCATCAACATCACTAGCCCAATCTGCATCTGTATATGCACAAAAAGTAAATTCATCATCCTTAGGGTACCATAAACCATATTCAAATGTACCTTGCAAGTATCTAAAAATCCTTTTCACCGCACTCTCATGATTTTCTCTAGGATCACTCTGAAATCTAGATGCAATACAAACAACATTCATTATGTCAGGCCTAATCTGAGTCAAATAAAGCAGACCTCCAATCATAGATTTGTATCTTATAGGATTTACTGGTGTAGAAACATCTTTCCTTATCAATTTATCACTTGTAACCATAGGAGTACTTACTGGTTTAGAGTCTCCCATACCAAATTTCTTCAACAATTCCCTAGCATACTTAGTTTGACAAATGAAAATACCTTTATCAGTCTGAGTAATATGCAAACCTAAGAAAATTTTCATTTTCACAATCATAGACATTTCAAATTCTTTCTCCATATTTTTTAGAAAATTATATGCACAATTTATCTCCACCTCCAAAAATCATGTCATCAAAAAATACTTCAATAATCAATATATCATCATCAGTGACCTCATAATATAAATTACTCTCAACATTACCCTTAGTAAAATCAAGCTTCAAAAGATATTTACCTAACCTTTCATACCAAGCTCTAGGTGCCTGTTTCAATCCATATAAATATTTCCTTAACCTACAAACCATGTTTTTATCATCTGAAAGTGAAAAACCATCAGGTTGCTCAACATAAACTTTGTCATCAAGATCCCCATTTAAAAATGCACAATTGACATCCATCAGATAAACCTTGTACTTTTTATGTGCAGCATAGGAAAGAAATAATCTTACAACTTCAATCCTAGCTACAGGTGCAAAAGTATCACCATAATCAATTCCTTCCTTCTGAGAATATCCTTTACAAACCAATCTAGCCTTATTCCTTAAAACTTGACCATCTTCATTCAATTTATTCCTAAAAACCCATTTAGTTCTAATAACATTCTTATTTTTAGGTCGGGGAACTAAAGTCCATGTGATATTCTTCTCAATGTGATCTAATTCTTCTTCCATAGATTTCAACCAAAATTCATCTTTACATTCTTCAATTATTGATATCGGTTCAACTTGAGAAATTAAACATACCTCATTAGTTATCAGTCCTCTTCTTGTCATCACTCCATTGTTCTTATCCCCAATGATTTGATCTTCTGAATGATTCAATCTCACATACCTAGGAGTCTTCTTACTCTCTAATCCTATTCTTGATTCTTCAGTTATTTTTTAATTTTCTGATAATTCCAGAGTAACTGGTTCAACATTCTATTCCGATAAAGGTGCTACCGGTTCAGATATAATCATTTCCACTGCCGGTTCTTGCTCATAAACTCTTATTTGACCTATATTCAACTCATCCACCTTGACATTAGCACTCTCCACAATTATCTGTAATCTCTTGTTATAACATCTATATGCTTTTCTTTCATTAGAATAACCAATAAATATGCCTTCATCACATCTAGGATCAAATTTTCCAATGATATCATCTCTCTTGATATAACATTTACTACCAAAGATTCTAAAATACTTAACTGTAGGTGTATTGACAAACCATAATTCACAAGGTGTCTTAACGGTTTATCCTTTGATATGTACTATGTTGAATGTATAAACTATTGTGCTCACTACTTCTTTCCAGTAGATATGAGGTAGACTAGCTTCCATCATCATTATTCTAGTAGCATCCAAGATAGTTTTGTTCTTCCTTTCCACAACTCCATTTTGTTGAGGTGTTCGGGGAGTAGAAAATTGTCTCCTTATACCATGCTTCCCACAAAAGTTATAAAACTCACCGGATGTGAATTCTCCACCATGATCTAACCTTAAACATTTAATCTTCAATCCTGTCTCAGTTTCCACTTTAGCCTTAAATATTTTAAACTTTTCAAAAGCCTCAGATTTCTCCCTTAGAAAAGTAACCCACGTCATTCTAGAATAATCGTCAATGATTAGGATGAAATATCTATCACCTTGAAAACTTTTAACTCTAGCAAGGCCACACAAATCAGTATGAATACGATCAAGAACATCATTAGATTTATCTTGTATACTCCTAAAAGAGGTTCTGACCTATTTTCCCATTTAACATTCTTTGCATACTGGATTATAGGGCTTCACAATCTTAGGTATATCTCTAACTACCTTAGTTGAACTGATCTTTACAATGCAATCAAAATTCACATGACATAGCCTTTTATGCCATAGCCAACTCTCATCAATTTGTGCAATCAAACATGTCTTCTCACCAAAAATTCAAATGAAATATATTACCTTTTGTCTGTGTACCGGTTGCAATCTCCAAACCAAAGCTATTAATGATTTTGCATTTTCCATCCTTGAACTATAATTGAAATCCCTTATCCACCAGTTTTCCTTCAACATTATCACTATTGTGCTTACCATCCAATGATATAGTTCCTTTTCCTTTGATCATACAAGCTTTCTCATCTCCAAATATAACCAGACCACCATCAAATTCTTGCAAAGATAGAAACTTCCCTTTATCTCCAGTCATATGATGTGAACATCCACTGTCAATTACCCATTATTCCATCTTCAATTTTTGTAGAAAGTGACTTATCTTTAGGTACATTCTCTTCTAGTGTCAGAACATCTTCCTTGATAGCCAAGAACACCCATTCCTTCCCATTTTTGGAACCACTAGCAGAGTCTTTTGTCGGTTCATCATCAGAATCAGTCACACCTTCCTCATCCGCTATGTAGTATGATTTATCTATTTTTCTTGCACTTATACTTATTCTAATATCCAGAGTTGGGCTTAAAAGATCTTCTACCTCTTTCTTCAAAACTTGAATTCCTTTCAGGACATCTAGATACAAAATGACCTATCTTATTACATGCAAAATATTTAAAAGGTTCTTTTCCTTCATACTTACTTCCTACTGGTCCTTTGGGTACTCTTCTAGTAAATAGTGCTTCAAGTTTCTGAAACTCATCATCTTCTCTCTTCATATCATCCAATTCCTTTGCATATAAAGCTTTCCAATCTTTCTTACTGGTTGATGATGCAGATGCATGAAAAGCAAGTTCAGATTTCACCGCTCCAGAAGGTCCAAATTCTTCAAGCTCAAAAGTAAATAATTTCCCAACCAAGCTATCTTTGTTGATAGAAGTAGTAGCTATTGTTCTCAATTCATCAATTGTAGTATCCTTCATCTTGTAAGCCGGTGGTAGGGCTCTCAAAAATTTAGAAATAATTTCATCTTCACTCAAAATTCCACCACAACATTGAATTCCCATAACAATCTCATTTACCCTTTCCATGAATGCAGTAATCCTTTCAACTTCTTACATCTTCAAGTTTTCATTTCTCACCTGGTAACCATCAAGTTTAGCAATCTTCACAGTAAGGTCACCTTCATTAAGAGTCTCAAACTTATCCTATATAACCTTTGCAGATGATTTGTCAGTTAATCCCATTATTTGTTGATTAGAAAGTGCACACAAGAAGGCTTCTCTTTCTCTAAAATCATTCTCAAGCTCCTTATCCATGTTTACCAAAGGAGGGTTGTCGGATGCTGGATTATGAAGTGTAACACCATTTTGTGTGATATCCCAAATCTCCTTACCGAGACATCTCAGACGAGTCTCCATCTGAATCTTCCATATTATATCATTTGTTCCATTAAGCCTTGGAATATGTCTCTGAAAGATAGCTCCAGATGAACTAGATGAACTCAAACTGTTAGTCGACATAGGATCTTCCTCAAGCGGTTAAGCTTTCTGCAGAGAGGACCTTAGCTCTGATACTAATTTTTAGAAAGTTCAAATAACGTAAAGACAACTAAGAGGGGGTGTGAATCAGTTGTCTCAAATTACCAGAACCTTAAGCAATTTAAAACTTTAATACCCAAACCCAAAACATTAATACTGGAATGCTTAAACCAAATACTAGAATATTAGATAAACCAATTAAGTATAAACAATAATCAGAGAATAAATAATATCTACATGTGTAGCGTCGTAAATTGTACGCACTTGCTAGGGTGGTACAATTTCACACCTAGTTTAGCACCCGCCTTGGCGCATTTTGCATTTTGCATTGCATTTCCCCTTTAGCACTTAATTAATCAAATTAATTAGGTCTAAGGTTCTATTTTATCATTCCATATCATAAAGTTGGGCCCTTTTCATTAAAGTGTGCCCCTTTCATTTTATTCCTCTAATACATCATTTAATCAAAAACCCTAATTAGGTCCTATTTTGAACTTGGGGGTTTGATTCGAGGGTCAAAACATCTCGAAATCACCTGTAACTTCGGGATTCGCTCTAAAATCATCATATCCGATGACCCTGAAAATTTGGTGAAAAGTTGTCGGGACCATGGCGCCCGGCGTGCACATGGTCCTGGATATTTTTCCCAAAATTTTAGGAGCGTGATCCAATCATAAAATAAAGCTTAACCCCAAGAAATTGGCGGGAGATTCAATCTCTAGGTCGGCCAAAAGTTGAAATTAAGACCTAGGGTTTCATATATAAGAGCTCTCTTTCTTCATTTGAAAGGATCAAAATTTTGGTTTTCAAGGGACCTTCTATGCAGCGAAAGAGCAGATCTTTGAAGACTTCAACAACATTCAACATCCATCCATCAAGCATTCATCAATTTCATTCATCCATTTAGGGCTTTGAAGGCGTTGAAGAGCAATAGGGGATCACCGACTGAAGATTGGCTTGTACCCCTCCCTTGGGGTTGGGTATGATTTCATGTTGTTTTCATGTCTTTGCATAAGCCTCATTATATCATTTGTATTCATGCTTTAGATCACTTTGCATCTTGATTTGGAGCATTTACATTATCATTTACAAGCAATTAGGGTTTGCTTTCTAGGTTGCTCTAGTTTGCTTACTTGCATTTTAGGATCTTGCACACACACAAGGTCTGCACACACTACTTTTACAATACAACTTGGCTATTTGTGGAGGTGGAAACCACCAAAGCAGGGGTTTGACTAAGGTAAAACCCTATATAGCCGCCCACCATACCTTTTCAGATATAAGTGCAGGTTTCAGGATTCGGACGACGCCGCAAGTTGCAGATCCGACGGAAGCAGACAGAGATTGAACTTCACACCAAATTCCAGCCCAAAAAGCTAGGACAGGGGCATGGGGTACCCTGGTCCTTCCAGGACAGGGGCTCTAGGCGCCCTGGTCCTTCTGTCAGACAGCAAGTTTCAGCATTTCTGACAGCTTTTCAGGTTGCAAAACAGCAATTTCAGGAGCAGAATCAGGACAGTGGTGCCCACGCCCCCATCCCGAACATTTTCACTTAGATTTTAACTCCGGGTACACATCTGCATTCTTATCTTGTCCTTGTGTTTACAACTTTCCATTGTTTAATCTCAATTCTGCAATCTTGTTACTAGTTCATACTTACACTTTAGGGTTAATAGTTGAACTTGCATCATTCTATCTATCATTTGCAACAAAGGAATAGAGATCCTAAAAGGTAGCCCGTGGCTCTCTCTTCCACAAAAAGAAGTAGCCAATTGTGTGATACCTCTAGGCTCTTTTGTATTCCACAAATGTGTGTCAAAAGGTAGGATTAGGACATGTTAGCCTAGTCTCGCTTTTTCCCCTACACAACATGACACCAAGATTTATACGTGGAAAACTTGATAAACGGAAAAACCACGGTGAGAAGCCTACCCACAGTCAGATAATACTTTTGCAGTAAGTATGTGAATTGAAATTGAGGGGCTTGCACTTGCAAGAAGGCCAACAACCTAGAGCGCATTACTCATCACAGAAAGAGTATCAATAACTACATAGAAATCCAAACTACAATCCAGAAGAATGAATGAACTGCAAAGATAGCATCTCCTATGCCTGAGTATAGTTCCAATTAAGCTCAATACCAGAGGAATAAATCCTCTTACATAAACCCAACTTGATCTCCAATTATCAACCAAATCCTTTGCCTAAATGATATTACATCATTCACTCATACGCATCATCACACATATCCCTTTCCTATATCCTGATGATCTACAATGAGATCTTACATCACATATATACAAACCCTTGACCATATAATTACAAAACATGTCATCCTAAGACCAAAGAAATAATATCCAACCCATAAGACATCTCGGAAACACATCAATAGGTCCAATCCACATGTTACATTAAGTTAGTCCATAACCTAGATACACTGGGACCCAATTTAGGTCCACACACGTCAAAGCAAGGATCTCCATCAACCATGTCTCAAACATGATCACCATCAGCATCCTAAATCTCCACCAGAAGCCGCACCAACACCACTTATGCATATCATCAAAGATCTTCAACAAAGCTTTGCCGGTGAAACTCTCGCCGAAACCACAAACCAAGCTTCCAAGCAAACAGGGTAGCATCTGATCACCAGATCAAAACCAACTGATTGAATATGAGCATGAGTAATCCAATTCCATAACCAAATCATATCAAAGCATAGCAGATCATGTTGGATCCAAACCAACTAAAAACCACACAACCTACCGGGACCAGAAGGGTGTTGGTAAAGCAACCAAAACAACTAGTGTTGACATCAATGACCAAATATCAATGCAACACATAGTCAATTCCTTCGAATGGCCAACACATTCAATAGTTGATATTAATTTGTAATTGATTGTAATGATCCATATGATGATCTTTAATGAGTTGTAAACATTTGTGATGATCTATGATGTAATTTAAGGTTTAGTGGCCGACCTAGTGGAAAGCATTATTTATGTTGGCTTAGTTGATGATTATTGTGTCGGTGATCTAAGAGAAGAGTGTGAAGCCGTACCTGAGAAGAGTGAGATTTGCCTAAGAATTTCAGATAGTGAAGCATAACTGGATCTGATTTAGCAAGCTAACAAGTGCAAGTAAGAGATCAATTTTTCACTATTGTTCTCTAACAATTACAATAGATTAAATCCCCTAACCGGGTAGGTCCTGACAGACCTTAATCTTGTAAATCCCTTAATAGGGTAGCACTCAAAAAGAGTGGTAAATCCTCTAATGAGGTTGATCCTAATAGGTCATTCAGCTCCTAATCAAGTTGCACATCCAAATCCCTTAACCAGGTGACTCCTAACAGGGTCTTCTCCTAATAGGGCATATTGTAAGCTCCTAACAAGGCTAAGTTCCTAACATGGCATACTTCAAAAGAGTACAAATATTTGTGGGTACTAACTCCCACCATGGTTTTTCCCTATTTGGGTTTCCACATCAAAAATATGGTGTTCGTGTGTAGAATTATTTTCATGTGATTTAATTGATTATCTTTAGTTTATTCATTATTACTAAATACACTGGTTATAGCAGTTTATCAGTGATTACCGGTATTGTATAATGAATTGGCATATGTGATAAATGAAGTTAGATTTGTTGTAAGTTTGATTTGGGTTTAAAGTTTAAAACTGGTATTAATACCAATTCACCCCCCTTCTCAGTATTAACCGGATCCTCATAGAATTAACTATTGGTATCAAAGTCTTGGTCCTCTATGTGCAATGTTAGATACTTGATCAGTCCCAAAGACACTTAGAGGGAGGGGGGGGGGGGGTGTGAATCATTGTCTAACTAGTAAACAAAATATTTAAACTTGTTTGCAACTTTATAATCCAAATTAATATATCGGTAAACAAGTAATAATGTAATAAAGAGAAATAAAAGTATAACCATCAATGCACACCATAACACAGATATTTTTGGCGAGGAAACCCAGTAGGGGAAAAACCTCGGTGGGATTTGTGACCCATAATATTTACTCATAGGCCAATATGAATAAATATTACTTATACAATAGGGGTCTTCACATGCAGGAAGGCCAACAACCTAGAGCTCACTGCTCAACAACAAAAATGGAGTCCTACTTACTACAATTCGATGGTTAAATCCAATGACAATGTACTGCTCAAAATAGCATCTGCAATGCTAGATTCAGTACCGGTTTAAGAGCTATTAGATACCTCTATCATAAACCTTGCTTCACTCTGGTCTTCTCTTATTCGCTCATAAAATAATTAAATCATAATGCATATACAGTTATTTTCTCTCATATACCGCTTGCATTCATTACCTAATTGCATTTTCTTACTTACAAAATAACCTACAAGATCTCATACATATATGAATCTTTACAATACATCATGTCGGCTATACAATATAATATTATAATACAAAAAAATATTATTTCCATGTCCGCTAGGATTGCTGGTAAGATCTTTTGTCGATGTAGACTGGACGCCGGTGTGAATAGACTTGTAGTGCCTGCTGGTGCCGGTAGATGATGTTTGTTGCCAGGGTAACCTATGAACCATGTTACAAGTTGGTTTCCATCAATGACAACATCAAATATTCTCATGTGAGTGTATAATGCCAACAATCTCCCCCTTTGGCATTGATGGCAACACTCATGAGAAAACTCCAAAAATTGATATCCAAAAATGAAGTCCAAAACTGATCCAAGAATAAGAGTGCTCCCCCTGAGAAAATGATCCCTTCTGTACATTTTTCTCCCACACTACTACTCCCCCTTTGACATCAATGACAAAGGATCTCCAAAAGAATCAAATAATTCAAAATTCTACCTCAAAGTCTATAACCGGTTATGTACAATCTGAAAGATATCTACTAAAATCAAATTAAGACTACATAAATTTAGTGATGTCAGAAATAATGATTTCAGTCTGTCTGATCATCCCGGTCAGATAATGCATCTGTTGCTCCAGTGATCTTTCTCCTTGAATAGTTTCTTTAGACAGCTCAATCTGTTGTGTTAGAAGGTTCTCCAATCTAGGACCAAGTTTATTTTTCAGCTCTCGGGCCTTCATTCTTATCCTTGCTTTTTCCTTTTCTAATTTTTCAATCTTTTCTTCAAAAACTATCATTTCTTGATCCAAAACTGAAGTAAGTTCTAAAGAACCTGTCATGTTATCTGCTATATCATCAATCTCCTTTTGTGTTTCCTTACCTCCTCATTAATATCCTCTGTTAGGCGGTGAGGCTTGCATTCTTCCTTATACAATTCTTTATATTCCAAAGTAGTGGAATTAAGAGTCAGTAACAAAGAATCAATATGCTTTGTACAGTCCTTAATAGTCCTATCAAATAATTCACCTTTCTCCTTATTCACCCTTTCCTTAATAGTCTCTTCATTAATTTTATCTATAGTTAGAATATTTGAAGCAATGAATTTGGATAATGTGTCCAATTTACCTAAAGATCCAGAAATATGATCTATCCTACAATCTGGTGTAATCAATTCAAAATAGGTAAAGTATCATCAATGGCCTTAAATGCTAAGGTGTTGCATTCATTGATCTTCTTTATGGAATCTAAAAGTACATCTATCACATTAGTAGGTATGTAATCCATAGTGGAAGTGTTAGGCAGAGTGAGGTTCTGTAGTTGGTTTCTTCTCATCTCCGGATTCCTTAACCACTTCTTCTATCTTGTTTCCATCTTTAACCTCATCTTTATTCGCCGTTTCTTTCTTATGCTCACTCTATTTTTCAACTTTTCTTTCATCCTTACTATCTTCTTTGCTGACTGTCGGTTCAGCTACACTCTATTCTTGTCCCTTTTCTACTACTGCTTCTACTTGAGCTTCTCCGAGTATTTTAGTATTAAGTTGAGTATAATTAGGAATGGTTTTGGGTTTCTTAACTTCAGTGGTTTCCTTATCCATGACAATATTAAAGTCTTGAGTGTCCACATTCATGGTAAATAGAATGGCAGACTCTGGATTAATGTCATCTCTTGTCATTTCCTCTACCTTTTCTTCTGGTTGATTATCAGTTTGTGTTGGTGCCTCTACAGTTACTGGTGGGGCATCCTATGTTGATGGAGGAAGATTATCCTTGATTGTGATATTAGGTACACTTCCAATTTTCCCTTTACCTTTATCTTTCTGATATACTTTGATAAATAACTTATCCATTTTCTGTGTATCCTTATCTTCTTTCTTCTCTCTTTCCACAAAAAATATATCCCACTTATTCGTTGTCTCATCTGCTATTTTCTTGACTCTGCGTGCCATAAGGGTAACTTGTCGGTGACCACTCACAAAAACTGTTCTATTTGCCTCTAATATTAAATCATCAATTTCCTGCTTGGAATTAACAAGATGCACAACAAATAGAGCTTCTATCTTTAATTTCTTGTCAAGCTCCATCCCAGACATTCTCTTAGCTTCTAATCTTAAGTACAAATCATTAGGTAGATCATCTACAACCTCAATAAGAACTTATTGTATATATCAAGATATAAAATAATGCTTTCCTCAATAGTATCCTTATCTGAATCTTTTAAAGAATGATAAAGTTTATTCACATTACTAAGGTTACTGTCTTGGGTAATTTCATTGATCAACTCTTCCAATGTAAGAGTATCTGGTGCCTTAGGTTCTAGTTTCTTCTTTGGAGTCACTTTCTTCTTCGGACCACTGAGCTCTCTTATAGCCTGTTGTTTCTTTCTCCGTGTCCTTGACTTCTTGGAAGATGGAGCAGGTACCAGTGAGGGTTTTCTTTTCTTCCTGTCCACTCTCTTGAATTCAGTTGCCATGTCACTATCAAAATCAGATGAAGTAGCCACAGGGGAAATGTGAGCTACTGATTTTTGCTCTGATTGACTTACATTCACACTAGAAACAATACCACCAAGACATCAATCCTTTTGTAACATCCTTTACAATCTTAGAAGCATCTTTCATAAATTTATCTATTTTCTTCCTCTGCTTCATCATAGCAACACCACTTTCAATGGTTTCAGCATTACCAAATATCTCCTCTGTTGGTTCCAGTGGAGCATCTAGGATTATTTTAGCATATGAATCTAAGATGTGAGAATCCACCTCATATCCCATTTCAGTAATCTAGATAGTTCTGGGTCTAACTGCCTCCATCCAAAGTTCATCTCTTTTCACTACAAAGCATATATGTTTATCATATTTATCCATAATTCTTTGGGGAATCCTTTCCCTTTGTCTCATTTTAGATTGGAAATTCTTAAAGTAGTCTTTCACCAAATTATCACCATCAGATCCCATACCGGTAATTGCCTCCTTTATTTGTTTTCCAACTGAAGTATCATAGGAAGAATCCTTATGTCCTATATCGGGGATCTCTTTTGAGAAGTAAAGCATTAAACACACTATCAGACTTCCAAATTTCAAGGTTTCTTTCTTATCACCTTTGATTTTTTGCAAATTCTCTAACAGTTCATCCTTTAACCATTCACAAATATCAATCTTTGCATTGTTCAATATCATCTCATGTGCACTATGAATGCATAAACTAGATACAAAATTCAACCTATTAGTATGATCAACTTTATAGCCAATGACAATGCTAGCAAATTTAACATTTTTATCCTTTATATCATTGACCCCAAGTGACTGCTTGTCAAATTTAGCTCCAGTTAAGCTCATAACCTCTTTGTTAGGGATTGTCTTCTTCTTGTCAGATCTAGAACTGGTGGAGGGTAAACTAGTAACAGCTCTTATAGCTTCCTTGCTAATCTTAAATACTGATTCCAACCACATAAATTCACCGTGAACCCTGCTAAGGACATAGAAGATGACTTCATCTGAAAATTTTGGCATATGGAGGATATCTATGAAACCTAAATCCTCAACTACCTTGTGTTCTTGCTTCACTACCCCATTCTTGTCAGTGATTACATTCATGTACATGTTCATCAAATCTTTGGACCCTAAACTTTTTATGTTACAATGTATGTATGCCCTAGGGTCTTCAGCAAATGCAACTCTCTTTGGGATTCTAGAAAATGCACCAATAGAGTCATCCATTTTTTCTATCTTAGGAATGATCTTGAAAATGGGTCTAGGTTATTTTATGTTCTCCACAATGGTAGGGTTTGCTACGAATTCGGGAACAGAAGATGAAGATGCCATTGCAAAAGATAAATACCTTTTAACTGAGAAATCCTTGAATGCTTTGAAAGACCTGTGCTGCTTCACCTTTAGAATGTTGTTTCTCAATTTCCCTCTCTTCAAATGCTTGGTGAATTGAAATCAGAAGTTACTGAACCTTTATAACTAAAAAATTAACTTACAACTGCAATAAATGCTTCACCGGTGAAGTGAAAACTCCACATATTCGTTGGTAAAGAAGAAATATAACTTCTTACCACCAACCGAGGGTAAATGCATGATCTTCAATTTGTTGCCTTACCCCTAAGGATTATTCCTTAGTTAGATGAAGAATCTCCTGCTGGTGCAGGATTACCCTATTCTTTCAATGTAGAGACAAATTTATCACTTCTATGATCTCTCTTCCTAATCCATTATTTAGAAAATTATTGCTTGATTTTAGTCACCTTTTCTTTGCCTTTGTTATTGCATCCTTTATTGTTCGCCGGTACAATCTTACTTCTACAAAAAAATTTAATATGCCCAATCTTGTTACATGCATAACAAGTTACATTATTTCTTTGAATAGCCTTTCCATAACCTTAACCGGTTTGAGTTCTGCATTGATTAGATAAATGTCCAAATCTACCACAAACATAACATTTCACATTCATTCTGAAATTGTTTGAGTTATGACCATTTTTATTGCATTTGGAACATTGACTAGTGAGTAAGTTTGTATTCTGATTATTCCTAAATCTGCACTGATTTGTTCTATGACCAAATTTGTTGCAATTAAAACACTTCGACAAGTCTAAAGCCCTTAACCGAGTAGGCCCAAAAAGCCTTTTGTAAATCCTCTAACAAAGTGGTTCACATATGTGGATCAAAAATCCTCTAGCAAGGTAGTCTTTAATCAGACTTATCTCCTAATAGAGATTGAGATTCCTAACAAGATCTGTTATGGTAAAGAACATTGTATGACCTTAACTGGTCTAGTTCCTATTCTGCAGATAGTTACTTGTGAGTTTCATCTCACCATGGTTTTTCCCATTTGGGTTTCCACGTCAAAATCTCTTGTGTTATGGTGTTTGTGCTTTTGTGGGTGAATGCATTATTTTCTATTTGGTTTTCATGTGTGCTAACTGGTTTGTTTGCTAAATTGTTTTACCGGTTTACTAGTAGTCTAGTAAAGTGTTTAAGTACAGTAATTTTTGGCATACTGATTCACCCCCCCTCTTAGTATTCATCAAATTTATCTTTTATTTTGATGTTAGGTGGTCCACCAACCTTGCCTTTTCCCTTATCCTTATCCTTCTGATATACTTTGATGTGTTTGGGTTTTCTATATTCTTCCTTCTTTTCCTTCTCTACAAGGAATATGTCCCATGCATTTGCAGTTTCCTCTACAACCTCATTTACTCTACCAACCATAAGTGCTACATGTCAGTGTGCAGTTGAAAATACTGATCGGTTAGCCTCAGAGATCATATCATCTATCTCTTTTGGTGAGTTGACTGGATAAACAACAAGTAGTTTTTCAATTTTCATTTTCTTATCAATCTCTACAACAGCTTGCCTTCTAGCTTCAAGTATTTTAAATAGTTCTACTGGTAATTCATCTACAACTTGCATTAGAAACTTCTTGTAAATGTCCAAGTATAGAATTACACTATTTTCAACTTTCTCCTTGTCATCAACTGATAATGAATCATATAATTTATTGATGTTTTTCAGTTGTCCATCCTCTGTTATTTCATCTAGTAGTTTGTCAATTGGAGCAATGTTTTGTTGAGTCTTCTTTTCGAGTGTTAACTTATTCTTCTTAGGAGTTATCTTCTTAGCCGGGGGCCTTACTGCCTGTTGTTTCTATCTGGTTCTTCTAGGAGAAGGTGTAGATATCAGTGAAGGTTCTCTTTTCCTCATAACTCTTTTAAATGCAGTTGGCATGTCACTTTCTGAAGAAGTTGCTACCGGTGAAAGGTGAGTTTCTGGTTGTTGTGCTTGTAACTCATCTTCAGTGATACCGGTTTGTTTAAGTACATCTTCTTTGATAGTCTTTGCTTTCCTAGATCCTCTTCTTACTGTTGCTTTTACCTTCTTTACCCTTTTCTTGGATTGAATTTGATTCTGAATAGTCTCAGCACTGCCAAATACCTCTTCTTTAGGTTCCTTGGGTGCTTCTAGAAGGGCTTTTGCATATGTTTCAATTATGTTGTCATCAGTTTCATAACCCATTTCAGTAACCCAAATGGTTCTTGGGACAACTGCCTCCATCCAAATCTCATCCTTCTTGATAACAAAGCATATTTCATCCTTATACTTATTTACAATTGCTTGTGAAAGTCTGCCTCTAGTATTCATCCGGGCCTTTAATGCCTGAAAGTACTCATTTATATTCTTTTCTCTATTTTCACCCATGTTATTTAGTAAATTAGACAATTGTTTGCCTACCAGTATATCAAAACCAAGATTCTTATTACTGATACCTAGCACATATTTTGTTATGTGCAGCATTAAACAGATAAGTAGGTTTCCAAATCTAAATGTCCCCTTTTTGTCTTTCTTAATTTTTCCAAGATTATCAATAAGCTCTTCTTTCAACCATTCACACACATCTATTTTTTTATTATCCTTGATCATATCATAGGCACTCTTTATGCATAGGCTAGAGACCGAGTTTAACCTATTTGTTGTTGGCCATATTGCATTATAATAGACAATGAAAGATTGTTGGCATTTCAATAAGGATATTGAGAAGGTTGTTGATGATTATGGATATAACTGATTAAAGATGTTTTACTATCTTGATATTATTATTTTGTCATTGATGTCAAGAAATTGATTTTCTAATTCAGTATGATGTTGCCATATCTTGAGAAGTATGATATGAAGATTATAAAGAAGTCGGTAAAAGACACAGGAAAGAATATGATGAATAAAGGGATGAATAAGGTATTCAATGGGAAACTACTACCGAGTCAGACAATGATGAGATAATGATGTTTTAGATTATTTTAATATCATACATATGTTGTAAAATGTAAAGGTTAATACTATACTATGTTATCAAGCAAAGAACCTAGACAGTAAACCCTAAGGTTATCGCTATCGGTTAATGAAGGCGGAATGTCTACCGAGTGAAGTTTAGTATTCACCGAGTTGTTACCGAGTTATAACCGAGCAATAATAGAATGCATTAAATGTTTACATACGGTATTTAATGAAAGAAGCTGATGAGTTGGAGCGAATCAATGATTGGTAAGCCATGGAAGAAGTTTGTTAACGAATCTAAGGCAATGGAAAGTCGTCATGAAGATCTACAGCTCAGATTGAACCGCAATACCCTGGCACAAGTTCCAAGACTATTATGCAAGTTCCAAGGTAGGGTAAAATGTTTTTAGATCAAAAGATGCATTGAACCTAGACAAGATTGAAGATTTGATGGCTATGATTGATCATGGGAAATGTGATCAAGGAGATTAAGTGGTTACCTAATTATTTATAAATAGGAAATTGTTGATAAACAATGTATGTGGGAAAATGTATGCACAGGGATGCTACATAGTGATTACCGAGCACAGAAGCTTGAAGACCTATTAGAATAATAGAGTATAGAAGCCCAGCAGATAGACAAGATTAGTTCTACATCTAAATTGTATTGAACAAATAGGAATCTGCTTTAGCATTTTAGATGTGGAGTTACAGATAGATTTTTATTACTGTTATTTTGTGAAAGTGACAGAAAATCTCTTAACCGAGTGGACTTAACACTCTTATATGTAAATCCTCTAGCAAGGTGACATTCTGATTGAGTGTTTGAAATCCTTTGACAAGGTCACTTCTAACAAAGTGAAGATCCTAACAAATCTGAGGGAAATCCCTTAACCGGGTCACATCTAGCAATTTGTTTGTAATCTTTAACAAGATTTGCTTTTAACCGAGCATACTCTAGAAGAGTATATTTCTTAGTGGGTTCAAAATCCCATAGTGGTTTTTCCCTATTTGGGTTTCCACGTAAAATCTGGTGTTATGAGGTTTATATTGTTCATATGCTTTTGAGTTTGCATGTTTGACAGTTTTGGATATATGACTGATATATGTTACCGAGGTTGAATCTGATGTTTTTATGGATGATTAAGTTTGTATGATTCACCCCCCCACCCTCTCATCTTGTTGGCTATTGGATCTGTACTTATATTAAGTATTAGAACTATCAATTGGTATTAGAGCTTTGGACTCCAAAAGGAAAGTTTAAAGGCACTTGAGTTAAAAGATCCAAAGATGTATAAGAGGGATGCACCGAAGATGAACAAGTCAAGTTTCTCTACATGGAAAAAAAGGATGAAGCTACATCTATCAGGAGTTGGAGAATATGTTGTATACTATCTGGAGAATGATTTTGTCACACTGAGCACCTATCCATTGACTATGGAAGAGATAAAGGCAAAGCAAGAACATATTCAAGCAATGATTGAAATAACATCTACATTCACCGATTCAGAGTTTAATGATCTAGAAGGCTGCAATGATGCAAAGGAAATGTGGAATAAGCTCATATCAGTATATGGAGGAGATGAACATGTTCAAAGAACAAAAGTAGACAGTTTAAGAGGACAACTTGAATCTATGAGGATGAATGATGGTGAGAACATAACTCAGTACAGTACAAGACTAAAGGAGATTGTCAATCAAATCAAAGGAGCAGGTGGAACTATTGAAGAAAAGGATATAACAAGTAAGTTGTTAAGAACTCTTCTACCAGCTTATGCAATCCGAGTCTCACCAATCAATGAATTGAGGTCTGTACCTAATATGCCAGTTTCTTTGGATGCTACTATTGGTAAGCTACATGCATTTGAGTTAAGTAATTTTGATAACAGTGGATCTTCGGTAAATAAAGTTGAATCTGCATTTAGTTATTTTCATCTTGATCGATCTAATGATTACAATGAAAGAAAGTATAAATACTCTGAAGGAGATCATAGTGGAGCAAGTGAAATATTTCTGAAGAACATGGAAGAAGTACACAAACTATATGAAGAAATCAGAAAGCAAGAAGAGTTTGAAGCACTATTGGCCAAAAGGTTACTGAGAGGCAAAGGTAAGTATAAAGGAAAACTACCTTTGAAATATTTCAATTGTGATAAAATTGGACATATGGCTTCTAACTGTCTTGGCAAAAATTTTACTGAAAAGAGAGATTACCGAGATGACAGATAGAAAGATAACCATTACAGAGGACACCGAGACTTCAAAAGAAGAGATAGAAAGACATGCTTAATAGCTGATGAGGAATCTAACAATGATATATTAGATGAGACTAATACAGAGGAAGTTGTTTATGTGGCTATCAAGGATGGATCAGATGAAGAAAGGTATGAAGAAAAAGCCCTAATATCTCACATAAACACTAATGATTCTTGGATTATAGATAGTGGATGCTCACATCATATGATAGGAGATAAACACAAGTTTGTTATGTTAGAAGATTATGATGGAGGCTATGTTAGATTTGGTAATGATGCACCATGTCCGGTAAGAGGTAAAGGATCTATAACACTTCTTGATAATGCAAGATGCAATGATGTCTATTGGGTTGAAGGTTTAAAATACAATTTGTTGAGTGTAGCACAACTAAACAACACAGGTTACAGAATAGAATTTCAGAAAGGAATTGTCAAACTTCATGACAAGAATGGAAAGTTAGCTGCTACCGGGACACAAAAAAAAGGTAATACATTTCACCTTGACTCAACTCGGAATAAGTATTTGCATGCAAAGATTGATGATACCTGGCTATGGCATAAGAGATTTTGTCATGTAAATTTTGCTAACCTGATCAAGATAAGTAAGAAGCACAGAGTAAGAGGTCTACCGACTCTTGAAAACCTGAGAATGCTATGTGTCGAGGATGCCAGATGGGTAAGATGACAAGATCAAGCTTTACAAGTAAGTCTTACACTTCTAAAGAAATTTTAAATCTAGTGCACACTGATCTTTATGGTCCTATGAAAGTTCAAAGTTATTATGGTGATAAGTATTTCATATTATTTGTGGATGACTATTCAAGGATGATGTCAGTAATGTTTTTAAAAGAAAAATCAGAAGCTTTTCAAATGTTTAAATGGTACAAGGGAAGAGTTGAAAATGAAACAGGAAGACAACTGAAATGTCTTAGATCAGATAGAGGAGGAGAGTTCACATCTGATGAATTCAACTTATTCTGCAATGATCATGGTATTAAAAGACAAGACTCTGCACCGAGAACTCCACAGCAGAATGGAATAGCTGAAAAAAGAAATAGATCTATTGTGGATTGTGCTAGAACACTAATGATTGAGAAGAAGGTGCCACAAACATTTTGGAGAGAAGCAATAAGCACAGCTGTTTACACCTTTAACCGAGTTCAATTCAAGAAAGGTACTTTGAAGACACCATATGAGATCTGGTATGATAAGAAACCTAATGTTAGTTATTTTAAAATCTTTGGAAGTAGATGCTATGTTCATAAAGATGATAGAAATGGCAAGTTTGATCAGAAAATTGAAGAAGGAACATTTCTAGGATATTCTTCTAGAAGCAAATCATTTAAATGTCTGATCAAATCATCTAACAAAATAGTAGAAATTGCAAATGTGAAAATTGATGAATTTTCAGAAAGAAATGATGAAGGAAATTCCAAAGAACCAGAAGACTATGATGAATTTGTCTATGTGCAACCGAGAAGTCCTACCGAGAAAACTGTTGAAGAAAATGAAGAAAATATCCAGTTGCCGAGTGATGAAGAAGATCATACAAAGCCTACCGAGCCTGTATTAGCCAAGTATGTCAGAAGACATCATGCACCAAGTTAGATTATAGCAGATAAGGATGATCCAGTGATGACAAGGAACAAACTGAGATAGAACACATGTTTGATATCTGAATTTGAACCGAGAATAGTAAAAGAGGCATTTAACAGTGAAGATTGGGTAAATGCTATGACAGAAGAGATTGATCAAATCAAAAGGAATGACACATGGACACTAATCCCAAGACTGAAGGACAAAAATTTAATCAGTGCAAAGTGGATTTTTAGAAACAAGCTAAATGGAAAAGGGGAGGTCATTTGAAACAAAGCAAGATTAGTTTGCAAAGGTTATGCACAAGAAGAAGGAATTGATTATGGTGAAACTTTTACACATGTTGCTAGACTTGAAGGAGTAAGAACATTGTTGGCCTATGCTGCTTTCAAGAACTTCAAGGTATATCAAATGGATGTCAAATCTGCATTTCTGAATGGAATATTAGAAGAAGAAGTTTTCATTGAACAACCTGAAGGATTTGTTGAAGACAATAATAAAGATCAGATATGTAAATTGAACAAAGCTTTATATGGTTTGAAACAAGCACCAAGAGCATGGTATGAAAGATTGCACTCTTATTTGATTAAGATTGGTTTTATAAGGACAAGTGAGAACAACAACATGTACATGAAGAATGATGAAAATGGAATACTGATCTCAGCCATATTTGTTGATGACATTATATTTTGTGGAAATGACTCTTAATGCAAGAAGTTTGAAAATGAAATGAGCAAAAAATTTGAGATGTCATTAATCGGTGAGATAAAGTATTTTATAGGTTTACAGATACTGCAAATGAAAAATGAGATTTTCATTACTCAATCCAAATACATAAAGGAAATCTTGAAGAAATTTGGAATGGATGATTCAAAACCAGTAAGTACTCCTATGACTACCAACTATAAATTATCAAAGAATGATGAATCTGCATCTGTTGATGAGACACTCTACCGATACATGATTGGAAAGCTACAATATGTTGTTCACAGCAAACCAGACATAGCTCATGTAGTAGGTATAGTTGCAAGATTCTCTGCAGATCCTACGGAAACACACATGACAACAATCAAAAGAATTTTTAGATACTTGAAAGGCACAGAGGATTATGGCTTAATATATCAAAAAGGAAATGATTTTGATTTAAAAGTTTATACTGATACTGATTGGGTAGGCAACATTGATGACGGGAAAAGCACAAGTGGTGGAGTTTTCTTTTTAGGAGAAAGACTAGTGAGTTGGCTTAGCAAGAAACAAGAATGTGTTTCACAGTAAATAGCAGACGCTGAATACGTTGTTGCAGCATTGAATTGTACCAACATTGCATGGATCAAACAACTGTTGGAAGGTATAAATGAGAAAGTTACCAAGCCAATAACTATATTCTGTGACAATACTAGTGCCATTAATATTTTAAAAAATCCTGTTATGCACTCTAAGACAAAGCACATATCTATCAAATATCATTATCTTAGAGAAGAAGCTCAAGAGAAGAAAGTGGTGTTGGAATATGTTAGCACAAAGGAGCAAATAGAAGATATCTTCACCAAGCCACTACCAAAGGACTCTTTTGAATATCTCAGAAGTAAGTTAGGGGTCCTACCCCTATCTTCTACTCACTGACTGAGTTCGGTGAAAGCATCAATCCGATGACTCTATTGAATATCTTTTGGGAGTTGATGCTGGAGTTATGCACTTTAGAATGTTTTCTAAAAGTGTACTAGATTTAATAATGGAATTACTACAGAGAATATTACAGGGAACAAGAATTGAAGACAAATGCTCTAACAGAGACTCAGTTGATACACAACCACAGGAAATCACTTCTTACAGAAGGAAATTATGTTTTAGTTCTTTTCTTTTTGGCATTGTTGTCAAAGGGGGAGAATACCTATGAAGGGGGAGAAGACCTATCAGGAGAAGACTAAGAGAAAACTGAGCAGACTACAAATTGGAAAGAAGACTGAGAAAACGAGAGAAGTCTAATGTATGGGGGAGAGCATTTCAGCATTTCAGAATCACAGCAATCCAAATCTATTAAAGTCAAATCAATTGGTTTTGCCATCAATGCCAAAGGGGGAGATTGTTGGCAATATTGCATTATAACAGACAATGAAAGATTGTTGGCATTTCAATAAGGATATTGAGAAGGTTGTTGATGATTATGCATATAACTGATTAAAGATGTCTTACGATCTTGATATTATTATTTTGTCATTGATGTCAAGAAATTGATTTTCTTATTCAGTATGATGTTGCCATATCTTGAGAAGTATGATATGAAGATTATAAAGAAGTCGGTAAAAGACACAAGAAAGAATATGATGAATAAAGGGATGAATAAGGTATTCAATGGGAAACTACTACCGGGTCAGACAATGATGAGATCTTGATGTTTTAGATTGTTTTAACATTATACATATGCTGTAAAATGTAAAGGTTAATACTATACTATGTTATCAAGCAAAGAACCTAGTCGGTAAACCCTAAGGAACCTAGTCGGTAAACCCTAAGGTTATCGCTATCGGTTAATGAAGGCAGAATGTCTACCGAGTGAAGTTTAGTATTCACTGAGTTGTTACCAAGTTGTAACCGAGCTATAACATAATGCATTAAATGTTTACATGTGGTATTTAATGAAAGAAGCTGATGAGCTGGAGAGGGTCAATGATTGGTAAGCCGTGGAAGAAGTTTGTTAATGAATCTAAGACAATGGAAAGTCGGCATGGAGATCTACAACTCAGATTGAACCGCAATACCCTGGCACAAGTTCCAAGACTATTATGCAAGTTCCAAGGTGGGGAAAAACATTTTCAGATCGAAAGATGCATTGAACCTGGATAAGATTGAAGATCTGATGGCTATGATTGATCATGGGAAATGTGATCAAGGAGATTAAGCGGTTACCTAATTGTTTATAAATAGGAAATTGTTGATAAACAATGTATGTAGGCAAGTGTATGCACAAGGATGCTACATAGTGATTACCGAGCACAGAATCTTGAAGACCTATTAGAATAACAGAGTATAGAAGCCCAGCAGATAGACAAGATTAGTTCTATGTCTAAATTGTATTGAATAAATAGGAATCTGCTTTAGCATTTTAGATGTGAAGTTGCAGATAGATTTTTATTACTGTTATTTTGTGAAAGTGATAGAAAATCTCTTAACCAAGTGGATTTAACAGTCTTATATGTAAATCCTCTAGCAAGGTGACATTCTGATTGAGTGTTTGAAATCCTTTAACAAGGTCACTTCTAACAAAGTGAAGATCCTAACAGATCTGAGGGAAATCCCTTAACCAGGTCACATCTAGCAATGTGTTTGTAATCTTTAACATGATTTGCTTTTAACCGAGCATACTTTAGAAGAGTATATTTCTTAGTGGGTCTGAAATCTCACAGTGGTTTTTCCCTATTTGGGTTTCCACGTTAAATCTGGTGTTATGAAGTTTATATTGTTCATATGCTTTTGAGTTTGCATGTTTGATAGTTTTGGATATATGACTGATATATGTTACCGAGGTTGAATCTGATGTTTTTATGGATGATTAAGTTTGTATGATTCACCCCCCCCCTCTCATCTTATTGGCTATTGGATCTGTACTTATATTAAGTATCAGAACTATCATTTGCATGTGTGGTTTTATACCCTAAAATCATGCCAATGAATCTGACATTGATGTCGGTTACATCATTCACTCTTAAAGATCTCTTGTCAAATGTTGCACCTATTAGGTTAGTCACTAGGTCATTTGAGACCTTCTTTGTTTTATCAGGCCTATTATCGGTGGAGGGTAACCCTGTCACGTCCTTTACTGCCTCTTTTGTGATTTTGTGAACTGAGTCTAACTAGAAGAATTCACCATGAACCCTGCTAAAAACTATCCAAACATCCTTAGGGAAATCTGGAATTCTGAGAATTTCAGTGAATCCTAGGGTTTCAACTATTTTGTGTTCAGGTTTCACATTACCGGAATCATCAAAATTTATAGTTTTATACATGCTCTTGATTTCCTCATCACCTAATTCTTCTATGTGACAATGAATTTACATTCTAGGGTCTTCTGCAAAAACTACTCCTTTGGGGATTTGAGAAAATCCACCAACATTATCATCCTTCTTAGCAATTTCGGAAACTAACTGAAATACGGGTCTAAGGCATTTAATTACTTTGACTACAGTAGGGTTTGCTATGAATTCAGGAACATATGAAGAAGCCATGGATATAAATACCTTTATCTACCTTAGGAAAGATTGCTTGCTGAATTGCTTGCTTCTTTGCTCGAAATGACTTTGCTAAGGAATTTTCGTGCTCTTTGATTGTTTGAATGCTTGGTGAAATGAAATTGGAGCAAAAAATACTAATTTATAATGTTATTTTTGCCAACTACCACATTTAATGCTTGTCGGTTAAGTAATGACTTAACTTATCTACCGATATAGAAGTAATTTTAACTTCTCACCATCAACCGAGGGAATAATAGCATGTTTCACATTTGATTTCTAAACCCTCAAGGAAATTTTCTTCAATTAGATGAAGAGTCTCCTGTCGGTGGAGTGTTACTATGTTCTACCGATGGAGGAGTATTCCTATCAACATTTAGTTCTGATTTCCTAATCCATTGTTTTGAGAATTCCTCCTTTACTTCTTCAACTTTTTCTTTACCTTTCAAACTAGGACCTTTGTTATTTACCAGTGAGGACTTGCTTCTGCAAAATTTTGCAATATGTCCAATCTTGTTACAGGTATAACAAGTCACATTATTTTTCTAAATATCTTTTCCGTATCCTATGCTGGTTTGTGTTCTGCATTGATTATATAAGTGTCCAAATCTTCCACAAACATAACATCTTACATTCATTTTGCAATTTTCAGAATTATGACCAACTTTGTTGTATTTTGAACATTGACCGGTGGGTGTATTGGTATTCTGATAATTTCTAGATCTAGATTGATTTTCTCTATTACCATACTTGTTACAATTAAAGCATTTAGCATTGAATTTATAAGCAGTAGGTTGTTTTACTGGTTTGCCATGATCTTGTGTGTTTGCAGTACCGGAGCTTTCACCAGCTTCAAAACCAAGACCATTAGTGTCACCATTAGGTTTCTGATTCTTCAACAAGTTACCAAGTTCTTCTGAGCTTTTCTTAAATTTTTCTTTATGTTGATTTGCAGCAGCTAGTTCTCCTTCCAAGATACCTTTTTGTCTCATGAGTTCATTTGAGTCATTTTATGCTGCATCAGATCTATCTTCAACATATCATTTTCATAACTAAGTCTTGTGTTTTCATGTGCAGCTTCATTTAGTCTTCTAGTCAAGTCTTCTTCATTCTTCTTTCTATCTTCAATTTCTTTACAAAATCTCATAGTCATATCCTACATCTCATTCTTTGTTGTCATGTTTTCTTGTTTCAGCTTATTCATTAGGTCACTAAGAGTTTCCTTTTCATCATTCTCATTTTGCATCTTTTCACAAAGTTCTCTTCTCTTGTTTCTTGAAATGGTAAGATTTTCTTGAAGTGCTTGAATAATATCATGTGCAGCTTTTAGATCATCTTCAAGTTTAATACTTTTCAATTTTTCTGCATCATAGTCTGAGAGAGTTGCTTCTAATTGCTTCATCAAGTTTTTCATCTCTACCAGTGTCAAGATCTTCCTCAAGTTGTTAGGCTTCTGAAAATAGAGGACCAAGCTCTGATACCAATTGTTAGGATTCCCACAGATACTGGGAGGGGGGGCTGAATCGGTATCTAACCGGTGATTTGAGTTTCTTAACTTAAAATATGTAGAACATATTAATACTAAATATCGATAAACAAGAAATAATGCAATAAACAAAGATAACAACAACCACATGAAAAACACACGATAACACAGTATTTTAACAAGGAAACCCGGTGTGGGGAAAACCTCAGTGGGATTTGTGACCCACAATATTCACTTACTGGCCAATAAGAGAATATTACTGCTACAAGAGGGGCCTACATATGCAAGAAGGTCAAGTGCCTAGAGCTCACTACTCAATTACAAAATGGGAAGTCTCACTGACTTACAAAATGAATTATATAAATCCAATGTCTTGTACTGCTTCAAAATAGAATCTACTATGCCAGATCCAGTACCGGTTTATAGCTCTGCTTCATACATAAACCCTTAACCTATAATTCGCATAATAGGTCTGCCTTATTTCGCCTATATATTTTCTCCTTCTATTACAAAATGTTCTAGAATGATCTCTTATATATATAAGTCATTTTACAACCTGCCAAGTCAGCTTACAATGATTTTACAATAATAAACAAAATATATTACAAATGAAATTCATGTCGGCTTTTGTGCGAGTATGCTTCCTTTTGTTGCCGGTGGTCTCTGTCTCGGTGTAGAGTCTGTCTTTGTCGATGCCAGTGTCATAGGATTGTAAGGTTGCCATCAATGACAAAACCTTCAGTCACCTACAATGTCTCATTGGAGTGTGCATTTGCCAACACTGTTACCATTTCATCTGCTAGAAAATGAAAAGATGTATGTCAAAATCATAAGTGCAATTCAATTCATGGAAGTAACTAGGGAAATGAAGAAAATAAAGATCAAGTGATGGAACTTGAGGCATTGTTAGCAAAAATATTTCCAAGAGGCATCGGTAAGTATAAAGGAAAGCTACCTTTGAAGTGTTTCTCTTGTAGTAAAATTGGTCATATTGCTGCTAATTGTCCTAATGCTGACAAGAGAGAGAAATTTAAAAAATATAGAGGAAAGGGTAAAAAGAAGTGTTATGCTGCAGTTGATGAAGGTGTGACTGATGAGGAGTGTGGAGATGAAGATGACAATGACAAAATTGTGTTTGTAGTCATGAAGACGGAACTGACAGATGAAAAGGCACTGGTATCTCACATGGAGACTAGTGATGAATGCATTATAGATAGTGTCTGCTCACACCACATGACCAGAGATAAAAGTAAGTTCATAACCCTTGATGAATTTGATGGTGGTGTTGTTAGATTTGGAAATAACTCTCCCCGCATGGTGAAAGGTAAAGGTTTGATTTCTCTAAATGGGAAGAGTAATGTTGATGATGTGTTTTGGGTTGATGGTCTAAAGAATAATCTTTTAAGTGTTTGTCAGCTCAATGATAAAGGTTATTTTCTTGAGTTTAAAAGTGGAGTTTTCAGAATTCTTGGAGGTAATGGTGAATTGATTGCTATCGAGAATCAAACTAGAGGTAAAATTTCATTTTAATAGTAATGTTAATAATTGTCTGGTTGCAAGAATGGAAGACAGTTGGTTGTGGCATAAAAGATGTTGTCATGTTAATTTTGATAATTTGGTTAAGATAAGTAAGTCAAGTGTTGTAAGAGGATTTCCCCAACTTGTTAAACCGGATAGTGTGATATGCAAAGATTGTCAAATTGATAAGATGACCTTTATTTATTTCAAGAGCAAGAATTGTAATTCTGAGAATATTTTAGATTTGGTACATATTGATCTATGTGGCCCTATGAGAATAAAGAGTTATTACAGTGATAGGTATTTCATGATTTTCACCGATGACTATTCTAAAATGATATGAGTGAAATTTTTGAATGAGAAATCAGAGGGATTTAGTAAATTTAAGTCATTTAAAGCTCTGGTTGAGAATAAAACTAGTAAGAATTTGAAGTGTTTAAGATCAGATCGGGGAGGAGAATTCACATCTTATGAATTTGTTAAGTATTGTGATGAATAGGGTATCAAGAGACAAATGTCAGCTCTGAGGACACCACAACAGAATGGCATAGCAGAAAGGATGAACAAAACAATAGTTGAAGCTGCTAGAACCATGCTATTATAGGGTAATGTACCTAAAAAAATTTGGAGAGAAACAATCAGCACTACTGTATACACTTTAAACCAAGTACTACTAAAATGAGGTAACAATAAAACACCCTATGAGCTATGGTATGAAGTAATTTGAAAAAAATTGGGAGTCAATGTTTTATTAAGAAAGATATTCACACTGAGAAATTTGATGCAAAATCTGATGAAGAAATCTTTCTTGGTTACTCTACTAAGAGTAAGGCATACAAATGTTACAATAAGAAAACTAAGAATATTATTGAAAGTGCTAATGTGAAGGTAGATGATCTCTCTGGAAAGTCAGAAGATACCAACAGATCTAAGCCTGGAAAAGATGATGAGAAACTTGTGATTATTGAACCAGAAGCACTGAACAATGAAGAACTGGTAAGCGATGAAGAAAATGAAGAACATAAGCAGAAGATGCAAAACCAATACCAGTATTGCCTAGGTATTGTGTGTGTGAAAAGTGGACCTATATCTATATCTGGAATACACAACACTTCAATTAAGTCATTAGATGCATGGTTAGTAAATCAATAATCAATGAATAATAAACCATTACAAAGAGACCTATTGCCTTCTAGTAGATGCGAGCTTAGATTGCGCTCAGATTGCTAAGCTATCCATTGACTAGACAACACCTAAACGAAGGATTTTTAAATCTATATGAGCATGAATGTGAGCTAAATGAATGCAAGATTTAAGCTATATATGCAAGATTAGTCTAACATGATTTAAGTAATATATGAATATTTAAGCTAAATGATTTAAGCAATATGAAATAACTAATATAAAATATCTCAATGCAAATTCTCAATGAACCTAGAGCAAAAACAACATAATAACAATATATTCTCTAGGATACCTGATTAGGAGATGAGAGCCTGAATTTATAGAAAATTCAAAAGGAAACCAACGACTGAGATCAAATGATGATGAGCGGTCAAGATTTTCCAAGAGGAAGCACAATCCAGGTGAATTGATGTGATTGGATTCTTTTCTCAGTTTTAAAGGAAATTGAACTAAAATTAAGATAAAATCAGGAAAAAACTGATTTATTCTCTATTTCATTCAATTTTAATATTTAATTGTTTTATTTTCTTTCTTTGAGATTATTTATCAATTTTTAATTTGTTTTTCAAGATTATCTCCAATTGATTTCTTTTCTCAATTTTTAATTCTTTTTTTCAAATTAATTCCTCTTTTTGATGATTTAATGGCAAATTGATTTATTTAATTAAATATGCAAAAGATATTTAATTAAAATAAATAAGATAATTGTTTAAAATGATTTACTTCAAATGATTTATTAATTAAATAAATATTAATTAATATTGGTTGATTAATTTGCCATGTGACATTGATGATTTAAGAAATTAATTGTGTGCTCAAGATTAATTTTAATTGCCTTTGGTTAGGACTTTGGTGACGTTGTCGAGATTAGGGGCACATGGTTTAGATGACCAATTTTAGTGTATTACATTTGCCCCTCTTTGAATTAATATGTGAGAAGCGCATTGGTTCAAAGAATAGTTGATGTCTAGGAGATACCAGTTCTGAACTTGATTGATCACGAACTAGATGAAGAGCGAGGTATTCAGCTTGTTTTGAAGCGATGAAACTGAACAGAGTTGATTAAAGCGATATCGATCCCGAACATGATTAAATAGGACCAATGAAGAGCAAAGATACCAAACTTGAACTTGATTGATCAAGAAGCGGATCTTACTGATCTAGAACTTGATTGAACTAGACACAGTGAGTGAAGAGAAAACTGATCTTGAACTTGATTGATCAAGATACGATGAGTGAAGATAAACTATCCAGCTTAATTTGATGCGATGAAACTAAACACCTTCTTAGATTGAGCGTATGATCAAAGATACCCTTTAAACCCTTGATTGAGTTTAAACGAATAATCAGCTTGATGAAAAAGCGATAAAAATGACTAATGTCAAGAGACTAATTTAGATGAAGACGAATATCAACGTGATTTGAAGTGATGAAACTGATATGCCCCTAGCGATTGATTCGATTCAGATGGTCAAGAGATCTCAACTTGATATGAAACGATGAAGCTAAGATGCCCCTTAGCAATAAGAATTTGATTTTCTTTAGTTGAAAAAGATTTTTTTTCTCGACTTTTGATGAAGACTTGAAAATTTTCTTGACTTTGAAGATGTGAGGTCATAAGGTCATGAGTATGCCCCCTCGAGAGTGAAATCAAAAGATAGCGAGGGTACATGATGATTATAGGCAATTGTTGGCGATGATAATGACTTGAGTAAAAAACTTGAGTCGGAGGAATTTTTGAAAATGTGGCGATGATTGATGAGAAATTAAGCGCAAAGTTGATTTGTAGAATAAAATTAAGATTCAGCATTGATTCATTAGAAAATGAGCTCATTTTGAAGAAAGATTTAGCTTTTAATGAAAGCACTAAGTGGTCCAAATTGTAGTGAAATTGACTAGGAGAACGATCTTGGATTTTGATTTTGATCCTGAAAATGGAATCAGGACGAGCAAATTAGCTAAGGGTAAAAATTTTATGTCCATCGGAGCAAGTTGAAAAATTCATTTTCAAATCATTTTAACCCTCCAAGTTTGAAAATTCAAAAAGCCTTATCTGAAGAAAAATGGTGGTTCCCACACAGAAGCATCGATTCAAGTGCTAGAGATGACATAATTGACCTCGGAACTATGAGCCAACGGTAAGTGATCGATCTTCAGCCTCTTAATTTCATAAATTTTGAATTTTTTTGTTGATTTTTTTGAATTTTTAGCTTTGTAAAAGTCGGTCGTTGTTGTTGTGTCATGCGAGATGACATCCTGTGTCGTACGACAAACTACTTTGTATTATTTTGTCATTTAAGTCCATTAGTTTTTTCATTTCACACCTACCCTTATATCATACGAGCTTATTCAAAGAAGACCATTTCGTCATTATAGGGTTTGTTTTGTGTCATATCAGAGTCTTTTGTCATCCTATACCTAGTCCTGACTCTTACGAGTTTTTGCCTCTAGTGTGTTATGTTGTTTGAAAAATAGTGAGCATTTTTTAGGGTGCAAACTTGAAAATTTGATTTTGCAATTGATTGGTTTGGATTTGCGTGACGTTTTATTTGTCTTATAGCATAATTTGAAATGTTTTCTAATGATCTGTTGTTTGATTCTTGCAAGTTCGACTACCTCACGTTCTTTTTAGATGTGTCTATCCACTGAATATGAGACTAGTGCGCAAGTTATCTGATGTGGACAGGGCACATATCGATGTATGTGGGTTTACTCATCTTCTTGACATGCCTGATATCTATGTAAATCATGAGATTCTCACTATGCTTGTAGAGAGATTTCATTCTGAGTATAACACATTTCATTTTCCAGTTGGGGAGATGACTATCACTCCCGAGGATATATATAGGATTCTTCAGATTCCATTCGTTGGGGATAAGGTGGATTATGATTCAACATAGAGTCCTGGCCTACTAGCTCTGAGGTATGTATTTCATGATGCAGACATTCTGACATGGTCTATCAGTTAGGATGACATGATGGCCAGGTATAGTGAGCAATTTTCATTGGCATGCATCCTAGCAAGATTCATCAGTTGTTTCCTTATGCCAGACAAGGGACAACAGGCTTTCTTATGCGACTGGGGTAGGATACTAGAGAGGCTTGTGGATAACCCTCAGAGATTGGGATAGGGTTCTTGTATTTTGGTGCACATGTATCGTGAGATGCATGAGGTGGTTTACTGAGAGGGGAAGAGTATGGTTGTAGGGGTTTTGATATTACAAGTATGGGCCTGGGAGCACCTCCCAGTTTGCAGACCGATTGTGAATGACGCCAGAGATCCACAACAGCCTATTGTTTATAGATAATTTGGATACGTTACTCAGGCCCATCTGGGAAAGACAGAGTATTGGAGATGGTAGCTAGATGATCTTATAGTTGTCATATGGAGACCTTACAGGGGTCTTGATCTTTGGGATGATTGGAGAGTTGTGCACAGAGGCCTATTTATGACTCGGTCACTCATTGGCAAATCAGTGATAGTGGTCAAGCGGTTTGTGGTTACTCGAGTGATGAGGCAGTATGGTAGACCTCAGGGGATCTCATAGGAGTTTACTGCATACATGCATTATGTAGAGGAGGAGAGACGGGGGTGGGGACCTAGGTTATCATATGCCCTAGGCATGCAGGAGTTGATAGGGTTGCAGTAGCTTAGGTGGGACTATTTAGAGGATATTGCGGATATGGGGGTATTGCCCCAGTAAAGGGATTGGATCCAACATTATCCATTCCCTAGATTCACAGATCCGATGGAGGAGGCACCTCTTATAGAGGAGATTGAGGATGATGCCCCTGTGCAGGAACAAGGACAGGGATAGAGAGTCAAGGCTCTAAGGTGGGCAGGTGGTGATCCTAGTGTCAGCAGCAGTAGGGTACCAGCTGGTGGTAGGTGTAGGATTTGAGAAATACAAATCCACATAACCCAAAGAAGCCTGCATGCAAGAAACCTATCACAAAGAAAGAGAGAAAACGAATACAAGGGTTTTGGCTCTGACAAAGTGAAAAGATTTATTATCAGAGAAAAATGAATCAAGAATATAACAATAATACAAGAGATCAATCCTTATAAAGGAGATCAACACCAAAAGGAAAACCTAACCCTAAGGTGAGAGCATTTAATAATTAAATATTAATTATTAAATGACTAATGTATGCATAAAGAGAAATCTTAAGAGGAGAGTAAAGTTAATTAATTACTTTACTCTAACACCCCCCCTTAAGATGAGCTACAATGTAGCTACAAACAATGCAGAAGAAAGCAAAGGAACTACAATGCAAAAGAGGGTCCCGGCAACAAGGCCTGATCAGGTACCCGAATACAAGAAAATCTCTATAAAGCGGACTAAAAGAGAAAACCCAGTGGGAAAAAACTCCTCTCCAAAAAGAGATAAAGAATCATGCTGAAAAGAAAACATGAAGGAAGGAAGGCCTCACTGAGACCCCCCAAGGACAACTTCCTTCACCCCAAGTACTGAGCGCAACTGAAGACAGCGCGGAGATGCCAAAGGTTTAGTGAAGATGTCTACAACCTGCTCCTCTGTAGGTATGTACTCCAAGATGAGAGAATCATCCTAAACCAACTGTCTGATGAAGTGCATGTGGATTTCAATGTGCTTTGTCCGCTGATGCTCCACTGGGTTGCGAGAAATGTGAATGGCACTCTGATTGTCACACCAAAGGATAGTGGGATAATCTGGAGAAAACCCAAACTCTGTCATCAACTGTCGAAGCCATAAAACCTCCTGACTGGCTAACACTGTTGCACGGTACTCAGCCTCTGTAGATGATAATGCAATAGCAGACTACTTCTTGCAAGACTATGTAATAGGACCAGAACCAAGGCAAAAAACAAAGCCAGAAGTAGACTTCTGATAATTGACATCACCAGCCCAATCAGAGTCAGTGAAGCCAATGATGTGAGGGGATCCTGAAGTGTAGTGAATGCCATAATGAGTGGTACCCCGAATGTACCTCAAAATACGTTTGGCTACTTGCCAATGGCTCTCATGAGGATCATGGGAGAACTGAGAGACAAGGCCAACCACAAAAGAAAGATCAGGACGAGAATGTGTCAGGTACAGCAAACTACCAACCAACTGCCTATATAAAGTGGGGTCTACTGAAGGAGTAGAGCAAGTGGAAGACAAAACAACACCTAACTGAAATGGAGTGGGGGTAGACTTGCAATCAAGCATGCCAAATCGCTGAAGCATATCAAGAGCATACTTTTCCTGAAATATGGAAATCCCATCCGAAGACTGAATAACCTATAGACCCAGAAAGAAGTGCAAGAGACCAAGATCTGTCATCTCAAACTGCTCCATCAAAGCTCTCTGAACATTCTGAATCATGGAAGATGAGCTACCTGTAAGGATGAGATCATCTACATATAGCACAAGAATCAAAAGATCACCCTCCTGACGCTGAATATACACTGTGTGATTGGAATGACAGCGTGTGAAATGAGAGGAAAGCAGGAAAGAGTCCATCTTCTCATACCAAGCCCTAG
The DNA here is from genome assembly GCF_030272615.1 of Cryptomeria japonica. Taxonomy (NCBI): domain Eukaryota; kingdom Viridiplantae; phylum Streptophyta; class Pinopsida; order Cupressales; family Cupressaceae; genus Cryptomeria; species Cryptomeria japonica. Next base: position 48,969,944 of record NC_081407.1, on the reverse strand, counting down.
GGGCTTGTTTGAGACCATACAATGAACGGAGAAGTCTGCAAACCAAAGAAGTGTCCTGCACAAATCTCTGAGGCTACTCCATATAGATCTCCTCATGTAGGTCTCCATGCAAGAAGGCACTCTTCACATCCATCTGAAACACTGTCCATCCCTGTGAAGCTGCAAGTGAAAGTACCAGGCGTATAGAATTCATCTTGACGATAGGAGCAAGGTCTCAAAGTAGTCAATACCCTCTACCTAAGGAAACCCCTTCACAACAAGATGGGCCTTATACTTATCAATAGAACCATCTGCAGCATACTTGGTATGATACACCCACTTGCACCGAACCAACTTTCTTCCTTTAGGAAGAGGACAAAGATCCCAAGTATGATTCTTCATCAAAGAAGAATACTCCTCATCCATGGCCCTATCCCACTCAAGGTGTCCTGTCGCCTCTGAAAACTTTTGAGGATCATCTGAAATGGCATGACTCAAAAGACTAGAACCAGATGTCTGAACACGAGTGCGATGAGGATTTGAAGGATCACCTGCCAAAGATCCAGCTGCCTCAACAATATCACGGGCCCACCTCAGCAAAGACGGAGCAACTGGTGGTGGTGGAGATGGTGGATCATCATCTACATCATCCTCAAGAGATAAGTAATCCTCAAGAGATGAAGAGGAAGGAGTAGGCAATGAGGGAGAAGCTGGTGATGGAGAATCCATCTGAGGATGGCACTCATCAAACTGGACATCCCGCTGAAACAAGACCTCTCTGGAATCAGGATCAAACAACCTATATACCTTAACATCCTCACAATAGCCAACAAATATGAGTGGTTGGCTCTTCCTCTCCATGGCATTCCGCTGAGCATCAGGAATAAATGCCCAAGCCTCACTACCAAAAACTTGGAATGTAGAAACATCAAGCTTGACATGGGTCCAAGCCTCCTCAGGAGTCATATGTTGCAATGCCTTATGAGGCATTTGATTCTAAATATAATTGGCACAATTGACTGCCTTAGCCCAAAATGAAGAACTCATAGCTCGAGACTGTATCATACAATTTGCCATCTCCCATAAGGTTATGTTCTTTCTCTCAGCAACACCATTCTGCTGAGGGGTGTAAGGAACTGTAAACTGATGTTGTAAACCATGCTCAGTGCAAAAATCTCTGAAAGCCTGATTTACATACTCCCCCCCATTATCTGTGCGTATCCTCCTGATAGAAAGTCCAGATTGCTTCTCCACAAATGTCTTAAAAATCTTGAATGAGTCAAAGACATCAGACTTGTACTTAAGAAAGTACACCCATGTACATCTGGAGAAGTCATCAATAAAAGTGAGTACATAACGGGCCCCTGAAAAGGAAGGAGTCAGAAAGGACATAAGATCACTGTGTACCAACTCTAGGGCTGCCCTAGCACGAGAGTCTCAACCCTTAGGGAAAGGATCTCGATGATATTTGTCAAGGACACAACCACGACATACACCATCTGTACAAGAAATCTATGGAAGCCCAATCATAAGTGCCTGTGTACTCATCTACTATAGATATCTGTGATTGACATGGCCAAAATGTTCATGCCAAAGCCTGCTCACTGAATCTGCATGTGCTATAAGAGAGGAGCCAACAGTGTTTGAACTCTCAAAGCCATCAAAAATATATAAGTGAGATGCAGAATCCACACTCCCAGTAGCCACAAACAAGTCAGGATCATGAAGATCTCGAATAACCACATCATGAGGTGAGAACTCAACTATCTTACCAGAGCTAGAGTGGCAAATCTGATAAATGGATAGAAGGTTTGTCGAAATGTCAGGAACTAAAAACACATCCTGAAGACAACCACCATCCAATGAAACAGTACCAGAACCCTGAATGGAAAGTTGTGCTGAGTCACCAACTGCAATATGTCTAGTGTCGGTAGGGGCAAGAGCGGTGACCAAATCCTCTGTGTGTGTCATATGGTGAGAGGCACTAGAATCTAGAATCCAAGTGGATGCTGAGGACAATGCTCGTGCAGAAAGAGCATGACCTTTCCCTGTGGGCTGTGAAGGAGGCTGAGGTGCACTGATATTATGCTTCTACATGGCTTCCCCCAAAGCCTCTAAATGTTTCCAACACCTGGAAACGGGATGTCCTTCCTTGCCACAAAAACTGCAAGGATCACCAGATTTCTTCTTAGTCTTGGAGGAAGACTTACCAGACTTTGAAGATTTGCCCTATTTAAAATTGGACTGTGGTTTTGAATCAAACTTAGGTGGTGGCTTGGAGGGATTCTCACTAGCCTCTGAATCTTTCTTAGGCTTCGGTTTCTGCTTTTGTTTTCCTTTGGAGGACTGGGCTACCAATGCTTGGTTCTGTGAACCTGAAAGTGAATCCAACTGCTTAAGCTTAGCTTTCTCACAAGTCAGACGATCACAAAAGACCTCAAAAGAAGGCATGACATGTCAAGCACCCAAGGCATCCATCATGGAATAGAAGGTCGAAGAGAAGATCTGAAATGGACCCCGAAGCTTGGAGAGGATCAGAAAAATGCACTCTGTATCAATCTTAGTCTTACCACAACCCTGCAAGATAGATCTTTGTTGTTTGAACTTCATCAGAAAGTCCTCAATAGAGGGAAACAAATCAGGTACCAAGGAAGTTAACTCTGCCTCAAGCTGCAAAGCTCTAAACTCGTTGATAGTACCAAAAAGTCCTTCAAACTTGGTCCAAATGGCTCGAGGAGTGAGACAACCCTCAAGATGAAACTGGAGACTGTCGGAAATGTGTAAAGCCATCAATCCCATAGCCTGATCCATATTGTTCCTGTGCTGCATAACCTTAAAGGGACGTGTCAACTAAGGTTGAATCTCATCCAAACAGGACCATAACCCTCGAGACTGGAGAAGAGTCATCATGCGACCCTTCCAAGTGTGGTAATTATGCGGTGTGAGAGATTCAATAGGTCTGTCTGCCATCCTGTGAACTGTGTCTCAACTGCTCTATATTTTTTAATTTTATTAAGTGGTCTTTCAGAACTAGACAAAAGATGCAGAAAGGGTTTGATTGTTTTCTTTTGGTGTTTGTATATTCTAGTTTTCTGATGTAAATAATAGAAAGCAAGAAAAAAACACCCCCCCACAATGCAAAAAAATAATCCCCAATACAAACTGAAAGCCTGAAAATGATAGAAAGCATTAACGGGTTGAAACAAAATTTTGAGAACCTAAAGAATTTACTGATGAAATAGACTATAGATCTGGAAGGAGCACAGAACCACCTTTCTGACGCCTATTCGCTTTCGAAAAACGGAGCAAAAACGAGCAAGTTATGCCCCTCGGAGTGCAAAAAGGCTCATCAGAATTTGACTGCAAAAAAATACAATCAAACTAGAAAAATATGAAAAAATTCCTACACCATTAGAACGGGCTCAAAGTCAGCTTTCCAACGCCTATTCATTTTTGAAAAACGGAGATCGGACGCCCGATTTATGCCCGATTGTGTAAAACAGCTCCAAAAAAGGCCTAAATGGGCCATTAGAGCCCTCAAGGGCTTTAAAAAAATAAGCCCCTGGTCCTCTGGGCGACCAGGAGATGGCACAGGGGGCTGGCGGCGCAAGGGCGGTGGCGCTGGTTCTGGCGGAGAGCGGGAGGCGCACGGGCGGCTCGGGGGCGGCGGGCTTCGCCGGCGGCGCAGCGGTGGCTGCCTAACCGCGGCCGGTGGTTACCGCCGACGGCGGTGGCCGCCGGGCTGCGCACCGGCAGCACGCGCTGTGTAAAATGGCTGTGCCCAGCTTTTTAAAAAAATCGTGGTTTTTTTTTTTTTTGTATTTTTCCGCCTCGTGCTGCGTGCCCTGGGGCCGTACGGCCTTGGGGCATAAAAAAAATTTGCCTTCTAGAGCAACTGTGTCCAAATCGGATGAATTTTATATGAAAATAGGGGTTTTTGGGCGCTACGAGCTCAACGGTGAGGTCCATTTGTGCTCAAAGTGCACCGAAAAAAAATACCCCCTATTCCAAAATAAAAAACAGAAAACAAACACAGATCTGATGCAACCAAAACCTAGATCTCAAAATCTTTCAAAAATATGAACAAGCTACAGCAGATATGACTCTGATACCATGTAGGATTTGAGAAATACAAATCCACAGAACCCAAAGAAACCTGCATGCAAGAAACCTGTCACAGAGAAAGAGAGAGAACGAATACAAGGGTTTTGGCTCTAACAAAGTGAAAAGATTTATTATCAGAGAAAAATGAATCAAGAATATAACAATAATACAAGAGATCAATCCTTATAAAGGAGATCAACACCGAAAGGAAAACCTAACCCTAAGGTGAGAGCATTTAATAATTAAATATTAATTATTAAATGACTAATGTATGCATAAAGAGAAATCTTAAGAGGAGAGTAAAGTTAATTAATTACTTTACTCTAACAGTAGGCACTAGCAGAGAGGAGAGGGTGGATCCCTAGGTGCTATTGGTGTTAGATTGAGTAGAGTTAGGCAACCGGAGGGTGGAGGAGAAGAGGAGCGAGTAGCTTCTAGGCAGGTGAGATAGAGGAGAGATGAGAAGGGGGGGTTAGAGGTGGAGATGGGGATGGCGATGGAGGTGGAGAGCCTGTGAGGGAGTAGGGGGTGGATGCAACATGATTGATGAGAGCGTGTTTGGCAGGTCTGCAGTCACAGTTGACAATAGCACAAACACAGCTAGCGGAACGAGACCGACAGTTGGTGGACCTTAGAGCAGAGAGAAATTGTTAGTTAGCTGAGGTCAGAGTAGAGCATGATCATCAACTGGTGGAGCACAGAGCAAGGCATGATCATCAGGTCACAGAGATGAGGGCAGAGCAAGATGCTCTTTAGTAGGAGGTCTTACACCAGACTAGTTGGGCGGCTTATTACGTTGCAGCTTATAGCATAGCAATTCCTGTAGCGCAACAAGTTGTTCCCTATTCCCAGTATATGGCATGATATGAGGGAGCTCGGGCACCTCATTAGGACGTTGGTCAGCAGGCTCCACCTCCTCCACCACCTAGCAATGAGGGAGAGAGAAGCAGAGAGCTAGATTTTTTTTTGTAGCTCTTAGAGTTTTTGTAGACACACCCATTTTTTGTATCCCTTTTGATTCTTGCTCTGATGGGAGTTTGTATATGTCAGTTGACATTATTTTGTACCCTAAGACTTTATCATTATATATACAAGATCTTGAGTTGAGTTCATTGTACTTGTGTCGATCAATTTATGAGATGTCTTTCTATATGCTTTATTCTATATGTATGCATATATTTTCAGTATGGATGTAATGCAAATGAATATGGATGTTTATTTTTTGTTTCTTTTCACATGCAAATAAAATGAATAAAAATGAGTAATGAGTAATGTGTTAGGATTCCCAAAGATACTGAGAGGGGGGGTGAATTAGTATCTTGTCGGTTTACAGATTTTCTAATCTTATTCAACAAATTGCATTGCAAAATAGTGTACCGGTAAACCAAAATTAATGCAGTAAATAAGAACAATAAGCACAACATACAAAGCACGTCATAACACAATATTTTTAACGAGGAAATCCAGTGTGGGAAAAACCTCGGTGGGATTTGTGACCCACAATATTCACTCACTGGCCAATAAATAAATATTACTTACAATAGGGGCCTGCACATGCAAGAAGGCAAACTGCCTAAAGCTCACTGCTCAATTACAAAAGGATGTCTCACTGACTTACAAAATAGATTATGCAAATCCAATATAATGTACTGCTTTGATTCAGCATCTGCTATGTCAAGTTCAGTACCGGTTTAAGCTCACAAATAACCATAAACCTTACTCCAAAATCTAGCTATTCTTACTTACACAAATGATCTATAAGATCTCATACTTATATATGAGTCCTATTACAATTCACCTTGTCGGCTTACAAAAAGATATTATAATTAAATACATTATGCAATAAACAAAATCCTGTCGGTTGGGGTGTCGGTAATCATCTTTGCCGTTGTCGGTAAACTATCTACCAGTGTAGAGTCTATCGGTGTCAGTGCCTGTCGGTGTCATAGGATTGCAAGGTTGCCATCAATGACAATACCTTCAATCACCTACAATTTCTCATTGGAGTGTGCATTTTCCAACATAATGCAAATTTGTTTATTATATATTTTTTTAATGCAATAATGTGAATGCAAATGAATGTATGAATCTGTATAAAATGCTTAGGTATGCAACTAACATCTCAATACTCAAGTACTCGATCGGAGAAATGATGAAAAAAAGAGACCACTTAGCTTAGAAATGATGATGCTTCAAACTCTCATTCAGAAGATAAAGAGATTATTGTTATTATGCAAAAATCACTCTAAATTCACAAAATGCAGAATGAGATGCAAAATGAGATGCAACCTAAACCTAGTCACTGGATTTGAAATGCTTAAGTTTCATCACTGAGCGTTAACAAACATAGTAGGCATATTAGAGTTCCTTTCTTTTCATGTGCAATATTAATTATCTTGTCCGCAATGACCCTTTTTTTGTTCATTTCCTTGGACAGATTACGCATGGACCCAGATTGCACAATAAAGAAATTCCCTCAAAATAGACAAAGAAATGATGCCAACCTCCATGTAGCATACAAATAAGTGGAGTCAAGGTATGTGTGGCGATTTCACCTTGATGTGAAGGCTCTTATCATAGACATCCAACTGATTAGATGTTTCCAGATCATTGGAATCATTCCTACAAGCAGAAAACAAAGAAAATATTATGCCCCCAATCCTTGCTCCTCTTAGTCAAGATAGACATCCTCGAGTTACTCAGAGGGATAATAATTCAAAACCAATATAAAAGACAACACACAAAGAAAATTTCATACATAGCTCAAACTATTTAGTGATTATTTTCTGTAATGTTGGTTTGCTTGTGTACTCAGTGATATAACTCTTCAGTAGTTAGGAGATAGGTGACTGACTCACAGTGGATGACCAGGTTTCACTGATGTAAAGTTGACTTGGTTGATACTACTTAGGACATGTAATGTGCTCTATCGATTAACCTAAGACTAGGACATTAATCAGTTTCAATCCATGAGGGTTCCAACAAACCAGGATGTCACAAAAGTGAAGATTAATGAAAGCAAAAATGCCAACGTTGCGTTGATAGATGGAGTGCTTGAGTACAAGAGGCACCTATTTGCCAGGTTTTCACCTGCTTGGCAAAAATCTTCTATTTTTTTTTCAAGACTTTTTCTGACTTTTAGGATTTCTTCAGGACTTTTTAGTTGTAAAGGCTACTGAAGCAGAAAATATTTAAGTGAATAATTTCTTCAAGTGGATGGTGTTTATTGGTTCACGGAGCTACTCTCCTTCCGATGTTGAGAGTTGATAGGCACTAGAGCCAAAGACTATAGTAACGATGTAGAGACCCAGCCAGTTGGGTTCAAATTTCCCTTTGTTTTCTCAAAATTGTCGATTCTTAGGATTTTCTCTCAAAGCAAGGTCACCAACCTAAAATTCTCGTTGTCAAACCTTTTTGTTATAACCTCTAGACATTCTCTTTTGATATTCTCTTAGCTGATCAAACACCACTTGCTAAAGTTCATCCAGCAACTCGAGTTCCTGCAATCTAGATATTCTATAGTCTTCATCAGTAACAAGACTTTGAAAAGAAACTCTTAAAGACGATATTTCCACCTCAATAGGTAAGATTTTTTTGGACCCATACACCAAAGAAAAAGGTGTAGCCCCAGCAGGTTTTCTAATACTTGTTCTATAAGCCCACTGGGCAAGATTGAGCTACAGTACCAATCCTTTCCAGATTTATTTACTGTTTTGTGTAAGATAGTCAATAGATTCTTGTTAGATGCTTCGGCTTGTCCATTACCTTGAGGGTAGTACATAGATGACCAGTGTTGTTTTATTTTGAATTTTTCACAGAGTTCATTTAAATCTTTGTTCTTAAACTGTCCTCCATTGTCAGTTATAATGAATGAAGATATACCATACCTACAGATGATATAATTAAGGATGAACAGAGCTACTTGTTTATCGGTTGCTTTGATGAGTGGAACCACTTCTACCCACTTAGTGAAGTACTTAGTGGTAGTTATAATAAACTTGTGTCTATTAGATGATGCAAGATATATTTGGCCAATTAGATCAAACGCCCACTGTTGAAAGGGCCAATGTGTAACAAAGGGTATGAGATTTCTTGTTGGAGCGTGTATAAGGTTCCCATGTAGCTGACACTTCTCACAGGTTTTAGAAAATTTTATAGCTTCTTTCTCCATGTCTGGCCCATAGTAGCTAACCTTTAGTAGTTTTCGTGCTAAAGTTAGATCGTTCGAATGGGATCCACAATCACCTTCATGAATCGCGGATAATGCGCGTTGGGACTATTGGCATTCTACACTCTTATGAGAAAATTTGATGTTGTCATTGATGGAAACCAACTAGAAACCCACCAGCAATTGGTTTATATATGCCTGGCATCACAAACTTCATACACCGGCATTTAGATTACACCGGCAACAAAGTATATCGACACTCCAGCCGACATGGGATGAACTTTTGTTTATTGTAATATAATTATCTTTTGTAAGCCAACATGGTATATTGTAAAAGACTCATACATGTATGAGATCTAATAAGTCATTTTTGTGTGTGGAAGAAGATATGTAGGTAGACTAGTAGCGAAGGTTTTTGGATAAGGTATCTATCTGAGCTTAAACCGGTACTGAACCTGGCATTAGAGATGTTGTTTTGAGCAGTACATTATATTGGATTTATTAATCCATTTTGTAGTCAGTGTGACTCCTTATTGAGCAGTGAGCTCTAGGTTGTTGGCCTCCCTGCATGTGCAGGCCCCTTATTGTAAGTAGTATTTATTCATTGGCCAATGAGTAAATATTGTGGGTCACAAACCCCACCAAGTTTTTTCCTACACTCGGTTTCCTCGTTAAATATCTCGTGTTATGGTGTGTTTCTATGTTGTCTCTATTAGTTTTGTTTACTGCAATAATTCTTATTTACTGGTACATTGTTTTGGGTTGCAAAGTTATAAATAAGTTTAAATATTCTGCTAACTAGTTAGACACTGATTCACCCCCCCTCTCAGTGTCTTTGGGACTGTTATTGAATCTAACAATTGGTATCAGAGTCTAAACCTCTATTTGCAAAATCCTAATAGCTTGAGGAAGATTCTGACACTGGTACAGATGGAGAACTTAAGAAAATAGTTGGAAGGAGCTCTTGAATATTTTGCTCCAGAAAAATTGAAGAATATCAAACTTGAAGATGATCTGAGGAGTGCTAAGGAATTCATTAAAGGACTTCAAGAAAATCTACTTATAGCACAAAATAAGAGAAAGGAACTTCATGAGAAGATGTAGAATGATGATGATGAAAAAGAGACTCTTAGAGACATTGCAAATAAGTTGAGACAAGAAAACAGTAATATGAAGAATGAAATGCAAGAAATGACTGAGGTTATGTAAGGATATTGAAGACAGAAAAAAGAATGAAGAAGACTTGACTAGGAGACTTAATGATGTTGAAAATGAAAATCTCAGACTTGGTCATGAAAATGATATGTTAAAGATAGATCTGATTCACATGCAACATGATAAAGATGAGCTTGTGAGACAAGCTAGAATTCTAGAAAATGAGTTAGCTACTGCAAATAAACACAAAGACAAATTCAAGAAAAGTTCAGAAGAACTTGATGACATGTTTAAAAGATAGAAACCTGATGGAGATACAAATGGACTTGGATTTGAACATGGAGAAAGTTCTAGTACTACAAATAGTCAAGATCTAAACAAACTGGTAAGACAACCTAATGCTTATAAATTTAATGGGAAATGTTTTAATTGCAACAAATATGGTCGCAGAGAAAATCAGAGTAGATTTAGAAATAATCAAAATATAAACTCACCCACCGGTCAATGTTCCAAGTGCAACAAAGTTGGTCATAATTCAGAAAATTGTAGAATGAATGTGAAATCCTATGTTTGTGGAAGATTTGGGAATTTATCTAATCAATGTAGATCACAAACCGGTCAAGGATATGGAAAGGCTATTCAAAGGAATAATATAACTTGTTATGCATGCAACAACATTGGACATATTGCAAAATTCTATAGAAGCAAGAATGCACCGGCGAACAAAAAAGGATCTAGTTTGAAGGGCAAAGAAAAGGTAGATGAAGTAAGCAAGAATTCTCAAAATAATGGATTAAGAAGAGTGATCAGAAAACTAATGAAACTATCTTTGCACCAATAGAACAGAGTAATCCTCCACCGACAGGAGATTCTTCATCTAACTAAGGAATAATCCTTAGGGGGTATTGCAGCAAGTTCAAAATCATGCATTCTACCCTCGGTTGATGGTGAGAAGATACATTTCTTCTTTACCGACAAATGTGTTATGTTTTCACTTAACCAACAAGCATTTAATGTAGTTTTAAAGAACCTTTTTGGATATAAAGCACCGGGAAACCCTCATTTCAAACTCACCGAGCATTCAAACAATCAGAGAGCGCAAAACTGAGCAAGGGCATTCTAAGGTGAAGCTACAAAGTGTTTTTCAGGCATTCAAAATTTTGGTTAACAAGTATTTATCTTTGAAATGGATTCCTCATCTTCTATTCTGGAGTTTATTGCAAAACCTATTATTGTGGAAAATATCAAATATCCTAGAACCGTATTTAATATTATCCCCGAGATTGCAAAACAGGATGATTTTGTCAGAGCTTTTTCAAAAATTCTGAAGGTTGTAGCATTTGCAGAAGACCCTAGAATTTACATACATTGCAACATAGAAAACCTAGGGACTAAGGATCTAAAGAAAATATTCAATGAGGTTATTATCGATGGAAATGGTGTGATCAAACCTGAACATAAAATTGTGGAAGACTTAGGTTTTGTAGAGATTCTGAACATTCCCAAATTTCCAAAGGAAGTTGTCACACTTGTATTGAGCAGAGTCCATGGAGAATTCATGTGGTTAGAGTTAGTTTGCAAGATAACTAGAGAAGCAATTAAGGTAGTTACTGGTTTACCTTCAATCAGTAGTAGACCTGATAAAACCAAGAAGATACCTAACAAGGGAGTTATGGACTTAACCGGAGCCACATTTGATAATAGGTCACTTAGAGTGAATGATGTTAAGGATATAAATGTGAGATATGTGAGTATGGTACTAGGATACAAAGAAACTCATGCAAATAGACTAAATTTGTTTCTATCCTTTGTATTCGTAGTGCATATGAGATGGTGAACAATAATGCTAAGATTGATGTGTGTGAATGTCTTAAAGATGAACTAATTGATAATTTGAAGAAGATTAAGGGAGACAAGAAAGGTACTTTCCATTTTGGAAATCTATTAGTATGCATGATGCTATAATTTACCAAAGAGATACATGGCATAGGTCACAATGATTTTGGTTATGACATCCCGGTAGGAAGATAGATACAGGAAATTTTCAACGGTATCGGCACTGACAGTGTTAAGAATATCACAGAATACTTCAAAAAATTTCAAACTAAGATGAGAGCAAGAGAGAGACTACCATGGAGCATAATTGACAAGTATGACAAGGAAATCTATTTTGTCATTAAGAGAGATGAAACTTGGATGGAAGTAGTAAGCCCTAGAACTATTTGGGTTATTGAGATGGGATATTAGGTAGACCTATCTATTCTTGAAACATATGCTAAAGCTCTACTTGATGCACCAAGGGAGCCATCTCAGTAATTCTTTGGAATTGTAGAAACTATTGAGAGCAATATATCTATGCAGAAAAGGACAAAAAGAAGAGAAAATTTTATCAGAGATGCCTCTAAGAAGGTCAAGTAAATCAAAGAAAATGTCATGAATATCAGTGGTATATCAGCAAATGAGCTTGAAGGATTGCAACCTGAAGCACATGTTTCGTTGAATGTAACATCCTCTAACACTGACAGTGGTAAGGTTGTTGAGCTTAAAAGAGTAGAAAGGAAGAGAAAACCCTCACCGATACCCTCTCCTTCACCTAAGAAAACCAGGACACTAAGGAAGAAACAACAGGCAGTTAGGGAACCGAAGAAGAAGCTTACTCCTACGAAGAAATAAACATTGGTTACCCCCACACTAAATGATCTATTGAATTAGATTACAGAGGAAGGTAATCTGGCTAATGTAAATAAATGGTATAATTCTTCCAACGATTCTGACAAAAGCATAATTGAAGAAAGTATTATTTTGCACTAAGATATTTACAAGAAAGTTTTGATAGAAGTGATTGATGAGATTCCAAATGATTTATACATGAGATTGGAAGCTAAAAGGCTATCTGTAATGGAACTAGACAAGAAGTTGAAAGTTGAAGCACTATTGGTTGTGCATCCGGTAAATTCTAAGGAAGAGATAGATGAGCTTATCTCTGAATCTAACCGGTCAGTATTTGTTAGTGGACATCAACAAGTGAGTCTGATGGCTGGAAGGGTTAAAGAAATTGTAGATGAGACTGCATATAAATGGGACATATTCTTTGTAGAGAAAGAAAAGCAAGAGGAAAGAAGTAGACCAAAAATGGACAATACATTCAAGGTATATTAAAAGGACAAGGGAAAAGGTAAAGTAGGTGGTGTACCTTCCATAAAAATAATAGATAACATCCCTCCACCAACCCAGGACACCCCTCCATTAGCACCTTCATCACCAATTCATACAGCTAATCCACCGGATATAACTACTAAAGGTTTAACCCATGATGATACTAATCCGGAGTTAGAGATACTTTTTACAATGAATGTAAATACTTAGGAGGTAAACATTGTTGTGGATAAAGAAACTTCAGAGGTTAAGGCAGACAATGTTGAGGACAACAAGATTTTAGAGAAATGGGCACAAACTGTTGACTCTCAGGAAACTGAGATACCAACTCAAGCAGAGCAACCAGAGATTGAGAAACAAATAGAGGATAAGACAGCTTGCACAGGGCCACCGAAATCTAAAAAACCGGGAGTGGTACTGACAGAGAAACAATCTGAGGAAGAGGTACATGTTGAGTTTGTGACACCGACAGTTGCAGAGAAGTCTAATCAGACTAAGAAACCATTAAAAGTAAAGGTACAAACATAGATAGATCCACCAAAAGTAAAGATAAGTAAAGTGGATGCATCTGATGGAAGTAAAGAGGATATAGTGAAGGTGATTGGTCAGACATCTATTGAGAAGAAACCTACAGCATAACCAAGCACATCTATAGGTGAATTCAGACCCACTAATATTACAGAGGTACTTTTGGATTCAATTAAAAGGATTACTGATTGCAATGCCTTATCATTTAAGGCAATTTATAACACATTACCCATTCTGAAGATGATTGCACCTAATTGTAAGATAGATCACATAAATGATTCTTTAGGGAAATTGGACACATTGTCCAAATTTATTGTTGATAATGTAATAACTATAGATAAGGTAAATGTGGATACAATAAAGGAGAGAGTTGACAAAGAGAAGAAAACATTCTTTGAAAACACCATAAAGAAATGTACTGATCATTTGGATACACTTTTACCGGTACTCAATTCTACAATTTTGGAGTATAAGGAGTTATATAGGGAAGTATGTAAACCTCACTGTTTAACAGGTGACATTGATGAGGAGATCTAAAAGACACAAAAATAAATTGATGACATAGCAAACAATATAATAGGTTCATCTAGACTTATATCACTTTTTGAGCAAGAAATGGTACTTTTTTAGGAGAAGTTGGAAAAACTTGAGAAAGAAAAGGCAAGAATAAGGTCTAATGCCTGGGAATTAAAGGATAAACTTGATTTAACGTTAGATAGTCTTATTACTCAGAGAGGTGAAATATCTAAGGCAATAGTTCAAGGAGAATGATCACCGGAGCAGCAAATGCACTATCTCACTGGTATGATCCAGCAGACTAAGGCAACTTTAACTGACAGTAACAAGTTTTTGCAGAGTGAATATGATTTTGGTAGACATCTTTCCGATTGTAACCAACCAGTTACAGACTTTGAGGTAGCATTTTTGTACTCTTTTTTTATTATTTATGACATCCTTTATCATTGATGTCAAAGGGGGAGTAGTGGTGAGAAAAATGCATGTACGGAGGAGATCACTTGCTCAGGGGGAGCACATCTTTTTTGGATTTCAGTTTTGGATATCCGTTTTGATTTTTCTCATGAGTGTTGCCATCAATGCCAAAGGGGGAGATTGTTGGCATTATACACTCTTATGAGAATAGTTGATGTTGTCATTGATGGCAACTAACTAGCAATCCACTAACAATTGGTTTCTACATGCCTGACATCACAAACTTCATACACAGGCAGACACTGGTACCGGCAAGTACTTACACTGGCATTCAGATTACATCAGCAACAAAGCATACTGGCACTCCAACCGACATGGGATGAACTTTTGGCTATTGTAATATAATTATCTTTTGTAAGCCGACATGTTATATTGTAAAAGACTCTTATATGTATGAGATCTTATAAGTCATTTTGGTGTGTGGAAGAAGATATGTATGGTAGATAATAATTGTTTAGTAGCAGTGAAGGTTTTTGGATAAGGTATCTATTTAAGCTTAAACCGATATTGAACCTAGCATTAGAGATGTTTTGAGCAGTACATTGTATTGGATTTATTAATCCATTTTGTAGTCAGTGTGACTCCTTATTGAGTAGTGAGCTCTAGGGTGTTGGCCTCCGGGCATGTGCAGGCCCCTTATTGTAAGTAGTATTTATTCATTGGCTAGTGAGTAAATATTGTGGGTCACAAATCCCATCAAGTTTTTTTCCACACTGGGTTTCCTCGTTAAATATCTTGTGTTATGGTGTGTTTCTATGTTGTCTCTATTATTTATGTCTACTACAATAATTTTTATTTACCGGTACATTGTTTTGGTTTGCAAAGTTATAAATAAGTCTAAATATTCTACTAACCGGTTAGACACTGATTCACACCCCCCCCAGTGTCTTTAGGACTGTCATTAAATCTAACAAGGACTCCTTAGTTTCTAGGCATCTAAGCAAAGTACTATCTAAACCTCACCTAAATATGTTGTTAGCAATGATGATGTACCGTGATGTATTTCGGATTAGGTTCCTTTTTCATTTCGGGAAAGATTAGCAGGGACAACCTGGTCACGCAGGTAAGAGTAAATGTGGCTATAGCGAGATGAGTCATGTCCAATAATAGAACAGACCATCTAGCACTCAGGAGAGTCATAGGTAGGATGATGTAACTCTTCCACTATGAATTCAAAGCAAAAATTATATTCCTATAGCTGTGGTATAGATGCCAAGGTGGCCATTGCATCCGCTGCTCTATTTGTTGATCAGGGGATCTGCTGAAATGATACAAAGCTAAAGTATTTCTTGAGATCATCCACCATTCTCTTATAAGGTGTTAATTTCTCATCTCTAGTTTGATATAGATCATTGATTTGGATGATGATGAGTTGAGAATCTCCATAGATGTGTAATTCAACAATGTTCCACTCGATGGCCAGCTTGATCCCGTTTACCAAAGCTTCATATTATGCAATGTTATTTGTGCAAGGGGAGAGAATCTTGTAATATTTTGGGATTGAATATTTTTTAGGAGTAATAAAATGTATTCCGACACCAGAACCATGTTGAGTGAAAGACCCATCAAAGAACATCTTCCATGATCGTTAAGTAAGGTGCATGATTGATTCATCCAGAAATTCTATATGCAGAGGTTGACTATCTTCAAGTGGAGCATCAACAAGTTGGTCTGCAATAACTTGTCCTTTGATGGCTTTACGTTCCATATATTCAATATCAAATTCCGTAAGAACCATGACCCATTTAGTTAGTCTTCCTATAAGCGTTGTTTTACTGAGAAGAAATCTGAGTGGATCAATCTTAGCCACCAACTTAATAGAGTGTGCTAACATGTAGTGTCTTAATTTATGTGATGCAAAGACGAATGTCAAACAAGTCGTTTCTATGATTGTATATTTCATTTGATAATACACAAATGTTCTACTGATATAATATATGGCTCTTTCATTTTTATTCTCATCCTGTTATGCCATAAGTGCCCCCAATGAAGTATCTATAGCTGATATGTATAGAATCAATGGTTTACCTTGAATTGGTGGCATCAATATGGGTGGATTAGAAAGATAAACCTTTGATTTGTTTTAGATTTTGTTCACAATCTTCATCCCAGTTGTATTGAACTCCTTTCCTTAATACCTTTGTGAAGGGTTGAGCTTTGTCTGCTAGTTGAGATATAAAGTGTCTTATTAATTGAAGACGTCCTTGTAAACTTCTCATTTGACTAATATTCTTGGGCAGAGGCATTTCCATTATAGCTTGGACCTTTCCAGGGTCAACCTCAATTCCTTACTTTGAAATTATGTAACCAAGCAATTTTCCTAATGTTACTCCGAATGCACATTTTTGAGAATTTAGTCGGAGCTTGAATCTTTCCATTCTATCCAATATGAGGCCTAGCTCTTGAATATAAGTAGATCTCTTCATGGTTTTTACTAGGGTGTCATCAACATAATCTTCCATGTTTTTGTGCATCATATCATGGAAGATAGTGGTTACTGCTCTTTGGTAGCTCGCTCATGCATTCTTTGGTCCAAATGGCATAACATTCCAGCAGAAGGTTCCCCATGCACATGTGAAGGCTATCTTTTCTTGATCCTCAGGAGCTATCTTGATTTGATTATAACTAGAGAATCCATCTTGTTATCACTGATTAAAATTGGGTTTTTCTTTTCCCATGATTGGCTATAGTTTGTTGAAATTTTCGAATAGGGTGTAGTTCCAAGTGCTTCAGCTTTGTTCTAGCCTTTAAGGGTTTAAGGGTTTTTGATTTTAGATCCTATCTTATTTGTTTTAAACCCTCTGGTTTCTAATCTGTCGTTACTTTATTCACTTAAGTAATGGGTCGTGGGGTCGTAAGATGTGTTCCCCCTTGTTGTTTGCCTAGGCGGGTTATGTTGATTAATCAAAAATTGTATGCCTTGTGTATTTTTCTTCTAAAGTTGTCAGGCCCGGTAACCAGTGCGCATCTCGCGGATTAATCCACGGTTCACGCTATTTCGCTAGGTGAAGTTGCGGGTAATTTAAAACCCATGAAGTTGCGAAAACAACATAACATGCCACATAGATAGTCCAGCTGGTTGTTGACAGCGAGTAAAATGGCAGCACATGGCACTTGAAGACAACAGTCAGTGGGTTAGGATTAAAAAGCTGAGAGGTGGGCCCCGGAGGTGAGTCAAGTCGCAGATGGAGATGACCTGGCAGGTACAGTTGTTAACAATGTATTTAAGCCCCGTGGTTTCCTTCTGGTGAATGACAGAGTGACAAGTCAGCTCCGCAGGTGACTGGGTGCCAGGTGTTCATGACGAGTCAGTGGGCCCACCATTCCTGAGAGCCTTCTCGGAGGATTAAATGCCGATCAACTTCAGAGATGATCCAACGACCGGCGCTATTTCGCAAGGGTAAAGTGCTCACTCTTTATGCCCGCGAAATAGCGAGAATGAACAAGAACCGTCCACGTGTCATGATGATGACCTGGACTATAGGGTTGTTGACACGAAAGTGGGGCCCCCGCGGTTTCCTTTTGGCGAATTACAGAGTGACAAGTCAGCTCCACAGGTGACTGGGTGCCAGGTGTTCATGACGAGTCAGCGGGCCCACCATTCTTGAGAGCCTTCTCGGAGGATTAAATGTCAATCAACTTCAGAGATGATCCAACGGCCGGCGCTATTTCAAAAGGGTAAAGTGCTCACTCTTTATGCCCGTGAAATAGCAAGAATGAAGGAGAACCATCCACGTGTCATGATGATGACCTGGACTATAGGGCTGTTGAGACAAAAGTGGGGCCCCTGTGGTTTCCTTCTAGCGAATGACAGAGTGACAAGTCAGCTCCACAGGTGACTGGGTGCCAGGTGTTCATGACGAGTCAGCAGGCCCACCATTCCTGAGAGCCTTCTCAGAGGATTAAATGCCGATCAACTTCAGAGATGATCCAACGGTCAGCGCTATTTCGCAAGGGTAAAGTTCTCACTCTTTATGCCCGCGAAATAGCGAGAATGAACGAGAACCGTCCACGTGTCATGACGATACGTGGTCTCAAAGAAGAAAGTGTGGGCCCGCCAAGGTGGAAATGTCGGTATAAAAGAAAGACACGCTGCCAGTATCAAGTAGAATGCGAAGGGAATTTCAAGGCCAATGATTCCATGCCACGTGGTATTATGCAGCCAATAAAAAAGCGGGACCCAGAAAAAGGCTAAAAGTCGTCAGTTAATCTAATGTTCGATCAAGTTTCTTTTCATCGAACGGTTGGCGCTATTTCGCAGGACTAAGCTGCCCAATGGTTATGCTTCGCGAATTTGCGAAAGAGCAAAATGGAACACTTGTAGGAATGTTGTGACCCATTGGAGCGAAAAATACGAATTCTCGTATGAATTCAATTTCGAAGAGACGGCCGGAGCATGTGGAATCAATGTTACAGTTAAGGCCCTGAGTACAAATATTTGATTTCCTAACTACCAAGCGAAGATATCTTTTAAAAGATTTTGCAGAAGAGCAGACGCAGAGTTATCTCCTTCATATCCAGAGCAAGACGGTTCAGTTGTAGAAAAAAATTCCTTCAAGCAAAGATCAGGTTCTCTCATATTTTTGTAGCAATTCTTGTGTGGTGTTCTAAGTAAGAATTCTTTTGTTGCAGGATTGTTTAAGAGTGATATTCATTTCAGTACATTTTCAAAATGGCTCCTAAAAGGGAATTTTCCAGCAAGGTTAACTATTTAGAAAGAAGTGTATGTGATGATTTTTTAGAGCAGTTAACGTTATCAACCAATCAGGCATCAAAGGCCAAAGAGTTAGTGCCCAAGGCTCCCCGTCTGAAAATAGGAGAAGGGTTGTATGACAAAGGTAATTGGCTGAGAGACCCATAGGTTGGGCTGTCCGGGTTGGGGTTATTTAAAGTTGGATTTGGAATGAGAAATTCTCTTGCTCCTCAAAACAGTATCTAGGAACTAGATGTTGGGAAGTTAGTAGTCCCAGGGGTATTCATGGATATAGACCTGCTAACCCAAATGGCATTAAATTATGATCCAGTAACAAGATGCATCTGGGATGTAAATGGGAAAACCCTTGTGGAAATTAATGCTGAAGAATTTAGGACAGCATTTGGACTTAATGAGTTCACAAATTTCCTGGAACCTATAAATTTCACAGCATTAGCCCAAGTTTACGGTGCATAGAGGAGTCATCTTAGGAATGGGCCTCTCAAGGAACTTTTTGTGAAAATAGGAGGGTTAGCAGTTGTAGGACCCAACACGCAAGAGCCCTTCTCATTAAGTATGTTTACCCTGAGGGCTAAAGGGATGTATTGGGCACTTTGTCAAGTTCTAGGAGAGGATGCTGAAGCAGATATACCCAATCATTACTTGCTAATGATTGCCCAGATTTGGAATCCTTCTCTTGCTATCACATTTGATTATGCCTCTTTCATTGTCGATGTTGTCCATGGAGGGTTGATAGGAATAAAGAATGGAAAGGTGGACAGACCTTTCAGATGGTATTCGCTCTTAATGCACCTTTTTCTCTTCAAAGGTGGTGATTATTTCGCCAGTGGACTAGACCTAGTTAAGGAGAAGGAAGGAGAAAAAATGTCAGTACAATTATGGAGTACTGTGTTGTCATGGGACAGAGAGGATGCTAGTTTCCTAAAGTTTGATAAATATTTTGCATCCAAAATAAGGACTCTCCTCTGCTCTGATAACCCAAGAGTCCCCAAGGTTCTTCTGGACTTCATAAGGCCAAAAGAATTCGCAGAGAACATCAAAATTGTTCATAACTGGGGCGACATCTATTTATATCCATTCTCCACAGTTTTCAGAGTTTTTGGTTTCAGGGGTACTCCATTTTTGTTACCTTACCAGGTCCCTCTCAAAGTGGGAATAGCGGAAATCCTTAGGCAAATTGGTGGCCTACAAGAGGCAAAGTTAACAGGCAGAGGTAAAGGGACTATTTTCCCTGCAGCCACCATAGCCCACCAATTCGTAATAACAAAGGGAGACTGGAATTGCTTTGAGGATTTCCTCAAACCTTATCATTTATCCACTGCAGTGTCTAGGTGTGCTGATCCAGAGGAGTTCTTCAATGGTGTGTTTAGGAAGAAGGTAGCATGCAGAGGTAGGCCTCATCAATTCCAATTTCTTGAAGACCTCATCAAAAATGAGTTTGATCTAGATGAGCAGGAATTAAGGAAAGAAAAGTGGGTGGCTTATAAGAAAGCCTTGGATTTTGTGCATCAGTTTGATGCTAACTATGACCCATTGTCTAGCTTCTTCCCATTGGAAGAAAAAATAAAATTTTTGATTGTTTGCTTTGAAGATGTGATGCAAACACTGAAGGAGAAGAGGGAAGTTGTGATTAAGAGCAACCCTCAAAAAACTAGAATGATCCTAAGCAGGTCAGCTTCCAGCAAAGCAGTTCCTCGTGGTGATTACACATTGCACAAGAAATCAGGTTACAGTATGCTAGTGCCTACAACAGGGGAGCCCTCTACATCCAAAGGAAAGAGGAAGATACAAGATGTCATTGACATCCAAGATAGCCCAAAGAAGCAAAGGGTGGGGAAGGAAGTGCAATCAAATACACCTTTGTATTCCCCATCCCAATCCCCTATCCATATAGGAGATGAACAAGCAGCAGCTGAATACCTCTTGCAGTTGGGTAGCTTAGGTGAAATCGCATCCACCTATGATGAAGTGGAGGAAGGGATGCCAGAAGAGCCCATTGATGCTGAAATGGACATTACCTCCACTGAACTCAAAGGCTAGGAATGGGATCCTGAGATAAAAAAGGCAAGTAGTGCCTTTTTAGCTGATGACAACTTTGTCACATCGGAAGGATTTATGCAATTCATTTGGAAACAGCATATAGATAGATATAATGCTAGATGTGAGACAAGAAAGGTTGAGCGGCCCAATAAAGATCCAGCCTCAGTGGAGGAAGAAATAAAACAAGAAATGATGGGGGAATTCAAAACCATCACCCCTGAGCAGGGAAGGGATATGGTAGCACAAACTGGAGTGCTTATCTTACCAGAGTGGGATATTGCAGATGCCCTGGTGTTAGATGCAGTAAGAAAAGAGACCAAACCCATGGAAGGAGTTACCTTCAATAAGGATAATGTTGCACTGGTCATGTGGTCTCTCAAGATAAATGAGGGCAAGTAAGGCAAAGACACCCCAGGGTCAAGTTACCTTGGTGGAATGATGATAAAGAGAGCACAGAGTACAGGGGTAGTAGAGGCTACTAGCACTGTGTTGGAAACTACAAAATTCAGTGTTGCAGTGGCAGAGAAGGAAGCCAAAGAAAAAGAGGCCCTCCAAATTAAGCTGGAGATAGTTTTGAAGGCCTATAACAGTGCCAAGGAGGAGGTGAGAGGTAAAGATAGAATCATTGCTAAGCTGCAAAGCGAGTTAATGGGACAACACCAACAAGGTGAGTCTTCAACACTGATGATTTCCTCTTCTCTTGCAAGACCTCCGCCTACTAGCCCTATCATCGAATTTCCACCATCTCTAGCACCCTCCACCTCTTAAATGATTGAGATTACTCCTCAAGAACTAGAAAACCTGAAACAGGTTCAGGCCTTATATGCAGGAAAATATGAGGAATGAACTGAGAAGAGACAAGGCAATTTTGACACCCATTTTTGACAGATGGAGACCTAGGGAGCAAGATCTAGAGTTCATGTGTGTATCATGTGATGAAGCAAGAGCTAATCCCATTATCAAATCCACTTCTAATGTCGCTAAGGTCTTAATACAATTGGCAACAGAGGTGGATAATGTGGATAGAAGGGTTAAATTTCTTAAAAAGGAATACACTGATCAAGTTTGTGAGTTGCTCCCGGGAGTTTTTGCTAATCTGGATCAGTTAAAAGACAAGCGGATATGGCTTAAGGAGATAGAAGCCAAATTGTCAGCAAGAGTCAAAGGAATCATTGATCTTGATGATACTTCTTTCTTTGTCGTGACAATACAAGAGATAGAAAAAATTAAGTCACATTATGGTTTTCTTAATTCAGAAGTCAACAAACTAAGGAATTCTTGGAAAAGGTTGACTAAAAATAAAGATGATGTGATTAATTTTTCATGGCCGACAGAAGAGATATATGGTGAGTGGGAAATTAAGTATGCCACCCATGATCTGGAACAGTTGGAGAGCGTCCCTGAAAAGACAGAAGAGGTTGCAACCGAATAGCCTATTGAACAAACTACAGAGGCTGAAAAGAGCTTGTAACTTTTTTTTGCGGAAAACTTGTAATCTCTTAATTTTTGAAAAGAAATGATTGTAACAAACTCTCCTCAAAAGGTCCGAAGCTTTGTGCATCCATGTTGTTATAAATGGATACCAGGACTAGAGGAAAGGGGATCACAAAATTTTGTAAGAAAACGCTATAGAAATTTATCTGAGCTTTTCTAAGTTTAATGGAGAATAAGAATTTATTGTAATATTTCTTGAACTGGATATCAATATATAGGCCATCAGTTTTGAGTAAAGCTTTGTGTTGTCTTCAAGTTTCGTTCAAAATTTTGATTACTGTTTTCATTCTGAATAATCCAGGGTTGTTCCATTTGAATGGAATTGCAAAGCAATTTTAGTATAAGTGTTTGTTAGCTTTTCTCTTTAGGAGGGAGATTAAATACGCGAGATCACTCATACCAGTAATTTCTTTGGGAGGAACTTTGAATTCTGAGGACCATAGCTTAGTTTGGAATGCTTGAATTCTTATATGTGTCAAGCATATATAAGGATTAATAGAAACCAAACCGATGGGTAATATAAATATGTGTTGTTTAAGAAGTTTTATCTGAGTTTAGATGACTCTATGACCTTGGATAAGGCACTGGTATTAATTGAAGTTGTTTATTGCATGCTTTGTTGATCTAAATGCTGAGATTAAGTACAATTCCTATCCTTTGTTTTCAGTTGATTTCAAGGTGAATAAATCCACTGGTTTTCTGGACTAGTTTGCTGTGGGTTTATGTTCGAAAGTGTGAATTTAATTCACAAAGGTATACCCACCTGGGCTCCAAGGAAGCCCGAAGTGTAGAAGGTCTATCCAAACCTTGTCATATGTTGCCTTGAAAATTTCCTTATCTTTGATATCTCTTTTGTACCAAGCTTTAAACCATATTAATTTGAGGATGTTAAAGGGAATCAGATTTTGAAGACAACAAAAGTGGCGACTCTGCTGGGGATAGTTATAACAAAGATATAAATATTGATCTGTGTCGAGATTTGTAAAGAAATTTGTTGTGTTTGTGGTTAAGACTGCTTGTTTTCTTTTTTCCCATAGTTTTGTGGGTGGCGACTCTGTTACTATTGAACCAGTCCTTGTGAGATACAAATTTTTCTAAAAAGAAGAACAAGCGAGATGCAAGGAAACAAGAACACGAGATCATTCATGAAGAAACATCCGCGTGAAACCTTGCAAGAAGGTCTGCCAGAACAGTCACAAAGAGGTCAGAAGAGATCTGTGTTGCATGAGCCATCAAATGCTGCATGGGTGCAGAAAAGCAACAATATTGGTAAGATACCTGATCGACCTATCTATGCAAAGTCTAATTCATCTTCTAGAGATTCAGAGCATGATATTTTAGGTTTTCATTCCGGATTATTTGGAAATATTGATGATGTACCTATTTTAAATCAAGATCTATCTCATGCTAGTATATCTGCAAAAGATAGAACCAGTTCAAATGCAATTAGGCACTCAGTTCCTAGGACAATAGATGGGAACATTAGTCTAATTGACATAGATCAAATTAATGCATCTGACTCTGAAGAAAACTTCCCTGATGAAGATAAGATGTCTCAAGAGATCGAGGATTTGAATAAAAGAGTCCATCATTTAATCTCCTTAAGAGCCCAAAAGGAGGCAAATAAGGAGAAGGAAATCAAAACCAAGTTAATGGAAAGAGATAGGCTTCTTAGACAGATAGTTGATCTTGAAATGCTTGCTAAGGAAAAAGAAAAAGGTGATGAGGAAGGCCCTGTGATTAGGGAAATCCTGATCCCTAAAACTAGACAAGCTTGTAAGTCAGTAGCCCAGCCAATTAAGGAAGTGTTTAATGACTCCCAGCTTCCTAAAGCTAATTTAGACAAAGGAAAACAGAAATGGGTAGAGGATGAAGTAGAATCTAAAACTGCAGAAGGGATTTCTCATAGGCTTTTAGCACATGAGAGAAAGATGGAATGGATGAGGAAAGAGAAGGAAGACCTCCAAATGGAATTGGAAAAGGCTAAGTTAGAAGCAGCGAATCGGGAAGTTAAAAGAAAGATTAATTATTTAAAGGCTCCCCCTATTACATTCCCATCTGAAGATCTTAGCAAGCCTAATCTCCAACACATTTTCGTTCCTCAGGTCAATACTCAATCTACATTGCATACTAATATTGCCTCAATAAGTCAAATACCCTCAAATAAATAGTACACCCAAGCACCTCAATCTCTAATCCCAAAAGTTAAAATGACCATGGGAAGTAATAGTGCTATTGCCCCTTTTCAAAAAAAGCCAATCAATCTAGAACAATATAGGCAATTATTTTTTGATGGGATCTCAGGATATCCAAATCATGTTCCTACTGAGCTAAGAGACAGACTCCATAAGTTTGCTGGGAACAATGCAATTAGTGCTGAGGAACATCTGAAATCTTTTGGGGATTTAATAAATGATTATGAGATAGCAGATGAAGATGTTATTATGAAGCTATTTGTTCAATCTCTGGTTGATGATGCAAGAGATTGGTATAGAGGTCTTCCAATAAATAGCATAGGTTCATGGGATGATTTTAAAAATTATTTCCAAGAACAGTATGGTGACAAGACTAATGTAAGTTTCATGTTGAATAAGTTCAATAATATCAGAAAATCTGAAAATGAAATAGTCACTGATTTCAATGCCAGATTTCAGAAAGCTATGCACAGGCTGTATCAAGTAATGAGGCTAGATGATAACATGTGTCTTAATACATACTACAATGCATTTGATTCCAAAATGGCTTATATTTTGAGAGATAAAAATCCTCATAACTTGAAGGATGCTTTTAGAATTGCTATAAATGTAGAAAGCAATAGAAAAGCATCTGGAAAATTCGGAAGAAGGACAGATGGTAGATTATGGCATGAAACCAAACAGCAACCTAACAAAGTTGCTAAAGAGGATGATAAAATGGAGAAACTGGTTACTGCTATGAAAGATTTGACTGCCAAGGTTAGCAAAAATGATAAGCCCCATTATAACTGGAAAGATAGACCTCCTAGATTACATGATATGCCATATAATACAAATTGGAAGGATGGTAAACCCCAAATTGAGAAGCCCAAAATTGACCAAAGTCAAGACACACCGAATCTTTTGAAGGGGAAAATTGTTAACAATATAGAAAATACTCCTTGGTGTATTTCTTGTGACGGACCACATTCTCCTCATCAATGTGCAGTGGCTCAAGCTTTGGAAGAATCTATGAGACCAGAAGCAGAGCCTGACATTAATATGTTTAAAATTGTTGTAGAAAGTGATGAGGAATCTATGCAAAGTGAATACAGTGATGTGTTGGATAGTGAAAGGTTAGTGCAAGGATAGTTAGCCTTAGGTTGGCATCCTACATTGAATGTGGTAACAATTGAAGATGAAGAAGTTCATCTTAGGAGGCCTAGTAAGGAAGAAGTTAGAAATCTCACTAAGGCTGCAATTGCCAAAGCAAAACACAACTACAATCTGAGAAGCACCAAGAGAGATACTGATCAGGGTGAGCCAGGGTCTATGTTTGTAAAAGAAGTCACCAAAAAGGGGGCATCAAGCAGTGCTTCTACTGTTCCCAAGGTCAGTCAAGAAAAAGACAAACTAGTTAAAGATTTACCTAAAGGCATAGATGACCAAAATGTTAGTGATGTACCAAGAGCAGAGACAGTGAAAAAGGTAAGCCAATTCAAAACAGAAAAGGTTAAGGTTAATATTGAAAAATGTAATAATTCTACATTTGATATGGCTCAAGCTTTAACTCAAACGAAAGTCACTGTTCCATTAATAGAATTGCTAAAGATTAAAGAACATAAGGATGCAGCTTTGTCTTTATTCTCTAGTATATCTGATAGTGACACAGTATTACCCACTGGTTTAGCTCAAGTTGGAAAGGATCAAGAGTTCCAAACCCCAAAAGTCTATGTTGGAACCACTATCACTCAGGAGCCTTCTCAGGTAGATCCCTTTCTTTGTTAGTCAATAACCGGTTGATTAAAAACTGCATGATAGACTCAGGAGCTGTTGCTAATGTAATGCCCTATGGTGTTATGAAAGAATTAGGGTTATCAGTAACCACTGTGTATGGGAAATGTTATGCCATGGATAACAGAGAAGTGCCTGTGATAAGTACAATGAGAGATGTAGAAGTAAAAATAGCAGCATTTCCTGAAGCCACTTACAAAATGGATGTTATTGTTACTGATACTAAACCCCATTATGGTATGTTATTGTCTAAGCAGTGGGCTGCAACAGTAGGGGGAAATGTCCAACTGGACTTATCTTATGCTACTATCCCTATTGGTGGTAACCAGGTCAAACTATACAGAGAGCCGTGAGATCCTAAGGTAATTGAAAATGTGGACCCTAGTATGCTTAATTGTATGATTGATGTAGATCTAGATAACTTCAGACTTCAACCAATATCACCTCAATTGAAGAATACTGACCCAATTGTAGTTGAGTTACAAGCACAGCAGTATGGGTTGTGGCAGATGTATTTTGATGGAGCTTGCTCCAAAGAAGGATCTAGAGCAGGGATTCTTTTTGTGTCCCCGTCAGGTATAACTTTTAAGTACTCATTCTTATTGGCATTCCAGTGCACAAATAATACTGTAGAGTATGAAGCCCTGTTACTAGGACTTGAGGTTGCAAAAAGGCATGGAATCCAACTGTTGAAAGTAATGGGAGATTCAGAATTGGTTGTCTCTCAGGTGAGATCTAAATATGCATCCAAGAATGATAAATTGAAGCAATATAAGCATGTTGTTTGGGATGTTATTGAGCATTTTGATGCATTTTCTATTAATTGGATAGAGCGAACCAAAAATATTATGGCAGATTTCCTAGCTAATGTTGCTTTGAAAAATGATGATGCAACACTAACCAGTATTTCCACTGTGGAGATAAAATCTAGACCTGCTATCCCTGATAATATGTACAATTGGCAAGTTTTTGCTGATGATGAAGACATTCTTAGGTTTATCCAATGTGTTGATGATTATGATGGACAAAAGATTGATTGCAATGCATTGGTGGAAATGGTAGATAATAGAGAGACAGTGTTTGGAAATGTTGTCCAATTGGAAACCAATGAGATACCTAAAGGGTTTGTGGAGCTGGAGAGCATGTTTAGTTACAATGATAGTCATTTACACCAGCAATCTACCACTAAGTTAGAAGAGTTAGAAGAGGTAAACCTGGGGACAGAATCATTTCCTAAGCTGGTATATATCGGAAAGAAATTACCCCCTCATGTTAAGACTAACCTTATCAATTTATTGAAAAGGTATAAGCATGTCTTTGCTTGGTCTTACAAAGACCTAAAGGCGTATAGACAAGATCTTTTTCAGCATGAAGTTCCTTTACTTCCAGATGCTAAGCCTTTCAGACAGAAACAGAGACCTATCAACCCCTTATTAGAAACAAAAACGCAACAAGAGTTGACCAAATTGAGAGAAGGGGGAATTATCAAATCAATAAGGCATTCTTTATGGGTCTCCAATTTGGTCCCAGTAAGGAAGAAGAATGGAGACATCAGATTGTGTGTAGATTTTAGGAATCTGAATGTTGCTTCCCTAAAAGATAATTATTCATCCCCAAATATGGAAGCAATGCTACAAAGAGTGACAGGTTGTGATCTTTTATCCATGATGGATGGCTTCTCAGGATATAATCAAGTGTTGGTAAAGGAGTCTGAACAGTTTAAAACAGCTTTCACTACTCCATGGGGAACCTATGTATATGTGAGAATGCCATTTGGATTAAAAAATGTAGGAGCTACGTTTCAGAGAGCTATGGATGTGGCTTTTAGAGAATTCATAAATATTATCATGGTGGTTTACCAAGATGATTTAACTTGTTTTTCAAAGAAAGCCGATGATCATTGTGGGCATCTAGAAAAGGTGTTCGATAAAGCCCTGGAATTTGGTGTGTCACTGAATCCCAAGAAATGTCATTTTGGGGTCACTGAAAGAAAGTTATTGGGACACATAGTTTCCAAGGAAGGGGTAAGAATAGACCCTGAGAGAATTGAAGCAATCAATAGGGTGTCTGAACCTAAAAATGTGAAAGGTATTCAATCCTTTTTAGGTAAAGTAAATTTTGTCAGGAGATTCATTGCAAACTTCGCAGAGATAGTGAAGCCTATTGTCAAATTGCTTAAGAAGGACACAAAGTTTCAGTGGGACCAAGAAGCTTCAAAAGCTTTTGATGAGATTAAAAAGGCAATCCAAGAGGCACCAGTGTTGAAATCCCCTGATTATAGTAAGCCTTTTTCTCTGTTTTATTTTGCTTCATATCACACGGTGGCTGCAGTACTATTACAAAAGGACAATGAAGGATATGAACATCCCATAGCCTTCTACAGTAAATCTTTGCAAGCAACAGAACTAAAATATGAAACCATGAAGAAACAAGCTTATGCCCTAGTTAAAGTTGTTAAGGCTTTTAGGCCATATTTAGTGAATGCCAACATTATCACCTATGTCCCACATGCTGCAGTTAAAGATATTTTGTCTCAGTCTGAGGTTACCGGAAAGAGATGTAGATGGATTAATAGGATTCAGGAGTTCAACTTGGAGATAAAGATCACCAAATTGGTGAGAGGGTTAGGTTTGGCTAAGCTCATGACTGAGTCAAATCTCATGAATGTAGAGGTACACAATGTTGAGGTTAGAGATGCTTTGGTCACAAGTATAGAGAGGCAACCCTGGTACACAGAAATAATCCAAGTATTGAGAGGTGATATACTCCCAGAAGAAATGACATACAATCAGAAAAGAACTTTGAAACTCAAGTCCCAAAAGTATGTGCTCATTCAGGGTGATCTTTTCTTGAGAAAAAGAGATGGAGAGTTACGAATGTGTTTGGATGAATTTCAAGCTAAACAGGTGTTGATTGAAATGCATGATGGAATATGTGGAGGTCATTATTCTACTAAGACTACTGCTGGTAAGATAATACGGGTTGGGTATTATTGGCCCACTTTATTTAAAGATACCCACGCATATGTTCGGAGATGTGATCCATGTCAAAGATTCTCCTCCAAGCTTAAATATGAAGGAGCCTTACCCCTAAATCCAGTCTCAGTAGAAGCTCCTTTTGTCCAGTGGGGCATTGATTTCATTGGAGAAATTGTTGAGAAGTCAGGGAGAGGCCATGGATGGATCATAGTGGCCACTGATTATTTCACCAAATGGATAGAAGCCATCCCTACAAGAAGAGCTACTAGTAAAATTGTCATTGATTTCTTGATGGATAATATTGTGACTAGATTTGGAACACCTGCAAAATTGGTAATGGATAATGCTATGTGTTTCAGATCAGAAGAATTTGTAGGTTTTTGCAATAGTCACGGTATACTTATGTCATACTCATCACCTTATCACCCTCAGGGGAATGGACAAGCAGAATCTAGCAATAAAAGCCTGTTGAATATCATCAAAAAAATCCTAGAGGAGAATAGAAGATCTTGGGATCAAAAGTTGAAGTTAGCTCTGTGGGCAGATAGAATAACAGTTAAAAAATCCATCGGAATGTCACCTTTTGAGTTGGTTTATGGTACCCAAGCCAAGCTGCCGGTAAACAACCTACTTCCAATGTATAAGTTTTTGCAGAATGAGGACATGGAGGTATCTGCACCAATGGAAAACCGAATGATCCAAATTGTAGAAATGGAGGAGCTTAGGACTTCTGCCCATAAGAAAAATCAGAAGATCCAGTTGCAGTCAAAGTATCTTTTTGATAAAAGGACATCACTAAGGAAGTTTCAAATTGATGACATGGTTCTTCAATGGAATGCAAAAGGACAGGATAAAGGAAAGCATAAAAAATTTGAATCATTATGAATTGGTCCTTTTGTGGTCTGTGACTTAAATGGTAAGGATTCATATTTCTTAAAAAATATGGATGATGAGATGCAGGAATTTCCAGTGCATGGACAATTCCTGAAGCATTATTTCTCTTAATGTCCATGCACGGTAGGTCCTTTGTTTGTACATATTTTGTTTTCTTTCCTGCTTTTCTGGTTTTCGTCTGTGTTTTGGTCTGTTTCTCCAGAGTTCTGAGTCTTCTTGTGTTGATATCGCAATCAACCATCCCCAGTCAGAGCCGCTGTTATCACTGATTAAAATTAAGTTTTTCTTTTCCCATGATTGGCTAAAGTTTGTTGAAATTTTTGAATAGGGTGTAGTTCCAAGTGCTTCAGCTTTGTTCTAGCCTTTAAGGGTTTAGGGGTTTTTGATTTTAGATCATATCTTATTTGTTTTAAACCTTCTGGTTTCTAATCTGTCGTTACTTTATTCACTTAAGTAATGGGTCGTGGGGTCGTAAGATGTGTTCCCCCTTGTTGTTTGCCTAGGCGGGTTATGTTGATTAATCAAAAATTTTATGCCTTGTGTATTTTTCTTCTAAAGTTGTCGGGCCCGGTAACCAGTGCGCATCTCGCGGATTAATCCACGGTTCACGCTATTTCGCTAGGTGAAGTTGCGCATAGTTTTAAACCTGTGAAGTTGCGAAAACCACATGGCATGCCACATAGATAGTCCAACTGGTTGTTGACAGCGAGTAAAATGGCGGCACATGGCACTTGAAGACAACATTCAGTGGGTTAGGATTAAAAAGCTGAGAGGTGGGCCCCGGAGGTGAGTCAAGTCACAGATGGAGATGACCTGGCAGGTACAGCTATTAACAATGTATTTAAGCCCCGTGGTTTCCTTCTGGCGAATGACAGAGTGACAAGTCAGCTCCGCAGGTGACTGGGTGCCAGGTGTTCATGACGAGTTAGCGGGCCCACCATTCCTGAGAGCCTTCTCGGAGGATTAAATGCCGATCAACTTCAGCGATGATCCAACGGCCGACGCTATTTCGCAAGGGTAAAGTGCTCACTCTTTATGCCCGCGAAATAGCGAGAATGAATGAGAACCGTCCATGTGTCATGATGATGACCTGGACTATAGGGTTGTTGAGATGAAAGTGGGGCCCTCGTGGTTTCCTTCTGGCGAATGACAGAGTGACAAGTCAGCTCCGCAGGTGACTGGGTGCCAGGTGTTCATGACAAGTCAACGGGCCCACCATTACTGAGAGCCTTCTCGGAGGATTAAATGCCGATCAACTTCAGAGATGATCCAACGACCGGCGCTATTTCGCAAGGGTAAAGTGCTCACTCTTTATGCCCTCGAAATAGCGAGAATGAACGAGAACCGTCCACGTGTCATGATGATGACCTGGACTATAGGGTTGTTGAGACGAAAGTGGGGCCCCCGTGGTTTCCTTTTGGCGAATGACAGAGTGACAAGTCAGCTCCGCAAGTGACTAGGTGCCAGGTGTTCATGACGAGTCAGCGGGCCCACCATTCCTGAGAGCCTTCTCAGAGGATTAAATGCCGATCAACTTCAGAGATGATCCAACAGCCGACGCTATTTCCCAAGGGTAAAGTTCTCACTCTTTATGCCCACGAAATAGTGAGAATGAACGAGAACCGTCCATGTGTCATGACGATACGTGGTCAAAGAAGAAAGTGTGGGCTCGCCAAGGTGGAAATGTCGGTATAAAAGAAAGACACGCGGCCAGTATCAAGTAGAGTGCGAAGGGAATTTCAAGGCCAATGATTCGATACCACGTGGTATTATGCAGCCAATAAAAAAGTGGGACCCAGAAAAAGGCTAAAAGCCGTAAGTTAATCTAATGTTCGATCAAGTTTCTTTTGATTGAACGGTTGGCGCTATTTCGCATGACTAAGCTGCCCAATGGTTATGCTTCGCGAAGTTGCGAAAGAGCAAAATGGAACACTCGCAGGAATGTTGTGACCCGTTGGAGCGAAAAATATGAATTCTCGAATGAATTCAATTTCGAAGAGACGGCCGGAGCATGTGGAATCAATGTTACAGTTAAGGCCCTGAGTACAAATATTTGATTTCCTAACTACCAAGTGAAGATATCTTTTAAAAAAATTTGCAGAAGAGCAGATGCAGAGTTATCTCCTTCATATCCAGAGCAAGACGGTTACGTTGCAGAAAAAAATTCCTTCAAGCAAAGATCAGGTTCTCTCATATTTTTGTAGCAATTCTTGTGTGGTGTTCTAAGTAAGAATTCTTTTGTTGCAGGATTGTTTAAGAGTGATATTCATTTCAGTACATTTTCAAAATGGCTCCTAAAAGGGAATTTTTCGGCAAGGTTAACTATTTAGAAAGAAGTGTATGTGATGATTTTTTAGAGCAGTTAACATTATCAACCAATCAGGCATCAAAGGCCAAAGAGTTAGTGCCCAAGGCTCCCCGTCTGAAAATAGGAGAAGGGTTGTATGACAAAGGTAATTGGCTGAGAGACCCACAGGTTGGGCTGTCCAGGTTGGGGTTATTTAAAGTTGGATTTGGAATGAGAAATTCTCCTGCTCCTCAAAACAGTATCTGGGAACTAGATGTTGGGAAGTTAGTAGTCCCAGGGGTATTCATGGATACAGACCTACTAACCCAAATGGCACTAAATTATGATCCAGTAACAAGATGCATCCGAGATGTAAATGGGAAAACCCTTGTAGAAATTAATGTTGAAGAATTTAGGACAGCATTTGGACTTAATGAGTTCACAAATTTCTTGGAACCTATAAATTTCACAGCATTAGCCCAAGTTTACAGTGCACAGAGGAGTCATCTTAAGAATGGGCCTCTCAAGGAACTTTTTGTGAAAATAGGAGGGTTAGCAGTTGTAGGACCCAACACGCAAGAGCCCTTCTCATTAAGTATGTTTACCCTGAGGGCTAAAGGGATGTATTGGGCACTTTGTCAAGTTCTAGGAGAGGATGCTGAAGCAAATATGCCCAATCATTACTTGCTAATGATTGCCCAGATTTGGAATCCTTCTCTTGCTATCACATTTGATTATGCCTCTTTCATTGCTGATGTTGTCCATGGAGGGTTGATAGGAATAAAGGATGGAAAGGTGGACAGACCTTTCGGATGGTATTTGCTCTTAATGCACCTTTTTCTCTTCAAAGGTGGTGATTATTTCGCCAGTGGACTAGACCTGGTTAAGGAGAAGGAAAGAGAAAAAATGCCAGTACAATTATGGAGTACTATGTTGTCATGGGACAAAGAGGATGCTAGTTTCCTAAAGTTTGATAAATATTTTGCATCCAAAATAAGGACTCTCCTCTGCTCTGATAACCCAAGAGACTCCAAGGTTTTTCTGGAATTCATAAGGCCAAAATAATTCATAGAGAACATCAAAATTGTTCATAACTGAGGCGACATCTATTTATATCCAGTCTCCACAGTTTTCAAAGTTTTTGGTTTCAGGG
Source organism: Cryptomeria japonica (assembly GCF_030272615.1). Lineage (NCBI taxonomy): Eukaryota > Viridiplantae > Streptophyta > Pinopsida > Cupressales > Cupressaceae > Cryptomeria > Cryptomeria japonica. The sequence continues at coordinate 48,936,336 of NC_081407.1, read as the reverse complement.
GTACTCCATTTTTGTTACCTTACCAGGTCCCTCTCAAAGTGGGAATAGCGAAAATCCTTAGGTAAATTGGTGGCCTACAAGAGGCAAAGTTAACAGGCAGAGGTAAAGGGACTATTTTCCCTGCAGCCACCATAGCCCACCAATTCGTAATAACAAAGGGGGGCTGGAATTGCTTTGAGGATTTCCTCAAACCTTATCATTTATCCACTGCAGTGTCCAGGTGTGCTAATCCAGAGGACTTCTTCAACGGTGTGTTTAGGAAGAAGGTAGCATGCAGAGGTAGGCCTCATCAATTCCAATTTCTTGAAGACCTCATCAGAAATGAGTTTGATCTAGATGAGCAAGAATTAAAGAAAGAAAAGTGGGTGGCTTATAAGAAAGCCTTGGATTTTGTGCATCATTTTGATGCTAGCTATGACCCATTGTCTAGCTTCTTCCCATTGGAAGAAAAAATAAAATTTTTGATTGTTTGCTTTGAAGATGTGATGCAAACACTGAAGGAGAAGAGGGAAGCTGTGATTAAGAGCAACCCTGAAAAAACTAGAATAATCCTAAGCAGGTCAGCTTCCAGCAAAGCAGTTCCTCGTGGTGATTACACATTGCACAAGAAATCAGGTTACAGTATGCTAGTGCCTATAACAGGGGAGCCCTCTACATCCAAAGGAAAGAGGAAGATACAAGATGTCATTGACATCCAAGATAGCCCAAAGAAGCAAAGGGTGGGGAAGGAAGTGCAATCAAATACACCTTTGTATTCCCCATCGCAATCCCCTATCCATATAGAAGATGAACAAGCAGCAGCTGAATACCTCTTGCAGTTGGGTAGCTTAGGTGAAATCGCATACACCTATGATGAAGTGGAGGAAGGGATGCCAGAAGAGCCCATTGATGCTGAAATGGACATTACCTCCACTGAACTCAAAGGCCAGGAATGGGATCCTGAGATAAAAAAGGCAAGTAGTGCCTTTTTAGCTGATGACAACTTTGTCACATCGGAAGTATTCATGCAATTCATTTGGAAACAGCATATAGATAGATATAATGCTAGATGTGAGACAAGAAAGGCTGAGTAGCCCAATAAAGATCCAGCCTCAGTGGAGGAAGAAATAAAACCAGAAATGATGGAGGAATTCAAAACCATCACCCCTGAGTAGGGAAGGGATATGGTAGCACAAGCTGGAGTGCTTATCTTACGAGATTGGGATATTGCAGATGCCCTGGTGTTAGATGCAATAAGAAAAGAGACCAAACCCATGGAAAGAGTTACCTTCAATAAGGATAATGTTGCACTGGTCATGTGGTCTCTCAAGAGAAATGAGGGCAAGAAAGGCAAAGACACCCCAGGGTCAAGTTACCTTGGTGGAATGATGATAAAGAGAGTACAGAGTATAGGGGTAGTAGAGGCTGCTAGCACTGTGTTGCAAACTACAAAATTTAGTGTTGCAGTGGCAGAGAAGGAAGCCAAAGAAAAAGAGGCCCTCCAAATTAAGCTGGAGACAATTTTGAAGGCTTATAACAATGTTAAGGAGGAGGTGAGAGGTAGAGATAGCATCATTGCTAAGCTGCAAAGCTAGTTGATGGGACAACACCAACAAGGTGAGTCTTCAACACTGATGATTTCCTCTTCTCCTGCAAGACCTCCACCTACTAGCCCTATCATCGAATTTCCACCATCTCTAGCACCCTCGAGCTCTCAAATGATTGAGATTACTCCTCAAGAACTGGAAAACCTGAAACAGGCTCAGGCCTTATATGCAGGGAAATATGAGGAAAAGGTAAGGGCCACAATCTCTAGTTTTGCAGATACGATAAATGCCTCATTGCTTTACAACAATGTGGGAAAAATTATGGAGATATGGAATGAACTGAGAAGAGACAAGACAATTTTGACACCCATTTTTGACAGATGGAGACCTAGGGAGCAAGATCTAGAGTTCATGTGTGTATTCTGTGATGAAGCAAGAGCTAATCCCATTATCAAATCCACTTCTGATGTCGCTAAGGTCTTAATGCAATTGGCAATAGAGGTGGATAATGTGGATAGAAGGGTTAAATTTCTTAAGAAGGAATACACTGATCAAGTTTGTGAGTTGCTCCCAGGAGTTTTTGCTAATCTGGATCAGTTAAAAGACAAGCAGATATGGCTTGAGGAGATAGAAACCAAATTGTCAGCAAGAGTCGAAGGAATGATTGATCTTGATGATACTTCTTTCTTTGTCATGACAATACAAGAGATAGAAAAAATTAAGTCACATTATGGTTTTCTTAATTCAGAAGTCAACAAACTAAGGAATTCTTGGAAAAGGTTGACTAAAAATAAAGATGATGTGATTAATTTTTCATGGCCGACAGAAGAGATATATGGTGAGTGGGAAATTAAGTATGCCACCCATGATCCGAAATAGTTGGAGAGCGCTCCTGAAAAGACAGAAGAGGTTGCAACCGAACAACCTATTGAACAAACAGCAGAGGCTGAAAAGAGCTTGTAACTGTTTTTTGCAGAAAACTTGTAATCTCTTAATTTTTGAAAAGAAATGATTGTAACAAACTCTCCTCGAAAGGTCCAAAGCTTTGTGCATCCATGTTGTTATAAATGGATACCAGGACTAGAGGAAAGGGGATCACAAAATTTTGTAAGAAAACGCTGCAGAAATTTATCTGAGCTTTTCTAAGTTTAATGGAGAATTAGAATTTATTGTAATATTTCTTGAACTGGATATCAATATATAGGCCATCGGTTTTGTGTAAAGCTTTGTGTTGTCTTCAAGTTTCGTTCATAAGTTTTTTTCACTGTTTTCATTCTGAATAATCCAGGGTTGTTCCGTTTGAATGGAATTGCAAAGCAATTTTAGTATAAGTGTTTGTTAGCTTTTCTCTTTAGGAGGGAGATTAAATACACGAGATCACTCATACCAGTAATTTCTTTGGGAGGAACTTTGAATTCTGAGGACCATAGCTTAGTTTGGAATGTTTGAATTCTTGTATGTGTCAGGCATATATAAGGATTAATAGAAACCAAACCGATGGGTAATATAAAGATGTGTTGTTTAAGGAGTTTTATCTGAGTTTAGATGACTTTGTGACCCTGGATAAGGCACTGGTATTAATTGAAGTTGTTTATTGCATGCTTTGTTGATCGAAATGCTGAGATTAAGTACAATTCCTATCCTTTGTTTTCAGTTGATTTCAAGGTGAATAAATCCACTGGTTTTCTGGACTGGTTTGTTGTGGGTTTATATTCGAAAGTGTGAATTTAATTCACAAAGGTATACCCACTTGGGCTCCGAGGAAGCCCGAAGTGTAGAAGGTCTATCCAAACCTTGTCATATGTTGCCTTGAAAATTTCCTTATCTTTGATATCTCTTTTGTACCAAGCTTTAAACCATATTAATTTGAGGATGTTAAAGGGAATCAGATTTTGAAGACAACAATCCATTAATGAGTACATCTCATATCCAGCAGTCATATCTACTATCATATCAATGTTGGGAAATATAAAATCATCTTTCGGACATGATTTATTGAGATCTCTAAAGTCTGTGCAAACTCTAATAGATTTTTCTACCTTTCATACAGGTACTATGTTTGATATCCATTCTGCATAGTCTATAGATCTGATAAATATAGCTTTTAGCAATTTTTCTAGCTCAGCCTTGACTAGCAGTGCCACATGAGGATGAATCTTGCAAAATTTTTGCTTGACTGGTTTAAGTCCTGGTGTAATCGAGAGATGATGCATGATGAGATCATGATCTAGTCTTGGCATATCAGAGTATGTCCATGCAAAGTTGATCTTCTTTTCTTAAAAGAGGTTGCTGAAATCTATTCACTCTTCTGTTGATAGTGATTGAGCTAAATGAATGATATGTGACATCTCTTGACTTACAATATTGACTGGTTGAGTTGGTTCAATCAATATTGAAGACCTTTCTTGGAAGTGAATTGGCAGCATAACAAGTATCTCAGCTTCAGGTGCCTCAAAGAGGTTTTCACCCTTAGGTACGTCCATTATTTTCACTATTTTTTATTCTGACACCACCACAATGTGGTTTTCACCATCAGATCTCTTATTTTTCTTTTTTTTATTTTTGTGACTAAGATACTTGATGTTTGTTTCAGTCATGTTCTCTCTTTTCTCACTGGTGGAATAGTTCATTGGTTCCACTGCATTAAGATAGCAAGCTAATGTGTAGTCATTAGTGAAGGTGGGTATATTCAAATGTTGGTTATAAAGAGTACAATCAATCAGTTCAGGATGTATCAAAGATAAAGTTTGAATAGGTTCAAAGGAGTTCATAGTATTATCATTATGACTTTGGACCGACCAGTTGAGTTCCAAAAGACTACCTTGCGTAGGTGTCTCGAGACCAGAAAGAGTTACAACACAATTATCGAAGTTCATGTTAGTATTTATTGCCTAACCCAACTGACCTACTCCTAGCATCATCCCCTACTTTAGACTGGACTGGATAGCATGGTGTGATAGTAACAGGGTCAGTAGACAACATATCGACATTCATGACAGAGTAGTCATAATATGTTGTTGAATAGTTGTTGTTATAAATAGAGCTTCTATCTGAGTTATCAGAGTCATAAGATGAAGTTTCTGACTCGTCTTCAAGTGATTTAGTAAAAGTATGTATAGTATCAATACCTACATCTTTGATGCTACAAGTTCCTTCATGATTTGGTTCATTGATCACTTGTGTTTGACACACTTGTGGACATAACCTTGATGGTTCTATTAATCCCTGTCATCTTTTCCATTCATCTTCCTCTAGACTGATGACTAGTCCTACTTGTGTAGCTTCTAATTCTTCTTTTTTAGTTCCATACCTGATTTGTCCTATCTCATTAGAGGGAGAGTTAGTAGGTGAAGAATTTTCTTGTGTCCTTTCTTCCTTCAATTGTTGTTCATAGTCTTCTTGTCTTTTTAGTTTGATATCTTCTATTTCCTTTTGCAATTTTAAGTGTATCATCTCTTGTGCGTTATCTGTGATATCACTGCATTCTTTAGGGGTTTCTGTAGTAGATGTATCTAAGAGATGGTCTGGTCCCCATTCATACTCATTTAAATCAATTTTTGAATCATCTACTTGTTGTCTACCAGTATATATGACTGGAATGTTCAGTGGTGCAAACAATTCTTTGATTCTATCTACTTCTTCTCTCATATCGTCTGGGACTTCTACTTCTTGTAGTGTTATAGCTGATACAATCAGAACTTGATTACCATCTTCTTCCTCTCTCTGGGTTGGCAATTCTTCTTGTTCATCGTCACACTCTTCCTGAGTTTTTTGAGTATTAATTTACTAAGATGTTGAAGGTAGTACCTTTTTCTTCCACTTAGGTTGGTGGTGAGAAGTATGTTTTTGATCCGATGACTTTCTTGGATCGTATCCCAGTCTAGCTTTATCATTTGCAGACTTAGTTTGTAACTGAATAGGCTCAACAATACCTTCTTGATGCTTTCCTAGAGGACCAGTACCTGAATATCCAATGCGTTGAAGCATCTTATAGCCTCGACCATATTGTATCGGGGAAATCCCACAATATCATATTTCTTTGTTTGCACTATCTTCTTTGAAAAGTCATTTGAGAACAGTATCCTCTTATATTTCATTTGCAAGGGAAGTAGAGGACTATATAAAGAGACCATCATAAATGACTTTTGGACTTGAAGTTTGTGGCTTCACAACCTTTGATGGTTTTCCCGACTGTCTTGGTGATGGAGGAAGAGACATTAGTGAGAGTACAGGTTCTATTTTGTATCCATCCATGCCAGTGTTTGTGATTTTCAATTTCCTCTCTAAATATTTCAGCAAAGATTTTGAACTTTCAACTGTAGAGGTTGTTCTATTATGAGGAACAAAAGCATCTGTAGTCTACGTTAATGTATTACAGGTATAGCGTGTATCAACAGGAATATTGACTTCAACTCCGTTATAAGGAAATTTCAAGCACTGATGATATGCAGACGGTACTACTTTCATTTCATGAATTCATGGCCTGCCTAGTAAGATATCGTATGAAAGAGGAAGGTCAAGGACCTAAAAGATGACATCTCTTTCCACAGGTCCTACCCTGATTTGTAATAGTACCAGACCTTTAGAGGTTCCTTCTTCTTCATCATAAGCTTTGATTGTTATTTTCTTTGTTGGATCAATAATATTTTCAGAAAATCCCAGATGTGTCAGTAGATTGTAGGTATAGATATTCAACCCAGCGCCTCCATTTATCAAAACACATTTAACTCGGTGTTTATGGATCATAGCTTCGATGTGTAATGCTTGGTTATGCGGGTGATTCAGTGAGTTATCATCTTCTTTAGAGAAAGTGAGGTAATGAGGTGAAGTCAGGTGACCCGACATAGATTGAAACCCATCTACATCTAAATCTTTAGGGACACTAGTAGTGAGCAAAGCCTTGTCCAGGATCTCTGTATGAGTAAAAGAGATCTTAAGCAGTTCCAAAATGGAGATTTGAGTGTTAGTTCTTTTCAATTGTTCGACAATGCTATAACCAGGAGAGGATGATGAAGCCAACTCTTTAGATTTGGCTGTGATTGTGGTTGTTTGTCTGTTTGAAGGAGTTGGTAGGTTTGATGTTGTTTGAGCAAAAGTTGAGGAACTAGCTCCTTGGAGAGTAACCTTCTTTTGAGTGTGGGTCACAGCATTGGCAGTTTATGCTTGATTTTGTTTATCTTTGATTATGATCACATTTCAATATTCAGGTTGGGAAGATTCAATCATGTTGATCACGTTGTCGTTGTTAGTGTAGGTATAATTGACTTTAGCACCTCCCTTGGATTTTGAGGAATCACCTTGTTCATAAGTTGGAAAGGGATCTTTAAAGGCCTTATGATCAGCATTAGTCATGTGATTTCCAACAATGATTTTACTAGCATCGATGAGATCTTGAATTTCATGTCTGAGTTTCATGCAGTTGTTTGTGTTATGACATTTGTTTCGATGGTAGTCGCAGTATTTGTTTTCTCTCCACCATTTGGGTTTAATTTCTTGATCATATGGTCTAGAATTGTTTGGCAATATTATTAGATCATTTTCCAATAAATTTTTAAAAGCTGATTCATCTAGAAGAGTAAAATCACGCTTAGGCTTTGAAAGCCAAGGTTTCTCTTTAAACCATTCTTTTGATTTTTTTGGCAGATTTTTTGCTGCAGTTTCAGCTGCCTTGAGTGCTTGTGTGCCACTAGCCAAGTTAAATATTGTGGATTTTATTTTTTCTTTAATAGTGTCTATCACTCCATCATTAACAACATTTCTATTGTTATCTTTGTCGTATTTCCAGTATTTGTTCTTTTCTTTAGAACTAGAACCTTGCGATGTTTATTTCCAAAGTGATATATCTCCCTTCTTTATAAGCACATCTTCCATTCTGAGGGAATTATCTACCATTTTGTTGAATGAAGGATGTACTTAAATCTCAATGTTGTATTTCAATTCAGGAATTAAGTTGTTGATGGAGATATACATCTTCTCAAAATCTGGAATAGGTTGTGAATATCTAGAGAACATCTTTCTCCATCGTTGGAGAAAAGTGAGAAAGGGCTCTCATGTTTTTTGTTTGGTATTGCAAAGCTCTATCATAGTGACTAGGTGATGAATGTTATAAGAGTATTGTTGTAGAAACAGTTAGATTAATTCTTCAAAAGTATTTATTCCCCTAGGTAGAGTTCAGAACCATTCCATAGCTTGCCCCCCTAAACTTCTTGGGAAAAGGTGCATGAGATACGTTTGGTCGTGCATGAACTCCATACATAAAGCACAAAATTCTTTGATATGGCCTTGAGGATATGTATTCCCGTCATATTTGTCAAATTTAGGCATTTCTACTTTTGAGAGAAATGGAGGCATGTAAAGGTTTTTGTCAAATGGAAATGGGCATATTGTGTCCAGAGAATATTGTTTTGGTGATTTATCCTTGTTTTTTCAGTTATGTGAGCTCAGTTCATAACACTTGTAATTGTTTGTTTACCATTCCCAATGGTGTCTCTTCCTCTTTAATGACAAGGGTATCCAGATCATAACCAGTAGGAAGTTTAGCGCCTTGTTTTGCTAGTTCTAGAGAATAGTCTTCTTTTTCTCTAGCCATGATAACCTTCATCATTTTTTGGAAATCTTTATCCTTTTGACATTTATGTATATCGATTTCTAGAGGTTCAAAGGCTTCAAATTCACTTAATGAGGAATCACTATCACTATCATCGATACTAATATCATCATAAGTTTTGTGTTTAGCAGCTTGTTTTTCTTGCCTTTCTCCAGACATGGTGGGAGATAGGGGCTTACCAAAGATTGGTAGATCAGAAACTGGTATTTGTGACGATGGCGGTCTATTTGGGATGGGTTTTTCTACAAAGAATGGATTGTCATTTGATGAAAAGGATGTTCCTTTTCCTTTGTCTGTTTTGCTGCAAGAACTTTTGGTTTGAACATGCATTTACAACCGAGGGACCGAGAGCTAGATGTGTTGCAGAAGTCAAGATCAAATTGTAGCTAGTTGTTCATTTAATGTAGTGATTGAGTGAAGTAACTAAGATCTCGTCTGGTTTTAGGAATGATATATCTTGTGTAAGATGTTATCTAAGTTAACTTAGGTTTGATAAGATGTTGTTTGAACTAGCTTAGAGATGATCGACAAAATTGTGCAACGCAACGGTAGGGGTACACTATCAAGACTGTTTTTGCTCAGGAGGATGATAACTAGTTTTATGCTCGTTGTAGACTATTCTGGGCAGGTTTGACTATTTTGAACTGACAAAATCAGAGACTCGTACGATAGGTTTTACAGGACTAGACAATAGTGTAATAGCTTCAAGATGATGACAATAGTATTTCGTACAAGTTTCTGCTTAGTACCATATGACATACGGGTAAGTCTGAAATGACAAACTGATCAATGCAATAGTTTATCGTACGACACAGAATTAAGTCTCAAACGACAGTTTCCTAAACAGGACGATAGATAATCAGGTATCGTACGACACAAAATGCAGGCTCAAACGACAAATTGTTAGGATTGATGGAATCTCATACAAAAATATGTATGTAGAAGGATGATAAATCAGAAGATTCACACGACAGTTTACTAGACAAAGGCTAAATTTTAAGTTTTCAATGACTGAGTATGACCAGTTTAGAGACGGACTGAGTTTTTCACAGCTAAGGTATACTAGTTTGTGACATGGACAGAGTTTTGATCACTGAGTTGTTTCTTGTTTTCTCCAGTTTTGGTATTCCAGAATTAGTTTTAGGGATGAAAACACAAAAAACACATAATATGAATAGCAACTTCAATCACAGCATGCAAACCCTATGGAAATTGGTGAGAGAAGAAAACTTTTTTCTTGTAGACTCAAGTACACACCCAATAGCTAATTAGAATACAACTGTTGAGTTTCATTCAATGGATTCTCAACATCGTATTAGCCGACTCCAAACGCTAATGGGGGCACGAAATGAAGAAACTTGTGATTATTGAACCAAAAGCATTGAACAATGAAGAACCGGCAAATGGAGAATTAGGTTCTCAACTGGTAAGTGATGACAATGATAAAGAAAATAAAGAACAGAAGCAGAAGATCCAGAACCAGTACCAGTATTGCCTAGGTATTGTGTGTTAGAAAAGTGGACCTGTATCTATATCTGGAATACACAACACTTCAATTAAGTCATTAGATGCATGGTTAGTAAATCAATAACCAATGAATAATGAACCATTACAAAGCGACCTATTTCCTTCTAGTAGATGCGAGTTTAGATTGCTCTCAGATTGCTAAGCTATCCAGTGACTAGACAACACCTAAATGAAGGATTTTTAAATTTATATGAGCATGAATGTGAGCTAAATGGATGCAAGATTGAAGCTAGATATAAAAGATTAATCTAACATGATTTAAGTAATATATAAATATTTAAGCTAAATGATTTAAGCAATATGAAATAACTAATATACAATATCTCAATGCAAATTTTCAATGAACCTAGAGAAAAAACAACATAATAACAATATATTCTCTAGGATCATTGATTAGGAGATGAGAGCCTAAATTCATAGAAAATTCAGAAAGAAACCAACGGCTGAGATCAAATGATGATGAGCGGTCAAGATTTTCCAAGAGGAAGCACAATCCAGGTGAATTGATGTGATTGGATGTTTTTCTCAGTTTTAAAGGAAATTGAACTAAAATTAAAATAAAATCAAGAAAAAACTGATTTATTCTCTATTTCATTCAATTTTAATATTTAATTGTTTTATTTTCTTTCTTTGAGATTATTTATCAATTTTTAATTTGTTTTTCAAGATTATCTCCAATTGATTTCTTTTCTCAATTTTTAATTTTTTTTTCAAATTAATTCCTCTTTTTGATGATTTAATGGCAAATTTATTTATTTAATTAAATATGCAAAAGATATTTAATTGTAATAAATAAGATAATTGTTTAAAATGATTTACTTCGAATGATTTATTAATTAAATAAATATTAATTAATATTGACTGATTAATTTGCCATGTGACATTGATGATTTAAGAAATTAATTGTGTGCTCAAAATTAATTTTAATTGCCTTTGGTTAGGACCTTGGTGACGTTGTCGAGATTAGGGGCACATGGTTTAGATGACCATTTTTAGGGTATTACAGGTATGTCAGATTAAACCATTCACAAGAGCAGATAATTGGTGATAAGAATGTTGGTGTGCAAACAAGGAGGAAAATAAGAGAAAACTCATATTTGATATCTACAATAGAACCCAAAACAGTAAAGGAAGCACTAAAAAATGATGATTGGGTTAATGCAATGAATGAAGAATTAGATCAAATTGAGAAGAATCAGACATGGTCACTTGTTCCTAGAGCGGAGGATAAGAATGTAATTGGAAAAAAATGGGTCTTTAGCAATAAGTTGGATGAAGAAGAAAAAATTATAAGAAACAAGGCGAGGCTAGTTTGCAAAGGGTATGCATAGGAAGAAGGTGAGGATTATGGAGAGACCTTTGCACCAGTTTCTAGACTAGGAGTGAGAATGTTGCTAGCATTTGTTGCATATAACGGATTCTACATTGAACAACTAGATGGATTTTCTCTATCTGATGATAAAGACATGGTATGTAAATTGCATAAAGCAATATATGGTCTAAAGCAGGCACTGAGAGCATGGTATGAGAGATTACATGCACATCTAATCAAAATTGGATTCCAACGTACCAGTGAGGACAACAACATTTATTTGAAGACTAATGGAGACAAGATGTTGATAGTTGAAGTGTTTGTAGATGACATATTTTTTGGTGGAAATGATGATATGAGTATGGATTTTGTTGATGTAATGAAAAAGGAATTTGAAATGTCTCTAATCAGTGAAATAAAGATCTTTATTGGGTTACAGGTCCAGCAATTGGATGATGGTATCTTTATTTGTTAGAGAAAGTATGTCAAAGAGGTGTTGAAGATATTCGGCATGGAAGACTGCAAACCAGTAGGAACACTGATGGTGACAAGCTGCAAGTTGTCCAAACAAGATGATTCTCTTGTTGTTTGTGAATAATACTACAGGTCTATGGTGGGTAAGTTGCACTATGTTGTTCATAGTAGGCCAAACATTGCTCATGATGTTAGATTAGTTGCTAGATTTCAGAAAGAGCCTATGGAGACACATTTGGTTGCAATGAAGTGATTTTTTTGGTATCTCAAAGGCATAGTAGACTATGGTTTATGGTATCGCTATAAAGGAGATTTTAATTTGGATGTATTTACTGATGTAGATTGGGCAGGTAATGTGGATGACCAAAAAAGCACAACTGGTGGAGATTTTCTTCTTGGTGGAAGATTAGTGGCATGGACGAGCAGGAAACAAATATGTGTTTCTCAATCTATAGCTGAAGCAGAGTATGTTGCTACATCCATGAATTGCATGCAGACAATATGGATGAGACATGTGCTAGAAGGATTCAAAATAGATATGTTTGAACCAATGACTATCTATTGTGATAATACAAGTGTAATAAATATTTCTAAGTGTTAGAGTATTCGGGTATTTACTTGATTAATTAAACAATATTTATTTAGTTATTTAAGTTCCCTTTATCTCTTTTACACTTAAGCTAACTTTAGGTGCATATAATTAATTATTATGTGCAAACCTAGGTTTTCCCTTTTAGGGTTTCTTGACCTATTAAAGGTTGAGTTCTTTATTTTCATTGTAAGAAGAATCACATTACATATTTTTGTGAATATTGAGCTCTCTCTTTTTGAGCATATTCTTTGTGTATTTGTTTTTTTGTATTTGCTTCCTTGCTTCTCCTTGTAACAGATTTTTCAGCTTGCAGAGATTATTTGGGCTCCTCTGGTGTTGTATTTTCTCAACTCTCCTATGGTATCAGAGCTTCAGATCTGTAGCTACTTGTTCTTGTTTTGAGAATTTTTTCTTTGGAAGCAGATCTGGCGTTTCAGGAATTTTTTTTATGTACCTAGGGCTTGACCTTTTTCTGATCACTTTGGGCCTAAACGGACCTCACCATCATGCTCAGAAGGCCCAAAAACCCCTATGGTCATATAAAATTTGACCTATTTTGGTTCCTGAGCCTCTGGGAGTTTTTTTTTCTTGAATCCAGGTCGTACAGCCCTGGCATGCATTTTGAGAAAAAATTTCAAAAAAAAAATATATTGCCTTTTTATGGCATGCAGGCCAGATTTTGGTTTTTTATTAAAAAAATCTTCAAAAAAAAAATCAAAAAGGCAGGCGAATAGGGTTTAACAAAAAAATATTTTTGGGGGTTTAGGTTGGTGGGTACCATAGGGTACCAGACTGACAGGCCTGTCGGACCTATTAGTCCGGCCTCTGCAACCCCCGCCGACAACCCCTCACTTCCCGACCCCTGCCGGCACTCCGGCTCCCTGCCGCCCCCGGCCACTGGCTCCCCGCCTACGGTCGTCGCCACTGCAGCGCCCCCAGCAAACCTGCTCCATGGCCGCCGCTTGCTCCCTGTGCTGCTCAGCTCCCCAGCAGCGCTCAGCCCCGGCCGCCAACTACTCCCCGTGCCACTCAGCTCCCCGGTCGTGCTCAGCCCTGGTCGCCACCTGCTCCCCTGTCGTCGCCCTCTCCCCGGCTGCCTCCAGCAACCCAACGCCCTAGCGGCCCCCACCTATTTTTTTTCTGGCTGACCACCGCCCAGCCACCGAGGCACCACCCGACCGTCACCCACTGGCCACTGGACCACCAAAGAGCCACCAGACCTCCTTTTTTTGCCTTTTTTAGGGGGGGTTTGGTTTTCTGGCTCTATCTTGGACATATGGAGTCATTTTTTAAAAAACAAATAGGCGTCAGAAAGCTAATTTTGAGCTCAACCTCATGGTGTTGGTAATTTTTTCCAATTTTTCTGTTTGACTATGTTTTTTTTCAGTCAAAGTGAGGTCTAGTTTTTGCACTCTGGGAGCCATAAAATGAGCATCCGACCTTCGTTTTTCAAAAAAATTATATTTTCAGAAAGTGTGTGCTATGTACTTTCTAGCCATCTAAGTTTTATTTCCAGATTCTGCTCCATGAATATTTTATTCAGTTTTTTGTTTTTCAGCACTCTGGTGGATATCATGGTTGTTTCAGGTCCTGGGATCTCTTCTCTGAGTAGAATGTCTCTATTTTGGTTCACATTTATATTTATAGTCTTCTTATCATTGTAGCTTGTATTTATGCAAACGCACTGAGATAAAGTGCCATCATGCATTGTTTACTTGGAATCTTGCATATCTTGTGTCTTGTTGTACATGCACTTGTTGTTTACCAAAAGTGATAACCCAAGACACCTGCAAATCTATCTATGAGATAGCCGATATCAATCAATGAAACACCTCAGGGCTTGGACAACATAACATAGGATCCTAATGATCCTCCTGCACTTTAGGTTTTGCTATACCTAGGGGGGACACCCTTTTGATGCATTAAATACAACAATTACAGACACATAACTACATCAACATTAAGCAGATAAATCATTTCACAAGCTCAATAGGTTAAGAAACATTACAAATTGGCTAGATCTATACAAACAATAGGATGAGACAAAGCTTGGAAAGAATGGAACACAAACACCCCTAAACATGAAGGGAAATTAGATTTGTCGTTTAAAATATATAGCTGAAAACATCCCCAAACTTGCAAGACCAGTGCCTTGTTCATTGGGCAACAGAGTCACAAACAGAATTGCAAATATGAATCATAGATGCAAGCTTATTTTCCTTAAACAAAATATTCATGCACCAATACCTTATATTAATGCACTATTTGATTCATTCACAAATTTATCAGATCTGGATACACATTTCATCATTCATGACTGACTACAGAATTTAAAACCTTCCTTGAAGGATACCTATAAACAGTCACACAATTTCGTTAAAATTGACAAATCTTCATCCTCCTTGAGGATTCAATTTATGATAATGAAATGCATACTTAGAGACAATACTGTGAGGAATTTACTCATGCCTGACACAAGCAAGACCTGCAACTAAAATCACATTTACAACAATGCACTGCAATCTCTGTACCCTGAAACCAAATAGAAGCAATCACAAATCTGGGTCATGATATTCAGAAAGTGGAAGCCATCAAATCTGGAGCATTTTCCAAATTTCTGGAACCCTTACAACTGAGAAGAATTTAGAATAAGAAGGAGAGGGAAGAGAATCAAATCTACAACTGAATTGTCAAGTGTCTCCTCTCTAACTGAATTTTGTTCCCATGGAAACTGCCTCCAAAATATCTCACATTTGTCAAAATTAACCCCATAATCAGATTCCTCACTCCGAGAGCTTTCCGGCGATATATAATACTTTATATTTTGGCCAAAATTTAGACCCTGGGCGAATTAGTTCCCATTTGTGCTCAGTCATTTAAATATTTCGAATTTTAATATAGTCAGAACTATATCATTTATTCATTTTAATTTTGATTTTTGCCTCCATTTGTGCTCTGACGCCTTGCCACATGGCGGCCTCTGATTGGTCGATGGGGTTGATCAGATGCCACCTGGGATGACACCTCATCACTGCCACGTCATCTGCTTCGTCACTGCCACTTGGCCGCCACATCATCGCCACTAGACTACCACCTGTGCGCCAACTGTGTGCCACGTGGACGGCTCTCGTTCACTTTCGCTATTTCATAGGGTTTAAACTACGTGCATCTTCCCTTCACGAAATAGCGCGCACCGTTGATCCATCTCGAACCTGCTCACTTGTTAACACGACCTTTCTCTGCAAAATTTCACCTGTCTGCCTCGGGAAGCATGCCCGTGTGGGGTCCACTTGGTCACCGTCCAGTCAACTCCTCCATCGCCTCAGGAAGCATGCTCGTACATGGGCCCACCTTGGGCACCCATAGGCACCATCCGTCAAAAGCCTTTATGGCTTAGACATATTACTACAGCAAGGATTTGCATATAAACATTTTAAAAAAACACTTCCCAGTGCATGTGGGATAATGCGATTAAGCCTGGGACTGTGTATTTTGAAGATTTCTGAGTTTTTAATGGCGAGTTCTTCTATTTGCATGAAAATGTTGATGCCCAAGCACCACGCAGGGGAGGGAAAATGCTAGCAAGGTCATGAACATTAGCTTTACACCAGCCAAATGCATTTGCAACATGTTTAATATGGCCTCCAAACAGCCACGCAAAGGGGTTTTCTATTGCTGAATGCATTTTAATGTTTCAAATCCCTTTGTATAGATAGTTACCTGGGGATTACTGAAGTCTTCTACAAGTTCTCCAACACCACGTTGCCCAATCTCCATTGCTATCTGCTGCACATTACTTCTCACACCTCTTTCTAATTTCATTTTGCTTGCTCTCTGTGATGGTTGTTACCATGTGGGAAGGGGAAGATTTCAGTATTGCTATTTGGTTGAGAATTTTATGTTGTTGTTGTTCCTTTCCATGCACCACAACAAGGGAGGGGAATACTTAACTATTTTATTCGCTTCTTCCATAGAAGCCCCCAACAAACAACCTCTTCAATGCACTACGTGCAACCTGGAGTCTTTTGCAATCCCTTCTCTAATCCTCACGTGGATTGTTGGGAGAATGAAATGGAAATGCAAGTTAGGGAGGAGCTATTGCTGGAGCATTGCATTTGACTGATTTTTATTGCTCTTTTTTACAAACCACACACAGCAAAAAGAAATGGAGACCAGGCCAATGGAATTTGCATAAAGTTTTAGATTGCTGAAGGTTTTAACTTGCACTCCCCAACCATTATTGAACTCTTTTGAGGGCTGCCAACACGTGGGAGAAGGAAGGAGGCTCTTCACCTATCAATGGTATTGTTGGAGTTTTAATTCCCTTCTCCAAACACTGCACATAAGACTGCCATTTCATTTTGCTAAAAAACTTTTAAGCTTCCTGTTCAACTACCACATTGGGGGAAGAAGCTGGTTCTGAATTGTCAACACACTTGTTTGAAGTTTTAAAACTTCCCAAACTCCGCAAATCTCTTCTTTTCAACATTATAAATACCATTCCTTCATATTTAAATCATATAAACATATGATTGCGAAAATAACAATTTAACTTTGCCTAAAAAGATGCATGAAGTGGCAAGCCAGGTTGGGCCCCAAAGTGGTCCGACTAAAAAAAATTTGTTTTCAAGCTACTGGCCTCTGGAATATCTTCACAAACCTCAAACATACCTCTGGGAATGATCGACATCATTTTCAGATCATTAATCCGCATTTTACAACCTTCAGGCAATAACGCCACAATTTTCGCATTTAATCGCGAAGACGTAATTTTCAAACCTGTCAAAACACCTTTCTAGAGCTCGCCATCTGACAGGCATGTACTTTGATATACAAGGATGACATCTACCAAATGGTTTCTCAAGACGATTCCCGAGCGAAGAGATATTAATTTCTGAAAATGGCCAACTGGCTTTGTCGACACTGCGGACCTGATGAAGTCAATGTTCTGGCAACAAATGATGCCAATCTCAAAAATATCAAACGACCTCCATAGGCTCTCAAATTCAGAACATAGGTACCTTTAAGTACATATTAAATCTTTGAATTCTTAGTTTGATCACCTGACTGACAGGATGCAAACGGCGGGCTCACCAAAATGGCTACATTAACTGATCGAACACTGGAAGTGCAGATAACTGAATTTGATGGCAAAATGAGTCCTTTTGAAAACCGATCAAACGGATTGATAAAAGCTTGAAATTTGAAATGTAGCTCACCATTTATACCAACATTAGCTCGGAACAAACATTCTGACATGACGCTCACCGGGACATTTTTACACTTGTGCAAACAACACAAACTACAAATGGATTGAGCTTTGAAAACTGAGCAAACGGATTAATAAGGACTTGAAATTTTGCGAGCTCACTCACATTTATGCATATAATTAATCCACTTTGAATTTTTTCATGATGATCAATAGGGAAAAAGATGTAATCGCTCAAAGTAGGCTACTCAATAAAATCTGCATTTGTGCCTAAAATGCACTTCCAGCTCACCCCTCAAAATGGGTACCTCATAAACTTATCCAAATTGAATTCTAAAAGTTTCTTATCACTGAATAGGCCAAATGAAAGGTGTGGGACATGAATCCCGAGCCTTACCCTCTGAAAATCAATCGGCTCTACTTTCCCTCTCTCCAACTAGGCCATTCAAACTGACTTATTTTAATCATTCGGAAATGCGGGGAAATTTTTTGAAATGGGCCTATAAAATCGACTCAGTTTTAATTAGTCCCAACAGCACTATTGATCAAGTGCCATGAGGGGGTTGATGTTTGCCATCTACCTTTGTCGAGTGAGTGTTCCTTCCATGACATTCGCCTCATGATGTGTGTCAAGTGAGTGTTCCTTCCATGACACCATGTACTTTTCTCAGCACCTTTGATGTTCCTAGTTCTTCGTCATCTAGTTCTTTTTGGCTATTCTTTTCACTGTTCCTGTCCCTCTCCCACTTCCGCATTATGGGGAGGTTTATCTTGTTGGTTCTAATGCTTCTGTGGTTCGATTGATCAGCTCTTCAGACTTTGGTGTTTTCATGCCATCTATATCTTTGATTTCAGTTGTTTGCCTTGTTTACCTTCTAATTCGAGTAATGTCATTTGAGGGCACTCATACAGATTATAGTCTTCTCTACCTGGTCATGTTCTATTTCAGTGGAGGTTCTTCAGATCAGCAGTTATTCTTTGACAGAGTTTGTAGGTTCTTCATGCTTCAGTGGTGTTCTTTTCCATCTCTTTTTGGAGTAGAGTTTTGTTCCCATGTGGTTTTCTCTATTTCTCCAGTTCATAGAGATTTCATTGTATTTGGGTACCTGATCAGGCCTTGTTGTCGAGACCCATCTTTCATGCTTTCAGTAGTTGTTCTAGGTTTTAGCTTCTCCCTAAGTCTAGCTTAAGGGGGGTGTTAGAGTATTCGGGTATTTACTTGATTAATTAAACAATATTTGTTTAATTATTTAAGTTCCCTTTAACTCTTTTACACTTAAGCTAACTTTAGGTGCATATAATTAATTATTTTAATTAATTATTATGTGCAAACCTAGGTTTTCCCTTTTAGGGTTTCTTGACCTATTAAAGGTTGAGTTCTTTCTTTTCATTGTAATAAGAATCACATTACATATTTTTGTGAATATTGAGCTCTCTCTTTTTGAGCATATTCTCTGTGTATTTGTTTTTCTGTATTTGCTTCCTTGTTTCTCCTTGTAACAAGTTTTTCAGCTTGCAGAGATTATTTGGGCTCCTGTGGTGTTATATTTTCTCAACTCCCCTACTAAGAATCATGTACTTCGTGCTAGAACCAAGAACATTGAATTGAAGTATCATTTTCTAAGGGAAAGAGTTCAAGAAAAACATATCAAGATGGAATATGTGAAGAGTAAATATCAGATAGTTGATATCTTTCCCAAGCCCTTACCGAAGACTACCTTTGTGTTTCTTAGAGGTAAACTAGGGGTTAGACCCCTACACTGGAAGAACTAAAATTATGGAGATGCATCAATCATGTGGATCTAATGTTTATTCTTCATTAAGGATTGATGAGGTGCAAGCTACTTCATAGGGGGATCAGCAGAGATATAAAGCTTTGATTTAATGATTGGATATAATGTTCTAATGTGGTTAGCATAAATGATGGTGACAATTACAACAATAAAAAAGATCGGTGATGCACACACACCTTTGGCATTTCTATCAAAGGGGGAGAAGAACAAGATCAGACTTGGGAGAAGAAAAAGATCAGATTTGGGAGAAGAACAAGATCAAATTTGAGAGAAGGAAAAGAATCAAAGAAGTTGGAGAATACAAAAGGAGGAGACCGACAGATGGTATGATACCGACAGCAAGTAGCAGTGATGGTGTAATAGTGATGGTATTGCAATCTGATTGATATATCTTATTGGTGTTTCCATCAATGTCAAAAGGGGAGATTGATGGCATGATTGGCATAACTGATGTAGATGAGGTGATGCAGTTAAATACTGATGACTAAACCGGTAGAGGATAGAAGACTATTAGTGATGAAACGATTGAGATTTTGTGATTAGATGACTTGATCAGTTATTTGTGTTGTCATTGATGGCAACTGATGTTAAATGATGTTAACTGATGTTTCCTAATGTTTGGTTTTTCATCTAAGTGATTTAGTCTACCGGAGATAAGGTTAACCGGTAATATATAGAAGACTGTGAAATAGGACTTTAACCGATATATGTAGAGATGTTTTGCTTGAAGTGGATGATTGGTGATGATTGGTGATTTGCGGTTCGGAATGTAAGCTTTTATCATGGTAATAAGTATCTGACCAGAACTGCATCTTGTGATGACTATCAGAAGGCACATTTTTAATTTCTAATGAAGTTTTGCCAGGGTTTAAGATGAGTTTTTGTAATACCCTAAAAATGGACATCTAAACCATGAGCCCCTAATCTCAACAACATCACCAAGGTCCTAACCAAAGGCAATTAAATTAATCTTGAGCATGCAATCAATTTCTTAAATCACCAATGTCACATGGCAAATTAATCAACCAATATTAATTAAATATTTATTTAATTAATTGATCATTCCAAGTAAATCATTTTTAAACAATTATCCTATTTATTTTATTGAATATCCTAGAATATTTAATTAAATAAATGAATTTTCCATTAAATCATCAAAAAAGGAATTAACTGACAAAAAATAATTAAAATTTGAGAAAAGAAATCAATTGGAGATAATCTTAAAAATCAAATTAAAAATTGAAGAATAATCTCAAAGAAAGCAATTAAAACAATTAAATATCAAAATTGAATGAAATAGAGAATAAATTAGTTTTTTATTTTATTTTATCTTAATTTTAGTTCAATTTCCTTTAAAACTGAGAAAAGTAGCCAATCACATCAGTTCACCTGGATTGTGCTTCCTCTTGGAAAATCTTGACCGTTCATCATCATTTGATCTCAGCCTTTGGTTTCTTTCTAAATTTTTTATAAATTCAAGCTCACATCTCCCATTCAAGGATCCTAGAGAATATATTGTTATTATGTTGTTTTTGCTCTAGGTTCACTGAAATTTGTGCATTGAGATATTGCATATTAGTTATTGCATCCTTATTCAATCATCTAGCTTAATATTGTTTAAATCATGTTAGATTAACCATGCATATCTAGCTTAAATCTTGCATTTATTTAGCTCAAATTCATGCTCATATAGATTAAATCCTTCATTTAGATGTTGTCTAGTCACTAGTATTGTATATGAAATCTGAGAGAAAGACTAAACTTACATCTACTAGAAGGCAATAGGTTGCTTTGCAATGGTTTATTGTGTAATACCCTAAAAATGGTCATCTAAACCATGAGCACCTAATCTCGACAACGTCACCAAGGTCCTAACCAAAGGCAATTAAATAAATATTGAGCACATAATTAATTCTAAAATCATCAATGCCACATGGCAAATTAATCACTCAATATTAATTAAATATTTATTTAATTAATTGATCATTCCAAGTAAATCATTTTAAACAATTATCTTATTTATTTTATTGAATATCCTAGCATATTTAATTAAATAAATCAATTTTCCATAAATCTTCAAAAAAGGAAACAAATCAAGAAAGAGGAATTGGAACTTATGAGCACAAATCTTCAAAAAGGGAAATAAATCATCAAAAGGGAATTAATTTACCAAGAAAGAATTAAAAATTGAGAAAAAGAAATCAATTGGAGATAATCTTGAAAAACAAATTAAAAATCGATAAATAATCTCAAAGAAAGCAATTAAAACAATTAAATATTAAAATTGAATGAAATAGAGAATAAATCAGTTTTTTCTTATTTTATCTTTATTTTAGTTCAATTTCCTTTAAAGTTGAGAAAAGCATCCAATCACATCAATTCACCTGGATTGTGCTTCCTCTTGGAAAATCTTGACCACTCATCATCATTTGATCTCAGCCTTTGGTTTCTTTCTGAATTTTTTATAAATTCAGGCTCTCATCTCTCATTTAAAAAACAAATCCTAGAGAATATAGCGAAATCGAAAGATAGCGAGGGTACATAATGATTATAGGCAATTTTTAGCGATGATAAGTTGTTTGAGCACAAATTGATTCAAAGGAATTTTTGAAAATTTTGCGTTGATTGATAAGTAATTGAGCGCAAAGTTGATTTGTAGAAATTAAATTGAGATTCAACGTTGATTCATGAGAAATTGAGCGCAATGAAATAAGAGAATGAGCTTTTGATGAGAAGCGCTAAGTGGTCCATACTCTGTGAAATTGACTAGCAAGATGAATATTAATTAAATAAATCTTGAGCCCCTAATCTCGACAACATCACCAAGGTCCTAACCTAATTTTTCAACTTGCTCTAATGGTCATGAAAATTGTACCCTTAGCTAATTTGTCCGTTCTGACTCCATTTTTGGGATTGAAATCAAAATTTGAGATCATCTTGCTAGTCAATTTCATAGAGTATGGACCACTTAGCGCTTCTCATCAAAAGCTCATTCTCTTATTTCATTGCGCTCAATTTCTCATGAATCAACGCTGAATCTCAATTTAATCAACTTTGTGCTCAATTTCTTATCAATCAACACAAAATTTTCAAAAATTCCTCTGAATCAATTTGTGCTCAAAACAACTTATCATCACTCCAAATTGCCTATAATCATGTACCCTCGCTATCTTTTGATTTCATTCCCGAGGGGGCATACTCATGACCTTATGACCTCACATCTTCAAATGTTGAGAAAATTTTTAAATCTTCATCAAAAGACGAGCAAAAATTTTTTTTAACTAAAGAAAATCAATCAAATTCTTGTCGCTAGGGGCATCTCAAATTCATCACTTTATATCAAGTTGAGATCTCTCAACCATCTGAATCAAATCAATCACTAGGGGCATCTCAACTTCATCACTTTATATCAAGTTGAGATTTCTTGATCTGAATCAAATCAATCTCTAGGGGCATATCAGTTTCATCGCTTCATATCAAGTTGATATTTGTCTTCGTTTGAATCAATCTCTTAATGTTAATCGGTTTCATCACTTTTCATCAAGCTAATTATTCGTTTAAACTCAATCGAGGGTTTAAAGAGTTTATTTGATCACACTCAATCTAAGCAGGTGTTCAGTTTCATCACTTTGAATCAAGCTAAACAGTTTATTCTTTGCTCATCGTATCTTGATCAATCAAGTTCAAGATGATTTTTATCTTCACTCACTCTGTCTAGATCAATCAATTTCTACATCAGTAAGATCCGCTTCTTGATCAATCAAGTTCAAGTTCAGTATCTTTTATTTTCTATCATTCCTAGTTCAATCAAGTTCGGGATTGGTATCACTTTAATCAGACTTCATTCAGCTTCTTCATTCAGATTTTGTTGAATCCTAGTCAACCTTGTGATTTCATCATTCTTTTCAGTTACTAATGCTTCAACCTATTGTTTTTCTCTTTCTAGATCTCTTATTTTATCTTCAGTTGTTCTTAATGCATCAAGATTCTCAGTCATTTGTGTGCTGAAATGTTCATGTCCTCTTTTCATTGCTTTTAGCTGATCAGTCAGTGCTTTGTTCTTGTCCTTCAGTTCTTCAATCATCTCTTTAGTCTCTTTAGATATACTGTTCTCAGATGATGTTTCAATTTGTTCCACTAACTCTTGAGAGTCCTACAAATCATCAGATAATCTCCTTCTAACTTTCAATGATTTTTGCATTTGTCTTTACATGTCTGCAATCACTTGATTAGTATGATCCAACTCTTCTTGCAGATACACAATTTTATAAGATTGTTTATAGCCTTCCATTGATAAGATATTTCTCTTTAGGTTGTTAAACCCTTTTCCAAGATTCAAGCTCTGATACCAATTGTTAGGCCCAATATGGAAAGCTAATGTATTGAGAGGGGAGGGGTGAATAAGTACTTCAAATCCTTTTATCAACAATATCTTCATTGTTATGCATAAATCACAAACTGGTGTAACATAACATAAAGCTAAAACAAATAAATAACAATCATACATAATTCACTCCATAACACATATATTTTGGTTACGCAGAAACTCTTGGTTAGAGAGAAAAACTGCAATGGGGATGGCACCCACAACTTCACTACTGCAATAATAAAGGTTGCTCGGTTAGAGCTACACGTTCAGCTATTTCTGATAGCTTACCCTGTTTGGAGTATCAAGATCATTAGATCTACCTTGCTAAAAGATTTTACAACACTTATTCTAAATGTTGCACCTGGTTAAAGGCTTTACAATTTATAGACTTTGTTAGAGTCTTTTACCCTGTTAAAGGTTTCTCTTACAACTTCAAAATATTACAATAAAATCTTTACAAATATCTGCAACTTTACATCTGGAATGTTATAGCAGATTCTATGTGCTCAAAAAGAGATTACCTTGTTTATAGCATACCTCAGTAACCCATAAAGTAACTCGGTAAACCCTTCTGTTTACTCTATTCTTTGACTGTTCTCTGAAATCCTTCTCGGTGACCTCTGTGTCTCTGTAATAGTCATAACACTCAGTGCTTTCTTATGTATCACACATGTCTTGCTTCATACACCTCTATATCTCTATTTGATCTCAATCCATGCTGTATAAATATATATCTTATGTCGGTGATGAGATTCATTACTTCAATCTTACAAACATGATTTATCGAATGAATAACCATACAAAATATTTCATTGGTTAGATGACCTCAAAATCATACACAATCTTTAAGTGCAATTTCCAATGTGATAATGGTTCTTTATTCCTTGATCTTGTAACATGTTTTCCCATGTGTGTCAAGATTCAATGAATCTGGTAACACATTTCACTCAGTGTATATCAACTTGGTGTATCATTGTTTGTGCTCAGTAGACATGGAATGTTACTCGGTAGACAGCTCGGTGAATACTAGGCTCTGTGACTACTTTCTTCTATAATCGAATGATCTGTGCATACTGACTGAATGTTTTGGTAGTAGTAACCGATTAGAGTATATAGAATGACTTTGGTTATAAAACTAATGGCAACTATAATAAGTAGTAACAATCTCCCCTTTTGACATTAGTTGAGATGTTTGACAAAACTACTTTCAAAGTCATAACTCAAAAATCTATATACATACAAAATTTTGACAAAACTGACAGCATATACTTTTGTCAATGAAATAGTATATTCAGATATACTCCCCTTATCGATATACCGTACAAAACTCTGATTTTACATGATTGGTGTTCAATATTCTATACCTGGTTATGTTTGGTGATCACTACTCGGTATACTCCCCCTGTATACTACATTCCCTTGTATACTTTGATATGATACTCACTCCCCCTTTTTGACAAACATCAAAACTTAGTTACCATTCGGTGGTGGCAACTGGTCAAAAATGGATTTGTACTTCATTCGGACATCCTTAACACTATCCATAAGTGAATTTTGAGTTGTAATGTCAGCTAACAGTGAAATTAGTCCATCTAAGGTGCTTCCCTCTTGTTGAGTGGATAGGGAGGTATCTTTGTTGATCTGTTCTTAGACGGAGGAAAGATGAGGAATGAATAATGTTTGAAGTGTCATTATGTCCATCCTTATCTTGTGCTCTTCATTCCTGAGTTCCAATTGTTGAGCCATGAGCTTTTGTAACTTTGTATAAAAATTCTGAATGGAATTTGGCTCAGTGGTCAACTTATTTGAGAGATCGGTGATCTCTTTCTCAATCACTTTAGTTTTATTTTTAATATCTTTAATGAATAATGAAAATGTACAGAGTTTCTAAAATAAATAAAGAATGTGCTTGAGTTGAGGGGTCAACTCAACAATAAATTTGACAAGTTTAACTTGGCCAATTGCAATAGCTTTCTGTACCTCTTCAATCATTTTAGCAGTGAGCTCCTTGTCCTTTAACTTGCTCAAATATTCAGATGCATCTACTCCAGATGTCTCTATCTTGGTTAGGAGTTCATCCAGTTGAATGTGGATGGCGGCATCTTTTGTCACTGTTGCTTCAGGTAGCATATCGGTTAAGAGTGTTTTTACCTTCTGAAGTACTTTATTTTTCTTTTGAATAGCCATTTGCTTCTCCTGTTAGGCTTTGGCTTTGCATAGTTCACCAAATTCAATGAGTGCTTGCCCTTTTAATTTGGATATATCAACATTGGAAAATACTATTGGTTTTGACAAATCTAATTTGAAACTATGCTTTTTCATTTTCTTTTCTTTACCTTTCACCGGTTGAACTAGAACAATGGCTTGTGAGGCTTGGTGACCCTCGATAGGTTGCTTGGTAGAGGCAACACTTTGGTCAGTTTCTTTAGCCTCTATAGTGTCCTTTGGTGTCTCTGTGCTTGGTGTCTCAGTTGTAACATTTTCAGTGCTAGAGGGAACTTGAGAGGTTTGTTCTTGAGAAGTACCATCTCCTGCTGTTGACTTGTGACCTTATGTGCCTTGTTTTGTATCCTGAGGGACCTCGGTTGAAATAGGCTGAATGACCGGAGGATAGGGCTGAACTTGTTCCAAAACTGATTCACTGCATACAAGTTGGGCATAAGCATTCCCTTCTATCATTTCTTGTTCAGGTGCCTCGGTGTCCATGATATCCTCATCAACTTGTATAGTGTCAGCAGGGTCTTGTTCGGTGATATCAGGATCTTGCTCAGTGACATCAACTGTTTCAACTTCAGCTTGCTCACCAGTATTCTTGATTCGAAATATTTCTTGCCATTTTTCTTTTGTCTCATTCTCTACATCTAAGTAAAGGCCATTCATCAATTTCAGGGCTCTTTGCTTGACTAGGAATTTTGTGTGGTAGTTTTTCAGATGTTTGGTGATCTCATCTACCGACATGTCTGGGAAAAGATGTACCAGAATTATTTCTCTCATCTATTTCTCTAAGTCCATGGCATACTTCCACCTATTGTTAATATGCAAATATAATTCATTTGGAAGAGATTTACATACTTCCAATGGGACCAATCTAAATTTCAATAGTGTGCAAATGACAACCTCTTCTATTTGTCTCTTTTCATCATCAGATCTAGATTCATATTTTACATATCTGAATGATCCAAATCCACCATATTGCTTCAGATTAGCACAAAAAAATTCAACACTATGTACATTTACCTTTGTACTCTTGACAATCTGAAATTTGTTTTTGTCTTCGGATTCAGTGTCATTAGACTCTTTAGTCAAAATGAGTCTCCGAGTAGATTTCTTGTAAGTTTCTGTTACCTTGGGTGAAGCAACATTCTTTGTTTTCTTACTCGGTGATGTTGCAGATGCTCTTGTGTTAGGTCGCTTTGCTGGAGGAGTTGGTGATACTTTTGATGTATCATGTTTCTTTCTTTTCAAAACTTTCCCTTTAGGCAATTCGATGCTTAGTGTTATAGCTGCCTCTTGGGCTTCAGATTCCTCTTCGGTGATGGCTATAGTGCCTTTGACAGGTGTGGAGGAAGAACCTTCTCCAAATTTCTTCATTAATGCCTTGATCATTTTTGTTGTCTTCCTTGTAGCTTTGGGCACTACAATGCTCATTTTTACTTTTTCCTTCACTTCTTCATATGTTCCATACCTCAGCTCAGTAGCATGCCTTGGTAATATAAGAAAAGAATCTATCTGTTGTTGTGTGATATCAAAATCAATCTCATAACCCATAGGTGGCAAAGATTGAGTTCTTGGTTCCACAGCATTAACATAGCAATAATCAATGTCCACTTCAAAACATATGTCATCCTTGTATTTCTCCACTAACTTGGGTGGAATTCTATATCTGTTATGCATGTTCTCCTGAAACTTGCTGAAATAATCATCCATAATATCATTAAAATTATCACCTAGCTTCTTGATGAAGTCATTGATTTGATGGGTGATTGGTCAATGTAGTTCCCAAACAACTTTACTGACTGATGGAAAGAATTTCTCAAAATAGAAAAACATGCATACCAGAAGTGATCCAAATTTTAGTGTATTAGCCGAATTGTTCTTCTTTGGCTTCCTTATGGTATTGAGATTCTCAAACAGGTTTTTCAACAATACCTCACATAAATCAATTTTCATGCCTTTCTTCACAATTTTATATGCTAAGTTGACTGTTGCATAGGGTACATTGTTTTCCCTTGCCGATTTGAAGAAACAATAACCTATTACTCTAATGGAAAACTTCAGCTCTTCATCAGTGACATTGTTCAATTTCAGTCCTCTGCAATCATATTCTACTTCGGTTAAACTGATCAATTCCTTCTGTGATATCATTTTCTGAGCTCGGGCATGATCATAAATAGGGTAGCCGGTGATCAAATGAATGATTTCCTTGGTGATCTTAAACGGTTGCTCTTCTAGCCACATGAAGTCATCATGAACTCTGCTCAGAACAAACTTGACCCATTGGGGTTTGAAGACACAAGGATAGGTTAGGGCTTCGGTCAATCCCTTGATTGTGATGTGTTCATATTTTCTATCCAATTTACCATCGGTACACAATTCATCATATGTGTCTTTGATCTCAACATGACCTAGTTCCTCAACTCGACACTTAGTGAAGAATCTCACATCCTCGACTAATAAAACTCTATCCGGAATGACTGAAAATGCAGTTTTGTCATCCAGTTCAGATGCAATTTTGGGAGTTAAAGAGTATTTCAGTGAGGGCTTTTCAATGTTCTCAACAACAACAGGCTTCTGGATCTTAGGTGCCATTGCAGATTTTAGATAAATACCAACAAAAGATCCTTAGGGTTTGAAGATTTTCAAATGGCAAATGCTTTCTACTTAGCAAATAATAACAACTTGATATGATCGATAAACTATCTTGATAATAAGTTGTGATTGATGTAAATACCTTTGAATTTGCTTCGTAGAAGGTTTGATCGCCTTTGATTCGCTTTGCTCTACTTTCTTGAAAACTTGGTGAGTGAAAAATGATCGTGCAATAGCTTTAAGTACTCATTATACCGCATCGGGCTTCGTGCAGTTAGGTTAGAGAACATTAAATGCACTCGGTACCACTACTTCCTTTTTATGCTTTTACCGAGTAGCCAGACTTCCTGCATTTACCGACTTGATAGGCTTTTAAAAGACTTTGATAAAATTTTAATTTTTTTCCAATGCATCTTTAATTATATAGATTTTGAATTAAGTACAAAATGAAATAGGAACTGTTAAGATTTGACATTTGAGAGAATGTAGTCCCTTCATACCTTTACCGATTAATTTGGAATAGGTGCACCTAGCTCGGTAGATAAGGTGCTTTCTTCATTTGACACAATTTCCTTCTTTTTCCAAATCATCTGTAATTTGCCTTTTATTTCCTCAGTGTCTCGTCTAGGTTGATCTCTGCAATCTCTAGCCAAGTGTCCAACTTTGTGACAATGAAAACATGCCATACCAGGATTTCTCCATGATCTTTGGTTGTTCATTCTAAACCTTATAAATCAGTTGGCACTTATATGTCCATATCTTCCACAACATTCACACCATATCCTTGTATTGTAATCCCATGGTACTGCAGAATACTATCGGTAAGGATCTATGTGAGTTCGGTAGCCTCTACTATTTGTTTGATGTGTAGACCACATATAGTTTTTCTGCTTAAACCAACACTCCTTGGTATTATGTCCATATCTATTGCAGTTTTTACAAAACCCTTTGAATTTTGCCTTCTGATAATTGCTAGTAGACTTTGTCCTACATTGGTTAGATGTGTGACCATATTTGTTGCAATTGTGACAATAACCATTAGACCTAGCGACATTCGATTGCTTACCTTTTCTGATTTGGCACATGTTAGCAGTGTGACCTTGTTTTCCACAGTAGTTGCAAACATGCTTCTTTCTTTTGATATTCTTCTTATTTCCAGCTTTCTTTGATGATTCTCCTTTCTCGGTTGTATGAATTCCCTTCTCGATAGAGTCTTTTCCTTTGTAACCGAGTCCTGCTTCTTTGTTGGGTCTTCTTGTATTCAGTTGCTCATCCAACATCTTTGATGCTTCATAACTCTTTTTTAGTGTTTCCTTGGATTTCTTTTATGTTTCAAGTTCATTGGTCAACCTTGATACTTCAAGTTTCAATGCTTGATTCTCATCATCTTTTAGATTTTCTTCATGATGTGCATAGCCCAATTGATCTGACAGATTTTGTTGAATCCTAGTCAACCTTGTGATGTCATCATTCTTTTCAGTTACTAATGCTTCAACCTATTGTTTTTCTCTTTCTAGATCTCTTATTTTATCTTCAGTTGTTCTTAATGCATCAAGATTCTCAGTCATTTGTGTGCTGAAATGTTCATGTCCTCTTTTCATTGCTTTTAGCTGATTAGTCAGTGCTTTGTTCTTCTCCTTCAGTTCTTCAATCATCTCTTTAGTCTCTTTAGATATACTGTTCTCAGATGATGTTTCAATTTGTTCCACTAACTCTTGAGAGTCCTGCAAATCATCAGATAATCTCCTTCTAACTTTCAATGATTTTTGCATTTGTCTTTACATGTCTGCAATCACTTGATTAGTATGATCCAACTCTTCTTGCAGATACACAATTTTATAAGATTGTTTATAGCCTTCCATTGATAAGATATTTCTCTTTAGGTTGTTAAACCCTTTTCTAAGATTCAAGCTCTGATACCAATTGTTAGGCCCAATATGGAAAGCTAATGTATTGAGAGGGGAGGGGTGAATAAGTACTTCAAATCCTTTTATCAACAATATCTTCACTGTTATGCATAAATCACAAACTGGTGTAACATAACATAAAGCTAAAACAAATAAATAACAATCATACATAATTCACTCCATAACACATATATTTTGGTTACGCAGAAACTCTTGGTTAGAGAGAAAAACTGCAATGGGGATGGCACCCACAACTTCACTACTGCAATAATAAAGGTTGCTCGGTTAGAGCTACACGTTCAGCTATTTCTGATAGCTTACCCTGTTTGGAGTATCAAGATCATTAGATCTACCTTGCTAAAAGATTTTACAACACTTATTCTAAATGTTGCACCTGGTTAAAGGCTTTACAATTTATAGACTTTGTTAGAGTCTTTTACCCTGTTAAAGGTTTCTCTTACAACTTCAAAATATTACAATAAAATCTTTACAAATATCTGCAACTTTACATCTGGAATGTTATAGCAGATTCTATGTGCTCAAAAAGAGATTACCTTGATTATAGCATACCTCGGTAACCCATAAAGTAACTCGGTAAACCCTTCTGTTTACTCTATTCTTTGACTGTTCTCTGAAATCCTTCTCGGTGACCTCTGTGTCTCTGTAATAGTCATAACACTCAGTGCTTTCTTATGTATCACACATGTCTTGCTTCATACACCTCTATATCTCTATTTGATCTCAATCCATGCTGTATAAATATATATCTTATGTCGGTGATGAGATTCATTACTTCAATCTTACAAACATGATTTATCGAATGAATAACCATACAAAATATTTCATTGGTTAGATGACCTCAAAATCATACACAATCTTTAAGTGCAATTTCCAATGTGATAACGGTTCTTTATTCCTTGATCTTGTAACACGTTTTCCCATGTGTGTCTAGATTCAATGAATCTATCAACTTGGTGTATCATTGTTTCTGCTCAGTAGACATGGAATGTTACTCGGTAGACAACTCGGTGAATACTAGGCTCTGTGACTACTTTCTTCTATAACCGACTACTCTGTGCATACCGACTGAATATTTCGGTAGTAGTAATCGACTAGAGTATATAGAATGACTTTGGATATAAAACTAATGGCAACTATAATAAGTAGTAACATAAAAATGGTCATCTAAACCATGAGCCCCTAATCTCGACAACATCACCAAGGTCCTAACCAAAGGAAATTAAATAAATCTTGAGCGCACAATTAATTTATTAAATCATCAATGTCACATGGCAAATCAATCACTCAATATTAATTAAATATTTATTTAATTAATTGATCATTCCAAATAAATCATTTTAAAACAATTATCCTATTTATTTTATTGAATATCCTAGCATATTTAATTAAATAAATCAATTTTCCATAAATCTTCAAAAAAGGAAACATATCAAGAAAGAGGAATTGGAAATTATGAGCACAAATCTTCAAAAAAGGAAATAAATCATCAAAAGGGAATTAATTGACCAAGAAAAAATTAAAAATTGAGAAAAAGAAATCAATTGGAGATAATATTGAAAAACAAATTAAAAATTGATAAATAATCTCAAAGAAAGCAATTAAAACAATTAAATATTAAAATTGAATGAAATAGAGAATAAATTAGTTTTTTCTAATTTTATCTTAATTTTAGTTCAATTTCGTTTAAAACTGAGAAAAGCATCCAATCACATCAATTCACCTGGATTGTGCTTCCTCTTGGAAAATCTTGGCCGCTCATCATCATTTGATCTCAGCCTTTGGTTTCTTTCTGAATTTCCTATAAATTTAGGCTTTCATCTCTCATTCAAAAAAAAAATTCTGGATAATTTATTGTTATTATGTTGTTTTTGCTCTAGATTCATTGAGAATTTGCATTTAGATATTCACATATTAGTTATTGCATACATATTTAGAGCATTTATCTCATTTATTGCTTAAATCATGTTAGATTAATCTTGCATTCATCTAGCTTAATCCATGCCCATATAGATTAAAAATCCTTCGTTTAGGTGTTGTCTAGTCACTGGATAGCTTAGCAATCTGAGAGCAATCTAAACTCGCATCTAATAAAAGGCAACGGGTCAATTTTTTACGGTTTTATTATTCATGTTTATATTTGTCTAACCATGCATGTAATGACTTAATTGAAGTGTTGTGTATTCCAGATACAGATACAGGTCCACTTTTCACACACACATATTGTTCATTATTGATTATTCATTTACTAACCATGCATCTAATGACATAATTGAAGTGTTGTGTATTCTAGTTACAAATGCAGGTCCACTTTTCACACACACATTTTTGCCGCCCAGCTTGGGGTGAGGACATTCAATCCTTCAGCCTCAAAATCACTTTTTTTTTTCTCTTTCATATCTCGTTCGTACAGTCTCTACTAAATATCGTACGAGTCTACTTCCTTCATCATACGACATTTTGTCAAAACATGTGTTTTATCATGCGAATTAGAAAAGGAGCTCGTACGAGTTTCTGCTCTGATTATTTAACTATGTGTTTTGTCATTCCGGTCTGTGAGAATACTCGTACGAGAAGGTATACTCTATTGTACGAATTTTTGTGTTATCATTTTTAAAAACAATGTACTTGCCAAGGTTTTTCGTGAATTGAATTTGGATTTTACTAACATTGACGCTAACCCTGGTTTGTCTTTTGTTTTCTTGATATTTTTAGAGCCTAACTGATTTTTTGCAGAGCACTTGCCACATAATATATCAATCGAACATACGCCTATCAAAGAGTCAAAAGAAAAATGACTACTGATCCATTGGTTTTGCAGGTTGCCTAAAGAAAATCGACCAGACTTCGTGTATTCTTTAAAAAAAAAATTAGGCACTTAAATTTCTATCTGGTTAAAGAACAAATCTATCTTTTGTGTTTTCATAAAAATTGGAGAGGTAGGAGAGTATACTCTTGTCTTTTAAACACAATCAAAAATCTAGACCCTCGAAGCTTTTTCTAAATTTTGAGATTTGTATACCTTTAGCGGGCCTGTCATAGTGGGAAAAAGTAATCACCCTATGAGAACGACCCAAGTGAGTACAACTGGACTTGAGAATTCCAACTCACTATAATAAATAGGCCTCTGGTGATTAAAGTCTCAGAGTACGGGATTATTTGAGTTTTCTCTATGAGATCTCTCATATCAAGCATTTTGTAGGGCCTCGCAGTCTCAATTATGTTTACGTGACTACAACTTTTTTTGGTACCTTGTCAGGCTATAGGCCTCGATCATGCTTGCGTCACTTCAAGGGGTAATTTCGAACAAAATTCCTGACTAAGAACTATAAGATAGAAGCTACTCGATTCACTTTCAAAAGGGGGATAATCTTTTTGCAAGAGAAATAGTAACTCTCCCAAGACACGTGTCATATCGGGCCCCCATTAGCATTTGGAGTCGGCTAATATGGCATTGAGAATCCATTGCATGAGACTCCTCAGCCATATTCTAATTAGCTATTGGGTGTGTACCTAAGTCAGCAAGCAAAGGTTTTCTTCTCTAAGCCAACTTTCGTAGGGTTAGCGTGTTGTGATTGAAGTCATTATACATCTTGCATGTTTTCTATGTTTTCATCCCTGAAACTAAAACTGAAATACTGAAACTGGATAAAACATATCAACAACTCAGTGATAAAACTTTGTCCATGTCCAAAATTGGTCTCTTTTAGTCATCGAAACATCATCCTGTGTCCAAAAACTGGTCTTCTTCAGGTGTTAAAAAACACTCTCATAATTTCATCTCTGTCTAGTCCTCTGTCATACGCGTTTGTTGAATTGTCATCCTGCTACATACCTCTTGTCATATGAGTCTTCATTGACCTTAACAGTTTGTCATCTGGCTCTATAAAACCTGTCGCACGAATCTGAAAAAACCATCGTTTGGTCTCTAACAGTCTACCGTATGAATATACATCACAACTAGTAAATTATCGTCTAGAGTGTGCCCAATTGTCGTACGAAATTAGGCAGAAACTCATACAAAAAATTGTCTTTATCGTTCGCAAATAGCTAAACTGTCGTCTAGGTCTGAAAACTTTGTCGAATGAATTCCTGATCTTGTCTGTCAAAATAGTCAAAATTGCCCAAATCAGTTTACAACAAGCATAAAATTGGTTATCATAATTTTGAGGATAATTAATCTCAATAGTGTACCCCTATCATTGTGTTGCACTATTTTGTCGATCATCTTCTAGCTAGTTCAATCAACATCTTATCAAACCTAAGTTAACTTAGATAATGTCTTACATAGGATAGATCGTTCCTGAAACCAGACTAGATCTTAGTTACTTCTCTCAATCACTATGTTAAATGAATAACTAGCTTCAATTTGATCTTGACTTCTGCACCACATCTAGCTCTCAGTCTCGTTGGTTGTAAATGCCTGTTCAAACTAGAAGTTCTCATAAGAAATCGGACAAAGGTAAAGTAGTATCATTTTCATCAAACGACAATCCATTCTTTGTAGAAGAACTCATCCCAAATAAACCTTCATCATCACAAAAACCAGTTTTTAATCTACCAATCTTTGATCAGCCCTATCTCCCACTATGTCCATCGAAAGGTAAGAAAGACAAGCTACTAAATGAGATACTTATGACAACCTCAACAACCATGCTACTGATGGTGATTCATCATCAGATGAATATGTAGCCTTTGAACCTACAGAAACTATTATCAGTAATTGTCTAAATGATAAACATTTCCGAAAAATGATGAAGATCATCATGTCTAGAGAAAAGGAAGAGCATTTTCTAGAGATAGTAAAGCAAGGCGCTAAACTTCCTATAAATTATGACATTGAAACCCTCATCACTAAAGAGGAAGAGACACCTTTAGTGCTGCTAAACAAACAATTACAAGCATTACAAACAGAAATCACAGAACTGAAAAACAAGGATAAAACATCAAAGCAATATTCTCTAGACACGATATGCCCATTCCAATTTGACAAAAACCTTTACATGCCTCCATTCCCTTCAAGAGTGGAGATTCCCAAGTTTGACAAATATGATGGGAATGCAGATCCTTGGGACCATGTTAGAGAATTTTGTGCTTTATGTATGGAATTCATGCACGAACAAACATACCTCATGCGCCTCTTCCCGAGAATTTTAGGAGGACAAGCTATGGAATGGTTTTCAAGTCTACCTATGGGAATCAAAACTTTTGAGGAATTAATCCAATTGTTTCTACAACAATACTCCTATAACATTCGTCATCCAGTCACTATGATTGAGATTTGCAACACTAAACAAAAAATAGGAGAACCTTTTCTCACCTTTCTTCAACATTGGAGAAAGATGTTCTCTAGATATTCATGGCCTATTCCAGATTCTAAGAAGATGGATATCTTTGTCAATAACCTAATCCCTGAATTGAAATATAATATCCAAATGCAAGTGTATCCTTCATTCAAGAAAATGGTAGATAGTGCCATTAGAATGGAAGATGCGCTCATAAAGAAAGGAGATATATCACTTTGGAAAGAAACATCGCAAGGTTCTAGTTCTAAAGAAAAGAACAAATATTGGAAATACGACAAAGACAACAATAGAAATGTTGTTAATGACAGAGTGGTAGACACTGTTCAAGCAAAATCAAAATCCATAATATTTAACCTGGCCAGCAGCACACAAGCACTCAAAGTGGTTGAAACTGTAGTAGAAAATCCTCCAAAAAATTCAAAAGAATGGTTTAAAGAGAAACCTTAGCTTTCAAAGCCTAAGCGTGATTTTACTCCCCTAGATGTATCATATGAATCAGCTTTTAAAACTTTATTGGCAAATGACCTAATAACATTTCCAGACAATTCTAGACCATATCATCTAGAAGTTAAACCCAAATGGTGGTGAGAAAATGAATACTGTGAATACCATCGAAACAAGGGTCATACCACAAACAACTGCATGAATCTCAGACATGAAATTCAAGATCTCATCGATGCTGGCGAAATTGTTGTTGAAAATCACATGACTAATGCTGATCACAAGGATTTTAAAGATCCCTTACCTAATTATGAACAAGGTGATTCCTCAAAATCCAAGGGAGGTGCTAAAGCTGATTCATATTATCAGATCATTTGCCAATAAATTTTTTTAAGTTGATTCATATGATTCATCTAGAGGAGTAAAATCACGCTTAGGCTTTGAAAGCCAAGGTTTCTCTTTAAACCATACTTTTGATTTTTTGGCAAAAACAAAAACAAAATCCACAATATTTAACTTGGCTAGTGGCACACAAGCACTCAAGGCAACTAAAACTTCAGCAAAAAATCCACCAAAAAAATCAAAAGAATGGTTTAAAGAGAAACCTTGGCTTTCAAAGCCTAAGCGTGATTTTACTCCTCTAGATGAATCATATGAATCAACTTTTAAAACTTTATTGTAAAATGATCTAATAATATGAATCTTTGGTGTATGTGTCTAAAGAAGTCTTACCTATTGAAGTGGAGATACCATCTTTAAGATTTTCTTTGCAAGGTCTTGTTACTAATGAAGACTAGAGAATATCTAGATTGCAAGAACTCGAGTTGCTGGATGAACATCGGTAAGTGGTGTGTGATCATCTAAGAGCATATCAAAAGAGAATGTCTAGAGGTTATAACAAAAAGGTTTGACAATGAGAATTTTAGGTTGGTGACCTTGTTCTGAAAGAAAATCCTAAGAATCAATAGTTTCAAGACAACAAAGGGAACTTTGAACCCAACTAGCTGGGTCCCTACATCATTACTGCAGCCTTTGGCTCTAGTGCCTATCAACTCTCAACATCGGAAGGAGAACAGCTCCGTGAACTAATCAACACCATCCACTTGAAGAAATTATTCACTTAGTATTCTCTTCTCTAGCAACCTGTATAGCTAAAATGTCGTGAAAAAAAAAAAGAAAAAAAAAAGAGAAAGAATCTTTGCCAAGTAGGTGAAAACCTAGTAAACAGGAGCCTCTTGTACTCAAGCGCTCCATCTATCAATGCTACGTTGGCATTTCCTGTTTTCATTCCTTCTTTCCTGCATCTTTGCTTTCCCTTGTACATATCTTTTAGTCACTTTTGTGACACCTTGGTTCTTTTAGAACCCTCATGGCTTGAAACTGATCAAATTCCTAGTCTTAGGGTAATCGACTTAGCAATTTACATGTCCTAAGCAGTATCAACCAAGTCATCTTTCAATCAGTGGTACCCGGTCATCCACTCTGAGTCAGTCACCTGTCTCCTAACTATTGAAGAGTTTTATCACTGAGTACACAAGAAAAACAAGACAACTAAAAACAACCACTAAACTGTTTGAGATATGCATGAAATTTTTTTGGTTTGTTGTCTTTTACATTGGCTTTCGCTTATTATTCCCTCTGAGTAACTTGAGGAAGTCTATCTTGACTAAGAGGAGCAAGGATTGGGGGCATAATACTTTTCTTTATTTTCTACTTCTAGGAATGAATCCAATGATCTGGAAACATCTAATTAGATGGGTGTTTGTGATAAGTTCCTTCACATCAAGGTGAAATCACCACACATACCTTGACTCTGGTTATTTGTATGCTACAGGGAGGTTGGAGTCATTTCCTTGTCTGTTGAGGGAAATTATTTAATGTGCAATCTGGATGCATGCATAATCTATCCAAGGATATGAACAGACAAAGGGTCATTGCGGACAAGATGGTTAATATTGCATATGAAAAGAAAGGAACTCTATTCTACTTGTTGTGTTTGTAAAATGCTTAGTGATGAAAATTAAGCATTCCAAATCCAGTGACTAGGTTTTGGTTGTATTCATTCTAAATTTTATGCATTTCGAGTGATTTCAGCATAATAGCAGTGATCTCTTTATCTTCTAAATGAGAGTTGAAGCATCATCATTTCTCAGCTATGTGGTCTCTTTTTCATCATCATTTCTCCGATTGAGTACTTGTGTATTGAGATGTAGCTGCATACATAAGCATCTTATATAGATCCATACATTTCATTATCACTTATTTGCATTCATATTATTGCATGAAGAAAAAAAACATTTGCATTTACTCATTTTCATCATTTATTTGCATATGAAAAAGAAACAAAAACAAACATCCATACACATCTCCATTGCATACATCCATACTGAAAGATATGCATATATATAGAATAAAGCATATAGAAAGATATCTCATAATCAATCAACACAAATACGATGAAATCAAATCAAGATCTTGTATATTATCATAAAAGTCTCAGAGTACAAAATGATATCAAGTGTCATATACAATGTCTCATCAAAGAAAGAATAGAATAAGGCTATAAAAATGACATATATAACAAAATCTAAGAGATGTAACAAGCTAGCTCTCTGCCTCTCCCTCATCACTAGGTGGTGGAGGAGGTGGCGTCGGCTAACCAACATCCTATCTGGGTGCCCTATCTCCCTCATATCAAGCCATATATTGTGAATATGGAACAACATGTTGTGCCACTAGGACTGCTACGCTATATGCAGCAACATAATAGGCTACCTGGCTCGTCTAATGCAAAACCTCTTGCTGGAGAGTATTTGGCTCTGCTTTGACCTCAGCAAGTTGTTGGTCTTGCTTTGCAAGTTTTGTTTGCACCACTGTCAACTGTGACTTCAAATATCCCAATATATCCCTCAGAGACCGTGCTACATCTGTTGCCCTCTTCTCTCTCCCTCCCCCTCCAACTCCTCCTCCACCACCCTGCTCTCTCACAGGCTCTTCGCCTCCCTCTCTACCTCCTTTCTCATCTCTCCATTGTCTCACCTATCAAGGAGCTACTCTCTCCTCCTCCTCCCCTCCACCCTCTTCCGCCTTGGAACCACTAGCCTCAACCCCAATAGCTCCTAATGATCCACCCTCCCCTCTTTTTTGTTGTCTTCCTCTAGCTAGTATCCTGCTCGCCTAGGTGCATCTGCTCTCTAACCCTGCACCTGTCCTCGTCCATGAACCTTTCCTCGCCCCTGTAGCTGACCCGATACTGGTGCCTAGGTTGGTGCCTCATCCTTAGCCTCCTCTATAAGAGGTGTGTGCTCTACATGATCACTGAATCTAGGAAATATATGCCTCTGGAACCAATCCCTGTATTGGGGCAATACCCCTGCATCTACGACATCCTCCAAGTAATATCATCTCAATCGATGTAAACTGACTAGCTCCTGCATGCTCAGCGCGTAGGATAACCTCAGAGCCCATCCTCATCTCTCCTCATCTCCATATCAGACATAGGTTGTAAACTCTTGTGACATACCCTGTGGTCTGCCATACTGCCTCATAACCCTAGAAACTACAAACTGCTCAATAATGGACACCGACCTGCCAATAAGAGGACGCGTCATAAACATATCCTTCCTCTACCCTCTCCAGTAATCCCATAGATCCGGGCCCCTATACGGTCTCCATACTACCGCAATCAAATCATCAAGTTGTCTCCTCGAGTACTCTATCTTTCCTAGATGGGTCTAAGTGACATAACCTGAATAACAATATACAATAGACTGGTGAGGCTCTCTAGCATCATCTACTATATTCCTGCATACTGGGATGTGCTCCCATGCCCATATCTGTAAAACTAAGGCTCTCTCTGCCATGCTCTTCCCATCCCTATATGCAACCTCGTGCATCTCATGATACATATGGCCTAACAAACAAGATCCCCACCCTAATCTCTCACGATGAGTCAATAGTCTCTCGAGCATCCTAGCCCAGCCACATAGAAAACCCTATTGTCCGCTATCTAGCATAACAAAACGCCCAATGATACCTGATAACACACATGCCAGCAAAAACTACTCACTATACCTAGCCATCATAACATCCCATGTAATGGCTCGCTCAAGAATAGTCTCATTGTGAAATATACATCACAAAGCTAAAATACCAGGCCGCTGAGTAGAATTATAATCGACCTTGTCACCAGCAAATGTGATCCCAAGAATTCGGTAAACACCCTCAGGTGTGATAGTCATCTCTCCTACAAGAAAATGGAAAGTGTTATGCTCTGAATGAAACTGCTATGCTAATGTGATCAACATCCCATGATTTATATGGATATCTGACATCTGAAGAAGGTGTCCAAAACCGCACAAATCAACATGCACCCTATCTACGTCAGATAAACCATGAACTAATCCCATTGTAGGTGGATACACACATCAAAACAAGATATATGGCAACCAAATATGTAAAATCAACCATAAACACTGTCAGCATGGGATCCAAATTGCGCTACAATATGCTAAACATGCTCGCGAAGCCAAAAATACAAAATGTAAAATCAAAATTTGATATTTTGACCCTAAAACATGCTTGTTATTTTTCATACGAGTTTTCACAGAAAGGAAGAATTTCATACTAATCAAGATTACAGTTAGTACGCCAAAATAACTCCATACAAAAAAAATTAGATATCGCACGACAAAATGGGCACTCAAGCACAAGTTCGTACGAGACGTTGGCCCACTTCATACGACAAACCCTACATGCCCATACAATAAACCCCAAAAGAGACAGTTTATCGTATGATAAATGGACTTAAACCGCACGATAAACCGTGGGCCATGACTTTACATGACTCAAAAATACAAAAAATCAATCAAAATTCAAAATTTGAGAAATCAAACAGGCTTAAGATAGATCACTTACTGTTGGGTCGTAGTTCTGTAGTCGATTGTGATGCCTCTGGCACTCAAAACAGTGCTCCTGGATCGGAATGGCCATTTTTCTTCGCAAAGGGCTTTTAAAATTTTTAACTTGCAGAGGTGAAAATGACACATGGACACCTTAGATAGCCAAAACCCTAATTTTTCAACTTGCTCTGATAGACGTCAAACTTGAACCCTAAGCTAAATCAATGGTCCTGATTCCTTTTTTGGAATCAAAATCAAAATCTGAGATCATCTTCCTAGTCAATTTTGCACAAACTGAGAACACTTAATTCTTTCATCACCTGCTCATTCTCTTCTTCAATTTGTGCTCATTTTCTCATTAATCAACGCTAAATCTCAATTTAAAGTTACTACTTATCAAATTGCCATTAGTTTCATATCCAAAGTCATACTATATATTCTAGTTGGTTAGTATTACCGAATCATGTAGTCGGTACACACAGAGAAGTTGGTATGAACAATCTAGTTGGTTACAGAAGAAAGTAGTCACAGAACGCAGTATTTACCGAGTTGTTTACCAAGTAATGTTTCATGGCTACCGAGCAGTAAAGTTAACTCACCGAGTTGATATTCACCAAGTGAAACATTTTACCAGATACATTGCACCTGGACATGCACATGAAAATGTGTTACAAGATCGAGGCACATCTAACTGTTTTTTCATTGGAAATTGCACTAGGAGATTGTGTATGATTTCAAGGTCAATCTAACCAATGAAATATTTTGTTTAGTTATTCATTCAAGGAATCTTTTTGTAAGATCGAAGCAATGAATCAGATCACCACTATAAGAGATCTATATATACACCATGATTCTAGGGTTAGACAGATGACATGATATGATGCAATAAGAGATGCAATGAGATAGCAGTGTATATGAATGAAGGAAGGCTGTTATAGAGACACAGAGAGGTCACCGAGAAGGTTATCAGTGAACAGTCGTAGAACAGAGTAAATAAAAGGGTTTACCGAGTTTCATTATGGGTTACCGAGGTATGCTACAAGCTAGGTAATCTTATTCAGAGCACATAGAATCTGCTTTAGCATTTCAGATGTAAAGTTGTAGATATTTGTAATGATTATATTGTAATATTTTGAAGTTGTAAGAGAAACCTTTAACAGGGTAAAAGACTCTAACCAAGTCTATAAATTGTAAATCCTTTAACCCGGTGCTACACTTATATAAGCAATGAATCAGATCACCGCTGTAAGAGATATATTTATACAGCATGATTTTAGGGTTAGAAAAAGAGATATACAAGAGATGTGAGTGTGTATGCAGGAAGGAAGACTGTTACAGAGACACAAAGAGGTCACCGAGAAGGTTATCAGTGAACAGTCAAAGAACAGAGTAAACAGAAGGGTTTACCGAGTTACAATATGGGTTATCGAGGTATGCTACAAGCTAGGTAATCTTATTATGAGCACATAGAATCTACTATAACATTTCAGATGTAAAGTTACAGATATTTGTAATGATTTTATTGTAATATTTTGAAGTTGTAAGAGAAACCTTTAACAGGGTAAAAGACTCTAACGAAGTCTATAAATTGTAAATCCTTTAACCAGGTGCAGCATTTATATAGTGTTATAAAATCCTTTAGTAAGGTAGATCTAACTGATCTTGATACTTCTAATAGGGTAAGCTATCAGAAATAGCTAAATTTAGCTCTAACCGAGCATTCTTTATTATTGCAGTAGTGAAGTTGTGGGTGCCATCCCCACCGCAGTTTTTCTCTCTAACCAAGAGTTTCTGCGTGACCAAAATATATGTGTTATTTATTGAATCATGTATGATTGTTATCTGTTGATTTTAGTTTTATTTTATGTTACTGCACTATTTTGTTTATGCATAACAGTAAGGTTATTATCAAAGAAAAGTTTTGGAGTACTGATTCACCCCTCCCCTCTTAGTACATTAGCTTTCCATATTGGGCCTAAGAATTGGTATCAGAGCATGAATCTTGGAAAAGGGTTTAACTACCTAAAGAGAAAGATCTTATCAATGGAAGGCTACAAACAATCTTGGAGGATTGTGCATCTTCAAGAAGAGCTGGATAATGCAAATCAAGTGATTGCAGACATGCAAAGGCAAATGCAAAAATCTCTAAAAGTAAGGAGAAGATTATCTGATGACTTACAGGATTCTCAAGAGCTAGTGGAACAAATTGAGACATCATCTGAGAATAGTATATCTAAAGAGATTGAAGAAATGATTGGAATGTTGAAAGAAAAGAACAAAGCATTGGCTGATCAACTGAAAGCAATGAAAAGAGAACATGAACATTTTAGTACACAGATGACTGAAAATCTAGATGCATTAAGGATAGCTAAGGATAAAACAAAAGATCTACAAAGAGAGAAACAACAACTTGAAGCTCTAGTATCTGATAAGGATGATGAAATCATAAGGTTAACTGGTATTCAACAAAATATGACAGATCAACTAGGTTATGCACATCATGAAGAAATTCTGAAGAATGATGAAAATCAATCATTGAAACTTGAAGTATCAAGGTTGACTGGTGAACTTGAAATAGAGAAGAAATCCAAAGAATCATTGGAGAAAAGTTATGAAGCATCAAAGATGTTGGATGAGCAACTAAATACAAGAAGACCCTACAAAGATGTAGGACTCGGTTACAAAGGAAAAGACTCTACCAAGAAAGGAATTCATACTACCAAGAGAGGAGAATCATCAAAACAAGCTGGAAACAGGATTAACATCAAAAGGAAGAAGCCTATTTGCTACTACTGTGGAAATCATGGTCATACTGCCAACATATGCCAGATCAGAAAAGATAAGCAACCGAATATCACTAAACCAATGGATATTGTTACAATTGCAATAAATATGGTCACACACCTAATCAATGTAGGACAAAGTTTGTTAACAACTATTAGAAGGCAAAATTCAAAGGGTTTTGTAAAAACTGCAA
Source organism: Cryptomeria japonica (assembly GCF_030272615.1). Taxonomy (NCBI): domain Eukaryota; kingdom Viridiplantae; phylum Streptophyta; class Pinopsida; order Cupressales; family Cupressaceae; genus Cryptomeria; species Cryptomeria japonica. The sequence goes on along the minus strand of NC_081407.1, from coordinate 48,892,568 downwards.
TAGATATGGACATAATACCGAGAAGTGCTAGTTTAAGCAAAAGAACTACATGAAGTATCCATACTAAGAAAACACTGGAGGTTACCGAACTCACACAGATCCTTACCGACAATATGCAGCAGTACCATGGGATTACAATACAAGGATATGGTGTGAATGTTGTGGAAGATATGGACATATAAGTGCCAAATGTTTTATAAGATTTGGAATGAACAACCAGAGATCATGGAGAAATCCTAGTATGGCATGTTTTCATTGTCACAAAGCTGAACATTTAACTAGAGATTGCAGAGATCAACCGAGAAGAGACACTGAAGAGATAAAAGAAAAATTCAAGATGATTTGGAAAAAGAAAGAAATTATGTCTGATGAAGAAAGCACCTTACCTACCGAGTTAGGTGCACCTATTTCAAATTAGTCAAGAAAAAGTATGAAGGGATTGCATTCTTTAAAAGTTAAATCATAACAGATCCTATTATATTATGTACAAAATTCAAAATCTGCATAGTTAAGATGCAATTAGTCAGTTTATATACTATTCAGGAAACCTGTCAAGTTGGTGTATATAGGAAACCTATCAAGTTGGTTAATAAAGCAAAGTTGGGTACTCGGTGAAAACAGAAAAAGGGCAAATCAGTAAAAGGTGAACTGAGTGCATTTAATATCTTGACCTAACTTGCACGGAGCTCGATGAGGTATTTTTGAGTACTTAAAAGTGTTTTCGCGGTCATTTTCATTCACCCAAGTTTTTGAGAAGAAGAGTAGAGCAAATCAAAGCAATCAAACTTCATTCAGAGCGAATTTCGAGGTATTTACATCAATCTATTCACACTGTTAAGCTAGTTTCCGATCTAGTCAAATTGCTATTGTCTACTGAGTGTGAAGCGTCAGTCACTTGTAAACCCTAAGGATAACTTGTCAAATCTTACCCGAAACCTACCATGGCGCCCAAGATCCAAGACCCTGTAGTTGTCCAAAATGTGGAGAAGCCCTCGCTGAAATATTCTCTAACTCCTAAAGTTGCCTCAGAACCGGATCATAAAACTACATTCTCACTCATCCCAGATCGAGTCTTGTTAGAGGAAGATGTCAGATTCTTTACCAAATTCCATGTTGAGGAACTCGGTCATGTAGAGATTAGTGACACATATGATGAACTTTGCGCTGATGGCAAACTAGATAGCAAATTTGAGCATATCAAAATCAAGGGATTAATTGAAGCCCTAGTCTACCCCCATGTGTTCAAACCCCAGTGGGTTAAGTTTGTCTTGAGCAGAGTACATGATGATTTCATGTGGCTACAAGAGCAATCGGTCAAAATCATGAAGGAAGTCATTCACCTGATCACCGGGTATCCCATCTACGATCATGCTCGTGCACAGAAAATGATATCAAAAAAGGAGCTAATCATTCTAACCGCAGTAGAATCTAATTACCAAGGACTGAAACTAAATAATGTCACTGATGCAGAACTAAAGTTTACAATTAGAGTTATTGGTTACTATTTCTTCCAATCTGCAAGGGAAAACAGTGTACCATGTGCTGCAGTGGACTTGGCCTACAAAATAGTGAAGAAGGGAATGAAAGTAGACTTACGTGAAGTGCTACTAAAGAACTTGTTTGAGAACCTGAACACAATAAGGAAGCCGAAGAAGAACAACTCGGCAAACACACTAAAGTTCGGTTCACTACTTGTATGTATGTTTTTCTATTTTGAGAAGTTCTTTCCCTCAGTCGGTAAAGTAGTATGGGAGCTACACCGACCTATCACCCATCAGATCAATGACTAGGTCAAGAAGTTAGGAGATAACTTTAATGATATCATGGATGATTACTTCAGCAAATTCCAAGAGAAAATACACAACAGGTACAGGATTCCACCACAACTGGTCGAAAAATACAAGGACAATATATGTTTTGAGGTCGACACTGATTATTGCTATGTAAATGTTGTTGAACCGAGGACTCAATCATTGCAACCAATGGGTTATGAGATTGATTATGATATTACACAGCAACAAATTGATGCCTATTTATCACTGCCAAAGCATGCAACCGAACTAAGGTATGGAACCTATGAAGAGGTGAAGGAGAAAGTAAAAATGAGCATTGTAGTACCTAAGGCTACAAGAAAAGCTACAAAGATGATAAAGGTTTTATCTGAGAAATTCGGAGAAGAATCCTCCTCTACACCTATCAAAGGCAATCTTTCCATTACCAAAGAAGAATAAGAAGCACAGGAGGCTGCAATAACATTAAGTACAGAGTTGCCAAAGGGTAAAGTTCTGAAAAGAAAGAAACAGGACATCACAAAGGCCCTACCAACTTCACCAACAAAGAGACCCAACACCAGAGCATCAGCTGCATCACCGAGTAAGAAGAAAAAGAGTGTTACTACACCAAAGGTAACCAAGACTTACAAGAAATCTACTCGAAGACTCATTTTGGCAAAAGAGTCGAGTGATATAGAGTCTGATGATGCAAACAAATTCCAGATTGTGAAAAGCAAAAAGGTAAACATTCACAGTGTTGAAAATTTTTGTGCCAATCTTAAATAATATGGTGGATTTGTAGGATTTAGATATGTTAAGTATGAGACTAGGAATAATGATGAGAAGTGACAGATTGAAGAATCTGTCATCCGTACACTTCTGAAGTTTCGGTTAGCACCATTAGAACTAGTAAAGTCACTTCCAAGTGAACTCTACTTACATATTGATAACAGATGGAAATATGCAATGGACTCAGAGAGACAAATAAGAGAAAGAAGTCTAGTCCATCTATTTCCTGACATGTCCATAACAGAAATCAAGGAGCATTTAACCACATACAATTCTAAATTTCTTGTGAAACAGAGAGCCTTAAAATTGATGAATGGGCTATATATAGATGTGGAGAATGAGACAAAAGCCAAGTGGCAGGAGATCTTCAAACAAAAGGATGTTGGTGAACAATCTCAAATTGAAATTGTTGATGTCACTGAGCAAGATCCAGATGTCACCGAGCAAGGTCCAGACCTGGTTGACACTATACAAATTGATGAAGATGTAATGGATGAAGCAGCACTGGAGCAGGAAATGATTGAAGGCACTACTTACACAAAACTTGTCTCTAGTGAATATGTCTTAGAACAAGTTCAGCTTTATCCACCGGTGAAGCCACCAGTCTCAACCGAAGCTCCCAAGGACACCGAGCAAGGCACCGAAGGTAACAAATCTGAAGCTACGGGAGATACAAGTAACAAATCTGAAGTTGTAGGAGATACAACCAAAGATCAGATGTCTCAAGAACAGAAAAGCACTGAAAATGTTACAACTAAGACCCCTAGCACCGAGCCACCTAAAGACACTACAATGGCTATAGGAACCGACCAAATTTTTGCATCTACCGAGCAACCTACCAAGGGTCAGCAAGCCTCACAAGCACTTGTCTTAGTGCCTCAGACCAAAGGAAAAGAAAAGAAGGTGAGAAAGCATGGTTTTAAATTTGACTTATCTAAACCGATCATGTTGCCCAATGTAGACATCTCCAAATTGAAAGGGCAAGCACTCACTGAATTCGGTGAACTATGCAAAGCAAAGGCCGAATAGGAGAAGCAACTGGCCATACAGAAAAAGAATAAAGTACTTCAGAAGGTTAGGACACTACTCACAGAAATGCTACCTTCCGCAACAGTGTCAACCGATGCAGCCATCCATATTCAATTGGATGAACTCCTCAATCAGATTGAAACATCTGGAGTTGATGCATCTGAGTACTTAAGCAAGCTCAAGGATAAAGAGCTTACAGCAAAAATGATAGAGGAAGTACAAAAATCAAGTGTTGTTGGCAAGGTAAAACTTGTCAAATTCATTGCTGAGTTGTCCCCTCAACTCAAGCATATTCTTTATTTATTCCAGAAACTGTGTACATTTTCCTTATTTATTAAAGATATCAAAAATAAAACTGATGCAATTGAGAAAGAGATCACTGATCTCTCATCTAAGTTGACCACTGAGCCTAATTCAGTTCAGAACTTTTACACAAAGCTACAACAGCTCATGGCTCAACAGTTAGAACTGAGGAATGAAGAGCATAAAATCAGGATGGATATAATGACCCTTCAAACATTATTTATTCCTCATCTCTCATCAGTACAGGAACAGATCAATCGAGCTACATGCTTATCAACTACATAAGAGGGAATCACTCTTGATGGCTTAATATCACTCTTATCTGATATTCAAGCACAAAACTCATTAATGGAAAGTGTCAAGGACTCACTCTCAGTCACCCTCACCGATGCCCGGACCAAGTATAAGACTATTTTTGATCAGTTACCGCCTCTGGATGGAAATTAAGTTTTTAATATTTGTCAAAAAGGGGGAGTAATATTATGATACTACATAGAGGAAAGTAATACCGAGCAAAGGGGGAGTAATTCTACATTTGGAGAGTAATACAGTTTTGATAACACAATTTTGAGTATTGTATACAAGGGGAGTATACCGAGCAGAATATACAGAGCATTCATAGCACACAAGCACAGAACAAAACCGAACATGCAAAATTTAGAGTTATGTACAGAATAATGATAAGGGGAGTATATCTGCATATACTATTTTATTGACTATTGTATATATTGTCAAGTATAGTCATTTTGCAAGTATATAGTTTTTGAGTTATGACTTTGAAAATAGTTTTTGTCAAACATCTCAACTAATGTCAAAAGGGGAGATTGTTACTACTTATCAAATTGCCATTAGTTTCATATCCAAAGCCATACTATATATTCTAGTCGGTTAGTATTACCGAATCATGCAGTCGGTACACACAGAGAAGTTGGTATGAATAGTCTAGTCGGTTACAGAAGAAAGCAGTCACAGAACGCAGTATTTACCGAGTTGTTTACCGAGTAATGTTTCATGGCTACCAAGCGGTAAAGTTAACTCACCGATTTGATATTCACCAAGTGAAACGTTTTACCATATACATTGAACCTAGACATGCACATGAAAATGTGTTACAAGATCGAGGCACATCTCACCGTTTTTGCATTGGAAATTGCACTAGGAGATTGTGTATGATTGCAAGGTCAATCTAACCAATGAAATATTTTGTTTATTTATTCATTCAAGGAATCTTTTTGTAAGATCGAAGCAATGAATCAGATCACCGTTGTAAGAGATCTATTTATACAACATGATTTTAGGGTTAAAAAAAAGAGATATACAAGAGATGTGAGTGTGTACGCATGAAGGAAGACTGTTACAGAGACACAAAGAGGTCACCGAGAAGGTTATCAGTGAATAGTAGAAGAACAGAGTAAACAGAAGGGTTTATCGAGTTACAATATGGGTTACCGAGGTATGCTACAAGCTAGGTAATCTTATTCTGAGCACATAGAATCTACTATAACATTTTAGATGTAAAGTTGCAGATATTTGTAATGATTTTATTGTAATATTTTGAAGTTGTAAGAGAAACCTTTAACAGGGTAAAAGACTCTAACCAAGTCTATAAATTGTAAATCCTTTAACCAGATGCAGCATTTATATAGTGTTGTAAAATCCTTTAGTAAGGTAGATCTAACTGATCTTGATACTCCTAATAGGGTAAGCTATCAGAAATAGCTAAATGTAGCTCTAACCGAGCATTCTTTATTATTGCAGTAGTGAAGTTGTGGGTGCCATCCCCACCGCAGTTTTTCTCTCTAACCAAGATTTTCTGCGTGACCAAAATATATGTGTTATGGAGTGAATCATGTATGATTGTTATCTGTTGATTTTAGTTTTATTTTATGTTACTTCACTGTTTTGTTTTTGCATAACAGTAAGGTTATTATCAAAGAAAACTTTTGGAGTACTGATTCACCCCTCCACTCTCAGTACATTAGCTTTCCATATTGGACCTAACATTTAATTCTCACATTAACTCTAATTTTAATCATCAACATTGATCTTTGTGCTCAAGTAACTTATCATTGCTCAAAAAAATAAAATTAAATCACTGCACAACCCTTGCTATCTTTCGATTTTTCTCCTGAGGGGGAATACTAATGACCTCAAAGTTGAGAATTTCTTTCAAAATCTTTGTTACAAGTCAAGCAGCTAAGCTTCATCAAATCAATCCCTAGGGGCATATCAGTTTCATCGCTTCAAATCAAGTTGATATTGTCTTTGTCTGAATCAGTCTCTTAATGTTAATCAGTTGCATCGCTTTTCATCAAGTTGATTATTCATTTAAACTCAATAAAGGGTTTAAAGAGTATCTTTGATCACACGTTCATTATAAGAAAGTGTTCAGTTTCATCGCATCGAATCAAGCTAGACAGTTTATCTTGACTTATCGTATCTTGATCCATCAAGTTCAACATCAATTTTATCTTCACTCACTATGTCTAGTTCAATCAACTTCTAGATCAATAAGATCCACTTCTTGATCAATCAAGTTCAAGTTCAGTATCTTTTCTCTTCATCGGTCCTAGTTCAATCAAGTATGGGATCGGTTTCACTTTCAATCACTTTGTTCAGTTTCATCACTTCAAAACAAGTTGAATACCTCGCTCTTCATCTATTTCATGATCAATCAAGTTCAGAACTGGTATCTCCTAGACATCAAATTTTCTTTGAATCAACGCGCTGCTCACACATTAATTCAAAGAGGGGCAAATGTAATACCCTAAAAATGGACATCTAAACCATGAGCTCCTAAGCTCGACAACATCACCAGGGTCCTAACCAAAAGCAATTAAATTAATCTTGAGCGCGCAATTAATTTCGTAAATCACCAATGTCACATGGCAAATTAATCAACAAATATTAACTAAATATTTATTTAATTAATTGATCATTCCAAGTAAATCATTTTTAAACAATTATCCTACTTATTTTATTGAATATCCTAGCATATTTAATTAAATAAATCAATTTTCCATTAATGTTAGGAACCGAGAAGGACAACTGAGGGGGGGGGGGTGAATCAGTTATCCCTAATACCAACAATTTCCCCCTTTGGCATTTATGGAAACACTAGATGGAAAAACATCTAAGTGCCAACAATAGAATGCCAAAAACCAAATATACCAACAATCTCCCAAAGATAGATCAGTACAAAGTTTGATACAGAAACAGAAACCAAAATACATCTCTCCTAAGAGTATATCTCTCCCCCAAGGTATAATGTTTTTTCATAAATATCTCTCTCCCTTTGACATCAAATGCCAAAGCAGTTAAGAATTCAAAACATAACATTCAGCCAACTACTCCCCTTGAGACATAGCTCTCCTTCATCAAAGTCAGAAAAAGATTTTTTTTTGTTAGTCCTTGTCTGTTTGATGCCAATCTTCATTATTCAAGTCTCTGTCAATGGGGAAATTACCCCAAGATGCTCTCTGAGATATTCAAATGTTTCCTTAGGCAAAGGCTTTGTAAAGATATCTACAATTTGTTCTTTAGTATTCACATAAACCAATCTCACTTCATTTGCTTCAACATTCTCTTTCAGAAAATTGTACTTAATAGAAAGATGTTTTGTCTTAAATTGAAACACTAGATGCTTTGATATATAAACTAGTGTTGAATTATCACAATAAATGATTATCGGTTCTTTACATTTTACCTTTATATCCTTCAACATTTGTTTGATCCATAATACCTGAGTACAATTAGTTGCTCCTGCAACATATTCTGATTTTGTTGTTGACAGTGATGTACAAGTCTGCTTCTTAGTTATCCATGAAATCAATATTTTGCCAAGAAAGAATGCATTGCGTGGTACTCTTTCCGTCATCTACATCTCTTGCCCAATTTAATTCAGTGTATGCACATAAATCAAAATTTTCATCCTTAGGATACCATAAACCAAGAATTGTTGTGCCTTGTAGGTACCGGAAAATCCTTTTAACTGCATATTCATGATTTTCTTTAGGATTGCTTTGAAATCTAGATACAATACACATTGCGTTCATTAAATCAGATCAGGTTTGTGTTAAATACAATAATCCTCCAATCATAGATTTGTACCTTGTCGGATTAATAGGAGTTGAATCATCCTTCAATGTCAATTTATCAGTTGTAGTCATAGGAGTGCTTACCGGTTTGGAATTTTCCATACCAATTTTTTTTTAAAGTTCCTTCAAGTACTTTGTTTGACATATGAATATACCTTTATCTGTTTGTGAAATCTGCAAGCCTAAAAAAAAAATTATCTCTCCAATCATAGACATTTCAAATTCTTCCTACATCTTGTTAGCAATTCTTCCTGCATCTTGTTAGCAGAGTCTTTACATAACTCTTCTTCACCTCCAAAAATAATATCATCCACAAATACTTCAATAACCAAAACATCATCATTGATAACTTTGTAATACAAATTGTTGTCAGCATTACCTTTTATGTAACCATCTTCAAAAGATATTTATTCAATCTAGCATACCCATCTCTCGAAGCTTGCTTCAATCCATATAAAGATTTCCTTAACCTGCAAACCATATCCTTATTATCTGTCAATGAGAATCCATCAAGCTATTCAATGTAAACTTCCTCCTCAAGATCTCCATTCAAAAATACATATTTTACATTCATTTGATAAACTTTATAGTTCTTGTGAGCTGCAAATGTAAGAAATAGTCTAATTGTCTCAATTCTAACTACCGGTGCAAAGGTTTCATTATAATCTATTCCTTCTTTCTGTGAATAACCTTTACAATCTAATCATGCTTTGTTCCTGATTACTTCTCCATCTTAATTAAGTTTATTTCCATATACCCATTTAGTTCCAATTACATTTTTGTCTTTAGGCCGGGGAACTAAAGTCCAAGTATTATTCTTTTCAATTTGTTCTAATTCATCTTCCATTGCTTTTATCCATTGTTCATCCTGACATGCTTCAATAACAAATGTTGGTTCAACTTGAGAAATTAAACATACCTCTTAATTTGCCAATCTTCCTCTAGTCATAATACTTTGATTCTTATTTCCAATTATTTGATTCTCTGAATGATTCAATCTTACATACCTTGGTTTATTCTGATTTACATTCATAGGTTGTTGTTCTTCAGTCACAGTTGAGTTCTCTGATGATGCCGGTGTGACTAGTTCTTCAATATGTACCGGTGCAATCTATATCAGTTGATCTATGATCATTTCAACTACCTATTCTACAGATCTTAAATCTCCTCTAAAATGTTCTTTTATCTTCACATTGGTACTCTCAATGATTTTTTGTAACCTTTTGCTATAACATCTAATGCCTTACTTCTAGATGAATAACCAAGAAATATTCCTTCATCACTTTTAGAATAAAATTTACCAATATACTCATCTCTTCTAATATAAAATTTGCTTCCAAATATTCTGAAGTACTTAAGAGTAGGAGTATGACCAAACCATAGTTCATAAGGGGTCTTACCGGTTTCACTTTTGATGTGAACTTTGTTGAAAGTATAAACCGTTGTATTCACTGCTTCTCTCAAGTACATATGACATAGGTTTGCTTCCATCAACAAACAATAAGATCTTTACCTGGATCACGAAGGTCCGCATCTCGCTATCGTAATGGATATGGATCTTGACATGGCTATGGATCTTTACCCGGTGGTGGGTTGCATCCAGAATAGTTATGTTCTTCCTTTCCACAACTCCATTATGTTGGGGTGTTTGGGGTGCTGATAGTTGTCTTTTGATTCCATTCACTTCATAGAATGCATTAAATTCTCCTCCTTGATCTGATCTCAAGCATTTTTTTTTTGCCAGTTTCATTTTCTACCATTGTCTTGTATATCTTGAATCTTCCAAAAGCTTCTAATTTCTCCCTCATAAAAGTAACCCAACACATTCTAGAATAATCATCAATTATTATCATAAAGTATCTATATTCTTGTAGACTTCTTGTTCTTATTGGACCAAACAAGTCAGTAGGAATTAAATCAAGGATATTATTGGATTTCTCAGTAATTCTCTTAAATGTTGTTCTAACTTGCTTTCCCATTTGACATTCCTTACATACCGGATTATGAGGTTTCACAATATTAGTTAAATCCTTTACTGCCTTAGTGGAACTGAACTTTATAATGCAATCAAAATTCACATGATAGATTCTTTTATGTAATAACCAACATTCATCAATGTGTGCAATCAAACATGTCTTATCATTGGTATTCAAGTGAAAGATATTACCTTTAGTCTGATTACTGGTTGCAATCTCCAATCCAGTTATGTTTATGATTTTGAATTTTCCATTCTTGAATTGTAATTGAAATCATTTTTCTACTAACTGACCAACACTCAAAAGATTATGCTTTAAACTTTCTACATAGCAAACATTGCCAGTATTATGCTTACGATCCAAAGATATAGTGCCTCTTCCTTTGATTAAACAAGCTTTATCATCTCCAAACCTTACTAGACCTCCATGAATTTCCTGAAATGATAAGAATTTTCTTTTATCACCAATCATATAATGCAAGCATCCACTATCTATTGTCCATTCATCCTTTTCTTCAATTTTAGCTGCCAGTGGCTGCTCTACCAATTTGACAATAGGTGTCGGTTGATCTTCTTTTATTGCAACAAAATCCCATCCGCTATCTGTTGGATCATCATCTAGGTCGTCTATAACACCTCTATCTGCATAGTAACATAGCTTATCTCTATTTTTCTTAAATCTATATCTCTGATATTCGGGGTTAGGCTTATCTGTTCTGTTTGCTTCCTCCCTTTATCTTGCATGTCTATCAGGACACCTAGAATCCATATGACCAACTTTATTGCAATTAAAAAACATTTGAAAGGTGCTTTACCTTCATACTTACTTCTTGCTAGACCTTTAGGCAGTTTTCTTGCAAATAGTGCTTCAAGTTCTTCAAGTTCTTGATTTTCTCTTCTCAAATCTTCAAGTTCTTTTGCATAAAGTGATTTCCAATCAGTTTTGTCAGATGATGATGCTTTGAAAGCTAACTCAGTCTTGACTATAGCAACAAGATCAAACTCTTCAAGCTCAAATGCTGAAAGTTTTCCAACCAAAGTATCTCTAGAAACTAAAGTATTAGGCATTGTTCTCAACTCATTAATAGTAGTCACTTTCATTTTGTAAGTCAGTGGCAAAGCTCTTAAAACTTTAGACACAATTTCATCTTCACTTAAGGATCCTCCACAACATTGTATTCCTAAAACAATTTCATTAACTTTTTCCATAAATGCAGAAATTCTTTTATCTTCTTCCATTTTTAACTTTTCATACCTAACCTAGTAACATTCCAATTTTGTAATCTTGGCAGTGGTATCTCTTTCATTCAGTGTTTCCAATTTATCTCAAATAGCTTTAGCAGTAGATTAGTCTGATAATCCCATGATTTGTTGATCTGATAATGTGCTAAGAAGTGCTTCTCTAGCTTTACAATCATTCTCCAAGTCCTTAGCCAATTTCGGTGGATGACGTTGATTCAGAGTAGGAGCAACATATCCATTCTTAGTAACAACCCATATATCTCTTCCAATGCAGTTCAAATGTGTTTCCATTCTGATCTTCCATACACCATAGTTAGTTCCATCAAGTTTTAGACTGTCCTTCCTAAAAATATTTGTTGCCATAGGATCTCCTCAAGTTGTTAGGCTTCTACAAAGAGAGGACTTGGCTCTAATACCAATTGTTAGGAACTGGGAACGACAACTAAGAGGTGGGGGTGAATTAGTTGTGAACTAGTTGTCAATAAATTATAATCCAAATGCAAATTATTCCAACTTAAACTTAGTGTTAGTAAACCAAACTTAAGTGCCAGTAAAATAGATTAATAGTTATAGCAGTACTGGTATAACTTAATGCATGAAATAGAAATAGATACAACATCTACAACACATGACACAGAGATTTTAAGGTGGAAACCCGATAAGGAAAAAACCATGGTGGGAAACCTTACCCACAATCAACTGATACTACTGTAGATAGTAAGTGTATACAAATGGGGTCTGCACATGCAGAAAGGCCAACCATCTAGAGCTCACTGCTCAATCACAAAATAGGAGTCACACTGACTACAATTGGATGGTTAAATCCAATGATAATGTACTTCTCAAAATAGCATCTGCAATGCAGGATTCAGTACCGATTTAAGCTCTGAACATGAGTGTCAAACGCCTTCATAACCTTTCCTTTAAACTTCAAATAATGTTTGCGTGATTCGTACAAGGATTTGCTTATTTTCTCTCTTCAATATTCGCACACACTCATACCATAATCCTATGATCTTCAATAAGATCTTACAATCATATATGCAAAACCTAAGACCTATACATGAGGTTGGCCCACTAAATATATTACAATAAAATCAATTTACAAATAAGTCTTGATGTGATATAATATTTCGGCTCAATACATTTACCACATTATCCAATCAATAAACCATTTCCAAAATGTGTCGATCTGATCTGAAATAGATAACATGTACCGGTCCATAACGTAGACCTATCTGCTGGTAAAGGCAAATCTGTCAACCCGATTAGACTATTAAACAAAACAACAAATCCAACCTTTCAATCTATGTCCTCTACATAACCAGATGATCTCCAAGTTATCATCCTTGCCGGTGAACCATATATCCTGCTGGTGAACATATACCGGTGACTTTGCATAAGCCACTAACCATGCTGGTGAACACAATAAACCAACATAACCATAGTGCCAAATCAATAATGTAGACCTCGAAGAAGATAAGTGTTGACATCAATGTCAAAACCAATGCAACACATGACGAAGTCATCCATAATACCAACAATTAAATCATCAAATAAGAAATCAATTGACAAAAAAGAATTAAAAATTGAGAAAAAAATCAATTGGAGTTAATCTTGAAAATCAAATGAAAATTTGAAAAATAATCTCAAAGAAAGCAATTAAATATCAAAATTGAATGAAATAGAGAATAAATTAGTTTGTTTTTTTAATCTTAATTTTATTTCAATTTCCTTTAAAACTGAGAAAAGCAGCCAATCACATCAATTCACCTGGATTGTGCTTCCTCTTGGAAAATCTTGACCTCTGATCATCATTTGATCTCAGCCTTTGGTTTCTTTCTGAATTTTCTATAAATTCAGGCTCTCATGTCCCATTCAAGGATCCTGGAGAATATATTGTTATTATGTTGTTTTTGCTCGAGGTTCACTGATATTTGTGTATTGAGATATTACACATTAGTTATCACATCCTTATTAAATAATCTAGCTTAATATTGCTTAAATCCTGTTAGATTAATCATGCATAGCTATCTTAAATCGTGCATTCATCTAGCTTAAATTTTGCGTTCATTTAGCTCAAATTCATGCTCATATAGATTAAATCCTTCATTTAGGTGTCGTCTAGTCACTAGTATTGCATATGAAATATGAGAGCAAGACTAAACTCTCATCTACTATAAGGCAATAGGTTTCTTTGCAATGGTTTATTGTTCATTATTGATTATTGGTTTACTAACCATGCATATAAGGACTTAATTGAAATGTTGTGTATTCCAATTACAAATGCAGGTCCACCTTTCACAAATTTTTAGAGCCGGTGAAGAAATCATAAAACGGGTATTGATTTTTGGTATGGCGATGTTTGACATCAAGTTCACATATTCATCATAACGCAGCACAAACTGCGTGAAATGTTTGAAAGATGTTTCGGTGCATTTGCAGAGCAAATTTCTTGGGAATGTACAAAGTGCTTAGCGGAGTTAACTAAGGGTTTGACTTTGTACCAGATCGACTTGTCGTGATGACTTATAATCATTTAACAATTGATATTGATTTGTAATTGATTATAATGATCCATATGATGATTTGTAATGAGTTTTAAAGATCTGTGATGATCTATGATGTAATTTAGGGTTTAGTGGTTGACCTAGTCGAAAGCATTATTTATGTTGTCTTAGTTGATGTTTATTGTATCAGTGAGTGTGAAGTTGTACCTAAGAAGATTCAAATCTACCTGAGAGTTGTAGATAGTGCATGAAGAATAACTAGATCTGATTTATCAAGCTGAAAAGTGCAAGTAACAGATCACTTTTTCACTGTTGTTCTCTAACAATTACAGCAAATTAAATCCCCTAACCGGGTAGGTCCTGACAGGCCTTAATCTTGTAAATCCCCTAATAGGGTAACTCTCAAAAAGAGTGGTAAATCCTTTCACAAGGTTGATCCTAACAGGTCATTAAGCTCCTAACAGGGCTACACATCCAAATCCCTTAACCGGGTGACTCCTAATAGGGCATATTGTAAGCTCCTAACAACGCTAAGCTCCTAATAGGGCATACTTCAAAAGAGTACAAATCTTTGTGGGTACTAACTCCCACTGTGGGTTTTCCCTGTTTGGGTTTCCATATCAAAAATATAGTGTTCATGTGTGGAATAATTTTCATTTGATGTTATTGATTATCTTTAGTTTATTCATCATGTCTGAATACACCGGTTATAGCAGTTTATCAAAGATTTATCAGTGATTATCGGTGCTATTTAATGATTTGGCATATGTGGTAAATGAAGTTAGATTTGTTGTAAGTTTGATTTGGGTTTAAAGTTTGAAATTGGTATTAATACCTGTAGTCACATAAATTTGTCCATTTAATTAAATGAATATTTACTATTTATTTGATTAATAAAACCCACTAGCAATCAGTTAATTAAATTAACATTTAATTAATTCATCTTCAAACATTCTCCTATTAATCAAACATTTTGTTTAGGATTGCTTTGAAATCTAGATACAATACACATTGCATTCATTATATCAGGTCTAGTTTGTGTTAAATACAGTAATCCTCCAATCATAGATTTGTACCTTGTCGGATTAATAGGAGCTAAATCATCCTTCAATGTCAATTTATCAGTTGTAGTCATAGGAGTGCTTACCGGTTTGGAATTTTCCATACCAATTGTTTTTTAAAGTTCCTTCAAGTACTTTGTTTGGCATATGCATATACCTTTATCTGTTTGTGAAATCTGCAAGCCTAGAAAATTTTTTATCTCTCCAATAATAGACATTTCAAATTCTTCCAGCATCTTGTTAGCAAAGTCTTTACATAACTCTTCTTCACCTCCAAAAATGATATCGTCCACAAATACTTCAATAACCAAAACATCATCATTGGTAATTTTATAATATAAATTGTTGTCAGCATTACCTTTTGTGTAGCCAAGATTCAGAAGATATTTATCCAATCTAGCATACCCAGCACTCGGAGCTTGCTTCAATCCATATAAAGATTTCCTTAACCTGCAAACCATATCCTTATTATCAATCAATGAGAATCCATCAGGCTATTCAATGTAAACTTCCTCCTCAAGATCTCCATTCAAAAATGCATATTTTAAATTCATTTGATAAACTTTATAGTTCTTATGAGCTGCAAATGCAAGAAATAGTCTAACTGCCTCAATTCTAACTACCAGTGCAAAGGTTTCATTATAATATATTCCCTCTTTCTTTGAATAACCTTTACAAACTAATCTTTCTTTATTCTTGATTACTTCTCCATCTTCATTAATTTTATTTCCATATACCCATTTAGTTCCAATTACATTTTTGTCTTTAGGTCGGGGAACTAAAGTCCAAGTATTATTCTTTTCAATTTGTTCTAATTCATCTTCCATTGCTTTTATCCATTGTTCATCCTGACATGCTTCAATAACAGATGTTGGTTCAACTTGATAAATTAAACATACCTCTTCATTTGTCAATCTTCCTCTAGTCAAAACACCTTGATTCTTATTTCCAATTATTTGATTCTCTGAATGATTCGATCTTACATACCTTGGTTTATTCTAATTTACATTCATAGGTTGTTGTTCTTCAGTCATAGTTGAGTTCTCTGATGATGTCGGTGTGACTGGTTCTTCACTCTGTATCGGTGCAATCTGTGTCAGTTGATCTATGATCATTCCAACTGCCTGTTCTACAGATCTTGAATCTTCTCTAAAATGTTCATCTATCTTCACATTGGTACTCTCAATGATTTTATGTAACCTTTTGCTATAACATCTATATGCCTTACTTCTAGATGAATAACGATGAAATATTTCTTCATCTCTTCTAGGATCAAATTTACCAATATACTCATCTCTTCTAATATAAAATTTGCTTCCAAATATTCTGAAGTACTTAAGAATAGGAGCATGACCAAACCATAGTTCATAAGGGGTCTTACCGGTTTCACTTTTGATGTGAACTCTGTTGAAAGTATAAACCATTGTATTCACTGCTTCTCTCAAGTACATATGACGTAGATTTGCTTCCATCAACAAACGAGAGGATCTTTACCTGGATCACGAAGCTCCGCATCTCGCTATCGTAACGGATCTGGATCTTGACATGGCTATGGATCTTTACTTGGTGGTGGGTTGCATCCAGAATAGTTATGTTCTTCCTTTTCACAACTCCATTATGTTGGGGTGTTTGGGGTGCTGATAGTTGTCTTTTGATTCCATTCACTTCACAGAATGCATTAAATTCTGCTCCTTGATCTGATCTCAAAAAAAAAAAAATTTGCCAATTTCATTTTCTACCATTGCCTTGTATATCTTGAATCTTCCAAAAGCTTCTGATTTCTCCTCCAGAAAAGTAACCCCACACATTCTAAGATAATCATCAATTATTATCATAAAGTATCTATCTTCTTGTAGACTTCTTATTCTTGTTGGACCACACAAGTCAGTATGAATTAAACCAAGGATATTATTGGATTTCTCAGTAATTCTCTTAAATATTGTTCTAAATTGCTTTCCCATTTGACATTCCTTACATACCGGATTATGAGGTTTCACAATCTTAGTTAAATCCTTTACTGCCTTAGTGGAACTGATCTTTATAATGCAATCAAAATTCACATGATAGATTCTTTTATGCTATAACCAACATTCATCAATTTGTGCAATCAAACATGTCTTATCATCGGTATTCAAGTGAAAGATATTACCTTTAGTCTGATTTCCGGTTGCAATCTGCAATCAAGTTCTATTTATGATTTTGCATTTTCCATTCTTGAATTGTAATTGAAATCCTTTTTCCACTAATTGACCAACACTCAAAAGTTTATGCTTTAAACTTTCTACATAATAAACATTGTCAGTATTATGCTTACGATCCAAAGATATAGTGCCTCTTCCTTTGATTAAACAAGCTTTATCATCTCCAAACCTTACTAGACCTCTATGAATTTCCTGAAATGATAAGAATTTTCTTTTATCACCAGTCATATGATGCGAGCATCCACTATCTATTATCCATTCATCCTTTTCTTCAATTTTAGTTGCCAGTGCCTGCTCTACCGGTTTGACAATAGGTGTCGGTTGATCTTTTTTTATTGCAACAAAATCCCATCCGCTATATGTTGGATCTTCATCTGAGTCATCTGTAACACCTTCATCTGCATAGTAACATAACTTATCTCTATTTTTCTTAAATTTGTATCTCTAATATTCAGGGTTAGGCTTATATGTTTTTTTTGCTTCCTCCCTTTATCTTGCATATCTATTAGGACACCTAGAAGCCATATGACCAACTTTATTGCAATTAAAACATTTGAAAGGTGTTTTACTTTAATACTTACTTCCTGTTGGACCTTTAGGCATTTTTCGTGCAAATAGTGCTTCAAATTTTTCAAGTTCTTCAAGTTCTTGATTTTCTCTTCTCACATCTTCAAGTTCTTTTGCATAAAGTGATTTCCAATCAGTTTTGTCAGATGATGATGCTTTGAAAGCTAACTCAGTCTTGACTGTAGCAACAGGATCAAACTCTTCAAGCTCAAATGCTGAAAGTTTTTCAACCAAAGTATCTCTAGAAATTGAAGTATTAGGCATTGTTCTCAACTCATTAATAGCAATCATTTTCATTTTGTGAGTCAGTGGCAAAGATCTTACAACTTTAGACACAATTTAATCTTCACTTAAGAATCCTCCACAACATTGTAGTCCTAAAAAAATTTCATTAACTTTTTTCATAAATGCAGAAATTCTTTCCTCTTCTTCTATTTTTCAATTTTCATACCTGACCCGGTAACTTTCCAATTTTGTAATCTTGACAATGGTATCTCTTTCATTCAGTGTTTCCAGTTTATCCCAAATAGCTTTAGCAGTAGATTAGTCTGATAATCCCATGATTTGTTGATCTGATAATGTGCTAAGAAGTGCTTCTCTTGCTTTGCAATCATTCTCCAAGTCCTTAGCCAATGTCGGTGGATGAGGTCAATTAAGAGTAGGACCAACATAGCCATTCTTAGTAACAACCCATATATCTCTTCCAATGCAGTTCATATCTGTTTCCATTCTGATCTTCCATATACCATAGTTAGTTCCATCAAGTTTCGAACTGTCCTTCCTAAAAATATTTGTTGCCATAGGATCTCCTCAAGTTGTTAGGCTTCTACAAAAAGAGGACTTGGCTCTGATACCAATTGTTAGGAATTGGGAAGGACAACTAAGAGGGGGTTGTGAATCAGTTGTGAACCAGTTGTCAATAAATTATAATCCAAATGCAAATTATTCCAATTTAAACTTAGTGTCGGTAAGCCAAACTTAAGTGCCAGTAAAACAGATTAATAGTTATAGCAGTACTGGTATAACTTAATGCATGAAACAGAAATAGAAACAACATCCACAACATGACACGAAGATTTTGATGTGAAAACCCGGTAAGGAAAAAACCACAGTGGGACCTTACCCACAATTAGATGATACTACTGTAGATAGTAAGTGTATACAAATGGGGTCTGCACATGCAGAAAGGCCAACCATCTAGAGCTCACTGCTCAATCACAAAATAGGAGTCACACTGACTACAATTGGATGGTTAAATCCAATGATAATGTACTTCTCGAAATAGAATCTGCAATGCTGGATTCAATACCGGTTTAAGCTCTCAACATGAGTGTCAAATGCCTTCATAACCTTTCCTTCAACCTTCAAATAATGTTTGTGTGATTCGCACAAGGATTTGTTGATTTTATGTCTTCAATATTCACACACACTCATACCATAATCCTATGATGTTCAATAAGATCTTATGATCATATATACAAAACCTAAGACCTATACATGAGATTGTCTCACTAAAGATATTACAATAAAATCAATTTACAAGTCTTGATGTTATACAATATGTTGGCTCAATACATTTATCACATTATCCAATCAATAAACCATTTCCAAAACGTGTCGAGCTGATCTGTAATAGATATCATGTACCGGTCCATAACGTAGATCTATCTGTCGGTCAAGACAAATCTTTCAACCCGATTAGACTAATAAACAAAACACCAAATCCAACCTTTTAGTCCATGTCCTCTACATAACCAGATGATCTCCAAGTTATCATCCCTATCGATGAACCATATATCCTGCTCGTGAACATATACTAGTGACTGTGCATAAGCCACTAACCATGCCAGTGAACACAATAAACCAATATAACCATAGTGCCAAATCAACAATGTAGACCTCCAAGAAGATAAGTGTTGACATCAATGTCAAAACCAATGCAACAAATGACGAAGTCATCCATAACACCAACAATTAAATCGTTAAAAAAAGAATTAATTGACAAAAAAGAATTAAAATTTGAGAAAAGAAATCAATTGGAGTTAATCTTGAAAATCAAATTAAAAATTGAAGAATAATCTCAAAGAAAGCAATTAAATATCAAAATTGAATGAAATAGAGAATAAATCAGCTTTTTTTAATCTTAATTTTAGTTCAATTTCCTTTAAAACTGAGAAAAGCAACCAATCACATGAATTCACCTGGATTGTGCTTCCTCTTGGAAAATCTTGACCGCTCATTATCATTTGATCTCAGCCTTTGATTTCTTTCTGAATTTTCTATAAATTCAGGCTCTCATCTCCCATTCAAGGATCCTAGAGAATATATTGTTATTATGTTGTTTTTGCTCTAGGTTCATTGATATTTGTGCAATGAGATATTATATATTAGTTATCACATCCTTATTAAATAATCTAACTTAATATTGCTTAAATCCTGTTAGATTAATCATGCATATCTATCTTAAATCTTGCATTCATCTAGCTTAAATTTTGTGTTCATTTAGCTCAAATTCATGCTCATATAGATTAAATCATTCATTTAGGTGTCGTCTAGTCACTGGTATTGCATATGAAATATGAGAGAAGACTAAACTTGCATCTAATAAAAGGCAATAGGTCTCTTTGCAATGGTTTATTGTTCATTATTGATTATTTATTTACTAACCATGCATCTAAGGACTTAATTGAAGTGTTGTGTATTCCAATTACAGATGCAGGTCCACTTTTCACACAGTTTTAGAACCGGTGAAGAAATCATAAAACCGGTAATGATTTTTGGTATGGCGGTGTTCGACATCGAGTTTACATGTTCATGATAACGTGGCAGAAACTGCGTGAAATGTTTGAAAGATGTTTCGGCACATTTGGAGAGTGAATTTCTTGGTAATGTACAAAGTACTTAGCGGAGTGAGCTAAGGGTTTGACTTTGTACCAGATTGACTTGTCGTGATTACTTATAATCATTCAACAGTTGATATTGATTTGTAATTGATTATAATGATCTATATGATGATTTGTAATGAGTTGTAAAGATATGTGATGATCTATGATGTAATTTAGGGTTTAGTGGTTGACCTAGTTGAAAGCATTATTTATGTTGTCTTAGTTGATGTTTATTGTATCATTGATCTAAGAGAAGAGTGTGAAGTCGTACCTGAGAAGATTCAAATCTGCCTGAGAGTTGCAGATAGTGCATGAAGAATAACTAGATCTGATTTATCAAGCTAACAAGTGCAAGTAACAGATCACTTTTTCATTGTTGTTCTCTAATAATTACAGCAAATTAAATCCCTTAACTGGGTAGGTCCTGACAGGCCTTAATCTTGTAAATCCCTTAATAGGGTAACTCTCAAAAAGAGTGGTAAATCCTTTCACAAGGTTGATCCTAACAGGTCATTAAGCTCCTAATAGGGCTACACATCAAAATCCCTTAACCAGGTGACTCCTAACAAGGCGTATTGTAAGCTCCTAATAGGGCGTACTTCAAAAGAGTACAAATCTTTGTGGGTACTAACTCCCACCGTGGTTTTTCCCTATTTGGGTTTCCATGTAAAAAATATAGTGTTCATGTGTGAAATAATGTTCACGTGATGTTATTGATTATCTTTAGTATATTCATCATGTCTGAATACACCGGTTATAGTAGTTTATCAAAGATTTATCAGTGATTATCGGTACTATTTAATGATTTGGCATATGTGGTAAATGAAGTTAGATTTGTTGTAAGTTTGATTTGGGTTTAAAGTTTGAAATTGGTATTAATACCTGTAGTCACATAAATCTGTCCATTTAATTAAATGAATATTTACTATTTATTTGATTAAGAAAACCCACTAGTCATCAGTTAATTAAATTAGCATTTAATTAATTCATCTTCAAACATTCTCCTATTAATTAAATAAATTATTCAATTTATTTTAATTCATTCATTAAACCAAATTCACAATCAATTAAATGAATAAATCTTATTTATTTAATTTAATCCCCTTTCTTCTTTTCAATAAATAAATTAAAAAAAAAAATTTAAATCATTTACCCCCTCCCCCACTTGCATTCTCCTACAAATGCAAGTTGCAACCACAAGTTGAAATAAATTAATTTTATTTCAATTTAAATCCTATTTTCCCTCACCCGCCAAATCTACTTGCACTCCTAAATCCCCTTCTAGACCCTTCTAACCATTTTCTAATCATTCCTAATTAGCCTAATACATCCGCTAAATATTGTCACATTCCTAAGCAACTCGGAGTCACTTCTCAAAGCCTTCAAAGTCTTTGAAAAGCATTTAATGCTTTATGTGTTCAACAAGCTAACCCCTAAAGTCTTCCAAACCACTAATGGCTCTTACATGACCATTAATGGCTCTTACATAACCATTTATGGTTAAATCCACTTGCTCCCATGGTTAGAGACTTTACCCCTAAACTCAACCCTCATGTAACCCATGTGTCTTCTCAAGCATTTATTGCTTTGACCATAGTTATCCTCACTAACTCTTGCACAAGATTTTATCCATTGGATGAAGACATTATTTATTGGATAATGGCTTTATTCTTTCAAACTCAACATTAATCTTACCTCCCAAGTTAACCCTCAATTCATGTCAAGCATTTAATGCTTATTCACTCTCCTCTCAACCCATCTCTTGTTGACATTTGTCATCCTAGGATTGGGTTGAAAGCCCTCACAAGGATCTACAACCCTTCAATCCTGACCCTTGTTGAGATCACTCAATCTCAACCATCCATTGCTCCATTTTACCTATAAATAGAGCTCATTTCTTCATAATCCAGATCCTAAAAAACTTGAATGCATTTAACCTATAGTCAATTTTAGAGAGAGCATTTTAGCATAATCACTCATATTGTCATTTTAGACTAAAATAAATCTTAGTTCATTTCATAGTATCTCATATTTAGCTTGTTTTTTACACTTGTGTAGCATAATTTAAAAGCATTTTCAATCTTGAATCACCATAAGACATTCATAGTGCAAAAAGTTGCTGAGAGCTACACTCATTTGGAAACTTGGAGAGGAGAGGAACAAGGGAGGAGGAGCTACAAGCATGGTGGAAGGAATTTGGAGATGCCTTGTTGCATTTGTTTTCTTTGTCAATTGTTCTATTTTTCTTTTAGTATCTCTCTTGATATGCCTGTTTAGAATAATCTTTGGTTGTTAAAACTAACTTTTGTTCCTTGTGTTCTTGCATGTGTTGCATTACCACAGGTTTTCTAAATCCTTTTCGTAGAGTATCATTTGTTGAACCCGACGTGAATCCAACACAAAATTTTCACAACCAACCTTTTGGAAAACAAATCAAAAACAAAGTGGCAAACAAAGGTATCAAAACTATATGACCATCCTCCACATTTTGAGAAAGTGGAATCTTCATCAACATATCAATTTGAAGCAAAGACCATTAAGCTCAAAGACTTTTATCAAAAGAAGGAGATTTTCCTATCTCAATAGGCAAATCTTTGTCTCACATAGAGCCTTCTTATGTCACATGCGTCTATATCTTCAGGCAAAATCTAACGAGTTTGATCAAGACTCTTTAAACCGTAGAGCTTTTACTCAATATAGAGCTTTAAGCTATCATAAAAACAAGGGAGGCAAAATCAATCCTGCCTTCTTTCCAGACATTTGCATCACATATAACATAACTCGGGAAGAACCACCAACCCCTGAAAGAGAAAAGGAAGAATTTGTCCCATTCGTAACACAGAGTTTTTATTGAAGTTTAAACATTCCATCCATTCTCACATTCATACATAATCCATCCATTTCAGAATCTCAAAACATAAAGAGTTCTTGTCCTAAGTTCTTTGTAGTAATTGCTTGAATCAAAAACAACACATCACTTTTTAGAGTGTCTCTACATCTAGGATAAACTCATCCTAAGAGGCATTTCTATGTAGGTTAAAACTAGTCTATGAGTGCATCCTCTCATCACTAGATAGCTTGGTCTGTAAAACATCTCGGATCTCTCTATACCTTATCATCTCAAACATTGTCAACAAACACAACAAGCAATTGATAGGACTTTGGTAACATCAAACCTTTAGTGCTAGAGATCCATATGCTAAACACTTCACCAAACATATATCTCTCATTTCATCATGAACTAATCATCATTTTCATCAAACTTCAACAAAAACTTTCAAACAAAATGGCTGAAACCAGATCAAGGACTAAACAACAAGAAATCGAAGATGAAGAAGAGGAAAATCTCAATGAATTCCAAGAAGCTCTTGGAGGAAACGCAAATGATCAAAATCCTCATACTCCCACTCCTAAAGCAATCGAAAGGGCACAACACAACCCCCTCTTCAATCGAATTTTTGATGAGATCCTCAGGAACAATGTTGATGCTCACTTTTTAAGACTTGCCCAAGAGGGAGCCAAACTACCCTTTGATTTTGATATAGCACAATCACTACAAGCATCAGAACACCAAAGTTGTAATGAGGATGGAAGAGGTCAAGATCACATTAGATACAACCTTCATCAAGGAAATCCCCCACCACCTCCTCCTCCAAATGACATTGACATGTTGAGGCAACAAGTCGAGAATCTCACCCAACAACTCCATAGTGGTGTGAAAACAAACCAGTTTTCCCATAATGATATTTGTCTGTATCCCTTTGATAGGAATATACATATGCCACCTTTTCCACGAGGGTTTGAAACACCTAAGTTCAAAAAGTATCAGGGAAAAGGAGACCCTCGCAATCATGTCAGGGAATTTCACTCTGCTTGCCTAGAAGTGGCATATGAAGACACATACCTAATGCATCTCTTTCCTTAGAGTTTGGCAGGGACAACCACGCAATGGTTTCCCTAACTAACAGGCGACATTAAGACATTCGAAGAATTGGTCTAGAAATTCATTGCACATTATTCCCATAACATAGAGCGCGATGTCACCATGGAAAACCTGTGTAAAACCAAGAAAAAACCAAGGGACCTATTTTCAGCTTTCCTGCAACGATGGCGACAAACGTCTAGCAGACGTCCCCCTTAGCTACCTGAAAGAGAGCTAGTGGAATATTATTTCCAACTTGAATGAAGAAATGGAATTTCATTTAGACATGAAAGGCACAGAGTCTTTTAATGACATGATCACATAGGGTTTAAAATGTGAACGGGCCCTCATCAAAAAGAGGCTTATCAAAATATACAATGAACCAAACGATGCCCCTCGCTCGCGCTTCAACATTGATAAACCTAACTTTTGGAATAAAAACAAAAACATTGTCAATGATGGGGTTGTAGATGCAAGGACTATCAAGATTGCACAACCTGTGGTCCGATTTGTGGGGCAAAACCCCCCTCCTAAGAACAACATGGTTCCTCCCCCACCAAATCAAGGACGCAATGTACCGCAAGAGGAACCAAGGCAAAGAGAGCAGAATTATAAACCAAAACGTACATACTCTCCCTTAGGGGAACATATTGAAAAAGTGTTACGCCAATTAGTCTCGTCAAATCTAGTGACCTTACCCAAAACATCTAATTATGAACCTTAGGTCAAACCTCCATGGTGGAGAGATAATGAATATTGCAAATTTCATCAAGGGAAAGGGCATAAAACAAGTAATTGTCATAGATTGAAAGATCTTGTCCAGGATCTTATTGACCAAGGAGAGATTGAAATTGAAGGACATGACCCAAAAACCATGAATAATGATCATCTTATGTTTAAAAATCCACTTCCATAACTAGATCAAAGGGGTCCTTCCACTTCAAGACAAAACACAGATACCAATGATTATATGCGAGCCGCTTATAATTACACTGTGAATCACCTATATGATGTCAATGAACAAATTGCAACCATTACCATCAAAGATCCAAGCTCTACCTGCAATGTTGTTACGCGTTGTAGCAATATCACCATTAAAGCATCTCCACAAGGCACCGCCTCCATCCCAAAGCAGTATAACCTTGTGGATCAATTAGATAAAATGCCTACACTTATATCCATTTTAGAGTTGTTGCACCTATCCCCATCTCATAAAACAATCTTGGATCAAGCTCTCCAAGAGGCATCAGTCCCTGCCAATCTAAACATAGATCAATTTCAAGCTATGGTTGGTAGTCTGAGGTCATCACCATGTCTCACTTTCTCTGAAAGTGACAATACATCCTTCTAGCAACCTCATAACGCCTCACTCCATATTGAAGGATTTATCAACCAACACAGGATCAAGCGAGTCTTGATTGACAATGGAGTAGGCCTAAATATTTGTACACTATAATTGGTCATAGCATTGGGATATGCAATTGAATCAGTGGACCATGTGTGAACTAACATTTTTTGATTTGCCTACAGGGGTAGCCTAGAAACACTTCAATTTGGTGCAAGTCAGATAAACCACAAACAACATGTTTTCTTTCACAAATTATGATGAAAGTTAAAATTGAACCCCATGCTTTTCTAGAGCAACATCTCCAAATAGATTATTAAATCATTGCGATGGAAAGTTAAAAAGAACCCTTGTTTTTTGTGTTTTTGAAGGGATAGGTATTATGCTCTCCCCTTCAATGGGTGATTAGAAAACCAGACTCTCTTCTTTCATTCTTTCATTTATTTTTTGCAACTAAATCCTTTAGAAGGCATGCCCTCCCGAGTTGCCCTTAGGGTGCCATTAAGTCTGGTGAGAGGGGAATGACCTAAGTGGCAACGGCTAAAGCCAAGTAATCCAAGCCACTATAAATAAATGTGTATGTGATGAAAATTATATGCGACGAGTGTTAAATATTGTCACAATGGCATTATGCCTCCCTCGGTGCCTATACGGTACGTTAAAATTTGTAGAGCATAACCTCTATAGACTGGGAGACCTTCCTCAACGAAGTATAAAACACTGTTGATTGTGACCACTCGAACAAAACCCTGTCTTGACACCCTAGAAATTAGAAGCCAAACTGAGTCATTAACCAGACACTTGTTTTATCACAGTGCAAGGGTGGGGAAGAATCTGCCCCCAAAACACTCACCATATATCTCCCAGGATAATGGGCCAATTGAGGAGCAATCTTTGGTCTAATTTCCAGAAAAAGGCAAAAAAAATGGGCACAACTTAGGGTGTGACGGGTTTGTTTGAGCTGATAGAGTATCAAGATGTGGTCTGTGATAATACTTGTGACCTTTTGACCTTAGGAGAGTCTTCTTGATATGATATCGAATTTCCCAAATACAACGAAAACAAAATGGGGTCTTGAACAAGACTCCAACATTCATGGTAATTTGAAAACAATTCCTTAAACAAGTATTATTTTCATGGTTTTATTATTTTTGATGTGTTTGTGTGTCCTTTGCTACATTTCACCAAGTTCAAATATTTTATAAAATACCAAAAACAAAGTGGAATCTCAACCAAAGTTTTGTAAAAAACATCAACAAGATCAAATCCCCCAACAAAGTCAAGTTTCAATATCAACAAGATCAAAACCCTACAGCAAACAAGCTTGTCAACGTCAACATCAAATCAAACTTTTGCAACATTCTAGAAATGAAGAAAACATCTTATATGTTGTGATCTTAGGTTCAAACCAATCAAGAAAATATCATGGATTGGCGTTATGCATTTTGTAGGGAAGGTGAAGAACTCATTTCTTCCATTCCATCACCATCCATAGAAACATTAGCTCAACAAATTAAACTTTGCAACAACAAATAAGAGACATGACTAGTTCTAGCAACCATAGGGGCTGGTTAGAAAATATGATGAGGGAGGTGATAACCACAAGGGAATAATTATCAGGCCAACCTTCTTCTTCTTCTTGCGAGACCATTCAAACATGCCAACCTTCATTCTTCAACAAAATCATTCCTACCTCAGTTCAACCAACATTAGTGTCATGTCAACCTTCTTTCAACCCAATATATTAATCATACCAATCATATCAACCCGACACTCAAAGTGCCTCTTTAAACCAAAATCAAACCCCTTTCAACCAAAATCAAACCCCATTCAACCAAGGTCCAAATAATCACACCAACCTAGCACTCAAAGTACCTCTTTCAACCAAAATCAAACCTTTTTCGACCAAAATCAAACATCTTTCAACCAAAATCAAATCCCTTTCAACCAAAGTCCAAATCAACCACATCTATCCATCATTTCACTATCCCCTAAGGTTACACAAGACCAATCCATGCTATTTTCATCCAATAGCACAATCTCCCAAGGGATATCCATAGCACAAATCCAATATTATCCAAGTCATGATTAAGAGAGTCTCGTCCAAGATCCTTTCTCATCAAGTCAAAAGGCTGACACCTTCCAAGAATCTCCCATGAATATCCAAACTCCTTCCCTATGTCAGGAGAACAATCCAAAATCAAAAGAAATTAGTCATGAAATAAATCAAGATCAAGAACAAACCTTTTCATCCTACCCATTTTTTGATGAAGACTCCACCTATCAAGAATCTTATGATGATCCCCTCATTCTTTTCTATTCCACTCATAATAACACCCTTGTTTCTCAAGTGCAAGATGTTCTTTCATGTACCATCTAACATCCACTTACTAAACAAGATCCCATTATCATTTCTCCTAGTCTCTCTCATGATTCTAATACACAAGTTTTTCATGAACCCCTTATCAATAAAATCAACAATCCAGATCATACTACACAGGACAACTTGTCAACAATTGTATGTGCACCATCATCAAATGCCAATGTCATGACAGAAACAAGCCTAACACTAGATAATGAAATCAACACCCATATTGTTGCATCATCTTCTTCAAGCACGAGCATAATGTCAGCTAATGAGATCAACACTTGGTTGGCTTCATCATACTCTTCAAGTGCATCAATAAAAATAGGCATAGCACCAACTCGTGTCACAACTTCGAAACCAAAATCTATTTTCCTCATACACCCACACTTAAAAGACTGAGGGCAAGAAGATTTACCACAGCTGAATTGGTTTAAAAATAAGGAGGCTATTGTAGAAATTGTACATGAAATACTCCCAACTGAATATCCTATTGAAAAAGATAGTCCATCCAACTCTTCAAACAAAGACCAATGAATTATCTACACAAAGTTCATACCAACTCAATAACAACATGCACCTAAAAAAATATTACATATAAGGGTGGGTTCATTTCAATTTTCAGTATTGCATTTACATATTTCTTTGTTGCATTGCATATCTCCATTTCAGAGTGCATCATAGTTGCTTGCATATCACCATTGCACAATATATAGTTGCATATCATTATTGCTTTCTTGTCATGCCCAACTTTTGGGCACGAGCGGAAATTTTTTTTTTTTTTTAAATACTTAACTTAATTAACGACCTACTTAACTAATTTAATCAACTAAGTGCAATTATCTTAAATAAAATAATGCTTCTTTGGTTTGGTCTTAATTACATTTGTGTCAATCTGGTAATTGAGTTCAATTTAGTAATAAGGATAACTAAGTTATCCCATGCGCTAAAATTTCTCCCAAAAAGGAAATTCACTAAGCTTCATTAATAAATAATTAAAAGTTCAAGTGTAACGATTAATTTCAAATTTAAGCGTTTTAAAATATATCTTATCTTCTTATCCACTAGAATTTTAAGTTTAGTTAACCTCGTCATTAAAACACTTTACTAAAATAAAAACCTCATGGAATGAGATACTTTATATCCTTGGACTTAATTGGCCCGCTTGGCACTACAAGAAACTTATTGTGGTCACACCTTTTATTTATTTATTTTTTTTTTTTTTTATAAATCTGATCCACCTAGAAATTAAAATCCTTCTTATACAAATTCTTCTACATAAGCCCATTATTTAACAAAAGTATTCAAACTTATCTTTACATCTAACTATTTAACTCAAATTAAATATCAAAACGATCCCACTTTTATATATATAAGTTTATATATATATATATATATATATATATATATATATATATATATATATATATATATATATATATATGTATGTATTTTTTTACATAAATATTTATACACATAGTTATATATATATATATATATATATATATATATATATATATATATATATATATATATATATATATATATATATATATATATATATATATAACTATGTGTATAAATATTTATGTAAAAAAATACATACATATATATATATATATATATATATATATATATATATATATATATATATATATATATATATATATATATATATATATAACTATTCTCATTTACTAAGTTTGTTTTTCCAAGGGGATTATAGGGGTTTGAATCCCTTTTTTTTTAAATTTATTATATTACTCCCCCCCCCTCATCTTTTCCCTCACTTTCTTTTTAAAACGACACTAAGACCTCATTGCCCTTGCCCTAACCCGAAGTTAGGGTTAGGGCGTGTGTAGTCTTTATGTCTTATCTTTTTTTTTAAAAACGAGTGTGTGCGGGAGAGACGGTGGAGGAAGGGGAGCCGAGCAGATTGAAGTATCCGGGCGGGGTTTTTCCCTGGTTAAATCCGCAGCGAAGGGAGTGCTACAAGCGGTGGAACAGGTTTCATTATAGTACAAGCCGAAGCGAAGGTTTTGGGTGTTGGGTGTGGGCGGCGAGCGCAGCGGGCGGAGGTTCCCCCGGGCGCCGCTGTGGCTACCCACAGTGCGGCCGGCGCCGCCCACTGTGGGTAACCACAGTGGCGGTCGGCGCCTCCCGCGCCACCGCCGGCCACTGTGGCTCGGCTCGGCTCCAACCCTTGTCTGCGGCTTCAATCCCACGCGATGGTCGATTTCTTTTTTTTTGTTTTTGTTTTTGCTTAATATAAATACATATATATATATATGTATATATATATATATATTTATATATATATATATATGTATATATATATATATTTATATATATATGTATATATATATATATATATTTATATATATATATATATGTATATATATATATATATATACACAGGATAAAATGGATATAATTATAATGTCTAAATTTTGGCAGAAACAAAGAACTCAGTCCCTTAACTTGGGATACACAGATTTCATTTTAAATAAATAAATTTTATATATATATATATATATATATATATAAGGCGTCATGAATGGTTCTTTTTTGAGATATAAACAGAATATGTTGACAATGCAAAAATCATATTTATATATATATATATATATATATATATATATATATATATATATATATATATATATATATATATATATATATATATATATATATATATTTATGTGAGGCATTTTGTATGGTTTTTTTGATATATAAACAGAATATATTTACATATATGTTTTTTTTTTTGTTTGAATGATCTAGAATAGGAGATTAAATCAGTTTCCTCACTAAGAAATATATTAGATCTGAAAAAGTCATTATTTCTTTTTTTTTTTTTTTTTAATAAGCAGATTTTAAGGGGAAAGAGTAAAATATTCACATACTTGTGTATACCATTTTCATTTGTTAAATACCTTTGAAATGCCTTAAGATCCCTCCTATATCTATTGCAGATTGATTTATGAGAAAGAACATATATATCTTTTTTTTTTAAATATACTAAGACTAAATGCTAACCCTTTTTGAAAGAAATAGACTACAAATGATAAGATTTCTTTTTCTGCAACTAATGGAAAATAAATGACTCTCTTTTTTTTTTCTCAACTAAATAAACAGCAAAATAGAAGTCTGATTTTAATTAAATATTCAGCAGCATACTCACTAAAAAGAAAAAGAGTAACTTCTAATCTTTAAATTTCAGTTTACTCAAAAGTGCATACATTTCTCTCTTTTCTTTATGCAAAACATTAAAAATCAAGATGCAAACTAATATTTCATTTTCTTTTGCAAAACTACCAAGTAGGGAAAACATGGGTATTCATTGACAAATATAAATACAAAATTGATAAGGATACAAAATAAATATTAATACAAATGGGATGAAATCCCAGCAATGTTTTTTTTCTCTACATAATAACTTGAATATAATACAACACTTTTATCTTTCTTGAAAGTAAATACTACACATGCTCTCTTTTCTCTTTTTATACAAACTACTACTACATTTAATCTATCTCCTTTTTTTTTGGAACACCTTTCTGCAACAAAACAAACAGCCACATAGCTCTTTATTTCATCTTTTCCCATACCCATGCAACCTGCAATAAAACACATTTTGACCATGGGAACCTCACCTCCCAGCCTAGGCTTACTAGAAGCCACCCCCGCGCTTGGAGAACCAAGCACTAGACGGGTTACAAACATGCAAACACCACAACAAACATAGGAAAACACTTACATTCATATTTCCCTTCCCAAGCTACACATTCACCACTTTCATGGTGACTCTTCCATGGGTGGAAGTGGACCAAGTACCAATGGGGAGAATGCATGCCAAAAACAATACAACATAAGCCACCTCATGGCAACACAAATGCAACCAAAAATACTTCCACACTCCTTATGCCCCCCAAAAGGCTCATGGCCATATTTAATCCCCTTATGACCCCCAAATGCATACACAAGGCTATGCATCAAGGGTCACCAAGGACATCCTTGAGAACACTCTCCATGAGGAGAGCCTCTCACCCATGGCTGTCATACTCCTTCCACCCCAAGATCTTCCTACCCTCCCAAGGGTAGGAGATCTTGGACACTCCCAAAAACAACAAGAAACACAAACAAACACATAGAAAAGAAAACTTCTCATTTTAACTTCAACAAAAAACTTCATAAAACACATTCTTACAAGCAACTCTTTTCTTTTACAAAACAACATAAACTAACATTTACAACATAACAAGAGGAAGTAAGGAGTAACCAACCTTATTCTGCCAAAAGGTTTGCTAAATTTAGTTGGGGATGAGCTGCCCAATTCCACACTAACTTTCTCCAA
Source organism: Cryptomeria japonica (assembly GCF_030272615.1). Lineage (NCBI taxonomy): Eukaryota > Viridiplantae > Streptophyta > Pinopsida > Cupressales > Cupressaceae > Cryptomeria > Cryptomeria japonica. Next base: position 48,860,148 of record NC_081407.1, on the reverse strand, counting down.
ATTCCACCAAAAGTGCTAAAAACCTACTAACTTTTTCAAAACAAGCATAATCTCCAAGAAAGGAGAGTGGGTGATTACTCACTAAGTTTCCAAATTCTTGCCTAAGAAGGCCTCTCACACACTTCCCAACCCCTTGGGTGAGGTGTGAGTTCCCATTGGTTGCCCTTCCCCAAACTCTTACACATTACCAAAATTGGAAAGGGAAAAGGTGGAAGAAGATGGGGAAGAGAGTTTAACTTCTAAAAGGAAGGTTCTCTATCCTAGGTAGAACTTTCTAAGTTGAATTTTCGTTCATCTTGAAAACACCACCTTTTGAAGTGACTAAATAGTCACATGGGAGAAGCCACATGTTGCAAAATACCCCTAACCCATAGGTACACCCTTTGGACCTTTGGAAAAGCCTAAAAACTTACCCTAGGAGTCCATTAAACCCTTTGGAAACCCAACTGAAGTTTACCTACGGGTCAAGCTTGAGTTGACCACTCCCAAGACTCCCTACCCAAGGCAAATTTGGGACCACACTCATGTTTTTGAATGGCTTTGGTAGAAACAAAACTCCCTCCAAGAGACAAGTCAAAATCAATGACACTTAATCAGCACATGTGTCAAGTGACACAACAAAAATACAATGTAAAAATCACACATGGAATTTGTCTCTTGAAGGATTACACATATACATATAAATTAAATTTTACACTCAAGCATTATACACATCACAAATAAAATACATTACAAGGGGGGGTGTTGTCTCTCCAAATAGACAACTCCCGGCTTAACAAACGCACATTGGTCTAGGCTTGGTTCTCCATTAAATTCCATGGTCACATGGATAATTTTCCTGCGCACCTCAATTAACACATTAGTAATTCCAAATTATCACATTTACACATAATCAAATACATGGATTCCATTGCACATCAAACACTCATACATTAGGCAACAATAATTCAATATCTCATTTATTTCAAATTCAATTTCACATAAGCAATTAACTTAAATTCCCAAAATTGAACCACTCATAATTAAGCATCATTTTTCTATCATCAATAAGAAGTCCTGCAAATTTCCAATAATGACATTCACCATCATAATGTAATTCTAATCTAGTAACATATCTAAAGTTTCATAATCATCATGCATGAAATAAAGCATCAACATATGGCAGTGTGATCCAAATCATGGAAATCATATAAGTTCTAAGTCCATAAAGCATAAAATAAAGCATCCATACTAGTCTCAATATGCAATTAACTGAAAATGTCAAACTGAATCGGGGTAGGGCCTCACATTTCTCATATAGTTGCATCAATAAAATATGATGATTGTCTGAGTTATTCACCTATCTACACTGAAAGGAACGAAGGTTGCCTCATTTCCTAGATACTTGTTCATGAAGTCTTTAGGAGGCCTTTAGTCATTCATCTTCAACGTCACATTGTGATTAAGCTTTATCCTTGGTTGGGTAGAAGTTTCACTAGCAGGTCTTGTTACCTAAAATCTATCAATTTCTATATCTCACACATTAATCAAAAGCTCTAAGTCATTACAGATACCTAGTTGGTCACGTGGCTAGTGAAAAATCCAATTTTTTGCTTCAGTGCCATCGTAATTGTCATACCCAAGTAAGTTTCATTACTTACAAGTCAAGGCAAGAAAATAAAAGAAAAAAGTGTTATATCAATATCCATCTCAAAGAAAAAAAAGCAATGATATAAACTAAAATATCATTTGCGACAAAAAAAGCTTGAGTATGGGAACATACAAGTAACTTCATCAGGGCTATGGACGCTTGTTTGCAATGGATGAGATATTATAGTGCATAACCTCGTCGGATCCCTAAAAAATTGTTGGCAGCGAGGCTCTATCCAAATTACTTTTGAAGTCAGAATAACTAACATAGCTAGCCACATAGGATTCCAAGGGTCTTTGATGGTTATAAAAGTTGGAATGAACTCAATTGCACACACATGGGCAAAAGAAGACCAAAATTTCAAGAATTGATGGAGAAGTTTTCCACACCTCCATTCATAAATCTTGGTTACATAGTGTATTAGGTTGGATGGTCTAAGTATTTTGAGAATGGATTGAACTCCTATCTTCGAAATGTTTCACATCTTTAATCCAATTAGTGCATTTCAGAATAAAAGACACACACACTCATCCTTGTTCGAATAGGAATTGCATTTTTGTCATGTATCCTACATTAGCATAACTCATATCAAAAATTCATTCTCTCCATCGCATTATGCATCATCATTTTATCATCATAGGTCTGCATACTTGGGGGCATAACTGAAAAAATTCTAAAAATCATAAAAAGTCCTGAAAAATCAATCAAAAACATTCAGATAAAGTCTTGAAAAAATCAATCAAAAAAAAAATCAGATAAAGTCATGAAAAAATCAGTCAAAAATAATCACAAAATGTCATGAAAAAATAAAAAAATTCACAAAATGTCATGAAAAAATCAAATAAATCAAAAAATCAAAGCAAGAAAGCATGGGTCATCCATCAAATCAAATCAACAACAAACAAACTCTCAAATTCTACAATCAAACTAATCACATGTCTTGTTAATCAATTTATCGATCAAACTTTATCAAATATCAACATGTCTTATACAAGGAAGGGTATACTCAAAACCAGATAGATCGGTCTTATACAAGGTACTCATTCTTTGAAACCAGACATTCCTATCAATGATCACACAAATCAAAACAATGACATAGATTAGTATGACTGTTGGATTTTGTCCAAGTTAGTCTTATCTTTATCAATCAATGGCAGGTCATGTTTCAGCAATAACAAAAACATTTGAAAACCATAAAAATTACCAAAAACATTCAAAAAAAGTCCTGAAAAAATCAACACAAAAAACATCAAATATCAAAAAAATCAATCAAAAACAAACTAAAAATCCAAAGCCATAAAAAACTTGCAATAAACATGTCTCGCAAGAATCAAAAATCCTAACAGATATCCAGCAAACACTTCGCACAAAGTTAAATAAAGGATACAACTATCTTGTCAAAACGTTTGTAATCAAGTTAATTAACTGTCTAATCTATCGAATCACTATCAAACTATCAACATGATCAACATCTTGTCTTAAACAAAATTGGTACACTTGAAACCAAACAGGTCAGTCTTAAATAGAGTCCAAAACTTTTGAAACCAGACATTATCAAAATCACATCAAACATATCAAAGCAAAGACACAGTCAGTCCAACTACTGAGTTTTATCTATTTTGGTTGACTCTTATTATCAAAATGGCGAAGATCATTGCTTTTAGCTACTCAAGGATGTCCAAAAAGTGACTAGAGGAGTCATGATGGGCATGATCTTTTTTCTTTGTTTACTATTTGTAGTTTGAACCAATGAAGTTATGGGGAAATTTCTCCAATGGGTGTCTATTATAGGAGCATTCACCTTGTGAATGCCACACATACCTCGACCCCTAGCGCTATTCCCAGAATGGAGGGTTCATTCCTTGTCTTCTATGTGTTTGTTTCTTTGCAATGAGATATATTTGCATCTTGGTTCCTCATACCCTGATGTACAAAGCTTCATTGTTACATAGTAAGGCTCATTGATGAAAATGTATTGTACTATGAATAAAGACAAGAAAACTATTCATCATCAATCATATCATTTCATTTTTTTCTGATCTCATCATGTTGATTGTCTCTTCAGATCAATCTCTCATCAAGAATATTTTCTTGAATCAACCCTTTCAATTCTTCCAATCATTCTAACATGATCTCTCTCATCACTTAATTTCAATCTTTTCATCTATGATTCTATCATTTTTTCATATCAACTATTCTATCTATCAATCAATTATTATTCACTTTCATCATATTTCATTATTCATCCAATTTTGATCTATCATTTATCTTATATAGGATGTATCCTTCATGAAACCAGACATGATCATATATCTTTGTCTTATACAGGATGTATCCTTCCTAAAACTAGACGTTTTTATCATCTTTATCTTATACAAGATGTGTCCTTCCTGAAACCAGACTTTATCTTTATCAGATCAATCCTATCAATCTTATCTACAAATCATTCTAACCATTTCTTTTCTCTAATCAAACTCATTCATGTCATAAACTAATCATTCTTCATCGTTCATCTAACATTCTTCTTCTTTTGAGAGATCATTCATGTCTTCAATGCACAAACAATCTCTCAAGGGAGCATTATACCCTAGTGTCACCAGGGCATAAATTTTTCATGTTCTTTGAAACAACGTCATTTCGACATTGTCTCAAAGAGGGGCAAATGTAGACACCTAAAAATGCCTCATTAATCATGTTCTAATTATTTGTCCTATTAGTTAAATAATTATTTAATTAATATTAATCTTATTCTTCTGAACTACATTAATCATCATATATCTTACTAATTATTCAAATTTTTATCTATTAATTAATTTACCATCAAACCCCCTTTTTCAAATATTAATTAAATATTATTTATTTAATTAATTATAATATATTCCTCAATTAAATAATCTTTATTATTTAATTAATTCTATTTCCTAAGTTTAAATAATTTTATTTATATTATTTAAATTAATTAATTAAATTCTTCCAAATCCCCAAATTCTAATTCCATCTAATTTCATTTCGTTTTCTCCCAAATTCAAATTTCAATTAATTTCATCTAATTCTAAATCATCAAATTCACATTTCACCAAATCTGAATTTCAGTTAATTTCACATATATTTCAGCATTCAAATGACCAAATTCAAATCCAAATTGAAAATGAAAATCAAATTCAATTTCAAAATCCTACAACACATGCTAAAATCAGAACTGATTGGTCAAATCAGTTGTCTAATCAATTAACTCAATTAACTCATCAATCGTCCTTTTTAACTCTCAATCAACTTTTTATGACTAATCAATCATTTCAGTCTTCTAATCCATCTATTCAGCCTACTGATCAATCAATCCACTTATCTCTCCAATCAATTCAGTCTTCTAATCAATCAATCCAGTCAACTAGCTAGTCTATTCAGTCTATTGGTGAATCAATTGAGTTCATTCTCCAATCAATTTTGTTAACAGATCAATCTTATGAGTTAACTGGTCAATCTAAATAAGCTATCTATCAATCAACACTTGAGTTCAAATCCTCACCTCCTCTATGTTGAAAATCTATAAATTCAACCTCTTTCCTCAATTCATTCTAGAATCACAGTCTTCAAACAATTGTCTAATCTATGCAGGAATCCCAGTGCAATACTTGAGAGCCACCTACAAGCACAATTCGGAGAAGCACAATGGAAGCCACAATGCAGTATGAGGGAGTTTCATTCATTTTTTTTATTCTTATCTTGTGTTAATTTCTATTGGTTTATGTTTGAAATTGCTTTGATAGTTAAGGATTTGGTGATTCGTCGTTATTTCCTATTTCTGCAGTAATGATTTGTAAGCATGAAACAAAATATATTCACACACTTCCTAAGGATCTTACCATTCACCAAAAATATGAAATCAACCACCAAAATTACCGCAATCATCAAAAATTATTCTGAATCAAAACATCACCGAGATACCATGTTTTACCGGTTAACAGCATGTCAGTTAACTCCATCTTTCGGATAAGATAAATCATGACCGCCAGATTGAATCACCAAGAAAAGTTGCCATCAATGAAAACCCTATACCATAAATCAAGCATCGAAGATCACCGGATGAGTGTCAATTGCAAATAATCTCCCCCTTTGGCATTGATGGCAACACTTGTGAAAAATGGATAAGTATTAAAGCATGTGAAACTTGTACATCGGATGAAAGAATGAAAGAATTATAAGGCTCCCCCTTAGATCAACAATCCAAAAATCTACATTACACCGGACTGTACACTCCATCTGTACATTTTTCACCTCATCTCGCCCCCATTGACAACAATGCCAAAGATAGGGTGTGCATCAAAATTGCCTGTACATATATACACATTCACCGGATGATCAAATATATACATGCTTCAGTATATCTGCATATGCCATCCTAAGGAACCCAAGATATGTGTTCCATCTTGCTCGCAACTTCTCCAAAATTGAAACAAAACCAATCAAAACATAATCATGAAATTATATAGCCGCAATCTCAGTAGAAGTCTACTGAGACATGTTTTGAATGCAGTCCATCTTGTGATACACTAAGGTGTCTAACCAGGGACCAATTAGGTTCCGGAGTTCACATGTCCACCTGATCATCCTCTCCTTCTCCTTCTCGAAATTCCTAATCTTCTCAGTGATATTCAAAAAATTTCCTTCAATACTACCAGTTAAGTTAGTTGTAGGAACATAAGCCTAAGAAATCTGAGCTAATTATCGTCTACAATTATCTATCTACTTGTCTATCTCAGTAGTAAAATTGGTCAAAATTAGACAAGACATAAATTTTACCGCCTTTTGCTAAGGCCTCATCAATTAGTTTTAATTCATTATCTAGCTAGGCCTTATAATTACTAAACATTTGCAAAAAAAAATTGAACTTTAGCATCTTTAAATTTTTCCGTAGCTTGTCAGGTTGATGCCTTGGTCAAAGAATAAAACTGGGTGGATATATGATCTATTAAGTTTTGAAGCTTACCGAATGAACTAGTGTTTGCATCAAGTTGGAGTTCAGGTACCACCTCTTCCAAAACTTTAATTGATTTTTCAATGAATCTCTTCTCTTCAGATTCTATTTGTGCTAACTCTTGACTAGCTTGTGCTTGGAGAGCAATAACAGCAATCATCCTCTCTGTCGGAGACATTTGATTGAATGGTTTATCAAAATTGATATTGAACTGCGGAAAACTCCCTTGGCTTTGAATTTTAGCTGTGTTAATTGCCACAAACATCAGAGTCTACATAGACTTACCTTTTCCTTTATCCGGTTCTTCCTATTTCTCTTCTTCATTCTTCTTAGTCTCAACCTATCCGGATTTTCCTTCTTTAGGTGCCTCCTATGCACCGATGTCACCACTTGGTGCACATCCTCTACCTTTGTTGATTTATCTTTTTCTTTAGCAGGCTCAACCTCAACAGAATCCAAAATTGTTGCTCTACAACATCATGAGTATCCTCTTCCTTATTTACATCATTAACCGAAAGATTTTTTGACTAAGTGGCTTCATCTTGTGAGATATTTTCTACAAGTCGGTTCTTAGTAAGAAACTTCTTCCAGATTTCACTGGTTTCTCTCCTTATTTCTCCAACTCGGCCAACCATCAGACTGTTTACACTGTGCTCGCTCCTGATTTCCTTTGTATTCACTAACAATATTAATCTGTCAATTTCTACTATAGTGATACTGGTGCACTGATTGACCAGTTCACTCTCCTTGATTTATTTGTCCATTTGGCTAGTAGATTTTCTCCTAGCATCAATACAAATCTTTGGGAAGATATTTTTCTAATTCAATCAATGCTTTACTAAATACATCCATGCACAAAATTACAGCTTCTTCAAAATGTCTTTGATCCTCAACATCCATATTTTCATAATATACAGAGATGTTCTTCAAATTTTCATCTTTAATAATTTCATCAATCAACTCTTGAATAGACAAAGGAGCAACAATATGATACTCTGTTATAGATTTATTCATCTTACCGAATTCTATAGCTTTATCTAAGTCAGATTTTGTCTTATTTCCTCTCTTGGGATTTCGTATCGGTACAGGATCATACCTTGACTTCTTCTCCTTTTGCCTTTCTTCTCATTACTGGAATGGGGTTTCCGGATCACTCTAGAAAATTCTTCTTTCTTCGGTGCTTTGGGAATGCCTGTATCTAATTCAATCTCTGATTACACTAGAGAAACTGCTACATATTCCCTTTGGGGTTTCTGCTTCTTCCTCAGAACACCTTTACCCTTTGCAGATGAACCAAAGGGTTCTACTACAGCAGAAGGTGTCTTCACTGGAGCAGGAGAAGGTTTTGTCACCTTTACCTTAACTGGAGAAAGTGCAATCTTTTGTTTCTTTGCTTTCTCAACTACATCCCTCTTAGCTCTAGAATCTCTAACTCTCTCTCAGGGATGTCCTTCTTCAACAAGAATGTCCTCCACAATCTTTGCAACTTTTCTCTTCCTTGCCGGTTCGGTGAACTTAGTATGTAACTCCATTGATTTCTCCTTGCAAGTTCTAAACCTTTCTTCTTTGTTGTCTACCAGAGCTTTTAACAAATTTTGTGTGTAGTCATCCAAAGTGACTTCATCAACCTCATATCCCTCAGGCATTATCCATACTATCCAGGGTTGAACCACTTCCATAAGACCTTCATCTTTGTTCACCATAAAGTAGATTGTCCCCTCATATTTATTTATAATTTCTTTGGGGATTCTAACTCTTTGTTTCATTTTGTCCTGAAAGGTCTTGAAGAAATCCCACAAAGCAGCATTTTGATCATCCTTGTTGCCAAGTCTATCAAGCCCCTACTTTATCTGTTGTGCCACCGGTCTATCAAAAGCCCATTGTACTCTATCGGTTCCGAGGATCAAATTCATGAAGTACAGTGCGAGACAGATAACCAAAGAACGAAATTTAAAGACATGCTTTTTATCCTACTTAATTTTCTTCAATCTTATCATCAACTCCTCCAATAGCAAATTGCACAGGTCATAATGAGCATCTTCTTTGACCATCGGATAGGCTGGATGGATAGTAGTGTCAGATACAGAATTCAGTCGGTTAGACTGATATACCTTGTAGCCAATGACCATTTCAACAAATTTAACATCATCCTCCTTGATTGTGTTGATTTTCATTGATCGCCCATCAAATTTTGAATCGATTAATTTGTTCATAGTAGGGTTTGTGACCTTTCGTAACTCGGGCTTTTCACCGGTTAGATTCAAATAGGTTACCACCCTAATCACATCAGTAGTGATCTTGTATGGTTGTTCTAGCCATATAAATTCAGCATGGATCCTTCTTAGTACATACCTCACCAATTCCTTCTCATCGAATGTCAAAAACTTTACAAAATGAGTGAAACCCTTTCTCTGCAACTACGCAAATTCCAGCTTAGGGTTGCTAATCTCATCCATTATGCTATCAGTATAAAGATCCAGAATATTCTTAAAGTCGGTTTCCTCAATCTCACAGTGAATATAGGCTCAAACATCATCAACGTGTAAAACTTTGTGCGGAATGAAAGAAAAAGCTCCAACTGACTCAACTTCCATGGATTTGTAGGAGTGTTTCTTGAATATAGGACAGGTCCTATCCTTCACTTCAATAACCAGAGAGGTAGCGATGGAAGATGAGGATGCCATTTCAAATTTTCAAAAAATGCTCTTCAAAAAATACCTCAACTGACTGACGGATGCCCTAGATCACTCGTCGGATCACTTTTTCTCTTTGATCATCTTGTTCTTTAGCTCGAAAACACTATTCACAATGTGAAGAATGGTTCTCTTATTTGCCCTTTTTAACTTTGCAAACCCTAATTTTACTTTGAAATAAATGTACCTCAAATATCCAACCATATGCCTTGTTCGACTACCAGATGCTAGAATCAGCCATCTGAATCCCAAATATCAACTAAAACTCAATTCCTACCATCTATAATCCATCGAATACAGATCTCATCAAGAGGTACTGCAAGATTTGCATTAGTTTTCCTCCCCCTAAGGCCAAAAGCCCTAGTTAACGGATGAAGGTTCTGCACCAGATTCAGGTACAAATCCATTATCTGCCTTAGATTCATCCTTCTTTGCCCACATCTCCTTATGTTGATCTCTGATCTTATCTACTTTCTCCTTTCCCTTTTTATCTGATTTGTTCTTGTCAAATAGAGCACTGTTTTTTCTTTTGCAGAATTTTACAATATGACCGGTTTTGTTACATGCTCTACAAACAACATTATTCTGCATAGGTCTGAAGTTCATCTGATTTGGTCTTATCCTGCACTGGTTAGAGATATGTGCAAACATTCCACAAGCATAGCATCTCTTGTCTTGAAGGTTATTTATTACTTCTCTACACATATTTGACTTGTGTCCAAAGTTATTGCATATGAAACACTGACCGATAAAGGTAGTGTAGCATCCGAAAATTGCAACACTTGCAATTTCGACTGCATTTGGGTCTTCACGATGGCGGCGCAACGTTGAACCTGAATGGAGACCCTGAAACCTTCTTGTGACACCAAAAACTGCATTTTTCTGCACCCTGGCCTGATCCCTCCTTGCACCCTGCTATCCCGGGACGTGGGACCATGGCGCCCAGCGCCCTGGTCCCTGGCCCTATTTTGGGCCCGGTCTCTTTTGGGCATCGGGTCTTTAAGTTTGCAAATTGGGAAATAATGTTTCCTGGTCGGCCTAAGGTCGGGAAAATCAGTCTATCAGCCCTAATTGACAAGTATATAAACTACTTTTCCTCTCCTAGAAAGGGAGAGAAAAAGAAGGACATATGTGAGCAAGACGCGGAAGCAATATTAAAACATTCAAACATTCAAGCATTCAAGCATTCCTTCAAACAATTGAGCATTCTAAGTCTCCATTCAAGGCTAGGTGTTGCATTCAAGACAAGGATTCAACCATTGAAGAGGAGATCACATACAACATACAACATACTACATACATTACACCTTCGCATGTAAGAATACAAACATTCTTACAACAAGGTATCAGTACTTGTTTACATTACAAACATTTATATTTACAGCATTCTCATTTCTTGGTTAATTCCAAAACCGGGGTTTGACCTAAAGGCAAACCCCTCATCCCTAACCCCCCAATCGTCTTCTCTTTTCTGTGTGTAGGTTGTAGGTACGTGGCTGTAATTGAAGATCTGGAATCCTTGTGCAGAGACGAACAGATCCACCTTCGTTTCGCGGATTTTTCGGAGGACCGTGTGCACGCCGGGCGCCATCGTCCCGTCAACTTTCGCTCAAATTTGCAAAACAGCACCATCTCGACATTTTACTGCTAATTCTAGGTCCGCAGCTTCATCCTGTATCCCTATCTTTGTTTATAATCAAATCTTTCCTACTTTACACGCATTCCTAGTTCAATCTTTCTATCTACATTCTTTACAAAAGAAGGTATCCTTGCTATCACAACCCTTGAAACTCATTTAGAATCCAATCTTGCATTGTGTGGGATTGGATCTTGTGGGTTTCAACCCCTCTTTTGAATGTAAAGTCCCTCCTAGGTGAAAACCATCAACCCTAGTGACCTCCCTTCTCTCTCCTCGGAGTTGGGGAGGAGAGAACGACTAGGGTTTGATTTTTCCGCTTTACAGGTAGGAACATTATTCATGTTGTTCATCATATTTTCATTGTTCATCATTCCACTATTCATCCTACTTCTACACTGACTCGCTATATGACCAAACTTGTTGCAAGAAAAACATATACCATTGAATTTATGAGCATTAGGTTGTCTTACTAGAGGATTCTTTCTCTTTTTCTGATCAGGTTTTGCATTGCCTTGTCTAGATCCAGAGGATTTACCTTTCTCAAATCCTAGTCCTTGCATATCCTTTCCATGTCTCTGACTTTCCAACATCTCATCAAGCCTTGCTGACCTAGTTTTGAATTTGTCTTTGTATTCATTAGCAGTAGAATGTTCATACCTTAAGGTAGCAATTTGTCTTTCAATTTCTTGACCATTATTCCTTGATTGTGTTAGCTCAAGCTTCAACTGATCATTCTCATAGGTAAGCCTGAAGCATTCACCAACTCTTTCCTTCAATGATTGTGCTAGATTCTCTTCATTCTTCTTTCGATCCTCAATCTCCTTATTCTTCCTAATCACAATGGGTTGCATCTCATTCTTCAAAGGGGCATTCTCTCTCTCAAGCTTGTTAACTTCATCAACTTTGTCCTAAAATTCTATGATCTGATCTTCTTTCTCCTTCAACTTGTCCATTAATTCCTTCCTCTTCTCTCTATAAACACTTGCTTGATCCTTTACCTCACTAATGAATTCACCAGTAGGATTTAGGTTCTTCTTCAAGGTACAAACCTTATTTCTAGCTACATCAAGATCCTCAAGTGCCACATTGAGTTATCTCTGAAAATCATAATCCATTGATTCAATCTCCCAAATCTTCTTCAAGTGGTTAAGCTTCCTTAGAGGAGCTAAGCTTTGATACCAATTTTTAGAATCAGGGATCACCGAGGGGGGGTGGGGGGGGTGAATCAATGATCTATCAAAAATTAAATACAAAAAATTAATCATTATCCACCAGTTAGAAATGCATAACAAAAAAGAACATAAACATGCAACACAGAATCCACAACACCAGAATTTTTACGTGGAAACCCGGAAAGGGAAAAACCACGGTGGGGTTGGAACCCTGAATATTTATATACTATGGCTAGGAGTATATAAACATTACATAGATGGGGAATGCACTTGCATTCAAGCTCATTGCCTAGAGCTCACTGCTTAATTATAATTGCCTGAAAGACTACAAATTTTAGGGAAGTCTCACTGACTTACAATTTGATTATAATGAGGAAATACAATAAAATGAACTCTCAAGAAGCATATGACAAATGCAAGAACGAGTTCTGGTTAAGCATTGAATCTCTGACTATCTTCTCTCTGTTGAATATGATAGTCCTAAAAATGACTCTGCAATATTTTTCATGTTTTAGTCAAGATTTTGGTCGTTCTGGATTAATTTTGCCCTCTACCCTATGTCATGAGGTTCAAGGTTTAGGGTTTAAGATTTATGAAATTCTAGTTAAGTCTTAAGAAAAACCCTAAGCTTTTTATATTATGTCATTACCTTTTTCCCTATTTGGGTTTCCACGTTAAATCTAGTGTTATGAGGTTTATGATGTTTATATGCTTTTGAGTTTGCATGTTTGACAGTTTTGGTTATATTACTGAAATATATGTTACCGAGGTTGAATCTGATGTTTTTATGGAAGATTAAGTTTGTATGATTCACCCCCCCACCCCCCTCTCATCTTGTTGGTTATTGGATCTGTACTTATATTATGTATCAGAAGTATCAATTGGTATCAGAGCTTTAGACTCCGGAAGAAAAGTTTAAAAGCACTTGAGTTAAATATCCAAAGATGTATAAGAGGGATGCACCGAAGCTGAACAAGTCAAGTTTCTCTACATGGCAGAAAAGGATGAAGCTACATCTATCAAGAGTTGGAGAATATGTTGTATACTATCTGAAGAATGATTTTGTTACACCGAGCACCTATCCATTGACTATGCAAGAAATAAAGGCAAAACAAGAACATATTCAAGCAATGATTGAAATAACATCTGCATTGACCGACTCAGAGTTTAATGATCTAGAAGGCTGCAATGATGCAAAGGCAATGTGGGATAAGCTCATATCAGTATATGGAGGAGATGAACATGTTCAAAGAGCAAAAGTAGATAGTCTAAGAGGACAACTTGAATCTATGAGGATGAATGAAGGTGAGAACATAACTTAGTACAGTACAAGACTAAAGGAGATTGTAAATCAAATCAAAGGAGCAGGTGGAACTATTGAAGAAAAGGATATAACAAGTAAGTTGTTGAGAACCCTTCTACCAGCTTATGCAATCCGAGTCTCTGCAATCAATGAATTGAGGTATGTACCTAATATGTCATTTTCTTTAGATGCTACTATTGGTAAGCTACATGCATTTGAATTAAGTAACTTTGATAACAGTGGATCTTCGGTAAATAAAGTTGAATCTGCATTTAGTTCTTTTCATCTTGATGAATCTAATGATTTCAATGAAAGAAAGTATAAGTACTCTAAAGGAGATCACAGTGGAGCAAGTGAATGATTTCTTAAGAACATGGAGGCAGTACACAAACTGTATGAGGAAATCAGAAAGCAAGAAGAGTTTGAAGCATTATTAGCCAAAAGGTTACCGAGAGGCAAAGGTAAGTATAAAGGAAAGCTACCTTTGAAATGTTTCAATTGTGATAAGATAGGACATATGGCTTCTAACTGTCCTGACAAAGATTCTACTGAAAAGAGAGATTACCGAGATGACAGACAAAAAGACAATCATTACAGAGGACACCAAGACTTCAGAAGAAGAGATAGAAAGACATGTTTAATAGCTGATGAGGAATCCAATGATGATAAATCAAATGAAACTGATACAGAGGAAGTGGTTTATGTGGCTATCAAAGATGGATCAGATGAAGAAAGGTGTGAAAAAAAATCCCTAATATCTCACATAAACACTAATGATTCTTGGATTATAGATAGTGGATGATCACATCATATGACAGGAGATAAACACAAGTTTGTTATATTAGAAGATTATGATGGAGGCTATGTTAGATTTGGTAATGATGCACCATGTCCGGTGAAAGGTAAAGGATCTATAACACTTCTTGACAATGCAAGATGCAATGATGTTTATTGGGTTGAAGGTTTGAAATACAATTTGTTAAGTGTAGCACAGCTAAACAACACAGGTTACCGAATAGAATTTCAGAAAGGAATTGTCAAAGTTCATGACAAGAATGGAAAGTTAGCTGCTACCGAGACACAAACAAAAGGTAACACAATTCACCTTGACTCAACTCGGAATAAGTGTTTGCATGCAAAGTTAGCTGATACCTGGTTATGGCATAAAAGGTTTTGTCATGTAAATTTTGATAATCTGATCAAAATAAGTAAGAAGCGCCGAGTAAGAGGTCTACTGAGTCTTGAAAAACCTGAGAATGTTATGTGCCAAGGATGCCAGATGGGTAAGATGACGAGATCAAGCTTTACAAGTAAGTCTTACACTTCTAAAGGAATTTTAGATCTAGTGCACACTGATCTTTGTGGTCCTATGAAAGTTCAAAGTTATTATGGTGATAAATATTTCATATTATTTGTGGATGACTATTCAAGGATGATGTCAGTAATGTTTTTAAAAGATAAATCAGAAGCTTTTCAAATGTTTAAATGGTACAAGGCAAGAGTTGAAAATGAAACAGGAAGACAATTGAAATGTCTTAGGTCAGATAGAGGAGGAGAGTTCACATCTGATGAGTTCAACTTATTCTGCAATGATCATGGTATTAAAAGACAAGTCTCTGCACCGAGAACTCCACAGCAGAATGGAATGGCTGAAAGAAGAAATAGATCTATTGTGGATTGTGCTAGAACACTGATTGAAAAGAAAGTGCCACAAACATTTTGGAGAGAAGCAATAAGCACAACAGTTTACACCTTGAACCGAGTACAATTCAAGAAAGGTACTTTGAAGACACCATATGAAATTTGGTATGATAAGAAACCTAATGTAAGTTATTTTAAAATCTTTGGAAATAGATGCTATGTTCACAAAGATGATAGAAATGGCAAGTTTGATCAGAAGAGTGAAGAAGGAACATTTCTAGGTTATTCTTCTAGAAGCAAAGCATTTAAATGTCTGATCAAATCATCTAACAAAATAGTAGAAAGTGCAAATGTAAAAATTGATGAATTTGCAGAAAGAAATGATGAAGGAAATTCCAAGGAACCAGAAGACTATGATGAATTTGTCTATGGTCAACCGATAAGTCTTACCGAGAAGAATGTTGAAGAAAATGAAGAGAATATCCAGTTACCGAGTGATGAAGAAGATCATACAGAGCCTATCGAGCCTGTATTAGCCAAGTATGTCAGAAGACATCATGCACCAAGTCAGATTATAGGAGATAAGGATGATCCAGTGATGACAAGGAACAAACTGAGACAGAACACATGTTTGATATCTGAATTTGAACCAAGAATAGTGAAAGAGGCATTTAACAGTGAAGATTGGATAAATGCTATGACAGAAGAGATTGATCAAATCAAGAAGAATGACACATGGACACTAATCCCAAGAACAAAGGACAAAAATGTAATCGGTACAAAGTGGATTTTTCGAAACAAGCTAAATGAAAAAGGAGTTTCATTCGAAACAAAGCAAGACTAGTTTGCAAAGGTTATGCTCAAGAAGAAGAAATTGATTATGCTGAAACTTTTGCACCTGTTGCTAGACTTGAAGGAGTAAGAACATTGTTGGCATATGCTACTTTGAAAAACTTTAAGGTATATCAAATGGATGTCAAATCTGCATTTCTGAATGGAATATTAGAAGAAGAAGTTTTTATTGAACAACCTAAAGGATTTGTTGAAGACAAGAATAAAGATCATGTATGTAAATTGAACAAAGTTTTATATGGTTTGAAACAAACACCTAGAGCATGGTATGAAAGATTGCACTCTTATTTGATTAAGATTGGTTTTATAAGGACAAGTGAGAACAACAATATGTACATGAAGAATGATGAAAATGGAATACTGATCTCAGCCATATTTGTTGATGATATTATATTTTGTGGAAATGACTCTTTATGCAAGAACTTTGGAAATGAAATGAGCAAAAAAATTGAGATGTCATTAATCGGTGAGATAAAGTATTTTATAGGTTTACAGATACTGCAAATGAAAAATAAAATTTTCATTTCTCAATCCAAGTACATAAAGGAAATCTTGAAGAAATTTGGAATGGAGGATTCAAAACCAGTAAGTACTCCTATGACTACCAACTTTAAATTATCAAATAATGATGAACCTGTATCTTTTGATAAGACACTTTACCGATCCATGATTGGAAAACTACAATATGTTGTTCACAGTAGACCAGACATAGCACATGCAGTAGGTATAGTTGCAAGATTCTCTGCAGATCCTAAGGAAACACACATGACAGCAATCAAAAGAATCTTTAGATACTTGAAAGGCACTGAGGATTATGGCTTAGTAGATCAGAAAGAAAATAATTTTTATTTAAAAGTTTATACTGATGTTGATTGGGTAGGCAACATTGATGATAGAAAAAACACAAGTGGAGGAGCTTTCTTTTTAGGAGAAAGACTAGTGAGTTGGCATAGCAAGAAACAAGGATGTGTTTCACAGTCAACAACAGAAGCTAAATACATTGCTACAGCATTGAATTGTACCAACATTGCATGGATCAAACAATTGTTGGAAGGTATAAATGAGAAAGTTACCGAGTCAGTAACTATATTCTGTGACAATACTAGTGCCATTAATATTTTAAAGAATCTTGTTATGCACTCTAAGACAAAGCACATATCTATCAAATATCATTATCTTAGAGAAGAATCTCAAGAGAAGAAAGTGGTGTTGGAGTATGTTAGCACAAAGGAACAAATAGCAGATATCTTCACCAAGCCACTACCAAGGGACACTTTTGAATATCTCAAAAATAAGTTAGTGGTCCTACCCCCATCTTCTACTCACTGACCGAGTTCAGTGAAAACATCAATCCGATGACTTTATCAAATATCTTTTAGGAGTTGATGCTGCATTATACACTTTAGGATGTTTTCTAAAGGTGTACAGGAATTATTCCAGGAAATAATATAGGGAACAGGAATTGAAGACAAAATGCTCTGATCGAGACTGAATTGATACACAATAGCAGGAAATCACTTCATACAGACAGAAATTATGTTTTAGTTCTTTACTTTTTGGCATTGTTGTCAAAGAGGGAGAAGACTAATATCGGGGGAGAAGACTGAGAGAAGACTGAAGATTGGAAAGAAAACTGAAGAAAGAGGAGAAGTCTAATGTATGGGGGAGAGCATTTCAGCATTTCAAAATCACAGCAATCTGAATCTTTTAAGGTCAAATCAATTGGTTTTGCCATCAATGCTAAAGGGGGAGATTGTTGGCAATATAGCATTATAGCAGACAATGAAAGATTGTTGGCATTTCATAAGGATATTGAGAAGGTTGTTGATGATTATGAATATAACTGATTAAAGATGTTTACTGTCTTGATATTATTATTTTGTCATTGATGTCAAGAAATTGATTTTCTAATTCAGTATGATGTTGTCATATCTTGAGAAGTATGATATGAAGAATATAAAGTTGTCGGTAAAAGACACAGGAAAGAATATGATTATTAAGGAGATGAATAAGGTATTCAATGGGCAACTACTACCGAGTCAGACAATGGTGAGATCATGATGTTTAGATTGTTTTAACATCATACATATGTTGTAAATTATAAAGGTTAATACTATACTATGTTATCAAGCAAAGAACCTAGTCGATAAACCCTAAAGAACCTAGTCGGTAAACCCTAAAGTTATCGCTATCAGTTAATGAAGGCGGAATGTCTACCGAGTGAAGTTTAGTATTTACCGAGTTGTTACCGATTTGCAACTGAGCTATAACAGAATGCATTAAATGTTTACATGCGTTATTTAATGAAGGAAGCTGATGAGCTGGAACTGATTGAATGATTGGTATGTCGTGCATGAAGTTTGTTAATGAATCTAAGGCAATAGAAAGTCGACATGAAGATCTACAGTGCAGATTGAACCGCAATACCGTGGCACAAGTTCCAAGACTAATATGCAAGTTCCAAGGTGGGGTAAAACATTTTCAGATCGAAAGATGCATTGAACCTGGACAAGATCGAAGATCTGATGGCTACGATTGATCATGGGAAATGTGATCAAGGAGATTAAGCGATTACCTAATTGTTTATAAATAGGAAATTGTTGATAAACAATGTATGCGGGCAAGTGTATGCACAGGGATGCTACATAGTGATTACCGAGCACAAAAGTTTGAAGACTTGTTTGAATAACAGAGTATAGAAGCCCAGCAGATGGACAAGATTAGTTCTATGTCTAGATTGTATTGAACAAATAAGAATCTGCTTTAGCATTTTAGATGTGAAGTTGCAGATAGATTTTTATTACTGTTATTTTGTGAAAGTGACAGAAAATCTCTTAACCGAGTGGACTTAACAGTCTTATTTGTAAAACCCTCTAGCAAGGTGACATTCTGATTGAGTGTTTGAAATGCTTTAACAAGGTCACTTCTAACAAGGTGAAGATCCTAACAGATTTGAGGCAAATCCCTTAACCGAGTCACATCTAGCAATGTGTTTGTAATCTTTAGAAGGATTTGCTTTTAACCAAGCATACTCTAGAAGAGTATATTTCTTAGTGGGTCCGAAATCCCACAGTGGTTTTTCCCTATTTGGGTTTCCACATTAAATCTGGTGTTATGAGGTTTATGATGTTTTTATGCTTTTGAGTTTGCATGTTTGATAGTTTTGGTTATATTACTGAAATATATGTTACCGAGGTTGAATCTGATGTTTTTATGGAAGATTAAGTTTGTATGATTCACCCCCCCCCCCACCCCCCCCCTCTCATCTTGTTGGCTATTGGATCTGTACTTATATTAAGTATCAGAACTATCACTCAAACCCTCATGTAGCTTGTCTGCGATTAATTTTGTCCAATCAATGTATCTTTTATCGCCAAGGATGGCCTGAATGAAAAAGTACATCCAATCCTCCCAATAGAAGGCAATTTGGTTCCCCCTTACTCTATGTAACATGATGACTATATCCTTTACTTCTCTGATTAAGTATTCCCAGGTTAATGGACTTAACAGTCGAGAACCTCTCCTTTCAAATTTTAGCAAACAGTTTCTAGCAATGACACTTCTACAAAATGATTTCTTCTCAGAGAAAATACCCTGAGACTTACCCACCATCCAATCCTCATACTGCTCTTTCTCGGGAATTTTCATTATAGCGATAATGACCTCTCGACTAATCCTGAGTAGAACCTCACAATCGGCACCTTTTATACATCTCTGAGAAGGGTCGTATCTATTCATGCACTCCAAAACCAGCTCAGGACATGACACCGCTGGAGGGAAAGTCAACGCTTCTACTAACCCACTATCTAGAATTTTTTGCATTAAGGGAGAACTAGTAGAATTTCGTGCCCTTTCATGAAATTCATCTGAATCTACTGACGATAGGAAAGTGTCCCCTAATTCAAGCAGGGAACAAACTAACCCTGACCTTTGGTCTATCTTAGGCAATGTGGGTCTCATTTTGGATTTACAAACATAAAAAGAACAACAAGGGAAACAGACTGAACCAATTAAACTACCAAATAAAACTTCCAATTTATGAAATCACAGGAGTGAGTAAATTTTTTAACTCACCTTTCATGCAAAGCTCTGGATTTAAAGGGTCAAGAAAAAAACATATTGCCTGCGCAAATCCTCTACTTACCAAATTGGGAAAATGAAAAAGGCAAAGTAATTATTTTTAAAAATAATTTTGAGGGCAGGTTTAAAAATCAGTCACACGATTTTCATGCCAAATTACTCTGAAAACACTTATTTTTGACAATTCATTAATTACAAATCTTTTCCCTTCATATCTTTCCTTTAAATGATTATTCTCAAGTACAGTATTTCATCGCAACTCATTTCCTCGAGGTTCACCTTTTGAATCCCAAATATTCCTTATATGATTGTTGTTGATGCAGCGCTTCTTTATTTCCAAAGCCATCAATCCTTGAACCCTGAACTTTGAACTTTGAACCCTTCGAAAAGTGGCTCAAAAGTTCAAGTTCAAAAGAACAGAAAAGGACAAACCAGGACAAAAACACCAAAATGTCATGGCTCACATGTTACAAGAACATGACTCAGACAAGACTCGACTTTCAAAACTTTGAACCGTGAACCTTGAACTTTTTGAAAAGGTTTAATAGTTAAGGTTCAATGACAATTGTTACAAATACCTTTAACTATTTAAAAACCAAGCTGTCATACAACATACTCCGCTTGAACTTGAACCTTGAACTTAGAAGAGGTTCAACCGATAGGTTCTAGTTCAAGAAAAACTTCAACAAGACAAAAACCGAGACTTACACAATCCCAGAATAAATGAACACTCCTTATTTTGATGATGTGAGAACAAAATGCCCAAGAAAATGGGGAGGGTAAACATCGGCTCTGAATCGGGACCAAGACTGTAAAGGACTAGGGACGAATTTAGAATCTCTGGTTTCACACAAAAGATAGAAAATAAGGACCAAGACCAACAAAACTAACACACCAAAATCGACACAACTGAGAAAAATAAAACTAAGCTACAAAAGGCGCAGGGGACTCGTGCTTTACAACTTCTAGAGCTTAAGATCCTATCCATTATAAGACAGGGGAAGAATAGTACCATCAACATAGGCAAGCTTGAAAGAATTAGGCCCCTTGACTTCATGAATAAAAAATGGACCTTTCCATAGTGATTCAAATTTACCATGTGCTCCTTTAGGTTCCATTCTTTTGTCCTAGAGTAAGACCTGATCTCCCTGCATAAATTTTCTAGGTCTGGCTCTTTTGTCAAAAAAAATTTTGACACGCAACTGATGTTATATGATCCGATAAACAAGTTTATCCCTTTCTTCCTCTATTTTCATCAAATGCATGATTCTTTTCTCTAAAGAATCCTGAAAAAATATGCATCCTCAACAACCGTCTGTAATTTTGAGGTTGTCAGTTCTAAAGGAAGAGATAGTTGTACTCCCACGCCATACACTAATTCAAAAGGAGACATCCCTATTGCCCTTTTAGGAGACGTCCTATCCGCCCAAAGAGCCTCATACAGTTTCTTGTGCCAGACTTTCGAATTCTCACTCACCAACTTTTTCATAATGTTTATCAAGTTCTTATTGCTGGACTCCGCCTGACCATTGCCTTGCGGAGAGTAATCTGAAAAGTGGGAAAGAGAAATTCCATGATCATAACAAAACATAGAGATTTTTGTTGAAGAAAAATTCAGAGCATTATTAGTCACTATCTTCTGAGGAACTCCAAAGTGAACCAGAATGTTTTCTTTCAGGAAATTACAAACCACTTCAAATGTAGTCTTTCATACAGGAACGACTTCCACCCATTTGGTAAAATAATCATTTCCGTAAGTATATGTGTGTGTCCAACACTTGAGGCAGGCGACAATATGATAGACTTATAAAGCACTAAGAGGAGGGGCCGAATCAGTGACAGCAAAAACAATACCACTTTAAACACAGACTGCTAAAGACAGTTAACCAGTTTACTTAATACTATGCATGCAATCCAAAATGGTATTAAAGCATCCACAATAAGTAAAACATCCACCATAACACAAGTGTTTATACGTGAAAAACCCAAGTGGAAAAAACCACGGTGAGATGGGACTCACAAGTTAACTATCTGCAGTAATAGGTAATTGATTGGTTAAGGTCTACAAAAGTGCTCTACTAGGAGTGAATCATATTAAAGATCCCAAAGCCCTATTAGGAGCTATACCCTGTTAAAGGTAGTACCCTGTTAGGAGTAACCTCGGTAGAGGATTTTAAACCCAAACTAATGGATCACATGGTTAGAGGATTTGTACAATGAAGCTTGTTAGAGATTACCTGGTTAGGGAATTTGACTATTGTAGTAATTAGAAAACAACAGGTGGTGTGACCTAAAAGTAGCACATCTTCCTTGAATAGATCCTCTTTTGCTCACTCAAAACAGCATCACCAACATACTCTGCAATGCCTTCAATAAATTGCAACAACTTAACACTTCTATTTCGCATCATGAAAATAGTTCATTACAATGTCATTATATAGACATTAGATATAATGTCGGCTCAAGAATCACATCACAATTTCCTAGGTGCAGTGTATCTGAATAATCTAACATAGCACATCACAAATTGCCGTCAAATCTATCGGTTAGGGATAACTCATCACGACCAGTGATAACTCATCACACAATCCGTGAAACTGATTGGAACACCGATACCGATTAAGAGTTAACCTCTTCCAACTTATAGACCGATTTTCCTCTATTTACTTCCTAGTTGATTTCTATTGAATCTCCAAGTTGGTGTCATGCCATTCCGGCATATACCAGTTATCTACATATATCGGTTAGACACCTTCAAAACCGATTGGACTTCTTTATGCATATAATATCAATTTTGCAATACAAAGACTTAGGAGTAATATCGGTTTGTCTTAACTAAGATGACTATGGCAATGTGAACATATGTGTGTGTATACATGTGCCATCAATGACAAAACATAAAGTCATCTATTACAATCATCATAAAGCCAACAATCTCCCCCTTTGGCATTGATAGCAACACTTAGAAAATTTTACAACTTTACAACTAAGTGTGCTTACAAAAATTGTACAAACATATTTCTACTGCCCCTTAACAACACATACAAAATTTTCACAACACATACATATTTCTACTCCCCCTTTGACAACAATGTCAAATTGAAAAGTAAAATACATATATATTATATCAAAAGTTGCATCAAAAACTACATATACAAAAATATAAGTCTTTTCAAGGAGTGTTCACTGCAATTTTCAAGAAAATGTCATTGAAAATGATCTTCATTGGAGTAAAATCATTATGCCATGTTTCTAATAATGTTTCAGTGATCTCAATGGTTGTCATAACTTGTGCGGCAAATTATTCCATTGCATCCACTGTGCTCATCTCTGGAGTCACTAAAGCCGCTTATGCATCCTTGTATGTCCGTTGTAAAATGTCTACTTTAGGTCTCAACTAGTTCTTTAGTTCTTTCAAGGATCGGAGTCTCTTAGCCTATTCACAATCGTAAATATCTAACCGATGTTACAAGTCATCAACTGATTTGCCAAATGCTAAGGCTGAATCTTGTAAAGGTATGTAGGCGATACATATCCTTTCTAGTTCTTGTTCTGTCTCTTCTCGCCTCTTCTTCAAATCGGGATAGAAAAATGAATCGTTAGATGTATAGGCCAATATCCTTCCTCCAGTTTCAATAGCAGTCTTCAAAAGATCTTTATTTAGAGATAAAGCAATCTTCCCTGTATCAATATCTTTCACTATTTGCTTCCTCTTTTCCTTATGTAATTCTTCTCAGCTAAAGTCTGAGCAACTTCTTCAAGAGACTTCAGTTGGTCAAAAGCATCAGCAACCAACTGACCAAGCTTGTCGATAGGGGTTGTCACATTTCCAGTGTCAGTCTCTGGTAGGAGACTTGACAGAATCTCAACATAAGTTTGATTTTTTTCTGCTTCCTTTCTCTGCTCTTCCAATCTTTTCTTTTGAGCTCTAGATTGCATCACTGTATCAATCTCCATGAGTTCAGATGCACTCATATTATCTACATCTATAAGCCCTTTGATGCCTATTGAGTCATCCTCATCATCAATTTGTTGCTTTACCTTCACTTTTTCCTTTTCATCTAGTATCTTCTCCTCTGTTTTCTCTCTCTTTTCAGTTTCTTTCACTTCAACCTCTTTCTTCGGTTTCTCTTTCTCTATTTCTTATTTGTTTCTCTTATGTATCTATTGGAACCAGTGGCAGTTGATTTTCTACTTGGTGTTCTTTTTCTGGTGGCAGTTGAATATCCACACTAGGTTCAATGATCGGTGCTTCAGTTGCTTCCTTTGTAATAGTAATGACCGGTTGCTATAAAGGTTCCATAACTGGTTCAATGATATTACCAGTTGTATCAATAGTATCCTGGATTTCATCAGTATCATCTACAAAGATAATTGGTAGAGAAGTAGTGTCATCCTTATGCTTAATAGGATAGATCTGGTACAATAATTTCTTCATCTAACACTGGTTGAGCTCCAGACTCTGTTTGATCAGTTTTATGAGACTTAATTTTCTCATGCATCCTTTGAATATTTTTTGCTATATAGTGAGTATCAACTTCAACAGATTGAACCTTTCCACTCAATAACTTCAATCTTCTTGCCTTAGAATGAAACTGTCCTTTGAAATTATCAAGCAATGCTAATAATTCATCTCTAAGTAATTCAGGAAAATATTGAATGATAATTCTATTAATAATTTATTGATCTTGTTCAACAATCATTTTCCACTTATTTACAAGAACAGAATACAAAGAATCAGAAATATCCTTTTCAATATCATGAGGTAACCGATTGTATTGACACAAGTGGTTGATTATCTCTTGAATAATTTGTTGCTTCTGATCATCATCAAATGAATCAAAAAATTCTTTCACATTATCAAACCTATTCCTCCCTAATGTTTTTATAGTTCTCTCAAAATCAGTCATAGGTTTGTCTTGGCACTGGAACCCGAGCAACTGATGTCTTCCATCTTGAAACATCGACCAAGAAAATACTCAATAGAACATGGAAGGATGAGAGAGATAAGCATGAGATGAAAGAAATTCTAAGGAGAATGGAAAAGTATATTGAAGCAATTAATAATCCAAACCCTCATCCTTTGTCGCAGATTCCAACGTCCTTTGACCCTAAGTCACCTGCTAATCAAAAGACCCTCGAGAAAATACAAAAATGCAAGTTGGTTGCAGAACCTGTGATGGAGTGGTTAGAAGGAATTCATAAATCAGGTGCGGAGTATATGATTAATTTTTGCAGAGTTTACGATGGAGCATTAATGGTGATGAAGGAGTTGGAAGCCGAAATCATAAATTTTAAAAATGAAGAAGGTAAATGGGCAGCGAAAGCCGCACAAATGCGAGAAGTCCAAATCTATGGGGTAATGAAGTTTTTCTCTGAGAAACCTATAGCTAGCTTAGATGATAGTATTGTGTATGTTTGCCAGAGAAATATTGAATGGAGGAATTCTCTCATAAAGCAAGCTTATCAAGAATCTGCAAAACTAGTGGACCAGCTCGCAGAATAAGTTTCATCCATGTGTAATGAACTTGTGTGCATCGAGATCAAGTGTCTGAAAGATGATGGGAAGACCCTCGAAGCTGTGGAGGTTATAACAGAATCATTTGAAGGCAAAATTAATTATGTCAAAGATGCTAAGGACCTAATTTTGAATGATCTGACTACCATTGCAAAGATTGAATCTCTTTTGTTCTTATGCATTGGACACTTGGACAGTCATTCCGATAAAGTTACATAGGTTCGTAGGTAAAAAGAGGTCTGGAAGGAGAGAATGATACACGTGGGACTCCGTCATGGTGCTTTAATTTGAGACTTCTTTGTTGCTTACGTTAAATGGAGGAATGCAGCAACTGTCAAAACTGTTTAGCCCAATCAGAATGTTCCATAACTACTTTCTTCTCATGTACCATGTTAAGGTCCCCTGTTAGTACCTTATCATTGATTTTGACAGATTTAGGTTTTTTTAGTTTTAAGTGAACTTCTCTTAAACTTCGGGGTGGAAATATTGAATTTTCATGTTTCCCTCTTTAAATTGTTAGCCAGGTTGTAGCTATAAAAACTACTTTCTAATACTCTGGAAGGGTCGAAGAAATTTTGTTAGTTTGTTGAAGTAAGCTCTAGATACTTTATCTATTTTTCAAGATATGAGGAAAGTTATTCATCTGTGATTAAATATATGAAATCGATTTTGACAATTTGAATTTGTGTGTTTAAATCTAGGGAATTTATTTCTATGTGAATAAATTCTTGTTCAAATTGATCTCATTCCTCATATTGAAAATACTTACAAAGTTAAGAGTTGAAAATTCTTCTTTCATTTCTATGCATTAAGTTGGATCAATTAAGATAGTCAGTGAGCTATTTTCTTAAATTGATATGATTATTTTGCATCTTCGTAGAATATTGATGTATGGAGGTGAATGCCTTTAATGCTTTCGGGTTAAAAGTGTACATGAACTCATAGATTAAGTTAATTCATTGAAGATCCTTGAAGGGAGTTGTAACTTAATTCAGAGGAGAACGAATTATTTTCGTTTATCCCGCTGTGCGGTTGCAAATTTGTCTTTAAAGGGTAACGGAAGTTAAGTAAAGAATAGAGATTTTAGAGAAGCCAAATCTATTAACCAACGGATTTTTGGCGACTCTGCTGGAGAAATGGACTGAACCAATTGAACTACCAAATAATGTTTCCAATTTATGAAATCACAAGAGTAAGAGGAAAAATTTTAACTCACCTTTCATGCAGAGCTCTGGATTCAAAGGGTCGAGAACAAAAAATATCACCTACGCAAATCCTCTACTTACCAAATTGGGCAAATGAAGAAGGCAAAGTAATTATTTTTAAAAACAAATCTTGAGGGCAAGCTTAAAACTCGGTTACAGGATTTGCTATGATTTGTAACCACATACTTCTTCATGCCAGATTACTCTGAAAAGACTTAATTCTGATAATGCATTAATTACAAGTTTTTTCCCTTCATATCTTTCCTTTTAATGATTATTCTCAAGTACGGTCTTTCATCGCAACTCATCTCCTCGAGGTTCACCTTTTGAATCTAGAATATTTCTTATATGATTGTTGTTGATGTGGTGCTTCTTTATTTTTAAAGCCATCAATCTTTGAACCTTGAACTTTGAACCCTCTGAAAAGTGGCTCAAAAGTTCAAGTTCAAAAGAACAAAAAAGGACAAACCAAGACAAAAACACCAAAATGCCATGGCTCACATGTTACAAAAACAAGACTCAGACATGACTCGACTTTCAAAACTTTGAACTGTGAACCTTGAACTTTTTAAAAAGGTTCAATAGTCCAAGTTCAATGACAATTGTTACAAAGACCTTTAACTCTTTAAAAACCAAGTTGCACTACAACATACTCTGCTTGAACTTGAACCTTGAACTTAGAAGAGGTTCAACCGACAAGTTCCAGTTCAAGAATAACTTCAACAAGACAAAAACTGAGACTTACACAAGCCCAAACTAAATGAACACTCCTTATTTTGATGATGTGAGAATAAAATGCCCAAGAAAATGGGGAGGGTAACACAGTGTGAAACTAAATCCGCCCCCCTCCTCCATAGCTTGCCTCTCCAAATCATTGATGGCATCCTATGTAAACAATGGAGGTTGTTCCCGCTATGTCCAATCACTGTAAGAACCTATATCATCCAAATCAATTGGACCAGTTGGTGCTTCCTTTACCTTCCTTATATGCAATTGAAGATTATATTACACAAAGACAAGGTAATTGAGGTGTTTTTGAGCTAACTTGCTCCTCTTCTTCATATGGATGAACTCAAACAAGCTCCAATTACACTCACAACTAGATGAACTACAAGGCTAACATAAGATTCTTAGGGCAATTTTTTTGAGATTTGGGGTATTTCCTCACCAACTTTGCCACCAAGCATCTGCACAATAAAATATTAAAAAATTATAAAGCAAAGTGAAAAGTGAAAACATATTTTACCAGTTTATCAATTACTTTAGACCCGAAAATCCAAGTGGAAAATGTTATATCTGGGATTGAGTGATTCTTCATCTCCTGACCAGCTCTGAAGAGAATAGCTTACCCCTTGCTTCCTCATAATTTTGGAGTTCATCCACAACAAGGCCTCTCACCTCAAACCTCAAGTATCATCCTCTAAATGCATATAGTGAGGCCTTCCATGACCTCTCCATTAGGATCTGTGTAAGAATCCTTGAACATAGAACAAGAGTTGAAGAAGTACCCTACTTCATGAATGGAGTGGTGGAGCTGATTGTTCCACCTCTTATCAAGAATTTCCCAAATGGGATCAAATTTGAGTCTTTCCCCCTTGTAGTAATTTTTTATAGACTCCTTGGCCCTATCCATTGCCTCATAAACATACTCCATTGAGGTTTGATCCCTATCTACCAAGCAGAGAACTTTAACCAAGGGCTTTGACACCTAAAATTAAAAAATACAAATTACAAAAATATTAATTATTGAAGTTACAAATTAAAAATGAGAGACTTGAATCAAGAATAATTAAATATTCAAGTTTTGAAGTTACCTTTACAATCTCTACAACCTTTTTGTGCAAATAGGTTATCGAAAACTATGCATGCAACACCCTCTCCTTCAAACTTCTTTGAATAAAGTGAGTCTAACCATGCTTGAATCACAAACATTTGTTTCAAAGAAGTCAATGCACCAAGAATGCTTTGCAACGTCAAAAAAATCGTTGCAAACCTTGTGATACCCGCTCTTACAAAATCTCTCCCTTGGGTGTGAAATCTCATCAAGTGAAGAACCCAAGGGTGATTGTAAATATATTTTATGATCATTCTTGCATCTTCCACAACTAGAGTCACCCAATCAAGTTTTCTTATGTCCTCCAAAAGAAGGTCAAGGAAATGTCTTTCACAAAGTGTCCAAAAAAGAGCGGGGTGCCTATCTAGGAAGATTTTACTCGCTACCACATATGCTACTGCATTATCTATGACTATTTGTACCACATTCTCAACTCCCACCTCCATGACAATTTGCTCCAATATTAAAGTCAAAGTCACAACATTTTTCAACTTGTTGGAGGCATCCTCCAATTTCAAGAACACCACATTGTTCTTGCAAGCAACCAAAAAAAATAATTATGGTGCGGTTTTTGTCATCTGTCCACCCATCAGAAAGAATAGTGTAGCCATATTTCCTCCATTCTTTTCTTTGGTCCTCCACCACTTCTTTTCCCCTATCAACTTCATTTGTGAGAAACCTACAAGAACAAAGTGAAATTAAGTCAGTACACAATTTTGATTATATAAACAAAAAAAAAACATTTTTTTGTATTAAGTATCATAGAACAATTACAAACTTATTACAAATATCAGTTCCTTTCGAGCAAGCTTATTACAAATACTATCTCCTTTCCAGCACAAATACAAGCTCCTTTTCGAGCACCGAACTAGAAACAACAATTGGAAGACCAAGGGTCACAACTTAAAAATCCACTTTAAACAATGTGAAAAATACAACCAATGGAAGACCAAAAGTCGCAACTTAGAATTCCACAAAGATGTCCCTCTTGGGAGTTGAACTTGGGTCTCCACATTGAGAACTCAATGCTTTAACCAACTAAGCTCAACCCCCTGGACCAAAAAAAAAAACATTTAAAAATGAAATCAAGTGGATTGTTTATTAACCTCCCACCCACATCCCTGCGAGAAGGGGCCTTGCATCCTTTTCCTGAAATTGTTAATGTGGTAACCAAATTAAGCCAATAAAGATTGTCTGCCACATTGAAAGGGATGTTGTTGAAGTACCAAAAATTGACACATGCAATGTCTATTTTCTCATGCGCCTCCCTATTTCATCCAATTGCCTCTAATGATGGTTGTTCTCCATATGTGTTCCTAGGCACAAAATAATTACCTATAGACTGTGTGTTTATGATTGTGATGTAGCAGGTTCTCTACTAGAAGAAGTAAAAGTGGTGGCCGAAGTGGTGTTGAGTTTGCGGATACATGGGCCACGACGAGAGCCCACTATGCCCTGAAGTGCTTCTTCTTCTTCTTCAAGGTCAATTGAAGCACCTTGAGATTCAACTATGGTTTCTCTCATGGCTAGTTTTACCCTCATCCTTTGCAACTTTTTCTCTTCCCCAGCTACAAGAATGACATTAACGTCTCTTTTTATTTCTTTTGTGGCCCTAAGACATACCCTAGCATCATGCTTATTAATGTTTGCAAGGTGGTATTTGAGACGGTTTATGCCTCCATGAAATATTTTGTCACATTTAATGCATATCACTAACCCAAGTTCCAGTCCTTCATAGGCATACCTCGAAGTCCTATCTCTAGCAACTTAAGGAAGGGTGCCTACATATCTAGATGGGAATGGTTCCACTGACCAGTTATACTCTAAAGCTGAAGCAAAAGTTGAACTACTTATTTTTGTCATTATAAATTAATGGTTAACTGTTAACCTACACATACAAAGTGAAAAGATAAAGTTAATATTTTAGTTAAAAAATTTAGCAAACTATCTAAATTAGTTTAAATAATTTTAGACATAATTCAAAGTTTAAAAATAAATTAAAAAAACTATTAGGGTTTAAATTTTTTTGAAAAACTAGAGATTCTTCAAAAAAAGGGAAAAAATCAACAAAAATTGTCAAAAATGGTGTTAAATCTTGTTTCAATGACTAAATCATTTTTGACTACTTAGGAATGATTTTCTATTCATCTAGATGCAACAAAAAACAAATAAAACGTTTTGAAAAAACAAAGGAAAAAATCACAAAATCTACCTGAGAATCTAATTTTGCTTCAAAAACAACTTCAAATTCGCTTAGAATTGGCAAGAATCAATGGAAAACAATTTGCAAATGTTTGGGAGAGCGTTTTTCCCCTTACTAGCAAAATACTAAACACAAAATGATCAAATGAGCTGCTTTTTTTACGTTTTCTGCTTATGTTCCAAGGCGGACGAGTTTTCGGCCATTTTTTGCAAAAAAACTCGACGAATAAAAACTCACGAGTCAATGGCGTAAAAACTCGCTTGGCCAAAACACTCTCACCGAGTTTACAGCGAGTGAAGCAGTCACCAATGAGGAGGGACCTCAAGGAGATCAATCCAAACCGGTCAGCAAGAGTAAACACAACGGAAACACACAGATATGATGGACGGAATGCAAAACAGATAGTTTTCTTGCATGAAATTTGATTACATCCAACCAATAACAACCGAGTTACAACATACCAGCACACAGGCCTCGTAGAATAGGTCACAACCGAGACCTTAAATTGAAATATCTATCTTCTAGGCACAGTCTATCTATCTAATATTCTGATTTATTCTCCTTGATTGCATTCTAAAGCACGGTTACAAATATATATATCAATCCAAAGGATCCAATCGGTCCAAAAGGGATCAAAACCCGAAGAACAAGACCTAACGTGCAAAATGAACAAGGTCGGCCTCCGCCAAGAGATTCCTCCGAAAAATTCAAAGGATGAAACGTAGAAGGTCAGCCACACGCCAAGAAACATCAAGATCAACGTCCAAGGCTCTGCAAGCTTCGGAATGGGTTTCAGTAGATCACCATAATAGGTCTCAAGCAACCGGTAACAAGAAACTGTCATGGAAACCAATAGCGATATCTTGTCGGTAAGTGATCCAAATGAGATGCAGTTTGGAAGCAAGAAAGATGATCAAGTCATCAAGTAGAATCCAAATCCACAAAATCCGGTGAGCCAAAAACGAGACACACAGAAAGGAAAACTGAAATTGCAAACAAAAAAGAAAATGTTTTTGGTTGATGCAAGATTGTTGTGAGTCGGGGATGCTCCTGCATCAGCAAGTGGTGCATCTATGTTCTCAAATTTGGAAGGAGTTGCAAGCTGAAAGGCTTTGATACAATGTAGGAGTAGAACTCCAAAGCCACTATCACAACTTGCAAAAACCTTCACAAGAGAACCTGATATATCACCAAATGAGATAAAATATATTGAATTGAAATAAATTATAAATGTGCATAATCTTGTTTATATAGGGAAGGCAAGAGAGCGAGCACCAATGAGGTGTGAGGGTAGCTACAACCACCTGCGAACTAATGGCACAAAATACTAGATGAAGGTGAAAATAAAATATAAATAAAGTTTACCTACTACCTAGGAAAATGATATACTTAAGTAAATTTAAGATTGTGAGTAAATATTAATTTACTCCAACACGAGAAAATATTTTAGTATGCTTAAAAAATTTGGTCCTACTAAGATAAATCCTATCATAAAGATAAGCTCTTAAAGAATTTAGTCTTTATACGATAACAATTTCCAAACTCAAAAAAAAAAGGATCCCTCTACCCATCAAGATGTGACAATTCAATTGATCTCCTTGATTTCATACAAAATAACTTTATACCAAAAAGATGACAAAAAATATATTTTCATAAGAAAAATGTGTTTATAACAATATATCTAATCCTAGATCAATCATAATATAAATGACACATCTAACAATCTTAAGAACAAGAAAACATATCCCTATCCATACACTTCATTTATTTTTAAATATTGTAAACATGATGAGATTTGATTATATTTACATACATATAGACCCTCGTTACAATTAAAATCTTTATAGAACATGAGAATAAGCTCTTCGAATGATGCATGTAATCCTCCTATAGTATTTGATAACTAATCACCACACTAACATAACAAAAGTGCAAAAGATGGAAACAAAGTATTTTAGCCCACCATGATCATAACAATCAAACTTAAAAAATGCAGATATTGAACAATTTAAACCAGGCCACAGCAGAAGAGAAACGCATAGCTTGGCCACGTATAAAAACTTGACATAATAGGAATGATAAACGCATAAAGGCACACCTAGAGATCAGTAAAGACAAGAGACAATGCCACAATTGATTTTTATCGAATTGATAATAATTAGAAAGCCATAGAATGATAAAAAAGCCAAAAAGTAGGCAAAGAAATGGTATGAATAAAACAATCTCTTCCAACTTTTTTGATTTGTGATAAATTTCTTACAATAAAATCCTAGCTTGAGATCATACTTTGACTTGAGACATGTCATCTTCCACTTTCAAGGTGTGGGTCGTTGATTTTTAATTTTAATTTAGAGCTCTTAAATGTGAATTTGAGATCAACCATCAACGTTAACTTATCAATTGGTGGCGTAGGGTTTGAAAAAGTGCATACGCCACCACTAATCAAATCAATTAAAGTTCTTCCCAGCTGTAGAAAATTCCATAAAAATGTCCTTCTGAACATAAGCAGCTTTGGTCATCTTTCGCTGGAGAAAAAGCTACCAACTGATTGAAAATTACTGCTAAGAAAAAGAAATGCAGGGAATCCCGACATTAGAACAAAATAATAGTTAGAACAGTTTGGAGTATTCTGAGGATAGAGCAAAGGTTTACAGAGTAATAGTTAGAATAATATGGAGTAATCTGAGGACAATGCAAACGTTTTTTTTTTTTATACAATGGCTATGATTCTATATTTAGAGACTGTTAGAATGTTTTGATGTATGTAATAGAAAGGCTAAATTTCTAGTATGAACTGTTTAACTAAAGCCTTTATGATTGGGAAAGATGCTATGTTTCCCTTTCAGTTGTTTCCCTTTCAGTATAATAAACTTGCTGTATGTAAATTTGAATATTTTCTATAGTTAATGAGGACTGATCCTCACCAGTAGTTTAATTATAAAAAAAAAATCAAAGAAATCTCAACATTAGTTTCAAATTAGAAACTACCTTCAGTTTACAACATTGTATCTCCATCATTGTATAAAAGAAGTGGAAAATTTGTAACTTTCAAGAGACGTGATCCAATTCAGTTGAGCTTCACAGTACCTCAGATGAGGTATAAAATATGGACAATTGGTTGTGCTTTCAACTCATGATAGGCTGCATTCACATACTCCCTCTATTATAATTATTATTTCAAGATAAATAAAAATTAGGTTGCTGAAATCAAACATAAATTACCATAGATTGAGTTTAGCTTTAGGCAGATCTTGTTGAGTTGCAGCATCCGCTTCCATATTTCCTTTGACTCTGTTGGTCTCAATATTTATTTCCTGTGTCAACGTTGACAACTTCATTGGGGGTAAAAGGAAAAAAAAGGTTTTGGGATGACAATGAGGATTTGGATGGATGCAACATATTGAATGCACTTTTGATCGAAATTATTAATTAATTAAAAATAAAAAAATTATTAATTACCTAAAATAGATTTTGGGATGACAATGAGGATACGGATGGGATAGTCTCTTACCTTTTTATCGAGATTAGCGTTTTCTTTCTTCAATGATTGTTCCTGTGGACAGGAAAAATTATCACTATTAACAAAATGACTTCATCTTCACTATAAATCATGGAAAAAGAAAATTGTATAATGTTGTATCATGGTTGAGTCCAAAAATTAGTTGACTGACTATCTATTACTCGTCAAGTGTTTCTTTACTCAATTAATAAACTCATAAATACTATACATTTGAAGCCTCCAACGAGGCCTGGAATTTGACAGTCACCCCTACCTGTCATATATGAATTTTTGATGACGGTTTAGTCATTTCAATGCCTTTCATTCGACATTTTAAGAAAAATATTAACTGTCAAAAAATATAAAAGTAGAAGATTGAAGCCAAAATCATTGTCTAAGTTTCTAAATTAATACACTAATATATATTAAATGATAATCAATTAATAATTACTAATTTAGTAATAATAAACATTAAAATTTTAAAATCATATAGGTTATGACAAGTTTCGATAACAATCTTATTAAATATATTTAAAAAATTAAATTGATTAAGTTTCTAAATTGATATATAAAAAAATAGAATATATTGTAAAAAATCATATTAAAATATTTTATCAATTATATTCTATCATTTCAATTATGACAAGTTTCTAAATTCATATGAAAAAATAGGACTATTCTAAAAAATCATATTAAAATATTATAAAATTAGAAATAACTACATCCTTCCATATTCTAAATCCTTCCATTTCAAAATATTCTAAATAAATTTATATTTTTATAATAAACATTCTAAACTAATATATATATTACCTACTATATTTTTTTACGGTTTATTTATAATTTGAAGTGTCATCTATACAGTTTTAGAAATAAATAACATGTAATGCATACGTTCTACTAATTTTTTAAGCTGTCAAATACGGTTCAAAAGTGAAAAAACAGCCATTTTCCCTGTCAAATTCCAAGCCTCCTCCAACTGAAGGAAAAAAAAGGGGCGAATAAAATCAGAGCAAGATAGTGAGCTGGTTGTGATCGATCAGAGCGCGTGGAGCAAAGTGATTCGATCCCTTAAAAAAGCGCCTGCTTTTTGCTTTGAAAATCTCCACCGGTCACCAATAATATAGATAAATAAAGATTCCTTCTACACTGTCAGATTTTAAAAGTTTGTGTAGCAAATCACGAGCATATTTTCACATAACTGCCTGTGCTGATCCCGTTGTCAAGTCAAATTTGGAAAAGCTGTAAACCTAGGTGCTTGTGCCATTGCATTGGCCAAATTATGGAATTCTTTTTATTTTTATTTTTATAATAATAAATCAGAATGATTCCTTGATCATTCTGTGAGGTTTTCATGTCCAATCAATTACAGCATTTTCTATGAGGATTCAAGCCTACGATCGGACAAATCGAAAAAACTATGCCTCTGAACTTCGGCAGTTTCGTGCTCATGCACTCTGAAACAAATATGGATCTAACACTAGATCTGAATAGTCGTTGTTCATAATTGTTATCGCTGCACTAGGAGGGGATAGAGTTCTCTTATCTGCTATCAATAGATGTTCGCAGCCGCTGCATTTGTCAGAGCTAGGGTTTATCAGAAGCATCGTTGTCAGGAAAGAGAAAGAAGCCAATAGCCTTGATTTCATCCTGAAATAGTTAGAAAGGAGTGGAAGAAGGTAATAATTGCAGAAGTTAAAGAGTGCAGATCGCTTGTGGCAACAAATCTGTTCCAGATCTGTCAAAAATCGCAAAAATAAATATGAGATCACGGCACATTGTCGCTGTTTTGAAGACACTAAGCTTGCAAAATGAGAATTAGTTTTTCTTCCAAACAATGTGCGGACTCCATAAATAGCTGCAGACAGTGTTTTGAATCCAGAGGAAGATCAGGAGTGTCAGAGCTTTTTTATTCAATCGTTCTCTCTCAGATTCAGTAGAAATTTAATACAGTCATCGGACATGGCTGGTAGAGGACATTTGGGTTCATGGGCAGATGTGGGCTGGGAAGACCCGCCTCATGTTCCGCAGTGGGTCTACACGAACGGCAAATGGAAGGACATGGCGATACAGGTAAACCGGAGCGGAAATAACAAGGTTTTTCAGCCAGCTTCAAAATACTTTCAAGGCTTCTTTGGGAACAAACGCAGTGTGGCATGGAGGCAGAATAACAATAGAAGGAAATTCACTCCAAGGCGTTTTAATAATGGTACGAATCAAGGGAATTCTAAGAAGCAATTCAAGGGCTTTTCGAGGAAATGGTCTTTGGATCCGGGCAATCAGCGAACATTTGCTAGGGTTGTTGGCTTGGCAAATAAGGAGACTGCGGCTAGGGCTTCTGTTTCTTCACAGCAAGTGGGAAATAAAGTAAATGTGAACCTCAAGGAAACTAGTCCGGAAAAGGTAAGTAAGATACCTTCTGATCCTATTCTGTCGGGGGTTTCTTCATCACAGGTTTGGGCTCCTATCCCTTGTATCGATCTTTTAGGTTCCTATGTCGATAAGAAAGAGAATTGTTTGCATACGAATGCTA
Organism: Cryptomeria japonica; assembly: GCF_030272615.1. Classification (NCBI taxonomy): domain Eukaryota; kingdom Viridiplantae; phylum Streptophyta; class Pinopsida; order Cupressales; family Cupressaceae; genus Cryptomeria; species Cryptomeria japonica. Next base: position 48,823,371 of record NC_081407.1, on the reverse strand, counting down.
TTTCTAGGGAAATTTGGGGTGATCAAATTAGTTTGTTAAAGCTTTATCATAAATTGCAGAAAAGATGGGGGGATATGCATTATTTCAATTATTGTCTGCGAATGCTTTTATTATTGTCTTTGATTCTCCTTCTTTCAGAGATGAGGTATTAAGAACTTCGCATCATTGGTTTGGAAAACATTTAATTTCAATTGCGGCTTGGAAACCTTTTTTTGTTCCTTCTTGGTCTAATTCAAAACTTATTCCTTTCTGGTTTGGTTTACCTAAAATTCCTTTTGAATTTATGGATCCAAATGTTCTTGAAAAAATTGGAAATATTATTGGAAGTTTTTTAACATCTAAAATGGACTTTGTGGAGGGGGAGGTTCTGGTAAAAATTTGTGTTCTTATTAACCCTAACAATGTTTGCCCCCATACTTGTAATATCAAGTCTCATGATGGTATTTGGCACCAATCAATTGAGAAATTAGATGCGGAACTTCTTAAGTCTCCTTTACTTTTGGATGCTCCGTTACTTATGGATTTTAAGAAAAACCAACAGGTTGTTGGCTCTGTCCCTAAATCCCTTAATAAAGATAGTTTGTCAGCGAGACCTTCGGTTGAAGGATGTGGAAATGTCTCTTCGCATAAATTGGTAGAAACAAGTCACATTAATCTTGAAAAAAATTCATTGTGTCGTAGTTCTGGGAAACCAAATGATCACACTTCGGGTTCGGTCTCACTTTCGTCTTTACTGAAGACATTTTCTAATAACGGGGGTATAGTGGATGGTAATCCCCCGATGAATGGAGTGATCATCCATTGATGATAGATTTCCCTAAGATGCCAAATAATCACACAAAGGGTAAGGACGACAATTTGTCTTCATGCACTCTAAAGGAGGTTTTGGATTCTTCAAAGAATGTGAATTTAGATAAAAATGCAATGGTTGATATGGAAACTATTAAACAGGTACCTCCCATAGGTTTTCCTAATGATGCTTCTTTAGTTCAGGAAATTAAGAATTTGGTGTCTAATAATTCCCCTCTGAATGTTGAAATTAATATGGCTAATGAATCTTCCTTAGGGAATAGTAATCCGTCAGAGGTTGTCCCTATTATTATGCCAGATGAGAATTTGGTTCAACAAGTAAATGATATTTTTAACAATCATGCACATCAAATGGATGAGGGTATTACTGATAGAGTTGTTTGTTCAATTGAGAATGATTTGGGGGGTATAAATTCGACCCTTCCAATTTCTACATCTGCTAATCCTTTTGCGGTTTTGGCTACAACAGAGTTGGATTTTGAAGATAATCCATTTATCCTGGCTTCTCCAAAGTCATGCAAGAGTATACCAATTGTCCAAACAACTCCGGTTTTTTCACCATCGGTGGTTTCTCCTAGGAGAGGTAGGCCTCCAAATAATCTTAAGACTCAAATGGAAATTGATGTTGGAATTCAAAAGACTTTGTCACTTTCTCCTACTGGTGGGCAAGGGAGGCATTTGGTTTCTCTTGGTAGGCCTAAGAAAACATGTCTAACTCCTGTAAGTGTTAAAAAAAAAGAGTAAAAGATTTGTGACTAATCCTCCTGTGACAAGATCAGGGGCTGTGAAACGTAATTTGCAAGGTTGCTTTGGGGAAAGCAAAAATTCTCCGATTAATGAGAAGAGGGGAGCTTTGGCCTCCCCTCGAGAACAATGAGAATTATTTCTTGGAATGTTAGGGGCTTAAATGCCCCTAACAAGAAACACTTAATTAAGTCCCAGATGGACTTAATTAAGTGTGATATTTTTATGTTGCAAGAAACAAAGTTGTCAAAGGAGTCTGCTGATTTGGTTTTTTCATCTTGGAGAAGGTGGAATTTTCTTTCTTCTCCGGCTTGTGGTGCCTCAGGAGGTTTGGCACTGCTTTGGAATAATTATAATATTGAGGTACAGTTAGTGGCATCTGCTACAAATTGGATGTTGGCTTTAGTTATAAGCAAGATTTCGAAGGTTAAATTATGGCTTTTTAACATTTATGCTCCGTCAAGAATTCAAGGGAAGAGTAAGTTATGGGGTGAATTAAAGAGGATTTCTTCTCCCTTAAAACATGGTTCCTTTATTATCTTCGGGGGTGATTTTAATGCTATCACTGATTTAGATGAGAAAAGAGGAGGTGTTTTCCCTAATAAAAGGATTATGGATGACTTTGGGGATTTCATTTCTGATATGATCCTTTTTTTATTGTAAGTCTCAGAATGGGGTTTTCACATGGACAAACATGAGAAGGGATTTTTCTCAAATTGCTGAGAGATTACATCAGTTTTTGTTATCTAAGAATTGGATTGATTCAGATTTTGAATTCTTTTTCTCTAGTCTACCGGTCTCGGGTTCTGATCATTTTCCAATTTCCCTTTCAGTTATTGAGAATAGGGCTTCTTTTAAGTCTCCATTTAAGTTTGAGCCCATCTGGTTTAGGGATTCTTCCTTTTTGCCTATGCTTATGAAATGGTGGAATTCTACTCCTTTTTGTTATGGGTCCCACATGTTTCAGATTGCTAAGAAGTTAAGTTATTTGAAATTGAATATTAGGGAATGGATAATCTCACATTTTAAGAACATTTTTCAGAAGAAACAAAGGATTCCAGATATGATTGAGTGTCTTAATACTCATGTGCTTCAACATGGTATGGTGCCACAAGTTTTTGATGAATTGAAGTCACTAAAATTACAGCTTGAGGAGGTGTTAGCTAGAGAGGAAATCTATTGGAGACATAAATCTAGAGAGTTGTGGCTTTCAGATGGTGACAGGAACACAAAAAATTTTCATTCTTCAACTAAGATTAAAAGATGTAAGAATAGGATATCTTATATTCAGTGTCAGAATGGGAATTTATTGACAGAGCCAAAGGATATTTCTTCAAAGGCAGTTACATTTTTTAAGTCATTATTATCTTCGGAAAATGGAAATCTCAGCAATGATATTATATCTAATATTCCTCCTTTAGTATCTTTGGAAAACAATAAGATGTTGATGTCTCCCTTTTCCTTAGAAAAAGTTAAGAGTGTTGTCTTTGCCATGAATCCGCATAAAGCTCCGGGACCAGATGGTTTTACTCCTTTATTTTTTCAGAAATGTTGGGACTTTGTGGGAAATGATGTTTTATTGGCTCTCGAGGAAGCGAGGAGAAATAGGTCTATTTTAAAACAACTTAATACTACAATGATTGCAATTATTCCTAAAAAAGAGGATACTAAGACTTTTGCCGACTTCCGCCCCATTGCTTTATGTAACACTTTGTATAAGATATTTACGAAGGCAATTTCTCTTAGATTGGCAAAAATTCTACCTAGGATCATTTCATTGGAGCAAGGTGGTTTTGTTCCCGGAAGGGAAACGACAAAGGGTGCAATTGTAGCACATGAGGTGCTTCATTCTATTTCCACCCAAAGAACCCCGGCCATGATACTTAAACTAGACATGATGAAGGCTTATGATAGAGTAGAGTGGGGGGCTTTATGTGTTGTTCTTGAGAAGTTGGGTTTTTTAAAGGCCTGGGTCAAATGGATTCATGCATGTATTTCTTCTACAAGATTCTCGGTTTTAATTAATGGTTCTCCTTGTGGTTTTTTCACTTCCTCTAGGGGTTTGAGACAGGGAGATCCCCTTTCTCCCTCTTTGTTTATTCTCCTAGCTGAAACCTTTAGTTGGGCTATTAGGGCTGCTAAAGTGGGGGGCTTTGGAAAGGTATAAGGATTCATAATATTCCCCAAAGTATTTCTCATTGTCTCATTGCAGATGATACTCTGTTATTTGGACATGCTTCGTTAGTTGAGGCAAAAGTGATTAAAGGAATAATACAAAATTATGCATCGTTTTCTGGTCAAAAAGTGAATGGTGATAAATCAAAGATTTTTTTCCTTAATAAATCACAACTGGTTCAGCATAGGTTGCAATCCTTTTAGGGATTTCAGACTGGAAATCTTCCATGTACTTACCTTGGGATTCATTTCTTTGTTAAACAGGATAAGATTGGTTTTTGGGATAAGATTATTTCGGTCATTTCTAAAAGAATTCTCTCATGGAATCATAGATGGTTAACTTTGGCAGGTAAAATTGTTCTCATCAAGTCTATTTTGAATGTTGTTCCCATATATCTCATGTTTGTTTTGAAATCTCCAAAAGCAGCATTTTTTAGTTTACAGGATACTCTTAGAGATTTTATTTGGAACAATAATAAAGATGGCAAGAAGAAACTCCCTCTTTAGTTGCATGGGATAAGGTATGTTTGCCTAAGGAACTTGGGGGAACAGGAATTCGGAGTCTTGAGAATCAAAATTTAGCCTTAGGTGCTAAGTTGGTTTGGATATTATATGACAAGCCTAACTCCTTATGGGCACAGATTATATTTGCCAAATATTTAAATAATGGACCGAGAGAGTACATTTTTAAAGTCTCAAATTCGCCTTTGGGTTCTGCTATTTGGAATTTCCTTTGTAAATGTAGATCAGTTATTTTGCCTCATCTCTCATGGATTGTTCATAATGGTAGAAAGGTCAGATTTTGGGATAAAGTATGGAATGGACACACACCTTTGGTGAATATTAGGGATTGGTCTCCTCTGATCACTATTCTTTCCTCCCTTTGGGGTGTTTTTGTAGCAAATTATTTTGAAATTGTGACTAGTGGACCCCTTAATCTAGCTAGATGGAAGTCGATTGATTTCTTAGATGTTGATCAAAGCATAAAATTAGATTTTGAGAAGATTTTGGGGGATAGAAATGTATTTCTTTCTGATTCTAAGGATGAACTTATTTGGACAAAGAATATTTCTGGTAAGTACACTGTTAAATATGGTTACAACTCTCTTATGGTTGCTGACGATTTATCATCTTGGCCTTTTAAGTTGTTTTGTCATTCAACTTGTCTTCCTAAAGCTAGAGCCTTTGCTTGGTTGGCAGTTCAGAACAGAGTCTTTACAGGTATGAGACTAGACAGGCTTGGTATTACTGTTGTTTTCCCATGTGTCCTTTGTAACAAAAATTTGGAATCTTCTTCACACCTGTTCCTACATTGTGATTATGCTTATGAATGTTGGCAGTGGTTGTTTGAGAAGTTAAATATATCCTTTGTTATTGGTAAGGATCTCATTTCCCATTTTAGATCTTGGCCCTTTATGTTTGCCTCATCTTTTTATGCATGCCTTTGGATCATATCTCCATCTATTGTGATTTGGAATGTTTGGCCAGAGAGAAACAACAAGATATTTAAAAAAACAAGGTCTCCTGTGTCTGGGGTTCTATTAAAAATTGAGTCTTCAATCTCTGAGGTTGCTTTGTCGTTTATTTATAAGAATTTGGAAAATCTTACTTCTTTTTCGCACTGGGATATTAGAGTTACTAGAGTTTGGAAGATGTTGTCAATTTTACCCTCTCATGGTTCAATTTTAAAAAAGAATGATGCAATAGGTAAGAGATGCTCGGCTTCGCAGGGGCACTTTAAACTGAATTTTGATGGGGCCTCTCGTGGTAACCCTAGGCCGGCTGGGGTAGGCATCGTAATTTATGATCACAATGCAAATTTTATTCGAGCTAAGTGTCATACTATTGGTTTTAAAACTAACAATTATGCGGAATTCCATGCTTTGTCTTTTGGATTGGATATAGCAATCTCTTAGGGAATTAAAGACTTAATAATTGAAGGTGATTCTATGGTGATTATTCAATGTGTTATGAAAAAGAAATCGAATTGTTGGAATTTGCAGTATATACTTGATCCCATTTTACAAAAATTAGAATTGTTCGAATCTTTCTTGGCATCCCATTGTTATAGAGAAGTTAATAAGATTGCGGATTATTTGGCAAATTTAGCCATTGATAGCAATGCTAATCAGCGAGAGGTGGGTTTTGAGGAAATTCCTTCTAGGGTATGAGAAGGTTTGCAGCAATAGTTATATGATTTTCTTGAGTAATGTTGATGTAAAATTTTATGATGATAATTATTCCCGCTTTCCCCTTTCATTTCAAGTATTCATTTTCGTTGTTTGGAGGAGAGTTCGAGCTCATGGTATTTGATACAATAGTGTTTTTCCAAAAGTTTTTTGATACTTTTTTTTTTGGCAAGAAGGTTTTTGACTCAAAAGATTTGGCATAGGGCTTTGGAAAATTTTGCCTTCTTCCATTGATAGCAGCTGTGGAGTCTACATTTGAAAACTATCCGATGGGTTTTTTTTGGCAAACTATCATATGGGCTCTATGCAAAACTAATATTATATGTGTTGTGACTGCATTTTGTATGTGGTTTTGGGCGGGGTGTATAAACTGATCCGTTAGATACTATAGGTTTATTTTATGAGCTATGACCGAAGGTTTTCTTCCCAGGGTTCTTTCCTCCAGTATGCTCTTTGAATCCTGTGTAAAAAATAAAAAATATTAATAAAAAAGTTTAGTGGAATAATCCACTTTTATTGAAAAAAAAAAAAAAAAAACTCATAAATACTAATGCAAGAAATCGAGGTGGCAAATTGGTGGATGTAAACAATTAAAAGAAATGGTTTAGTCTATTTTTTTGGTAGGTAAATTACATACATGGGGTCAGCTCTCATAAATCAAAATTATTATTATATATAAATATAAATTCATTATTAAAATAAATAATTTGAAAAAATAAATAAATAATAATATATAAATTTTATATATCAATATATGTTATAATAAATCTTAATAGTATATGTTATAATAAATCTTAATAATTAAGTTTGCATAAATTATATCAATATAAATAATAAAAAAATTTCACTCTTCAACAAAAATTAAGAGAAGTAGAAATAGGATATCTTGTATTGAATGTCCAAATGGCAGACTTTTAACAGAACAGGAGGATATTGCTTCAGAGGCAGTTAGGTTTCTTAAGTCACTATTGTCTTCGGAGCATGGAGATCTTCATAATAACATTTCTTCTAATATTCCTTCTTTGGTATCTTCGGAAGATAATAAAATGTTGATGTCTCTTTTTTCTTTGGATGAAGTTAAGAATGTTGTTTTTGCAATGAACCCTGATAAGGCTCCGGGACCGGATGGATTTACTCCTTTATTTTTTCAGAAATGCTGGGATTTTGTGGGAATGATGTTTTATTGGCCCTTGAGGAAGCTAGAAGGAATAGGTCTGTTTTGAAATAGCTTAATACTGCAATGATTGCAATTATTCCTAAAAAAGAGGTTACCAAGACATTTGTTGATTTTCGCCCTATTGCTTTATGTAATACTTTTTACAAGATTTTTACCAAGGCTATTTCTTTAAGGTTGGCTAAAATTCTGCCTAGGATCATTTCTTTAGACCAAGGTGGTTTTGTTCCAGGAAGGGAGACGACAGAGGAAGCTATAGTGGAGCATGAGGTTCTGCATTCTATTTTTACTCAATGAATCCCGACCATGATCCTCAAATTAGATATGATGAAAGCATATGATAGAGTAGAATGGGGGGCGTGTGTTGTTCTACTTAAATTGGGCTTTTCCAAGGCATGGGTCAAATGGATTTGTGCTTGTATTTCTTCTGCAAAGTTCTCGGTTCTAATTAATGGCTCCCCTTGTGGTTTTTTCTCCTCTTCTAGGGGTTTGAGGCAGGGGGATCCCGTCTCCTTTCTTGTTCATTCTTCTAGTTGAAACGTTCAGTTGGGCTATAAGAGCCGCTAAGCTGGGAGGGCTTTGGAAGGGAATTAGGATTCATAATGTTCCACAAAGCATTTCGCATTGCTTGTTTGCAGATGATACCTTCTTATTTGGTCAGGCCTCTTTGGGTGAGGCAAGAGTGATAAATGGGATAATATAGAATTATGCATCCTTTTCTGGTCAGAGAGTCAATGTTGATAAGTCAAAGATTTTTTTCCTTCATGCTTCACAATTGGTTCAGGATAGATTGAAGATTTTTGGGGGATTTACATCTGGAAATCTTCCTTGTTCTTATCTTGGTATACCTTTCTTCATTAAGAAGGATAGAGTTGAGTTTTGGGATAAGATCATTCCAGTTATCTCTAGAAGGATCCTATCCTGGAATCATAGATGGTTATCTTTGGTTGGTAAGATTGTTCTTATTAAGTCTGTCCTAAATATTGTTCCTATTTATCTCATGTCTATTTTGCAGTCTCCGAAAGCGGTTCTTGTTAGTTTGCAAGATACTCTTAGGTCCTTCCTTTGGAGTAATAATAAAGAATGTAAGAAGAAACTCCCTCTGGTAGCATGGGACAAAGTTTGTTTGCCTAAAAACCTTGGGGGCACAGGCATTAGGAGTATGGAAAGACAGAATTTAGCCTTAGGTGCTAAGTTGGTTTGGAAATTGTATGAGAAACCATTATCTTTTTGGGCACAAATTATGTTTGCTAAATATTTAAATAACGGACCAAGAGAGTATGTTTTTCAAGTTTCTAATTTACCGTCTAGTTCAGCTATTTGGAATTTTCTATGTAAATGTAGATCAGTGATTTTGCCTCATCCCTCATGGATTGTTCATAATGGTAGAAAGGTCAGGTTTTGGGAAGAAGTTTGAAATGGACATCCCCCTTTGGTGAACTCGAGGGATTCGTCTCCTTTAATTTCCACTCTTTCTTCCCTTTGGGGTGTCTTTGTGGCTGATTATTTTGAAATTGAGTATAGTGGGAATCTTAAGGTGACAAAATGGAAATCAATTGAGTTTTTAGATATTGATCAAAATGTGAAATTGGAATATGAAAAGATGTTGGGGGAGAGAGTAATAATTCTTTCTGATGCCGACGATGAGCTTATCTGGACAAGGAATATCTTTGGTAAGTACACAGTTAAGGATGGCTATAATTCTCTCTTGGTTGTTAAAGATTTATCTACTTGGCCATACAAGCTATTTTGGCATATGGCTTGCCTCCCAAAGGCTGGTGCTTTTGCTTGGTTAGCAGGGCAGGACAGGGTCCTTACAGGAATGAGGTTGGATAGGGAGCAATTTGGTCGGGAGTGAAATTCAGTTAGAGAGGAGACACTTGGCAATTTTCAGTTGCAAATTTGATTTTCTTCCCTCCTCTTTTTATTCCCAATTCTTCTCATTTGTAAGGCTTCCAGAAATTTGGAGAGTGGCTCCATTTTTTCATGGCTTCCAATTCTGAGTATTCTTCAAGATTGTACAGAGCAGGGCTATCCTTTCATTAATGGAGTTCAATTCTTTACTATAGGTGTTCTTAGTTGCAGGTTCTTGTGTATGTAAGGCATGCACAAATTCACACAGAAGTTGTCTCTGGATTTGTATTTTCATTATATTCAAATCACATCCTCAAGGAGGCTGAGATTTGTTATCTCAAGGAGGTAATTGTGATTGTTTGCAGGGATTCTTCAAGGAAGAATTTAAATTCTGTAATAAATCATGAATAATGGAATATAGTTTCTAGATTTGATATTTTCTGTGAGTGAGCTGAGTAATGCATTTATGCAAGGCATTAAATGCATGAATATTTAATAATGAAGATGGATTTGCAGTATAAGCTTTCATTTAGAGTTTGATGTGCGACTCTGTTGCCCTTGAATAAGGCACTGGTCTTACAAGTTTGGGGATGTTTTTCAGATCAAACAATTTAAAAGAAAATCTATTTCCCTTTATGTTTCGAGGTTAATGTTCTATCCTTCCAAAGCTCTATTTCACCTATTATTTGTATAAGATCCAGCCCATCTGTACATGTTACCTAATTTGGTGAGCTTGTGGAATGGTTTGTCTACTCATTGTTGATGCAGTCTTATGTTTGTGATTGTTGTATTCAATGCATCAAAAGGGTGTCCCCCCCTAGGTCTAGTAGAACCTGAAGTGCAGGAGGATCATTAGGATCCTATGTTATGTTATCCAAGCCCTGAAGTGTTTCATTGATTGAGATTGGCTATCTCATAGATAGATTTGCAGGTGTTCTTGGGTTATCACTTTTGGTGAACAACATCATTGATCCTGAACTCAAATTTGCCATTAGGGTAATTGGTTACTGTTTCTTCCAATCGGCAAGGGAAAACAGTGTACCCTGTGCAGCGGTGGACTTAGCATACAAAATTGTTAAGAAAGGCATGAAAATTGACTTGTGTGAAGTATTGTTGAAGAACTTGTTTGAAAATCTGAACACAATCAGGAAGCCGAAGAAGAACAACTCGGCAAATACTCTAAAATTTGGATCACTACTTGTATGTAAAGGCATGAAAATTGACTTGTGTGAAGTATTGTTGAAGAACTTGTTTGAAAATCTGAACACAATCAGGAAGCCGAAGAAGAACAACTCGGCAAATACTCTAAAATTTGGATCACTACTTGTATGTATGTTTTTCTACTTTGAGAAGTTTTTTCCAACAGTCGGTAAAGTTGTTTGGGAACTACACTAACCAATCACCCATCAGATCAATGACTTCATCAAGAAGTTAGGTGATAACTTTAATGATATAATGGATGATTACTTCAGCAAGTTCCAAGAGAAAATGCATAACAGGTGCCGGATTCCACCATAGCTGATAGAAAAATACAAAGATGAAATATGTTTTGAGGTCGACACCGATTATTGTTATATGAATGTTGTTGAACCGAGGACTCAATCTTTGCCACCAATGGGTTATGAGATTGATTTTGATATCACACAACAACAAATTGATGCCTATCTATCATTGCCAAGGCATACTACCGAGCTGAGGTATGGAACCTATGAAGAGGTGAAGGAAAAAGTAAAAATGAGCATTGTAGTACCTAAGGCTACAAGAAAAGCTACAAAGATGATTAAGGCATTAACTGAGAAATTCGGAGAGGATTCTTCCTCCACACCTGTCAAAGGCGTTCTAGCCATCACCGAAAAGGAGACAAAAGCCCAAGAAGCAGCCATAACACTTAGCACTGAATTACCTAAGGAAAAAGTGTTGAAGAGAAAGAAACAGGACACTTCAATGGCCCTACCGACCCCTCCAACAAAGAGACCTAACACAAGGGCATCTGCTGCATCACCAAGTAAGAAACAAAAGACTGTTACCGTTCCTAAGGTAGCTAGAACTTACAAGAAATCTACTCGGAGACTCATTTTGCCAAAAGAGTCAAGTGATACCGAATCTGAAGATGCAAGTAAATTTCAGATTGTGAAAAGCAAGAAGGTAGATGTACATAGTGTAGAAAATTTTTGTAAAAATCTAAAAGAATATGGTGGATTTGGTGGATTCAGATTTGTCAAATATGAATCTAGATCTGCTGATGAAAAGAGGTAAATTGAAGAAGCTGTCATTTGCACACTTCTAAAATTCCGAGTGGTCCCATTAGAAGTATGTAATTCTATTCCTAAGGAATTATATGCACATATTGAAACCAGATGGCAATATGCCCTAGACTCGGAGAAACAAATCAGAGAAAGAAGTCTGGTGCATCTCTTTCCTGATATGTCGGTTGATGAAATAAAAGAACATCTGACAAACAACCAAACACAATTTACAGTAAAACAAAAGGCCTTGAAATTGATGAATGGCATGTATATAGAAGTGGAGAAGGAAACAAAAGAACAATGGAAGGACATCTTTCGAAGAAAAAATGCTGGTGAACAATCTACAGTGGAAATAGTAGATGTCACCGACCAAGAGCCTGATGTCACTGAGCAAGACCCTGCTGACACCATTCAAATAGATGAAGATATCATGGATGCAGAGGCACCTGAACAAGAAATGATAGAAGGCAATGCTTATGCAAAACTTGTCTCCAGTGAATCTGTTTTGGAACAAGTTCAGCCTTACCCACCGATCAATCAACTTGCTACAACCGAAGCGCCTCAGGATATAGATGAAGGCACCGAAGGTCAAAAGTCTACAACAAAAGGTACTTCACAAGAACAAACCTCTCAAGCACCTTCTAGCACGGAAAATGTTACAACTGAGACACCAAGCACCGAGACACCGAAGGACACTACCGAGACTAAAGAAACCGACAAAAGTGTTGTCTCTACCGAGCAACCTACCGAGGGTCCTCAAGCCTCTCAAGCTATTGTAGTGGTTCACCAGGTCAAAGGTAAAGAAAAGAAGTTGAAAAAGCATAGTTTCAAAATTGATTTATCAAAACTGATAGTGTTGCCCAATGTAGACATCTCCAAATTGAAAGGGCAAGCACTCACTGAATTCGGTGAACTGTGCAAAGCAAAGGCCGAACGGGAGAAGCAACTGGCCATACAAAAGAAGAATAAAGTACTTTAGAAGGTAAAGACCTTACTATCAGATATGCTACCTTCAGCTACAGTATCAACCGATGCAGCCATCCATATTCAATTGGATGAACTCCTAAATCAGATTGAGACATATGGAGTAGATGCATCCGAATACTTGAGCAAACTAAAAGACAAGGAACTAACTGCTAAAATGATAGAGGAAGTACAGAAATCCATTGTTGTTGGCAAGGTTAAACTTGTCAAATTTATTGCTGAGTTGCCCCCTCAACTCAAGCACATTCTTTCGTTATTTCAGAAACTCTGCACATTTTCTTTATTCCTTAAGGACATCAAGAATAAAACAGAAGCAATTGAGAAAGAGATCACCAATCTCTCAAATAAGTTGACCACTGAGCCCAATTCAGTTCAGAATTTTTATACTAAGCTACAACAGCTCATGGCTCAGCAATTGGAACTGAGGAATGAAGAACACAAGATCAGGATGGACATAATGAGATTTCAAACATTATTCCTTCCTCATCTTTCATCCGTTCAAGAACAGCTGAACCGAGCCACTTACCTCACTTACCTCTCTACTACACAAGAGGGAAGCACTTTAGATGGCTTAATTTCATTATTGGCTGATATTAATGCACAGAATTCTTTAATGGACAGTGTAAAGGATGCACTTTCTGTCGCTCTCACGGAAGCCAAGACAAAGTACAAATCCATTTTTGATCAATTGCCACCTCTAAATGGTAACTAAATTTTGATGTTTGTCAAAAAGGGGGAGTATATCATCAAAGTATATATAGCATCAAAGTACACAGGGGGAGTGTATAGTATTCAAAGTATCAAACAACCGGAGTGTAGTATACAGGGGAAGTATACCGAGCAGAATGAGCAGAATAAGCAGAGTGTCCAAGAGCAGTGAACAGAGGAAAGAACAGTGATTACAGAGTATTGATCACCGAGCACACATAATCAGAGTTTTGAACAGCATATTGATAAGGGGAGTATATTTGATTATACTATTTCATTGACTATTGTATATACTCTATGTTTAGTCAAATTTTGTAAAGCATACAGATTTTTGAGTAATGACTTTGAAAATAGTTTTGTCAAACATCTCAACTAATATCAAAAGGGGAGATCGTTACTACTTATCAAATTGCCATTAGTTTTATATACAAAGTCATTCTATATACTCTAGTCGGTTACCACTACCGAAATATTTAGTTGGTATGAACAGTCAAGTCAGTTACAGAAGGAAAACAGTCACAGAGCCCAGTATACACCGAGCTGTCTACCGAGTGTTAATTCATGTCTACCAAGCAGTAAAGATAATACACTGAGTTGATATACACCGAGTGAAACGTGTTACCAAATTCATTGAACCTAGACACACATATGAAAACGTGTTACAAGATTGAGGCACATAGAACCGTTATTGCATTGGAAATTGCACATATAGATTTTGTATAATTTTGAGGTCATCTAACCAATGAAATGTTTTGCATGGTTATTTATTCGAGAAATCATGTTTGTAAGATCGAAGCAATGAATCAGATCACCGACATAAGAAATCTATTTATACAGCATGAATTTAGGGTTAGAGATATATGTGAATGAGAGAAATGTGTGTGCATATGTGTATGAAGCAAGACTTATGTGATACATGAGAAATCACAGAGTATTATGACTGTTACAGAGACACAGAGGTCACCGAGAAGGTTATCAGAGAACAGTCAAAGAACAGAGTAAACAGAAGGGTTTACCGAATTACTTTATGAGTTACCGAGGTATGCTATAGGCAAGGTAATCTTATTTTGAGCACATAGAATCTGTTACAGCATTTCAAATGTAAAGTTGCAGATATTTGTAAAGTCTTATTGTAATATTTTGAAGTTGTAAGAGAAACCTTTAACAGGGTAAAAGACTCTAATCAAGTCTATAAATTGTAAAGCCTCTAACTAGGTGCAGCATTTATATAAAGTGTTGTAAAATCCTTTAGCAAGGTAGATCTAACAGATCTTGCTACTCCTAACGGGGTAAGCTATCAGAAATAGCTAAATATGTAGCTCTAACCGAGCACTCTTTATTATTGCAGTAGTGAAGTTGTGGGTGCCATCCCCACCGCAGTTTTTCTCTCTAACCAAGAGTTTCTGCGTAATCAAAATATATGTGTTATGGAGTGAATCATGTATGATTGTTACTCATTTGTTTTAGCTTTATGTTATGTTACAGCAGTTTTTGGTTTATGCATAACAGTAAAGATATTGTTGATAAAAGGATTTGAAGTACTGATTCACCCCTCCCCTCTCAGTACATTAGCTTTCCATATTGGACCTAACAATTCTTCAAATAAAAAAGTGTAAAATATTAAATTTTTGGCAAGACTTTTCTCTAAATCAATTTGTTTTCGAAGAGATTTTGTTCAATCTTATCCCTTCCCCTTCCCTCTACATTGGACTGTCAATTGCTTCTAATAGTGTTAAAAATTCATGTATGTCTAAAGTCTTCCACATGGAATTCAAAGAGATGAGGACACCATTTCATTTCAAATTCTGCTTTTCTTTTTATCCAAATGAAACTCACCCTAGAGAAATCGAAGATTTCAAAACAATCTAGCTTTGTATCTTTCTGGTGACCCATCAGCCTTGTATTTCCTTTAGACTACCCATTTGCAATCTACATTTCTATCTTTTGATACTAGTTACATGTCCCGATTTTTCAATTGCTATGTAAACTGTAGAGGTTATGCCCTTCGATATTGTCATCAATAGATATCTACGTGATAACACAAAAAAATAGCATTTAAAACAATGTTTAAACACTTCACAATGGGTCCATCAACATGTACAAATATTTTCAATGCTTAAAAAATCAAAAACAAAAAAATTGTAAACACCCTTAAAAATGAAAACCGTTTCCTCATATCACTAGCTCAATCATAAAAAGTGCTATAATGCAAACATGGCTCATTGGAGTCCCTATAATAATTTGAAACATCTTCACGTTAACTCTAAATCCCTGCAACTCAAAAACGCTTTCATTTATTTTTAGAACTCTACAAAGAATATGACATCCAAAGTTTCCCAAATGAGTCACCTTGAAATATTATTTTTACACAAGTTATACTATCCCTCTTTCGACAGTGTCAAAATAAAAAATAAAAAATGAATCGATTCAAAATCTAAAATCTCTTTTTTTTAATATTATACTATTATTTAAATTAAATTCAACCTTTCAAGTTTGAGCCAATGTGGTTTAGGGACCAATCATTTTTGCCTTCCTTAAAACATTGGTGGTATTCAGCTCCATTTTTTCCTGGGTCGCCGATGTTTCAGCTTGTTAAGAAACTGGACTTTTTAAAGTCAAGGATTAAGGATTGGAATGTGATGCATTTTAGGAATATTTTTGGTGAAAAGGCCAAGATTCAGGAGGAAATTGAGCAACTTAATGAAAGCATTGTTGTTTCAGGGTTGTGTCCTACAATATATGATAAGCTAAAGTTGTTGAACTTGCAGTTGAGTGAGACCTTGGCTAGGGAAGAATCTTACTGGAGACAGAAGTCTAGGGATCTTTGCCTTTCTGAAGGCGATCGAAATACTAAATTCTTTCATTCCTCTTCTAAGCTCAAGAGACTTCGCAATCGAATCTCTTATATTCACGACTCTAATGGTAATACTCTGATAGATGAGGATGATATAGCCACTGAAGCTGTAAGGTCCTTTAAGTCTCTTCTTTCAGTGGAGTCGGTGGTGGTTGATGATGAGTTTGTAAATTCAATCCACCCTTTAGTTTCCCCAGAGGATAATAGGTTGCTTATGGCCCCCTTTTCGTTGGCTGAATTGAAAGAGATAGTCTTTTCCATGCATCCAGAAAAGGCTCCGGGTCCGGATGGATTTACGGCCTTATTCTTTCAGAGATGTTGGGATTTTATTGGAAAAGATTTGTTGTTAGCCTTGGAGGAGTCTAGAAGGAATAGGTCGATCTTAAGAGAAATTAATACTACTCTTATAGCTATTATTCCAAAAGTAGATAATCCTACCTCTTTTTCGGACTTTCGTCCAATTGCCTTGTGTAACACCTTATACAAAATCTTTACTAAGGCAATTTCGGTTAGGCTGTCTAAACTCCTTCCTCGAATAATTTCCTTGGAGCAGGGTGGTTTTGTGCCTCGACGGGAAACTCATGAAGGTGCTATTGTAGCGCATGAAATCCTGCACTCCATATCCCAGCAAAAGGTCCCAGCAATGATTCTTAAACTAGACATGCTTAAAGCCTATAATCATGTTAATTGGCAGTCCCTGGTGGTGGTGTTGTATCGTTTTGGGTTTTCGCATAGTTGGGTTAAGTGGGTCTTTTCATGTATATCCTCTGCTCGCTTTTCAATTTTGATTAATGGTTCTCCCTCGGGCTTTTTTGCTTCCTCCCGGGGAATTAGGCAAGGAGATCCTCTATCCCCTTTTTTGTTTATTCTTTTGGCGGAAGCATTGAGCAGGGCTATATCTAATGCTACGGCTTCGAGTCTATGGTCAGGTATCAGAGTGGATGGCCTCCCTTCTTCACAATCTCATTGTTTATTTGCTGATGATACACTTCTGTTTGGGATGGCTTCTATGAGGGAAGCTCGAGTTATTAAGAAACTTATTTCTGATTAAGCTGCTAGAAATCCAAAGTCTTTTTTGTGAATGTTCCCACATTAGTTCGGGACAATCTTGCCCGCTTTTGGAGCTTTCATGTTGGGACCTTTCCCTGTATGTACTTGGGCATCCCTTTCTTTTTGGGTTTGGATAAGACCTCCTTTTGGGATAAAGTAGTCCATTCTATTACCTCCAGAATTACCTCCTGGAATCATAAGTGGCTAACAATGGCTGGTAAGATCCTTCTAATCAAATCAGTGTTGAGTGCCATTCCTACATACTTGATGTCTATCCTGCAGGCGCCTTCTCAAGTCATTAAGAAGATTAAGGTTTCCATGAGGACGTTCCTTTGGAGTGACAACTTAGGAGGACAAACGAAGATCCCTCTTCTTGCTTGGGATAAAATATGTCGTCCGAAGGAGGTGGGGGGTGCGGGTATCCGCGACCTAGTTATTCAGAATAAAGCATTAGGGGCAAAATTGATTTGGAAGTTATATGCAAAAGCCCCGGTGTAAATGGGCTTCCATCATGCTTGCCAAGTATTTAAGGGGAGCACCCAGCAAAAGGATTTTTACTGCAACATCCCTTCCGAAGGGCTCTGCATTTTGGAATTTTTTGATTTCTTGTAGGGAGGTGATCTTACCACATTTATCTTGGGTGGTCCATAATGGGAAAAAGGCTCGTTTTTGGGATGAAGTTTGGAATGGGCATCCTGCTCTCTCAGCTATTCGTGACTAGTCCCCTTTACCGGATATTTTGTCGGATCTTTGGGGACCTTTTGTTGCAGATTATTTCAACATTGTCACCTCAGGTCCATGTTTAGTGGCTAAATGGAAGGATATCCCTCCCCTATCTATTAATAATAATATTATTTTAGCTTTTATAGAAGAACTTCGTAAAAGACCTTTAGTTTTCCATATGAAGGAGGACTCTTTGGTTTGGGTTAAAAATGCTACAGGTTCCTATTTAGTTAAAGAGGGGTACAATTCTTTGATTCAGGCCCCCTTGCCATCTTGTTGGCCTACTAAGCATTTCTGGCATCCTACTTGTCTTCCAAAGGCAAGGGCTTTTGCTTGGTTGGCAGTCCAAGATAAAGTCCTTACTGGAATGCGGTTGGATAGACTTGGGATTACAACAGTTTTTCCTTGTGTTTTCTGTGGTTATTGTATGGAATCGATGGATCACCTTTTCTTGCTATGTCCTTTTGCCTCCGAGTGTTGGTATTGGTTGTTTGATATGTTAGGATGGTCTTCTGCTCTCTGTCCAAATCTACTTTCACAATTTATGTCATGGCCCTTGTTGTTTCCCTCTTCGTTCCATTCATCTCTTTGGGTTGTCGCTCCATCTCTGCGGATTCGGAATCTTTGGCTTGAAAGGAATTCAAGAATCTTCAAACATAAATCCTCATCTTTGACAGTCATAATTGGTAAAATTCAAGCTTCCATTAGTGAAGTGGTGCTTGCTTTCATTCATAGAAATTTAGATCATCTCAGGTCCTTTTCTCATTGGGATAATTGGGTCACTTGGCGATGGTCTTTATTTCGTTTGATGCCTTCTCATGGGGTTATAACAGATGGAGTTTCTTCGACTCTTAAGCGCAAGATGGCTAAATGGAGTCCTCCTCCTTTTCCTTCATTCAAACTTCAGTTTGATGGGGCCTCTAAGGGTAATCCGGGGAGGTCTGGGGTTGGGGTAATTATTTTTTATCACTCCTCAAAGATCATCAAAGCAGTGGGTAAATATATTGGTCATGGCGCTAATAATGTGGCTCAGTTTCAGGCCTTATCCTTTGGACTTGATCTTGCTCGTTCTTTAAACATTAAGGACATTGTTATTGAAGGTAATTCAATGCTGGTATTTCAGGCGGTTGCTAGAAAAAAGTGTCTCTCTTGGCACTTGCAGTATTTTTTAGAGCACATTCTCCTTCAACTAAATGGCCTTTCCACTTTCTCTATTTCTCACTGTTTTAGAGAAATTAATGCTTTCACGGATTTTCTTGCAAACAAGGCTGTTGTTGAGGGTGCTGATCATATAGAACTTGCCCCTTTGGATTTTCCTATCTCTTGCACGAAACTTCTCTCTTAACAGACCTTTCATTCAGAAACTTCTTTCATTCCCTATTCTTGGTGTGGTTGTTCTTTCGTAAGTGCCTATAATGAGGGTGTTGGCCTTCGAGGCAATATCCTTTCTATTGACATTTATTGGGAGAATCTCCTCATTAAGGAGAGAGTTTTGTTGTGGTTTCATTTTCTGGATTTGCCATTTTGTCACTTATAAGAGTGAGATTGTAGGGGTTCTTGTGTAATTATTTTCTTTTATGGTCAGATGTGGGATATCTTATGTTCAGCTGGCAGTTTTGGTATTTTTGGGCTTCTTGCTTGGCATTGACCTGTCCCATGAAGCTTCATGCTAGGCTTACGGGTTTATTATCACGGTAGATGGATACCTTGGTTTCCTTTGGATATTTTGAGGATCGCTTTGGTATCGGATCTTCTATGTCAATCATTTTAATTTCGTGGTTGGACTCTATTAAAATACATTGAGTCTAATTTTCTGCTTTTTTGGTAATCATTTCTCTTGTAACTTTGCCATGAGCTTTCATTTCACATTATATAGAGTTGGTCCTTCTGTGGAATCATTTTGTTTTGCGAGTACCCTACTGGTTAGGCAGTTGCTTTAAAGATTGGGTCTGTTGTAAATATATGAGGGAATTATTTTCATCTTTTCGTACGAGTTCTCTTGCTTGACAGTTTCTCTCATGACATTGAGATAATCATACATCGGTTATCCTTTTCTCTGTTATATTCCGGATGAGGGATAGGTTATTTGGTGGTGCAGATGGCTCCTTATCTTGTTGTTGTTGTTATGACTTTTGCTTTGGATTCTTTTATGGATAGGCCTCTCCCTGATTCCTGAGGGTTTTTTCCATCCTTCTCTGCTTATTATATGGATAGGCATATGTTTGCTAACTATTCTTGTGTTGTCAAGACTGCTTTTACTTGGTTCCCTTCTAGCTGTGGGTTTGTTCTTTGCAAGGCCTTGGAGTCATGCGGTGCATAGACAGTTTGGTCCCTTTTGGGTGATGACACTGTTTTTGTGGACATGGTGGTCTCATTTTGGGGTGTCATCTTCTTCACTGATTCCTATAATCTTTTTCCAAGCTTTCTTTATATCTAATGCGATTGATATTGTAATCAGGGGTTGTATCTGGGTTGCCTATAGGCTTTTGTAATGGGTAAATAGGCTTTTGTTTTTTGAGCAATACTGAAGGGTTTTCTTACTGGTTCTTTCCCTTCAGTGCTCGTTGAACCAGACACCATGTAAAAAATATAAAGATTTAATATAATTTCAGAGGTTCATCCACTTTTATCAAAAAAAAAAAAAAAAATCAATTCAATATATTTATTAAAAAAAAATCCAAATTCCTTTATTTTCCCTCTTCCGAAATAATTATTGATCATGTTTAAGCTGACGCAATCACGAGATCACCAAGGTATTATATCTATTCACCATCATGAATGATAATTTCACTACATATACAAAGTTTCAATTTCCTTCATTACCTACTTGGTGCTGATGTCTACTTGACGAAAGGACATCAAGATGCTATTGTTGAATGTTAAGTCCAATGGTCTTGGTGTAGAATCTGAAAATTACTCCTCTCTTTAAACCAACTGATTAACAGAAAAATATAGCAAAACAGAAAAATAAAGCAAAACAAAAATAATAAACAATAAAGATATCACATACAGAAATTAAAAACAGAGCACCCCTGTTTCAGAATTGTATTTCTTCCTTATTCCAGCTTAATAAAAAGAATACAAAGCTTACAAATATATAGATCATTGGCTACTTGAAAAATCAAAGTCTCTAAATAAAGAATTGCAGATTACTGCTACAAACAGCAGTTTATTACATGCATTATTTGCAGATTTTTAAAACTAACAATAAATGGCTACGGTGGAAAAAATCATCACCAGTTAGCCTCTCTAAAAATAGAGACTATGTGTTTTATTCGCACAGCTTAAAAACTAATAAGAAGCAAAACTAAAAACTGAGGCTGAGCTGGACCTGCATGACTGAACAGCAGCATCAATTATCTTCGTACTTTCCTTTCCTTGATGTTGAGAGGGCTCACAATCTTATCTCGAAGTGCCAAAAACTGAGCTTTTACAACTACCTTGGTGAATATATCAACTAGCTGGTCTTGAGTATTTATATGCTTCAATTCAGCTTCTTTCTTCTATACCAAATCCCGAATGAAGTGATATTTCATATCAAAATGCTTTGTTCTACTATGATGAACCGGATTTTTTGCTAACTTAATGGCACTCATATTGTCACAACAGACCACTGTAGATTGAATTTGATTCTCTCCAATTTCTTCCAAAACTTTTCTGAGCCAGAGAGCTTGTGTAAATGTTGAGATAATGATGCAGGAGCATCCCCGGTCTATGAGCAATCTTGCATCAACCAAAAATATTTCCTTTCAGTTTAGTTCTTGTTCAGTTCAGTGTGCAGTTTTCTGTGTTCTTGCCGGTAGGTGTCGGTAGTTGCTTGTTTTCCATTGCAGATCCTATTTTCGGTTTCCAAGCTAGTTCATGTGCTTAATTCCAGATTTTCATTCCATTTGGATTCTTTTTCGATTAGTTATCCCTCCCAGTTTGACTGTTTCTAGGTTCCGGAACAGTTCTTAGCCTATCGGTTGGTTTTCCTTGATTTCCGAAGCGGTTTCTTTGTTAGGATTAATGATAGTCCCAAAGATATTGAGAGAGGGGGGGGGTGAATCAGTATCTAACCGGTTAACAAAATATTTAACCTTATTAAGTATATTGCATTCCAAAACAATGTACCGGTAAATAAGAATTAATGCAGTAAACAAGAACAATAAAGATAACATAGAAAACACACAATAACACAAGATGTTTAACGAGGAAACCCGATGTGGGAAAAACCTCAGTGGGATCTGTGACCCACAATATTCACTCACTGGCCAATGAATAAATATTACTTACAATGAGGGGCCTGCACAT
Organism: Cryptomeria japonica; assembly: GCF_030272615.1. Lineage (NCBI taxonomy): Eukaryota > Viridiplantae > Streptophyta > Pinopsida > Cupressales > Cupressaceae > Cryptomeria > Cryptomeria japonica. Next base: position 48,801,567 of record NC_081407.1, on the reverse strand, counting down.
GCAGGAAGGCCAACTGCCTAGAGCTCACTACTCAATCTACAAAATAGAAGTCTCACTGACTTACAAAATGGATTATGAAAATCCAATACATTGTACTGCTTCAAATCAGCATCAACTATGTCAGGTTCAGTACGAGTTTAAGCTCATACTATAACCATAAACCTTATACAAAATTTTCCCTTATTATTCATTCATTCCTATCTCATCTCCTATTCCATCATCTATCTCTATATCAAAATGATTTACAAGATCTCATACATATATGAGTCTATTACAATATGCCATGTCGGCTTTACAAAAAGATATTTACAATTAAATGCAATAAACAAAAGTTTATTCCTATCGGCTGGAGTGTCGGTATGCATTGTTGTCGCTGCCGGTGAAGTGTCTGTCGGTGCCGGTGTCTATCAGTGGTTTACCAGATGAATGTCAGGTGGTTGCCTGAAGGTTGCCAGTAGGTTGCCATCAATGACAACATAATCATTTCTCACTAGAGTGTAGAATGTCAACAATCTTCCCCTTTGGTATTGATGGCAACACTCATGAGAAAAATCCAAAAATTATTTCCAAAAATGAAGTCCAAAAATTTGCCAAAAATATGTGCTCCCCTTGAGCAGATGATCTCCCCTTAATAGCCATTTTTCTCTATCCACTACTCCCCCTTGACATCAATGACAAAGGTTGTCAAAAAACTGTCAAACGAGTGCAAAATTTCACCTTAAGGTTTGTAACCGGTTGGTTACAATCTGAAATATATCAGCCAAAACCAAGTTTAAACTCTGCATGAATCTGTTGTTGTCATTCATGGTTGCCTCAGTTCATTGGATCGTACCAGTGAGATGATGCATATGCTCCTCCGGTGATCTTTCCCCTTGAATTAATGCCTCAGAGATCTCATTTCTCAGAGAGATAAGGTCATCCAGTTTAGGACTAAGTTTATACTTCAGAGCAATGGCATTTGTTGTGATCCTTGCTTTTTCCTTCTCAAATTTCTCCAACTTTTCCTCAAATCGTGCTATTTCTTGCTCAATAACTGATATAGGTTTGGATGAACCAATGATGTTATCAACTATATCATCAATTTCTCTCTGTACTCTACTTATTTCTTTTTCAATGTCCTGGGTCAACAGATGTGGCTTGCATGTTTCTCTGTACAGTTTCTTATGCTCCAAAATTGTTGTGTTCAGTGTCAGTAAAAGTGTATTAATATGCTCAGTGCACTTCTTTATTGTCTCCTCAAAGAATTTTTCCTTTTCTTTTTCCATTTTCTCTTTGAATGTATCCTCATTTACCTTATCCACTGTTATTACATTTCCAACAATAAATTTAGACAATGTGTCTAACTGTCCTAAAGAATCCTTTACATTATCTATTTTGCATTTTGGTGCAATCATCTTAAGAATAGGTGTGGTATCATCAATTGCCTTATACGCCAATGCATTAAAATCAGTTATCTTCTTAATTGAGTCTAGAAGTACTTCTGTCACATTAGTAGGTCTGAATTCAGATGTCTGACCAACTGCCTTTATTATTTCACTGCTTCCAGTGTTAGTAACCAATTTGCTTGTATCAACCTCTGGTGGATCAGTCTGAGTTTGTGTTTCAACCTGTAGTGGTTTGGGTTTCTCAGTGATTACCGGTTTTACTATCTCAACATGTACCTGTGCCTCTGTCGGTTGCTCTGTTGGTTTCTCTTTGTTATTAGCTGTCGATATCTCTGTCCCTATCGGTTTCTCAGTGCCACCATCTACACTACCAATATTCATTCCACTGTCCAAAGTTTTGCTCTGTTTGTATTTCAACCTCTACATTTTCTATCGGTTGCTCAGCAATGTTTCCACCGCCAGCAATATCATCCTGTACCTCTGTGTTGTCCTTGTCCACAATAATGTTCACTTCCTGAGCATAAACATTCATGGTGAATAGAATTTCTGATTTAGGGTTGGTGTCATCATGTGTTATGTCCACATTTCCAGTAGCCGGTGTATCAACAGTATGTGCTGGGGTGGTATCCAAGGGTGGTGGTAAGTTGTCAATTATTTTGATGTTTGGTATTCCACCAACTTTACCTTTCCCTTTGTCCTTGTCCTTTTGATAAACCTTGAATGTTTTCTTGGGTCGGTTTAATTCTTCCTATTTTTCCTTTTCTACAAAAATGATATCCCATTTGTCAGTTGTTTCCTCTGCAATTTCATTTACTTTGCCAGCCATTAAGCTCACTTGTCGATGACCACTAGCAATAACTGATCTGTTAGTTTCACAAATTAATTCATCAATCTCCTCTTTCGAAATAACTAGATGAACAGCCAGAAGTTTTTCAACCTTAAGTTTCTTATCTAACTCCATTACAGCAATCCTTTTTGCATCTAACCTTTCGTATAGATCATTTGGTAAATCATCTACGACTTCAATTAGCACTTTCTTGTAGATGTCCAGATGTAGAATAATGTTGTTTTCAACACTTTCCTTTTCAGAATCAGTGAATGTGTTATACAATTTGCTCACAATGGCCAAGTTACCGTCATCAGTGATTTCATTCAGTAAGTTATCCAAAGGTGGTATAGCCTGTTTCTGTTTCTTCTTGGGTGTCAACTTCTTTGCCGGTTGTCTTACCGCTTGTTGCTTCTTTCTCAGAGTTCTTTTTTTCTTGGGTAGAGGAGAGGGTACCGATGAAGGTTTTCTCTTCCTATCAACTCTTTTAAATTCAGCAGGTATTTCACTGTCAGATGATGTGCCAACCAGTGAGATATGTGCCTCTGTTTACAATCCTTCCAGTTCACTTTCCTTTATTCCAGTAAGGTTCATAACATTTTCTTTTATTTCCTTTACTTGTTTTGATGCACTCCTTATGTACTTTTCTCTTTTCTTCCTTTGTTTCATTGTTTGTACATCACTCTCAATTGTTTCTGCACTACCAAACACTTTTTCCGTTGGTTCTCTAGGTGCTTCTAACAGGGCTTTAGCATAAGTCTCAATAATATTTAAATCAGACCCCATTTCAGTTACCCATACAGTTCTAGGAAGAACCGCTTCCATCCATATTTCATCTTTCTTAATCACAAAGCAGATTTCCTTATCATATTTATCTACTATACTTTGTGGTAGTCTCTCTCTTGTTCTCATTTTGGCTTGGAAGACTTTGAAATATTCAGTTATATTGTTTTCCTTAGCAGTACCCATGCCGATGAAGGCTTCTTGCAATTGTTTGCCTACCGGTATGTCATATCCAAAATCTTTGTGTCCAATACCGGGAATTTGTTTTGAGAAATACAACATAAGGCATACCAAAAGATTACCAAAACGAAATGTTCCTTTCTTATCTCCTTTTATCTTCTTCAAATTATCAACTAGTTCATCCTTCAGCCATTCACACACATCTATTTTTGCATCATTATTTACCATATCATAAGCACTTTTAATGCAAAGACTAGAAACTGAATTAAGTCAGTTTGCATGTGTGGTCTTGTAACCTAAAATCATACTTATGAATCTCACATTGATATCCATGATGTCATTTACTCTCAGAGATCTGCTATCAGATGTTGCTCCTATTAAGGTCATGACTGTGTTGTTGGGTACCTTCTTTGTTTTGTTTGGTCTGCTGCCGGTAGAGGGTAAACCTGTCACTGCCCTAATTGCTTGTCGGGTCAATTTGCAAACTGAATCTAGCCAAAGAAATTCTCCATGTGCCCTACTTAGGACAATTCTCACTACCTCCTCTGGAAATTCAAGGATGTTCAAGATTTCTACAAAACCTAAGGTCTCAATAACCTTGTGCTCGGGTTTGACATTTCCATTCTCATCACAAATTACGCTATTAAACATCTTTAATATTTCCACAGAACCTAATTCTTCAATATAGCAGTGAATATAAATTCTAGGGTCTTCAGCATAAGCTACTCCTTTAGGAATTTTTGAGAATGCGCCTATGGAGTCGTCTTACTTAAGCTATCTCGAGAATAATTTTGAAAACGAGCCTAAGGCATTTTACAATTTCTACAACAGTAGGGTTTGCAATAAATTTGGGAGCAGAAGAGGAAGCCATTTGAAAAATACCTTAAGCTACCTGATAATGTTTGAGTGCTTGAAAGAAATTGCTTCACTTCTTCGCCTTGAATGCCTTCGCTCAGATTTTCGCGCTCTCTGCTAGTTTGAATGCTCGGTGAATCGAAAAAGAGGGAAAACCGATGATTTATAATGAAATTTCATTCAACAACCGCAATAAATGCTGGTCGGTTAAGTGAAAACTTAACACATCTGCCGGTAAAGAAGAAATATTTCTTCTCACCATCAACCGAGGGTAATCTACATGATGTTCAACTTGCTGCAATACCCCCAAAGGGTTACTTCTCAGTTGGATGAATAATTTCCTGCCGGTGGAGTAATACTCTGTTCTACCAGTGAAGAAATAGTCTCATCAACATTCTAATCTGTCTTTCTAATCCATTGTCTTGAAAATTCTTGCTTTACCTCATCAACCTTTTCTTTGCCTTTCAAACTGGGTCCTTTGTTATTTGCTAGTAAATTCTTGCTTCTACAAAATTTTGCAATATGTCCAATTTTGTTACATGCATAACAAGTCACATTATTCTTCTGAATAGCCTTTCCATATCCTATGCCGGTTTGTGTTTTGCATTGATTAGATAAGTGCCCAAATCTTCCACAAACATAACATCTTACATTCATTCTGCAGTTTTCTGAATTATGACCAACTTTGTTGCATTTGGAACATTAACCGGTGGGTGCATTAATGTTCTGATTGTTTCTAGATCTACACTAATTTTCTCTATGACCAACCTTGTTACAATTAAAGCATTTCCCATTAAATATGTAAGCATTAGGTTGTCTTACCGGTTTACTGTGATCATGATTGTTTGCAGTACCGGAACTTTCACCAATTTCAAATCCAAGTCCATTAGTATCTCCATTAGATTTCTGACTTTTCAGCATATCATCAAGTTCTTCTGAACTTTTCTTGAATTTCTCTTTGTGTTGATTTGCAGTAGCCAACTCATTTTTCAGAATTCTCATATGTCTCATAAGTTCAGTTTTATCTCAGCATTTACACAGTCGGTTTCAAATGTATAATAGCAGTGAACTATAATCAGCATTTCAAAGGATACATTTCTCTGCGGTTCAACAATATTGGTTCATTGTATTCAGATCTATTGGATCTTACCCTAAAGAAGTGATCTTCAATGTTTGCAAGTCCATTGTATATTGCCCTAAGGTTGTGTGTCTTAGTCTTGCAAGTCAAAATCAAGAGCAATGAGCTTCCTTGGCCTTGAGCCTAAAACTAAGTAATCTGTTTTCATATAGTAGGATCATTCTCACCGTGATTTTTCCCTCATTGAGTTTTCCACATAAAATCTTGGTGTTCATGTGTGATTGCTCTTTTGTTTTTCAGTTCTTTACTTCTGCACATATGGTAATTGGAATGAATGGTAATTAAATGGTAAAATTGGTTAAGTATTAAAATATGTTGATTCACCCCCCTCCCCTCTCTGCATCCAAAATTGTTCAACATATATAAGCCTTGTGTTGTGATCCCTGTGATTTAAATGTGAGTGTAGGTATCACATGCATTTTCACTTGGATATATTTACATATGAAATGTTAAAATTGGTTTATCATGCTTTGGGAAGTGTAAAATTATTTTATTTTATGGAACAAAACATTAATTATGCTGTTATATTTAGAGTTGAAATTTTGTAAATTTGTTTCTAGAAAATAATGGTGTTTAAGAGAATTGAGTATTTTGTGTCCTCTTTATTCTATTTAGGGGAAAATTATGTGCATCACAGCTTATCTTTGGGTGAGGTATGATTCTTTGAAGTTGGTGAGAGGAATTTCATTGTGGGATGTGTGGCTTGTTATCATCTTGATCTTCGTGACTTCTAGGAGTAATTCAATTTCTAGTGTGGGATGATGTAATGCGTACCTCCATAAAGAAAGGAGATCTTTGAACAAAGATAGCTTCTTTACTAGTAAGAGGAGATAAAAAAATACACACCTTCCCAAGAACTAGGAAAGGGTATTCTTGAAGAATGCACACTTTCAACACCAAGGAGAGAACATTTATAGATAAATATACACTTTCAAGCAAGGAAGAGGTCCTAATCAAGAATTTACACCCTCCAAGAAAGGAGGAAATCCTCACAAAGGACATAAAATCTATGCAAAGAAGGAATCTTTGTACAAGATACATCCCAACAAAGGGAAAGTGGATCCTTACGAAGGATAAATGTTTTTAAACTACACTTGCCCCCAATGTGTAGACAAGAATAATTAGGCTATTATGTTGCTACCCAAGTATAATTGCACAAGAAATTGTACCACCTTGAATGATAATTTTCCCCCAAGCAGTAAGCTACTAATGTCATATAGGGAGGACCAACATAATAGATAAAAAATATTATCTAATTATATAAGAATCTGAATTTTTAAAAAGGTCAATATCACATGTTATAAGAATGGTACCAAAAGGATGAATAGATGAATAATGATTGATCCTTGTGGGAGGATGCACATCATTATTAGCATCATCCATGTCTATTTGGAAGGTAAAGAAGTTATTTTTAATTAGGTGGTTCTCACAGTTGCTTTCATCTTTCAATGTGTCATCTCTACTTAATGTGGTATTAGGTTACATGTTATTAAGGAAGTGAGATCATGTTTCACTAAAATGTCATGATGAGAAAGGTAGTCTTTGGAAGAGGAATAGGCATTTATGTCCATTAATGTGTTAAGATTTGGGTTGTCGATGTTTTAAGAATGTTCCCCTTGCACCAAAGTAACCATGTTAAAGGCATGTTCCTCTTGTACCAAAGCATTCTTATGAAGGAGGTGAATCTTGAGAGAAGAATTATCATAATTCTTCAATGCTTCATCTCCAAGAGAGAAACAATTGAAATAAATGTTGATGATATCCTCTTCTTACATAAAAATATCCTCATGAATAAGAGAAGCTTTGCAATAGGAACAAGTATGATCCATCAAGGCTTCATCTCTAAAGGTGGAGCATTAAAATGGATAGAAGGTAGAGTGTTACCTACGTCTTGTATCACAATTTTTACTTGCTTAGGAGATGAATAAAGTGTCAAAAGGGTAAAGAAGCCACCATCAAAATCATGATACATCTTCATTGTAAAACTAAAAGAGCACTCAAAAACAAACTTGCTTTCTACACCAAGGCGATATAAGATAACTATGTGACTAATTACTTGTAATATAGAATTGAAATGTTCTAATTAATTAAATAATGCAAGTACATAAGAAATAAATTTCATAAATAAATGCCTCTAAATATGAAATTCATGCAAATAAATCAAGCTTGACAATCCAAATCAGGAGTTATGAAGCATGTCAAGTTCACCAAAATGATATGTGAGGAACTGAGATCCTAGCTTAAGAAAATAAACTAAAACCTCAAATCTCCATTCTGTATCATTGGAACACGAATTAGGTTCAACTACAACCCTAATACGAGAGCTAAACACTCAAATTATGTTCCTTTGTTGCAATGGATTTGATATTATTATGTGTAAATGAACTAGGTTAGATGATAGAAAAATGATAACTTTTAGCATAAACTATGAAATAGAGAATAAGAAACAAACAGAGCAGCCCAAATCTAGAAATTAGATACAGAAAGGAAAATGTAGCTAAAACTCGAAGCCAAAAGTGTTGGACACAATTGGAGGGCCCCTTGGTCCCAAGCATGTCTAAACTGACATAAAGAAGCAAAAATGTAATCAAAAGGTCTTATAGGCCCATCTCCTATAATTCTTGCAAATAAGTCTCAAACACGGTCGGAGGGAGCCTTAGAATAGGGGTTTTCACCTATCCAAAATCTAACTGTTTTTCTTAGTTTTCTTTGCACACCTGTAACCTCATATGTTGTCAAATCTAAACCTGTACACAAAAATCAGAAAAATAGTTGTGTTGCATAGGGTCTGGCCTAAGTAAAACCCCATTTCAGTGTTCCCACCAAGCTATAACGGCTATGATTTATAATAAGAGGGATTATCCTTAGGGAGGATAGAGGCTAAATAATAATTGAAATGATTATACTTTAGGGGTAATAATGGTGGTTATCGAATTCTCTTTAGACAAGTCCTACAAGTGTTGATGCAATAACATGACAACATAACAAAGTCAATCATGAAATCATACTTGAATGTAGGTTGAAATCATACTTGAATGTAGGTTGTTATAGCTTGCTACTAAATAGGTTGAATACTCAAATCTATAATGCTTGTGTAATAATAAGGAATTATAACTTAACTTCTTAGACTTTGTGGATCATAAAATGTTGCTTTATATAAGGATCACAGGGTATTTTTGAATGTAGGCCGATAACAAATGGTCAATTAAAAATATCTATAACGGATCACAAATGATGGAGGTTGAAACACACATTTGAAATTGGTTCCCATTTATAGGGACTAGGTCACGAAGCGCACTAGTTCAGTAAAAAATAGAATGACAAAAGATCAATATCCATTACATAGGACCTAGTCTCCAAATTAGCATATGACAACAATTAAGTTGCAAGTTTTACTAATAAAATTATAGAGTAAAATAGGGCCCGAATAGGCTTTAAATGATCTAGGATAAATAACAATAAAGTACGGGCCCAAATAGTGTTAAATTATATAGGGATACAATTTACTACACTACAAATTCAACGATTCCTTACGATTTTTATAACATGCCTAATAAGTTGGTTAACAAGCATAAGTCCCTCTTAAAACTATTTTCTAGGACCAATATATTTTTACATTTCCAATATAGGTGCACTAATATTTAATCAAATACTTCATTAGGGGCCGTATTTTGTTTTTATTACATAACTTGGAAAGATTTATGTAACAACCCACTTTTTTTGTTTTTTTCAAATATAAAGTCCATAGCCCAAAAACTGAGTTTTTGTGTTTCATAATTTAAAAGCTACATTCTTCGTATGCTCAACTTAAGAGTAATATTGAAACACATTTTTTGAAACAAGTGATATATTTTATTCCAACAATTAACTCCAACTTCCAAGAAATTTATAACCTCAATTGAATCTATTTAGCAATAAATTATACCCATCTAGTCATCACATGCCTGCCAAACACCAAATTGTTCCACCATAACATCCAAGCGCATCACTCTTCAAAATAGTCACTATACTCAATACTAAAATATTAACCACAAATCATCGTAAAAAATCTCACTACCTAATCAATCAAAACTCTGCAAAGCATTTCTCTATGACTTTTATCTTCATAACAAAAGATGATTTGAAACCAATAGGTATCCTCAAATGTAACTCTATCATTCCAAGAATCCTACTTTTGATCTAGATTCAAGTAAGGCACGATAATACATTTCCTTAATACCATAACTAAATTGATAGATTAGCATCAGTTTGAAAACTTCTAGTAAGAGTATTCTAAAGCTACCCCTAGCATTGTGATTGTCATGTCATTTTTTTCAAAAAAATAGAAACTTGCTTAAAAATGTAAGAGCCCACTATCTAGAAATACTAAACCGGGGTCATTGGACAGTTGAAAAAATAATAATAATAATTTAATATATTATTTGTTTTTGAAAAGTTTCCTTGGCATCTTTGGATATCTTTGGATATCTTTGGATTTTTTAACTCTCAAAAAATAATTTAATATCGTCCCTCTTTTTGGCATTGGATTTAGGAAACTTCACATCGAATGTTTGTTGGTATTCAATGGTAATTGACAGTTTGGTAAAGTTGGAAATTTCATTGGGAGGTTTGGGAGCTTGGAGATGCTTGGCAAAAAGGAATTACATAAAAAGTTTCCCTCCTTGGGCGTGAGATTTTGGCACCCAAACTTGGCTTTTAAAAGTACTCTCATATATGTATGTTTTTGTTTTTGGCACTAGATTTGATCATTCTTATATTTTTCTTGTTTCTGAAGTGGTTAATAAACCCATGGAGAAGGAGACTTTTAGATGGCATCTTCATGGTTTCCAATGAGATCTAAGGATGGGAGTCAACCAAGTAATCTAAGGATGGGAATCAACTGGGTGATCTAAGGACGGGAGATAAGAATTATCATGGTATAATCTCATCTAGAAGTTATTGTTGTGTTGATTTGTTGAGGATTTCTTTAATTTTGAGTTTGAATGTGTTTGAATGTGTTGCAGAAATTCATAGTAGCTTATAGGCCATGGATTTTCTACATTTTAAACATACTTTATGATTATTTGATAAATAAATCTTAATAGTGGATTTTGTAAAAGTAAGGTGATTTGGTAGTAATTTGACTCTTTGATTTGTATGAGGTTTGCAATAAATAAAATATGATGTTTACAACAGATTATAAAAGAAATAATGATGTTTTTCATCATATAAATCTACACATTTTATTTCATTTCAGTAAATTAAATTCCTTTTAAGTCTGGTGAATTATTCCTTAAAACTGTTGCTTTATAGTGACGTATGCTTTCAATATTGCTTCCAGTTTGTATCAAATTTGCAGCAGATGAAATGTGATGCTTATAACAACAACTAGAATATATTTATCTGATATAAACCTGCAATTTCTTTTATGAAATGTGATGTTTATAACAGCAACTAGAAAATATTTATCTGATATAAGCCAGCAAATTCCTTCATATATAAGTTTTAAGAAGTTTACATTGAAGTTTGGATGAAATTTGGAGTAATTCCTATTAGATATAGTCTATTGGGTTCTTATTGTTTGCAAGTTAAAATTTAAGTTTTCTTTATAAAGATTCATCAAAGTTTAAATATTCATATAAAAAACTCATAGTCATGTCATTGTGAAATTTCAATTTATTATAAAATCTTCCTATTACATCATGGTAACCCATTTTCGTCATTATTTGCAACCCCTCACAACCAAAAGACATCCCTTCCCCATTCTTGTAAAACCTTCAAAAGGCCTAAGATTTCTAGCTTCCTATTACATCATGGTAACCCATCTTCAATGGAAAATAATCCATTGTACCATCATTTACAACCCCTCGTAACAATAAAGACCATATCCTCAGAACCAAAAGACATCCCTTCCTCATTCTTGTAAGGCCTTCAAAAGGCCTAAGATTTCTAGCTTCCTAGCTCTCTCTACCAATACAGCTACCAATACGACAATGATCAATGATGACTAAAGTCTAACAAACTAGAACCTACAACTCCATGACATCTAAGTGTTTATAATTGAGATTCTCAAAAGAGGGAACAAAAACTCACTGCCACCACCATCTTGGTAGATCTCCTTATTGTATACAACAGATGGCATTTTTAGTGATACATATATTCACTTCTAAATTCTCTATGCAACATGCAAGTACATAAATTTTACACCAGTAACTTTATACTATGTATATTCAACTTACAAGAAACGTGACAAAAATATGGTCAATGCTTCAACAATATATGATTGTGGCCCTTTGTAGGATCTTTGTTACACAATAAGCCCTCTCTAGCCAAAGACTTACTTTGGCATATCTTCATAAGTGACTCTTTGTATGGTTGATGACAGCCCCTGACGGTGATTGCTTTTCATGTAAGTTTTATTATACCTTTAGAACTAATTCATTCTATATTTATCCTAATCTTTTGCTACAAGTTATCTAATTACTAACATAATATTTAGGTAATATTAAATTCTTGAATAAATTTATAATTGGAGCCTAACAACTTTACAAAATATCTCTTATAAGATCATATCCACAACTCTTATATTCAATATGTATCACTTACTTTTACTTATAGTTCATCTCAAACAAACTAGCTTCATCAAAAGCAAATATATTTTGCACAATAATATTATCATTCAGTAGTATATGGAATGGTGTCTTGTTCTTACCATGCGACTTTTTTCATTAGGATCTACTTCAAAAAAGCTTACAACCATATCAAGTGGTCGTTAGTTTTCGCTATGTTCGGAGCTCTTAAATTTGGGTCTAGTTTTATCTAGTCAATTCAAATGATTTTTTATGAACACCTCATATTTTCTCAATACTATTGACCAACAATTATTCTCATTTAGACTTTCTTGATCTATATAACAAGGATGCACTCTTATTCTAGCTCTATTTTCTCTTTTGAATAGAGACTTGAGCTACTTACAAACATTTGAAGGAGTCCAAAGTATTTCCCTTCCCTGCCTTTAATATTTAGCTTGTTAACAAATATTCACTAATGACTCCTTTCTCACTCTCTTTGAAGAGTAGAATAACTCAAGACACAACTTGTAATATCTTAATACCTTTTGTCATGCTTTCAGCACTAGTATTCAATGGCAAAAGAATCAATGTTATCAATTGTAGTTATTTTTCTAGATTAAAATGTGTGTAGATTTTTGTCATCAACATTTTGGATCATACTAATGATCTATCATCAGGATGAACGAAAATCAATAGTAGTTATTTTTTATTCATCTAGATGATGGACCACGTAGTATGATCTGAAATGTTGACGAGAAAAATCTCCATAGCTTAATCCCGAAAAATAACTACTATTGATCTTAATGGACTGTGGAAACTACATGACTTTGATCAATGCTATCATTAAGTATTCTTGCAAAAACCGTCCTAGGTGGATTTTTTTTATTAGAAATAGACTAACCATAGGGAAGCTTTTTGATTTTTTGTATTCCATTTTATTTGTAATCCTCCTCTATAGCTCTTTGGCAAGTTGTTTCGACTCACATTGAGATGAAACTACACTTTAGGATTGCAATGACTCTTTCTCTAGCTAGGAAATTCCATAAATTTTCTGAAGTGCTTTTGGCCACCCATGTCTCCTCAAGATGCCTCTTATAAAAAATCAGAGAGACTACTTAATGACTTCCTTTTTTCCTCCTTGGAAAAATTGAAAGGGTTCCATTGGTTTGCCTAGATATTTTATTTCCTTCCACCAAACTCGACAAGTCTTCGATTGATCGATAATCAAACAAGGTCTAGTATTGTGTGTCAATCATATAATTTTTGTCATGGATGGTATTGAGAATTGGTAAGTCCTCTTCAAACATAATATTGCTCCTAGATTTCTTCATGGAAAAAAAATCTTAGGAAGATCTAGGCTTTCACTTCACCCTCATCATGGAGGACCCTATCAAAATTCATGGAACTTTTATTTCCAAAGTATATGGAAGGCTTGTGGTGTAATCAATAATCAAGCACTAGCCCTCACAAACAATCACCTAAAACATATTACAACATGCTTAAATACAAAATTATGCTACAACACTTCTTCTTTTCTAATTCTCTATTCACTTGATAAAAACTCATAACATAACCTACATTTTTGTTAGAATAATATTTAATATTATTACTATTAATGGTCAATAATGTAACTGGTTGTTAGACATCTTAAATGTCTATAGTAACAAGTAGTTAGAAGTAGGTAATTATTTAATAGCTACAATATTTTGTAACTTCTATATAATGTAATCCTTCCTCAGTTAAGATGAATGAAATATTTTACCTGTGAATCTGATTTTCACATGTTATTAGAGCCCCAGGTTAAGAATTTTTTTGAAAATTCTGTTAATTTTTCAAAAACCCATCTAGGGTTTTTTGTGCCTGGTTCCTGTGCTAGGGTTCGCACGTGCAAGGGCCCGCATGTCTGTTTTAACCCTACAACTCGTGCGACTGGTAATTTTAAAAAAAAAAAAAAAAAACTGCAACCCGCGATTTTTCTCAGACTGTGTGTTTTGTTTTCTCTGCCATCGACATTTCTGGGCTTTTTTTTCCTATCTACACGCAATTTCTGTTTTTTCTAGTATTTTTGAGACTTGTAAATCGCGTTTTCGCAATTTTTCTGGTATTTTAATGTGCGATTTTTCTCAGAATAAGCGATTTTTACCTCATGACCTGCAAATATTTGCACGATTTATCAGTATTCCGCGATTTTCGGCCGTCATACCTAGGGTTTTGCCGCTTTGTGTCTGCAAATCGCAATTTTTTTACTGCCTAGGGTTTTAGAAAATTCGTCTAGAGTTTTAACCCTCTGTTTCAACTTGAAAAAAAAATTTGATTTCAAATTCTTGGTGGGTTTTTCGAGATTTGAACTGGGTTGTCAATGGATTTTTTTAGGTCTTCAAAAATTTTTACCTCGAAAACTGTGCTAGAGTTTTGAAATTATCTCCTTCATTTCTAGTCAGAAAAAAATTCTAATTACAGATTCCTTGTGGGTTTTTCGAGTGCTCTTTTGGGTCTTCATCGGTTTTTTTTGGGTCTTTAAAAAAATTGTCTCGAAAACCGTGTCAAGGTTTCAATTTCTGCCTCAGAATTTGACTTGCAGAACTTGTTTTCATTTGTTGTTTTTCATGCCTTGGAATTCGTGCCTTAACCAGGTCGACGTCGGGGTACGTGATGGCATCTCTAACAAATATAATGCTCGAAAGCAACCAGAAATTCAATGGCCGCAACTACAACACCTGGAAGCAATGCATGCTGACCATTTTTTAGTACCAACGTCTTAATGCAGTTGTTCTGGGAACATCTCAATGTCCAACCAATACCGGAAAAGTTCAAGACAAATGGGATGAGCGCAACCGGCAAGCAGTCATGCTCAACAAACTCTATCACCGATGAGCAGCTACCTCAAGTACCGTTCGACAAAACTGCGAAGGAGATATGGGATCATCTGAAGAGTCTCCATGAAACCTCTGACAAGAGCAGAGCATTCTTTTTGAAGAACATGCTTTTTTCAATTACGATGGACGAAAGGATACCTCTACAGGATCACTTGACCAAGATCAAGGACATCCGTGACCAGCTTGAGGCGATTGGTCGCACAATGGAGGAAGAGGACATGGTCGTCATCACATTGAAGAGTTTGCCCAAATCTTATGAGCATTCATCGAAAAGCTCAATATCACTTCCACTGACGTCAATTTGAAGTTTTCCGATCTTTGTAACAAGCTTTTACAGCAAGATCGGTGGCGCCGGCAGTTTGGAAGCAGTACCAGTTCCACTTCCACCAAGCAAGCGTTCTCTGTCAAATCTTCTGCGAAGAACAAAGGGAAGGCTCCATCTTCATCTTCTCAGTCGAAAGGCTCTAGTTCTTCTCAGGACAACAAGAAGAAGAAGAACGTTCAGTGCAATTATTGTCATGCGTTTGGTCACATGAAGGCCTAGTGTCGAATTCGATTGGCTTCTGAACAAAAGAAGCAGGGAGGGTCTCAACATAAGGCAAATGTCGCAAAGCACTCTGAGCAGAAAGAATCTACATTCTATGCTTTTATGGCCAAGAGAACAACAGATCCAGTACACTCTTCTTCCTAGTATATTGATTCAGGGACTTCGCGGCATTTTACTCATCGTCGGGATTGGTTCACGAAATTTGAACCATTCTCACATTCAGTAATCTTTGGAGGAGGAGAAGAGTACACAGTTGCTGGTAAGGGCACTGTCCAGATTCACTCAGGAGGTAGAAAGTTAATTTTTCTTGATGTCTACTATGTTCAAAGCATGGAACATAATCTCCTCTCCATTAGTCAGATCATGAGGCATTCTCCTCAATTAGATGTTGTCTTCAGTTCGTCCATATACAGAATCGTTAATAGGGAGACTCGTACTACAATCGCTATGTGACTTGAGGATCATGGTCTATATAGACCTGTTGATTCCACTGATTCTCAGGAGCACGCTTTGGTTGCTAGGAGCACATCCATCAGAACACTTTGGCATCAGCGTTATGGGCACTTAAACGTGCACTATCTCTCTTAGTTATATCGAGAGGGTTTGGTTGTTGGTCTACCTGAGATCCAATCAAAAAATCATGGAGTTTGTGCAGCCTGTCAAGCTGGGAAGTAGCATCGGACACCATTCTCGGATGGTGATTCTTGGTGAGCCTCCAAGGTCCTTCAATTGGTTCACGTTGATGTATGTGGGCCGATGAACACTCCATCTGTTACTGGTTGCAGGTACTTCTTGTTATTTGTTGACGATTTTGGTCGTAAATTGTGGGTGTATTTTCAAAAAAAAAAATCAGATATGTTCAGTACATTTCAGCAGTTTAAGGCCTTATTTGAAAAAAAATCTGGTTTTCAATTGTCACTCTAAGGCTAGATAATGGGGGGGACTTTTGTTCCAATGACTTCTCTACATTTTGTGCTACACATGGCATTAAACGCCAACTCACCATACCATACACCCCTCAACAGAATGGTGTAGTTGAACGTAGAAATCGCACCATTACTGAAATGGCTCGTTCTATGATAAAGCATCGCAATGTTCCTAAGAAATACTGGGCTGAAGTCATTTACACTGCAATCTACCTTCTGAATCGGTCAAATACACATGTCATCAAAAAGATGACTCTTGAAGAAGCCTGCTCAGGACGCAAGCCTAAAGTGGGCCATTTGAAAGTCTTCAGTTCTACCGCTCATGTATGGATTCCATACACCAAACGTACTAAGCTAGACTCAAAGAGCCAAACAATTATGTTTATTGGTTACAGCGACAACCACAAGGCCTACAGGTTGATTGATGTGGAGACAGATCGTCTCATTTTCAGTCGTGATGTTGTGGTTGATGAGACTACTGGTCCATTTATGCCATCTACTACTCCTAGTCCTGCGACTCTGTCTATGAAGACTTCTGATGTTGGTGTTCGTCTTCTTCTTGGTTCCCATGCTGGGAGAGCTTCAGAGCATTCTGACTCTAAAGATGAGGAATCTACCGATCCAACACCAACTCATTTGTCACAGGATTTGCATCCAGATGACTTTGTTCTGGAAACTCCAGGGGATGTTGTTCCAGAAACTCCAAGGGATGTTGTTCCTCCAATGCAAAATGTTGGTACTTCTATCCTCGGGCCTAAATGGTGGGCCAAGACAATAGGAGATCTTCATGATAATGAGCTTCTTGAGGATAGATTAGTTCGACGCAAGAGAAAGCAGCAGCATATAGTCAACCTTGCACTTATGGCCAATATTCACAGCATCTCTGAGCCTCAAACGTATTTCGAGGCTAAAGGCATTCCTGAGTGGGAAAAGGCTATGGAGATAGAATACCATAGTCTTCTGAAGGATAACACTTGGGTTCTTTCTGATTTTCCTCCTGGGAAGAAACCTATCAACTATAAATGGGTTTACAAAGTCAAGCATCATGCAGATGGCACTTTGGATAAGTACAAGGCCAGATTGGTTGCTCAGGGTTTTACACAGCAGGAGGGCATTGACTACGAGGAGACTTTTGCTTCTACTGCCAAGATGAGCACTATTCGTCTTCTTCTCGCCATTGCAGCTCACTTTCAATGGAAACTTCACCAGATGGATGTTAAAAGTGCATTTCTCAACGGTGAGTTGCAAGAAGTTTTTTATATGACTCAACCTCTTGGCTTCGAGGTTCCTGGTAAGGAACATCAGGATTGTAGATTGATAAAAGGGCTATATTGCCTGAAGCAAGCCCCTCGGGCTTGGTATTTCAAGATAGATCGATATTTGGTTGAACATGGTTTTCAGCGCAGTCCCTCTGACACTAATCTGTATGTCAAACTCTCTGGTGATGATATCCTTTTTCTTGTTGTCTATGTGGATGACTTGATCATTACTAGCAATTCAACACATTTGATCACAGTCATCAAACAGGACTTGTGCCAAGCTTTTGACATGATAGATTTGGGGCTTCTCCATTATTGCTTAGGTGTCGAAGTGTGGCAGACTGATGACAGTATTTTTATTTCACAGTCCAAGTATGCCCGCAATTTTCTTGACAAGTTTCGAACGCAGGATTGTAAACCTGCTTCCACACCTACGGAGAAAGGGCCGAAGTTATCAGCCTAGTTTGATTCACCTGCACTAGATGAAACCGAATTCAGGCAACTAGTAGGCAGCCTCATCTACCTCATTGCCACTAGACCTGACATCTGTTTTGTTGTCGGCTACATCTCTTGCTTTATGACAACCCCAAAAGTTGATCATTCGATTGCAACGAAGCGAGTGTTGCGATATGTGAAAGGTACTTCAGACTATGACATTCTGTATGGTAGGTGCAACGATCCAAAGTTGATTGGTTATACTAACTTAGATTGGCCAGGATCAGTGGATGACAAAAAATCCAATTCTGGGTACGTATTCAGTTTGGGTACTGGTGTCGTCACTTGGAGCAGCAAGAAGCAACAGGCCGTGGCTCTTTTCTTGGCCGAAGATGAATACCTGGGAACAGTCAAGGCCGCATGTGAGGCAGTTTGGCTCCGGAGGATGCGCTTTCTTACATGTAGATGTCGCAAGTAGGTCCTTCTCCCTTGTATACAGATAATCAAGGGGTGCTCAAACTAGCCAAAAATCCAGTCTTCCATGAACATACCAAGCATGTCGAACTTCATTGTCAATACATCCGCCAACTGGTAGAAGACGGATCAGTTCAGTTGCAGTATGTTCCGACCGTGGATCAAACTGCAAATATTCTCACCTAGTCTTTAAGCCCGGATAAGTTTGTAAAATTCAAGGGACAACTTGGTGTTTTTGATAAATTGACCATTAAGGGAGGGTGTTAGAATAATATTTAATATTATTACTGTTAATGGTCAATAATGTAACTGGTTGTAAGACATCTTAAATGTCTACAGTAACATGTAGTTAGAAGTAGGTAGTTAATTAATAGCTACAATATTTTGTAACTTCTATATAATGTAATCCTTCCTCAATTAAGATGAATGAAGTATTTTATCAGTGAATCTGATCATCACAATTTTTAACACAACACCCATCAAACTACCCAATTTATCTTTCAACACTTTTCTATATAATGTTAACTTCCCTCTCCTTTGCTTAGTTCTCTAGTTTTACCAAAGTTTCATTTTCTTCGACACACATAGAGATACATTCCATTCCCTCTCCAAGAGACTATTTCACATCTAGAAACAAACATCCTATATTTTTCTTACCTTTGAAATCAAACCCATCTCAAATTTTTATAGAACACACTTTTTAAAACAATTATTTAAAATAATTTTAAAAAATAAATGCATATAATAAATAATAAGACAAATTTCATGATACTAAAAATATGAAACTCACATTATTAAAAATAATTCTAATTTTTTTATATAATTTTTATTAATTAAAAATATATGATTGTGTTATACACTGAAAAAAAAATACTTTACATTTAAATATTATTTATTGAATCTATGATACAAATATAAAAAATGAAATTAATAAATACCTTAATTTTCAGAGATGCCATACGTTCAAATGAGATTTTATCCTACAATTCACATATCATATTTTATTAAAAATATAATTTAAAATAAGAAATAATGTTAAAGATTATATTCAGAAGTAACTCATAGCAAAAACATTCAAACATACTATAAAATTACCTTTCTTGAACGTATCTTTCTTACACCCAAAATGGTTTTCTTTTCGAGATATCGCAGATGTTTGAAACTCAATGAATCCAAATCTTCGCCAGTCATATGTCTATCATAGCAATATTTCTTTGTAATCAAACTAGGTAAAAAGTCTCTTGAAGATTTCAATCATTTCATCATATAGTTCAAATTTCTTACTTGTTTGCTCTTTCCAAATGTGCCATCCTTTTTTCCAAATTCTCTACTTCCAAGCGTAATGTCTAAGGACAAAAAAAACAAGTGTTAGCTGATACATGCTTATTTATTTAATTTTATTTTTACCATAATCTATGCTACTTACGATTGTGCTTTCTATATTGGAAACAATACTACAAAGGAAATAAATAGTTCATTTTAGCTTTCCACAGCTCTCTCAATTTAAATGTTATCTACAAAGGATATTAATAGTTCATTTTAGCTTTCCAAAACTCTCTCAATTTAAATGTTATCTAAAAGGGAAAGAAAACTTCTTAATTTGTTGCAATTTATATTCTTAAAAAAAGAATATGTAAAAAAAAAATATTATTTGTATATATAATAATTAAAATTTATATTTAAAATTAATTAATAATTTGATTTCAAGAATTTGGATATTGGTAACTTTCTTGGTTCTACTTCGCCCAAGTCTCCTATTAATCCTTCTCATAAGGTTAACAAAGTTGGACATTGTTTGCCTCCTTTTAAAGATGTTTTTAAAATCACCATTGGTGGATTCCTCTAAGGATAATCCTAGACCAGTTGGAGTTGGTGGTATTGGTCAAGATAGTAATGGCTTAGTTCTATTATTTTTCTTTGTGATTACAAGATTCAGTACTAGCAATTGAATAGAAGTTTGCACCCTTCATTCTCTAGAAAGTTTTTGGACAGCCTAGCATAAAGGTAGTACTAATCAAGTGGCTAGAACCTGACTAACATTCCAAAAGTGGTGCTCCAATTTTTTTATGTATATTAAGATGTCATCAAAACATACCCAAAATAAAATTTACGAGAAGTGATCTAAAGATAGAGTTCACTTAACTCTGAAATGTAGATGGTGCATTTGTGAGACTAACATCCTCACTCAATAATGCATATTTTCCCTCATTGGTTGTGAAAGTTGTCTTCTGGGAATATTGATTTCTAATTCTTATTTTATGATTACCAGAATGGAGATTTCCTTTGTTAAAAGTTAAACACCTCTTAGCTCATCTAATAAATCATCAACGCTATGGATAGAAAGCTTATCTTTGATGATATACATGTTGAGATCTCTATTATCTAGATACATATATGAACTTTCATCTTCCTTGTGTACCCCAACCATCAAAGAGGAATAAGCACTCTAACTATGCCCAATAATACCCACCTCTAATATTACTTGTACCATCATCTCAATTTCACTTTTTATAACTATTCAAATGCTTGTAGGGCCTATTATTAGCTGGTCAGCTCCCTCATAATATTTGAATAGCTTAGTAATGACCTAATTTAAAAGTTAATCCTTTTTGTATATCCTCATGATATACCAATTGCCCATCTACAATTGTATGTAGATTTGGCAATATAATAATCTTCATACCAATATTCTCCCATTTTAAGTTGATACTATGACATTTCAATGAGAAAAAATGTTTTCTAACACCATCAACAAACATGACCTAAAATTATGGAACTAGATCAATAAAATGGCTCATCCAAGCATCCAGCTTACTAATGATAAAGTTGTGAAAACTTCTTGAGTCTATCGACATTGTTACCATTTCTTCTTCCAAGAACCCTACTACCTTGAACATTTTGTGATTTATAATTCTCAAAAGTGGATAGCAAGTAATAGTTGGTTGCGAATCTCTCAATTCCTTTTTTGTTTCATCAATATTTTTGTATATTTTTTCTTCTTCTTCAAAACTTCTTTTCAACATATTTATGTCCTTGACTATAATATCTATAATAATTAAAGCATAACATTTTTAGTTTCTTTTCTTCAATTTAATTATAAGTAAATCTTATAGTCTAAGTCGATGATTGTATAAAGGAACTCCTCCATCTAATGCTAATGATCCCCTACCTTCTATTGGCCAAAACCTATTTCTTTATCTACCTTTGCATAATACTTAATTGGGAAACAAACTTTGATTGAAAATGTGTACCTCATATTCTTTGTCCATATAACCTCATAAATATAATTCATTTAAGTGACGCATGCTTCCGTCCTTAAAGACGAGGTCTTGAGTTAAGTATAATACTTGACAATGTGTGTTTTCTCTAATTTAACAATCTAGTTGAAATAGTAGTTCATAATACTATTGTCATAATATGTTGTGAGCTCCTCTTAGAAAATAGACCATGTGATAACACATCCCTTCTTTTTTCTTCTCCTTAAAATATTAGAATATTTAATTATATTTTAGTCACTTATATTTAGTTCCTTGTTTAATGGTCATTTAGCTTTTTAGTTAATTAGCTTTTAAGCTTTATTTAGCGTTTAGCTTTTTCTTTTTAGTTAATTAACTTTTAAGCTTTATTTAGCGTTTAGCTTTTTAGTAGTTCACTTTAAACGACTTGTTCTTAATTTAGAACGTCGTTCGGTAATCTCTATAAATACGCTTGTATATTGTTGAATACATTATCCAATTATTGAATCATTCATTCAATTTATTTTTCATGGTATCAGAGCGGCTCGATGGGATTCTTTAAAGTTTGGCGAATTTTTAATAAAAATTCATGGCCTTCTTTCTCGAATATTTTCCAGATTTTTTTTTATTGTTTTTTTATAAAAAAAAACAATTTTGCTTTTTTGAAGGCTTTTTGAGGGTTCGAGAGTTTCTGGTTCGTGAGCAATTTTTTTTGTGTTAGGTAGCAGTTCATGGTTTTTTTAGGGTTCTGGAGATTTTCCGGCCTGTAACCTAGAGGTTTTTATTTGCAGATTGAAAATTTTCCTAGGGTTTCTGCAATTTTCGACTAGGGTTTTGACCCTTCAGTTCAAGTTGAAATTTTATTCTGTTTTCAGATTCTTGGTGGGTTTTTCGAGAGCTTTTCTGGGTTGGTCTCATATTTTTTTGGGTGCCTCGTTTTTCATGCCTCCAATTTTGTGCCAGCGAATTTGCCTTGGAATTTAAAAACAGTTCGCAATTTCTGCTAATTCTGTGGACGTCGAGAATTTCGCTATCTTCTGGGCACCATTTATGCTGTTTTAAATTTATAGAAAATTTTGATTTCTGGGTTTCTTCCAAACCTCGAAATTCGTACCAGAATTCTCCTCCAAAGGTTTCATTTTTTTTTAGCAGCTACTTCAACCTCGGTTTCCGTGATGGCATCTTTGACCAGCATCATGTTGGAACATAGACTAAAGTTCAACAGCTGCCACAACACCTGGAAACAGTGCATGTTCACGATATCTGATTATCATTGCCTTGATCAAACTGATTTAGGCCAGACCTCGTCTTACAGGTCCCAGGGTTTTCACGATTTTTTCCTCAAAAATTGTTCGCAGGGTTTATAATTTTCCTTTAAAAATTATCTCATCTGTAATCTGCGATATTCATGTAAGATTTTAATTATCTGGGTTTTACCGTTTTTCCACAAAAATGATGATTTGTAACCTCAGATTTCTTGGTTTTTCGATTTTCTCCTCAAAATCGTAAATTCTCTTTTCGAGGGTTCTTATTTTAGGGTTTGACGGTTTTTTCCTCAAAATCATGCTTTGTTGCAGTTAGTTTGGGTCGCACCTGCCAGGGTGAACATCTGCAATCATGGTATCTTGCAGTCAGTTTTGGAGTTGATACTCTTCTGCAAAAGAGTTTGTCGATTTTCCTCTACATCACGGTTTCAGGTTTCAGTTTGGTTACCCAACGTAAGGTTGGATGGATTTTCGTATTCTTGGTCATTAACACTTTTCAGATCCAGGGAGGGTCTCCACCGCAGCAGAGTGTTCTTTTCATTTGTGATCAAAAGACCTACAGTGTCTTCTGTAGGGTAGTTAGTAGATAGAATGACCATTAAGGGAGGGTATTAGAATATTTAATTATATTTTAGTCATCTATATTTAGTTCCTTGTTTAATGGTCATTTAGCTTTTTAGTTAATTAGCTTTTAAGCTTTATTTAGCGTTTAGCTTTTTCTTTTTAGTTAATTAGCTTTTAAGCTTTATTTAGCGTTTAGCTTTTTAGTAGTTCACTTTAAACGACTTGTTCTTAATTTAGAACGTCATCTTGTAATCTCTATATATACGCTTGTATATTGTTGAATACATTATCTGATTATTGAATCATTCATTCAATTTATTTTTCATAAAATCCACTAATGCCAAATGAATAAATCTAGTTTTCAATATAATTCATTTAAGTTTTTCTTTTGTGGCATGCTTCCACTCTTAAAGACAAGGTCTTGAGTTGAGTATAATACTTGACAATGCATGCTTTGTCTAATTTAACAATCTTGAAGTAGTTGTTCATAATATGTTGTGAGCTCATCTTGGAAAATAAACCATGTGATAACACATCCCTTCTTTTTTCTTCTCCTTAAAATCCAATAATACCAAATGAATAAATCTAGTTTGAAATATAATCATGCCATTGCAACTTTCTATTGACATAGAACATTATGAAGACTAATGAAGGGGTTCATTTCCCTTTGTCAATTGATTGAATCCTTTCCATCAAACTTGCAAATATCTATACTTAAAATGAAAATTAGTAAAGGGGACACAAATTTGTTTTTGTGATGGTGTTTCTTTAAATTAAAAACAAAACAGGAAGCTCCATGTCCCTTGGAAGATAATTTAGCATGCCAAATCTTCTAGTACAAAGCTTCTTATCCTATATTGAATATTAATAATAAAAAAATCTAGAATTATTAGCTAAATAAGAAATAATACTTGTTCCTACCCCAAATCAAAGCCAACTTAAGCAAATAAATAACATGATAATCATCTTCAGTTACCAAGCAATGATCTCCTTTAATGAATGTATTTTCTCATGTAACAGATTGTACTTTCTCGAAGAAAGATTAAAGATTTCTATAACACATACCTACAATTATGATTATTTCTCACTTGATCATTCTGATCTGATTTTCATTGACCTTAATGCCTGAAGATGTGTGAACTTGTATCAATTATCCAATAAGAGAACGACTTGCTGAAACCTCTTCATCAAAATCAGAAACTTGAGTTTGTATGCACTTTAATTTTTTAGTTAACTGTATTTTTTTGTATTTTTTTTAAATTGATTTCATTGACTCTTAATTTTCTTAATTTATCTCATTTATTGATGTGCAAACATAAATCAAGAAGTCGTCTACTTGCATGATTTGATGAGTGGACAAGACATGTTTTTGATAATGATTCAATCATGAGTGATGGCACGAATAAGAATAACTACTTATTTATTTATTCTTAATTAATTATGTGTATGGATTTAATTAGAAATTAATTAACTAATTTATAATAAAATATTAGCTAATTACTCATGAGTTAAGATATAATGAGGTTAAATAGGATTAATTATTTAAGATGATGTAATCAATTAATCTATATGGTGATGTTAAGCGAATTAGCCTTAGATGGATTGCCATATAGAATTGATTATAAAACCATTTTAGTAGAATTAGGATATCTACAACCATACATTTCAATCGTAAATATTGATATTCTATTTTCTAGCCACTATCAATAAGCTATGCTTTTAACCCTACTGGTTGCTGTATTTATAAACAAATCAACAACTATAGAATCAATCTCTTGTACAATTGGATCATCCTTTTCCAAAGACTTATAAGTGTGACTAGAGAACTCACATCGACTAAAAAATATACCAACAACAAACTATTGTTTTGTAAGCATAAGAGTTAATTTGGTAAACATGCTAATTATTTTAACAACTCCTTCAAATGACCTCAAATTTGGATTGTAGCAGTTTCAATACATCCTTCATTAACAATCTACATTTCAACGAAAAAAAATTGAGAGATGCATACAATTTGCCATACAAAATAAAAAAATTATAATACCTTTGAAAGTTGTTCATATATAAGTGCTTTTAGATCATAGGGACAACACCCCTTGTATGATTATTGAAGTTCCATATCTCTTTGACTCCCTCCATCTGGGTGTAGCTAGCCTTCTAGAAGAGATCATGGCTCCCAATCACATGAATCTCAACCACCTTTCAAATAAGCCAAGAATCGTGTTACTTGTAGATGGCCTCAACTTTCTCATCCACCATCATCCTCTTTGTATGGTTCTAATACTCCTAGCTAGTTGAATTTTGATGAGTTTCCTCATCCAAATCTACAAATTTCTACTCTTCATATTCAACAACATATAGATGAAGATCGTGAAGGGAAAAAAATGTTGTCACTTGTTGTGAACCAATTACTAATGGTTTCATAACCATGATGTTTGAGGTAAACAAAATGACCATTATCCTCACATGATCGTGTACCTCTCACAATCTAGTGACATTTGTTGTTTCTTATTGTTTGAGCTTGACCCCATTATACTTTTCTTTGTTGTTTCATCTTGATGTTTGAGCTTAGCCTCACATAAACTTTAAGGGTATGCTTTCTATCACTCACCCCCTTTGTTGTGTATAATGTATCATTTTCTTTATAGTATAGAAAAAGTAATAAAGCCATTCTTCATCAAAACAAAAAAAAAATTATTGTGCTTGCAAAGAAAAAAATACAATGTGAATACTTGACATTAATAATATCAACCACACATATCCTGATACAATCAAGAGTAAAGATGTAACACATTATCACTTGCAATAACTTTTTTTCACATATATACATGGGAAGTGAAAATGTGATGTTTAAAAAAAAAATTCTTGACAAAGTAAGAACCATACCTCTATGTTTTCTGATACTTGTATTTGATGTCCTGTAGATGATAAAATATTTTGATACTTTCCCATTATTCTGTTCATGCTTTATAAAAAAAATCAATTTGTTAAAAAATTGAAACAAACTATTATACTTTTTTTCTTTTAAAATCTAACTTGTAATACAATTTAAATTGAATACATTATACTTAAAAAAATAATACATAAATTGGATGATTTATATAAAAAACTATTGAAAACATTTACCATTATTGCATAATTCAAAACTAATTATTATTATTAATTTTTATTCATAAAAAAAATAAAACAAAAATAATTTGTTGATAATGGACGTTTTACAAAACATATAGATTCCTAAACATTCAAAAAAAAATATATATTATGAGTTAGCATCTCTACCACTAATTAACAAATATAATACATCTCTGAATGAACATTCTACCTTTAAAAATCAATTCTATTTTTTTTCTGAATAAGCTCGTAAATTGGAGGAAACACTAGCACAAGTTTTTCTTTAATTTGCCCTATTGGAATTTATGCCCATTCAGCATTTTCTCTAACTTGTGTCGCTGCATATTACAAGGTTTTCTACTTTTCTACTGTTGGAATTTGTAATCCTGAGTCAGAGCAATAAATTTCTGAAGTGTACCTCATTACCGTTCAAGATCTCTCACATCTGGCAACCTACATTCTTTATGCAACCATCAAACAACGTTTATTTTCGGGGTCTGTGTTTCTGATGTCCAGATTTGAGAAAATGAACAACGGACCAATTTCGGGGGGAAATTTATTCTAGTGGGTAAATTTGAAATGGGAAGAGAAAAAACAAAAGGACCAATTTCGGGGGGAAATTTATTCTAGTGGGTAAATTTGAAATGGGAAGAGAAAAAACAAAAGGAAAGAAAAGTGAACGTTAGTAAAGTAAAAACACTTTTGTTTTGAAAAAAATAGAGAACTGTAGCAGCAGAAGTGTTGAGCAATTTGGATTAGTAGTGGCAGCTACGGAGAACCAGTTTCACAACAGTTTACAAGTGGGGTCAGTTTTAAATCATATATATTAAGTAATATATTAAGTCTAGTGAATGTTAGTCAATTTTGAATGTATAACATTTTTAAGTTTAGAAGTGTATTCTTAGTGTGACTACACACATTAAGCAACATATCAAGTCTAGAAAATGTCAGTCAATTCTGAGTGTTTAATACTTTTAAGTCTAGAAATATAAGCTTAATGTGTGTAATTTAAGTCGTTCCCACAATGAGCATACCTAGCAGCTCTAAAAAGAGAAGTCATTCACACTAGCACTAAAGTTTATTAACATTTTTGTACTCACAAAACAAAAATTCTTTTCAATTATATTTTGAGATAAATAGAAAATATGTTGGCTTTGTTTTTATGAATATTGTTGTTTTTCTTTGGTTTTCATAATTTAATTTGTTTGGATTTATTTTTTGATAGTTGGCATTAGAGTAATAGTCTGTGTGTTTTAGTTAAGATTTTATTCAATCAAAGAGCCCTAGGTTTTAGAGTATGTTGAGCATTAGGTTTAGTCTTTTTGTTTGAATTTCAAGTATGGCAGGAGGAGATAGCAAGAGTTCGCGATAGCCACCATTGTTTGATGAACAAAATAATGACTTCTGGGTAAACAAAATGAAGACGATGAAATGGCTGCAAATGATTTGCAAGAGCTAGTGTGAAATAGTTTCTCAAATGTAGTAGACCAAACAGTGTATACAGCTCTCATGAATGCTCAAACGTCCAAATTGGATGAGATGGATGAGATCAATAGGAAAGATGCAAAATCCCTCAGTTTAATAGAGGCAATTTTGATAGAAGTCATTTTCCTATACAATGGAGGTGGAGGCTTAGGACTACTCCAAACCAATTACATGGGGACTAATAAGCTATGATTAGATAACTCCAACTACTCTGGAGAGATTTTGAAACTCTTCAAATGAAGAATGGAGAGTCTATTTCAAACATACATACAAGAGTTTCCAGATTGACAAAACAATTGAAGATAAATGGTGAAACAAGGGGCGGCTATATACATTATGGGAATGCAAATAAGAAAAGATAGAGCTAGCAGGAAGTTTTGGTTTAGCTAGAGTAATCATGTGAACCTGATGTTGGAGAGATTTACCATGTCAACTTGTAGATCCTTGAATGTTCTTGTTTTTCCTTGAATGTTCTTGTTTTGTAAGGAACAAAGTTATCTATAGAGAATTCTCCAAAATCTCCTACTGAGATAGAGTTCACACGACCAGAAACCAAGATTTTCCCAAACAATGAGAGTCTTAAGTCCATTTATGGTAAATCCTAGACTGGCAAATTGGGATGCACTAAAGAGGGTGTTCAAATATTTACGGTATACTACTGAGTATTCCCTATAATTTCATGGTTATCCTACAAGACCTACACATTCAGTTAGTATTCATGGATATGTGGACTCAAACCGGGTAGGTGACATTGACAGCAAAAGATCCACCAATGAATATGCGTTCACCTCAGAATATACTTCACATTCTCTTATAGATGCAAACTAGTTATTAGCTCTAATTTACTTAGAATATCATAATGTAGACATATGTTACACATAAGATTTTATACAATAAATTAATTAGATTAGTTACAAAATTCACATGTTCTATACATCTACGTTTATAGATGCAAGCGCTTTATGAATCCTGCTTGACTTAGTCATGCAATTCTAGAATTAACAAGTTATTATCCTCAAGACTTCATCTAGATACAAGAGTATTACAAACTCATATTTACTCAAGGCACTCAAGTGTAATACTTAAAAGCTAGACTTCTGAAGAAGAATTTGAATGTGCGAATCTATGTAGACTAATTTAAAATGACATGTAAACTAACCTTTAGTTCAACCTCATCAAAAGTTATCTTCTAGTTCTCATCCTTCTATGGACATGTATCACATAGGTATTCATTTTAGTGGATCAATAGTCAAGGAATAACTGATGTATCAAGATCAAGTATACTTCTAGGACTTCCTATAGGCACGAGCTATTGTCAACCTTAATTCACTTATACTCTCAATTTTGTGATTCCTACAACATTATACCTGAGGTATTTTTAGGGACAAGGTTCATTCTTATGATAATGTAATCTTACTCAAAATAAACAATTTATAATAGAAGCGTCAAGGAATCCCCAAGTAAGTGAAGCTTTTAATTAAGACTTGTCTTTTAGGGATTCTCACTCTAGTATTTGGCTCCTAATTCTTTTGAACACAGAGTTCCATAGAGTTTCTTGATAGGGGCATGCAGGAATGGGGACGGGTTACAAGGTCAAGGGGACCAAGGGTCTAGATTTGGGAGTGATGGAAGGATGGCGGCAATCGGAAGTGAAGCGGTGGTTGGCAATGAAGCGACTACGGAGCAACAATAGAGCAGTGATGGGGGGCTGATGCTGATATATTTACAGTACTTGAAAAAATAATAAAAATATTTAGAGTATAAGAATTAAATATGAAACTTTCACAAAGTAGTACTACAATATGTTGAATTCAAAATTTATATTATAGTCAAGATTTCATAATGATTACAATGAATATAATGATCTTAAAAAAATCAAAATGGAGTAAAGTGAGGCCTCTAATCATTCCCAAACTCTTCATCACTGGAAATGTTGGCAGTGGACTCCACATGATCAAGGTCTTCCAAATTAATACCAACAACCCTCCTTATGTAACTGTAGCATTCTCATCAATATGGGCTAGCTCATCTAGCTCTACATACCACCATGGTGTTAAACCAGATCTTTCAACCACAAGCTTTTCTACTATACTAGAGATAAGCTTGTTCCTATTAAGAGAGTGGATGAAGCTATAAGTGGACCAATTCCTCTCAGCAACAGAATAACTTGAAACATAAGATAAGCAATCAAATCGCTAGAGTGGTAGTCAAAGAATTTGGTTCATGAAAATTCTACCACACAATTGGGTCCTCCTCATGTCATAGTTTCCCTATCCATCTTGGCCTCCTTAGAATAACCCTTAAGAATGGAAAATTATATCCACTCAATACAAATGTTTCCAATCTCGATAAGATCATACATCTATTGGATAGTCCTCATGAACCTTGCCTTCTTCTCAACATACTATATGCGTGTAAATTTACTAGGCCTTTGCTTGTATCACATGGGTTCAATACATAAGAAGTTATGTGCAAGGGGGTATTGAATTTCTCCCATCTCCAATGAATGATTGATTGGACATGCTCGTTGTGGAATGCTAGTGTGGGGTCCTCTCGTATGGAAGCCTACATTTGGTCTACTCTAGAATCAATTCACTTATACACTTCTCCAAGGATTGGTACATTGACGTCCTCATATCTAATTACTTAGAGATATTGTGTAATGATGGAGACTATATATTTTGCATCACCCTAAAAAACATCACTCTTCACTACATCCTTTATCCTCATCCCCTACTCTATCTTGGACTCGGTCCAATGATTCCACTTTGTTGTCATAGCCATTAGTCGTAATACCTCTAGCAACTCAAGCATTTTCTCCAAGAGAATGAAATAGGATATATATCTAGTCTTGACAAGTTTCAAGAATTTTTTATATAGAATTAAGCATGACTTCCACTTTTACAATCTTATACAAGTATTATTTTGATAATATTTCATATTAAAATTAAATTATTTATCAACTAGCTAACTCTCTAAGAAATTGTAAGCCACCTTAGGGATTCTTATAAGATTTAATGCATGAACTTAGACCCAGGTTTTATAAACTTATGCTTCTAAGATATCATATACACTTTTTTAATACCTTAGAAACTCAATTCTCAAAACAATTTGTTAATAACTCTCTTTATCCCATAATAAGAAACTAAGTATCAACCTTTTGCCTTCCAAGAACTTGTATCCCTACTACATTTCTAAAAATTAAGAACTTTCTCAAGTATTAGGTATGCTTTATATATACAAACATACTAGGATAAGGTCACTCCAAGGATTTATTTTAATAATCAATCATATTTGCTATAACCCAATCGATTTATTAAAGTGCAAGACAACATCGTGGTCATAAAGATTCCTAGATATGTAATGAGGGTTAGATTTCACGAACATTCAACTTCAAGTCTCAAGCCTACTTTTCGACCCAATCACCCTCACAATGAGGTATCCATCTTCACAAAGGTAATGTGAAGTATATGACTAGTAGCAATTTCTACAACTAGTCTAGCAGCACAAAATTTTAGTCAATCCATTCATTTACAATGATACCCACTACTTATTCTAAGACTTATAATCTTTGGATTTAACTAGTACACGTGCACACACACACACACACATACAAGAATACATAAGGCTCCCGATAATCAAGTTACAACTAAACTCAAGACGCCAACAAGGAGGGATGTAACCAATCCAATGGGCCCAAGAAAGTGGACAAATAATATTGTGGCAAATAAGGTTATGCTATCCAATTATAACTTAGATAGCCATCATCATGAAGAACCTTGATAAATAAGACAACATTATAGAAATTATAACTCAAATAGCCCACATTCTATTTCAACCAAAACAACCAACATCTAGCTACTAGATTCACCAAGAAAACCTTCATCCAACTTTAAATATAGACAACCAAAAGCTTCACTCATATAATGGTAACTATACAACTCCATTGATATGTCAAAGCTGATAAAATCTTCTTATTTTTTTCCACCTACAACCTCAATTACTCAATTCATAATCATCCTTTTCACTAGCTCACACACATTACACTAGAAAAATTATACATAGAATCTCATTTTTTTATTTGCATGTTACAATAAAATGTATCACTATGTTCACTTAAGGAATGAAAGCAAAAATACAAGTGTAGAAAATTGCAGAGAAGAACAAAGTCGCATAACACTCAAATTTACGTGGAAAACCCTAGTAAAAATATACCAGTAAAAAACCACAGGAAAAATATCTTTCATATTGATTCTCAAAAATTACAGAGTTACAACAATCTCAAAACTGTTCATCAAAACATGACTTCGAGGAGAATAAAACAATCGAGTTGCAAAGTCGTAATTGAAGACAACTTACTAGCTATAGTAAGTATGTCTCGCACAACTACATGTAAAACAAATGTTGAAATTACTATTTATAATGTCCCAAAAAAAAAAATTGCACCTCCCGACAAGATGCCTTCGGTGTGTAACCTAACGGCGAGTGCCTAGCGACACACTAGTGGGTAATCCATGATGACGCAACCACTGCTAGCTAAGAAGGTCATGATGACTCAACCACTGCTAGATGGGAATCCAAGATGACTCAACCATTACAAGCTGAACCCAATTTGAACTTCACATTCCAACAAAGAATAGACTCCAATAATGTACATTGCAACACACACCTGTCTTATACATGCATAAAATAATATTTTCATAAATATCCACATTAAGATTCAACCGCAAGCATGTACCGCAAGAATCTTGGTATTCTCAAACCTTTGATCTCTCCCCATCTATTTAAGAAATCTTCTTGTCTCTTTTCTCTCAAACTTGTTGACCAATCAGGACTTTACATTAATTCCTTAGAATGATTATTTCCAATATTTTTGTTAATGAAGAATTATTTTCTTCCTTGAGACTCCTTGTTCCATGTAAGATCACATCTCAATTTAATTTGCCCTCTACTTGGTACAATTGGGAGGTTAATTCACCTCTCCACCATATAGAATCCTTTCACATGTCACCTTATTTACTCAAGGAACATTATTCTAGAGCTTTGTCTTACTCTGGAACTTTGACTTAGGCCATTTCTTTAGGCAATCAAATATACACATGCTATCTATCTAGTTTACACTTGGTTGCCCTATTTCTCTTGTATCAAGATTCATGCAATGTGAGAACAAAAATTTCTATGAAGCTATGTACTGTTTCTACTAGGTTGACTTAATCCACATCGGCAAATCTCTATACACTTGGATAGTATTGTCTATACGTCATGTTAAATAAACCGAAAAACACCATTCATTATATATTGAATCTGGGATGAACTGTTGATAACTGATGCTGCTCTAGCATGCAGCTAGATTAGTTTAGTTAATAGTTTTTTTGTTTATTCATGCAAATAAAGCATGTACTCCAACATGCATGAATCCTTAGGACTATTTTTAGTTTTGCTTTTTGCATGAGTTTGTTTTTAGTAAATAAAGCATGCTGTGCATGCACTTATTGTATTCTTAATTTAGGGAGTAGTTTGCTTTTTTTTAGTTTGAGAGCCTTAGTAGCTTTCCATGCAATGCTAGGAATATATTTAAAACTACAGTTATTATTAATTCTTCTAGACTGCAAATTCTTTATATATACAGCCTCTATGTAATTTTTAATTAAGCTTCAATAAAGAAATTGGTGTGTGCAATTCCAAAAAACAAGGCACTTTGTTTTTAATTCTGAATTGTGATTTCTTTTTGCAATTTCTTCTTTTTGCTGTCATTGTTTGCTAATCAATTGGTTCAGAGAGGATAGGTCAGGTTCAAAATTCTACAAGTGGTATCAGAGCAGGTAAAATTGTTTTGGGTTAAAGTTTTATTGTTGGAATTTCGCCAAAGTTAATCATGTCGAATTCTAACCATATGCCCGTTCCAGAATTTGATGGGAATGATTATGATTATTGGTGCATTAAGATGCTGACCTTTTTGATTGGAAAAGATTTGTGGGAGATTATTGAATCAGGTTATGAAGAGCCAGCTGATTGAAATGCCCTTACAACCAATGACAAAATAGCTAGAAAGGAAGCAAGGAAAAAGAATGCTCAAGCTTTGTTTCACATTCAGATAGCTCTTGATAAGAGCTTATTTCCAAGAATATCAGGAGCAACAACTGCCAAAGATGCCTGGAAAACTCTACAAGAAGCTTACCAGGGTAGTGATCAAGTTAAAGTGGTCAAGTTTCAGACATTGAAGCGAGAGTTCGAGAATTTGAAGATGCAAGAAGCCAAAAGTATAAGTGATTATTGTGTCAGAGTAAAAAATGTGGTCAATAAATTGGCTACACTTAGAGAAATTGTAAGCAATGAAGTTTTGATTAAAAAGGTGTTGAGATCTTTGACACCCAGATGGAATCATGTAGCAATAATCATAGAAGAAAGCAAGGATTTGACAAAACTACAGTTTGATCAACTAGTTGGATCCCTGATGTCTCATGAAGAAAGATTGAAAGATTCTTTAGAAGGTGTAGAGAAAGCATTTTCCTCCAAATTGCTAATCACAAAAAATGAAGATGCAAGCAGCAGTAGTGCCAAAATCAATCAAGGCCAAGGTAAAGGGCAAAGCCAAAATTCTTCAAGAGGTAGAGGAAGAGGTGGCTCAAGAGGAAGTGGTGGTTTCAGAGGAAGAGGTAGAGGCAGATTTGATAATAGAAATGTTCAATGTTACCATTGTAATAGGTATGGCCACTTTGAAAGAGAATGCAGATTGAAAGAAGGTAAAAGTGCTAACTATGCTCAAGAAAGTAGTGAGAATCCTCCTGATCACTTATTTTTGTCTTATGCAAAGGGTGAAAATACTAGTAAAGATGTTTGGTACCTAGATTCTGGATGCTCTAACCATATGACAGGGAATGAGAAGTTGTTCTCAACAAAGGATGGAAGTTTCAAATCCAAGATCCAGCTTGGTGATGATAAATCATTGGAGGTTGCTGCCAAAGGAGCTATGGAGGTCCAAACAAAAGAAGGTATGAAGAGTATTCATGATATTTATTATACTCCACAATTGAAGCACAATTTGTTAAGTGTTGGGCAGCTATGTGAGAAAAAATATAAAGTAGTCTTTGAGAATAAGACATGTACTATCTATGATAAGAATAAGGGTAATAGGGTGATCACTGTTGTTCCTACGACAAGAAATAGGATGTTCCCCTTGAGGTTTGGTGAACATAACAACAATTTGGCAAATATGGCTTATGAGGATTCAAGTTGGTTATGGCATCTCAAGTATGGGCATTTAAATTTTCATAGTTTGAAGTTTCTAGCCTCACATGCATTAGTTTCTGGTTTGCCCAAGGTTGAGGAACACAAGGAGGTTTGTGAAGGTTGTGCTAAAGGAAAGCATGCAAAAGAAAAGTTTCCAAAGGGCAATGCATGGAGGGCTCATCACCCACTTCAGCTTGTTCATTTAGATATATGTGGTCCTATGCAGACTAAGAGTTTGGGTAAGTCATCATATTTCATCACTTTTATTGATGATTACTAATGAAATTGTTGGGTATATTTTTTGAAGGCCAAAGATGAAGCCTTGGATACATTCAAGAAGTTTAAAGCCCTTGTGGAAAATGAGAAAGCATGCAAGATCAAATGTTTAAGGACTGATCGTGGAGGAGAATTTTGCTCAAAGGTTTTCCAAAGTTATTGTGATTTTAATGGCATCAAGAGGCAACTTACTACTGCATACACACCTCAACAGAATGGAGTAGCTGAAAGGAAGAATCGTACTATGGTTGAAATGGCAAGGTGCATGTTACAAACCAAGAGATTGAGCAATTCTTATTGGGGAGATGCAGTTGCTACAACTGTGTACATCCTCAACCATAGTCCCACCAGTGCACTAGAAAAGATGACTCCTTATGAAGCTTGGTATGGTAAAAGGCCTAATGTTAATCATTTCAAAGTTTTTGGTTGTTTGGCTTATGTGCATGTACCTGATCAGAATAGACAGAAGTTAGATGCAAAGAGTGAGTCATGTATTTTTATAGATTGTATAAAAGCAAGGCTTATAGATTGTATAATCCCCTCACTAACAAGCTTATTGTCTCAAGAGATGTGATTTTTGATGAAGGGGGAGTTTATGGTCATAAAAAAGGCCATGTTGAGAAGCCAAAATCTATTTTGAATGATGATATAATTGCTGATATTGATCATGAGCAGCCAACTAATGTTTCTATATCCAGTGGTTTAACTCCACCAAGCAACCCTTCATCAAGTTCTTTAGTACCAAGTTCAAGTCCAGCTTCTTTCCAAGTTCTACAAGGAAGGTAAGGAGATTGAGTGATATCTACCAGAAGAGTGGAAATCAAGTACATGAAGAAAACCCAATAGGTGAGACAGTGAATTTTGCTTTATTAGCCAAGGCTGATTTTGAACCATCATGTTTCGAAGATGCATGTACTAATGAGGTTTGGGTGAAAGCCGTGAAAGAAGAGATGGATTCCATTCACAGGAATGACACTTGGGAGTTAACAGAACTTCCACATGACAAAAAAAGGATTGGCACCAAATGGGTCTACAAGACCAAATTTAACAGTGATGGGAGTGTTGAAAGACACAAAGCAAGATTAGTTGCTAAAGGCTTCACACAGAAGTATGGAATTGATTATGAAGAGACATTTGCACCAGTAGCAAGACAAGAGACCATAAGAATGTTGATTTCATTAGCAGTTCAGAAGAAGTGGAGCATACATCATATGGACGTGAAAAGTGCGTTCTTGAATGGGTACTTAGAAGAGGAAGTATATGTGGAGCAGCCACATGGTTTTGAAGTAGAAGGAAAAGATAATTATGTCTACAGGTTGAAGAAGGCTTTGTATGGCCTCAAGCAAGCACCAAGAGCGTGGTATGCCAGGATTGATGGACACTTTCAGGAGAATGGCTTCCAGAGAAGTAAGAGTGATCCTACCCTATACTACAAACAAGAAGGTACTGATATTCTCATCATAAGTTTGTATGTTGATGATCTTTTGTATATGGGTAGTAGTTTTAAGATGAAAGATGAATTCAAAGCTGCTATGATGAAAGAATTTGAGATGAAAGATCTTGGTCTAATGAAATATTTTCTAGGAATGGAGGTTTATCAAAGTAAGGATGAGATTTTCATTTGTCAAACAAAGTATGCACAAGATATGCTGAAGAAATTTAATATGACTGATTGTAACCCTGCCTCCACTCCAAGTGCTCATGGAGATTTGTTATGTAGAGATGATGGTGCTGATTTAGTTGATGAGACAGCTTACAGAAGTATTATGGGGAGTTTGATGTTTCTAATCCACACGAGGCCTGATATTGCCTATTCAGTTTCACTTGTTTCAAGGTATATGACAAATCCATCTGAAATACATATGAAGGCAGCCAAGAGGATTTTGAGGTATGTGAAAGGGAATTTAAGTTTTGGTATTCATTACTACTCTTCTGAAAAGTTCAATCTAGTAGGCTTTAGTGATTCAAATTGGGGAGGTAGTATGGATGACCGTAAATCTACATCTGGAAATTGTTTTTCTTTTGGTTTTGGTTTGATTACCTGGAGCTTGAAAAAACAAAGTATTGTTGCTCTCTCATCTACAGAAGCGGAGTATGTTGCAATTACCTCAGCAGGTACACAAGCTCTTTGGCTCAGAAAAGTTTTGGAAGAAATTGGAGAAAAACAAATTCAGCCTACAGTAATTTATTGTGACAATGTGAGTGCCATCAAGTTAGCTAAGAATCCGGTTCATCACAGCAGAACAAAGCATTTTGATTTGAAATATCACTTTCATACAAGATTTGGTGCAGAAGAATCACTTCATACGAGATTTGGTGCAGAAGAAGGATGTCAAATTGAAGCACATCAACACCCAGGATCAGCTAGCAGATATATTCACCAAAGCGGTTGCGAAAGCTCAGTTTATAGCACTACGAGATAAGATTGTCAGCCCTCTCAGCATCAAGGGGGAGTATGTTGATAACTGATGCTGCTCTAGCATGCAGTTAGATTAGTTTAGTTAATAGTTTTTTTGTTTATTCATGCAAATAAAGCATGTACTCCAACATGCATGAATCCTTAGGAGTATTTTTAGTCTTGCTTTTTGCATGAGTTTGTTTTTAGTAAATAAAGCATGCTGTGCATGCACTTATTGTATTCTTAATTTAGGGGAGTAGTTTGTTTTTTTTAGTTTGAGAGCCTTAGTAGCTTTCCATGCAATGCTAGGAATATATTTAGAACTGCAGTTATTATTAATTCTTCTAGACTGCAAATTCTTTATATATACAGCCTCTATGTAATTTTTAATTAAGCTTCAATAAAAAAATTGGTGTGTGCAATTCCAAAAAACAAGGCACTTTGTTTTTTATTAATTGTGATTTCTTTTTGCAATTTCTTCTTTTTGCTGTTATTGTTTGCTAATCAGTTGATTCAGAGAGGATAGGTCAGGTTCAAAATTCTACATGAACGATATTAAAAAACATTAATCAGAATACATGCAAATAAAAACAAATGTTCGTCAAAATTATTTATCTTGTATAATATTGATGGGGCATTACTCCATAGATCTATGTAAAGCATATTGAAATCGACTGTATTTTATCGGCCGGTCTGCAAGATAAATGTTATAGTGCATAGCATAGTTTGTGAGGTTCTCGGAAATTTACACAAAATATAGCTTTGACAAAATTTAAGAAACATCCTCATATTCAAGAGGGGTAAATTCCTAAATGGAAGCACTTAAATCGACAATAACGTTTTAAAACAACTCCTAATCCTTTTGAGCTGCATCATTGCTTAGGACTAATCTCGTATAAATTCATGCATGTGAAAATTGTATTCCAATAACGAGATGAATTGCATGTTTCACCTATCGATGAAGTGAATAAACGTTTTATTGGTTACAAAGACTAGATAAGTTTGCCTTTACTCCGAGATGAAGTATTTCATTTTTCTACCACCTAAATTAAATTCATTTGTTCACCTCCTACTTGTCCTTTAACCAAGAAGGAAAAATAAAACTTCTCGAGACTTTTAACTTACGAGTGGTCCCCCAATTCACTACGGCATCATTACTCCGATTTCTTTTTGGCTGTGTGCTTTACAAGAATAAAATATAGTATATAAGGAAGAGGATTGTGTACTCAGTACTCACTTTGCACTTCTCAAAATCTTATGTAGAAATTTCAAATCTCTCAATTTTTTACAGCAGCTTATTTGGCAAGTCTCTTTCTTATAATTAAAGTTTCAGGGCCACATCAGCATACTTTTTGTCAAGGTGTCCAAAACAGTCCAAAAAAAAGGTGAGACCAATAAGCGTGCAAAAGGGGCCCCAATACTTGTGCAGCTGATGTGGCATCACATGAGTGGTTGCTTTTTACAATAAGGTATATTTCACTCAATTATTGGTACTAATCATCAGTAATAACAATCTTAAAGTCACAACTATTGGTGTAATATTGTACAGAAATTAGACATTAAATCAACAAGTATGAGGTATTAAATCAACAACTTCTATCACAAGAATTGAAAAACGCTCAACTATGAAATCCTGATACGTTTTGAACTTGCTGACACAATTTTATTTTCTTGTATAGTTCCTTCAATTGACCACTTCATCGGTTCCTTCAAATATTCTTTCATACAATGTCCATTCCAACTTGTGATTCCCTTTAAAGTTACGCCTCCTTAAGCTTATACTTCATTTATCTCATTTACATATTTCAATATAATCCTGTGAAATTAATGTCCGCGTGCAGTCCCTCGTTGGTGAAATATTTACCTTGGCTAGTCAATAATGTTATACGTTTGCACGGCTGTTTGAATCATTAATGAAGTCCGAGATTTGTATTTTTTATGAAACTTCTTCCGTTTGGACGGCTTCTCTATATTTAGAAAACGTTATTCCCTGTCATTACACACTCTTCTCAATTTAATGGTACTTTTTGTATTTGTCTAAAGGTCAAAGTTTTTGGAAAACTTGTGAATTTTCTCCCCCCATTTTTAAATCTGCTCGTTCTGAAGGCATAAGAGGTATTTGCAGGTTTTGTATGGTAGTAACACGATCTAATGTGTATTGGCAAAACAATGATTATAGAGATCTTGAGTATAAATGCTGTACGTTTATGTAAATGGTGGAACAAACTTTGTTAGGGTTAACTTCTAATTCCGCAAATGCAACTTGCATTTCGCCAAACCAGCAATAGAATCGAATTGTGCCTCAATTTCTCATACCACGGATTAACTATGGTTTGTCTACAACAACAGCAGACTGATTTTCTTCCAATTCTTCAAATGGAGTAGTTTCTTTTTCTTTTGTATTTTTTTTTTCATTTAACCTTTCTTTCTGTCTATTATTAGTTTTCTTCTTTCCTAAACAAGATTGTACTCGAGCAATGCTATATCTATTTATTTGCATATTATTTATCTGAAAAACTCCTAAGATTGAAAAGTGGAAAATAAATGGAAAGCAGTTCTGTAGCAATAGAATCGATTTGTGCCCTCAATTTCCCATACCACGGAATAACTATGGTTTGTCTACAACAACAGCAGACTGATTTTCTTCCAAAGCTTCAAATGGAGTCGTTTCTTTTTCTTTTGTATTTTTCTTTTTATTTAACCTCTTTTTTTCTGTCTATTATTAGTTTTCTTCTCTCCTGTACAAGATTGTACTCGAGCAATGCTGTATCTATTTATTTGCATATTATTTATCTGAAAAACTCCTAAGATTGACAAGCGGAAAATAAATGGGAAGCAGTTATCGGTAGCTTTGAGAGAAAAATACTGAGGAGAAAAGAAGATT
Source organism: Cryptomeria japonica (assembly GCF_030272615.1). Taxonomy (NCBI): domain Eukaryota; kingdom Viridiplantae; phylum Streptophyta; class Pinopsida; order Cupressales; family Cupressaceae; genus Cryptomeria; species Cryptomeria japonica. The sequence goes on along the minus strand of NC_081407.1, from coordinate 48,760,883 downwards.
CCCTACCTGGTGTTTGCAAATTCGAAGAGATTTCCCTTGGGCGAGAAAATGATGAGAGCAACTTCCGCATCACAGAGAAGGGAGAGCTCGCTGGCTTTCTTCAACAATCCCGCTTTGCGCTTGGAGAAAGTCACCCGCCGTTTGACAGGGTTTTGTATCTTCTTTAACTGAAGCTTTCCCCTCGCCATTTTTTTCTGTTTGCAAAATGGAAGATGGTCCCCCACATACAAAAGCACCGCACCCTCAAAAAGTCCCAAACTAAATGCACTTTCTTCGGGGAGGACAAGTACTTGTGCTCTGATTGACAGGTATTTTGGCTACGCAACGACGACCCCGGGAAGCGCTTGTTTATGTGTGATATATATACTCGAATGATGGTCAATAATTTAGTGTCATTTTGGGAACGGGCCTTGAAAAAAACTCGGAACAGAAAAGCGAATGTCACTATCAAATATGGCTGAGATTTCGCCATTTGGCATGTCTGATGAAGTTTACGAGAATCTCTACGGAAAAATCTAATTGCACCCTAGGCTCTATGCAATGAATCTAAACTTAACCTTGTGCGGATATTCGAGCATCTCCGACAACGCGGGTATTAACTACTTAAGTAATTCCACGGACGAAAGAATGAATGTATGTTTTTAGTATACGAGATCAAGGAGTTTATGGGATTTATGAGTAGTCAAGGATATGGGTAAATATAAAAAGGTTAAAACAAATAGGCCATCAACATTGCATTCTTTTGATCTCCCTTTTCTTTTGTATTTTGGATCTTGATGTAAATTGTAATTTTTGGTATTCTTTCTTCTTCGAAGAGCTTATTCATAGAGTCTACATTTAAAGTCTATGTGTAATTGTTCTGAATGTTCTCGTAAGTGCAACACTTCATGACATAATACCATTCTGTCTCCACTATTCCCATAATACAATAACAACATCTTGTATATGGCCGCTATTCTTTACATATCATCCACCTTCTGATTTCACATTTAAGCTAGTGTGAACGCATTCTTAGCTAAGCTATTAACCATTTTCCATTATGTTTTATTTTTTCTCCCATGTAGTTCCTTTGTGCATAGTATTATTGAAATTTTTGATATGGTACTCTTTTCCTCCTAAGTTACCTTGTCCACATGCTTTCTTTAACTTTTCCCTGCAGGTAACTTTTTATTGCCCCATTGTTATTTGGGCACTCTTTTATGCTAATGCCACCACTTATTCATCCACATGTCATTCTATTTTATTCATGTGCTCTACCTTCTATCTAATTTTTATTTCTATTGTCATTTTAGGCCAACAAGGAAGCTCCATGTTCTCTAGCCTCTTTAGATAACACAATTAGATCATAGCTGACACCTCCACAAGAAAGGCACCAGCTTCAGTCAAGGCAATCTCATAGAGGACTAGTGATATTATTTAGAGGCTACTTTAGATTAGATGTTTTTGTCTCCACTTCATAGTCAATGTGTTGTTGCTCCAAACTTCACACCCACACCATCAACATCACTAGCAACCCAAAAAGAACTTTTGTAGTTTTCCAATCCCACAATTCAACCCTTCTATGTCTATTTTCTTATGAGTATAAGGCTTTCCATCCTCCTTGTATCCTTTTTACTCTACATGTCTTCCAACTGAGCAAATTGTAAAAATCAAGGCCAAAATATTTGTAATCATTAACTACCCACAAAGGGCTACCTTCAAAGAAAAAATTTATGCATATCCTCTTTCTCTTCAAGCGAAATATCATGACCTTAGTTTTGTTGGTGTTCACCTACATCCCCATCTCTTGGTAAAAAATTCTATAGTTTTCAAGTGTTCCCTCAAATAATGTGTTATTTTTGCCATTAAAATAAGATCATCTACATATAGATCATGATAATCTTTGCTTGGTTATAATTTTGGCTCAAACTTTATCATACAACCTATGAACAACAACAATATACCTTTTTGTAATTCCCAATTCTTTTATTTTATTCCATAATTTGCTTATAGGGATAGTGCCAAATGCTTTCTTGAAGTCAATGAAGCAACAAAATATCTCTCCTCCATGTTTATCCCAAACCTTCTCAATCAAATGTTTGAGTATAATGTAGTGATTAATGGTAGAGTGCTTTAACCTAAAACCTACTTTCCCTCTTGCCCTCTTTCCCTCCTTTGTCCAAATACTAATTCCCCTCTTTATCATGCTCCAAAGAAAATTCAAAGAGAGGATTTCTACTCAGCAAGAGGAAACCCCTAAGGCACAAAAGAAAACAAAGAGGGAGGTTAGGGGTGTTGGTTCCCAAATCAACAGATTGCAAAACCCTAAGAGTATGCCAAATTCTATAATCACGCTTCACAATTGATTTGGCCAATGAACAAGAATCTTCCAAAGGTAGAAGTCTTCTGCTCTTTACGCTTTGTTATTCTTTAGCAGGTGTACCTTTATTATCAACAATCATTCACTCTTTTGAATGATAATAAAGCAGATTGAAATCCTCACATACTTTGTGAGTGCAAATATCTTTAATTGTTCAATTGTCTACTCTATCTATTTCATTCTGGCATAAGGATGTTGAAATAGATAACTAAAACAAGAAATTTTCTTCGACTCCTAATACTAAAAATAAAAAGAGCACAATTTTGAATTTAGTTGAAAGAAACCCTAAGAAAGTTTAAGATTGGTGCCTTCATGTAGTGCAACGGAGTCTAAACCATGTGTATCTGAATTCTTATCATAATTCAGCTTGTTTGGCACCCTAATTGTTCATGACTTGCATAAACATGAAAAAATTTAATGTTATTAGGTTCTTCTTCTTAATCCAAATGATTCTTTCATATTACTATGACTTATTGAATTGATTATAATTCTAACTTGCAGAAGCCAATTGAACAAACACACAGAGCAAGAGAGCTACTTTGATAAATCATAAATACCCTTGATATACTAACTTAAATAATAAGAAATAAATCAAATTGGAGATAACCACATAACATATAAAAAATATAAGCATACAAACAATTGAGAGCGGAACCATATTCTTGCAATTTATATTACCACCACTACAAAAAGGTACAAATATTTATTGCCTATGTTCTATCTTATGAGTTCTTCCAACCCCTTTTACAAGTCTTGGTTTCTCCCTTATATACAAAATGGGAGAAGCAACAAGCTTCAGATCGTTACAAAATAACTATTCAGTTTTACCCGCCCAAAATGAAAGGAGATGCCTTTTCATTTATTAACATAAAAGTATTTTGAAAAGCATAACTAAAATACTTTGAAATTATTTGTAACTTAAAACAAAAAAAAATGAAATAAGAGACAAATAACACATGACAATAGTCGGTGAATATAAGTGAAACTCCTTATCTTCATGAGACAAATAGTAACCTGTGACCAATGGATCTGGCAAGGTTCTATTTTTAGTTGAGTGAACTTCATATCCACCAACTGGTATTCCACTACACTAATCCTCTGAGAGCTTCAGGTATTGGTTCTCCCACTGGTATACATCATAATCATTGGTCCATTTATAATTTTGCACCTTAGGAACATTCACTAGATGATCTTTCCATCTTTGTCAGTCATGGCACACACCTCCGAGACAAGCCTTGTATACCCATTGCCAAGGGTCACTACTTTGTCTAGGAAGAGATTGAAACTTTCAACACTGAGGTCCCTTTCTTCTTGCATATGAGAGAGAATCTTTGGTACCATCTGATTCAAATCACTTTTCCAATCACCAAGATCTTTGGTATGCTTATCCTTATCCATAATTGAATGCATTATCCAGTGTTTGAATGTGTGGAAAGAATCAATTTTACCCTTTACCTTGGGCTCCTCTATAGAAATATATTTAGGTTCCTCAATCACATTTTTCACCATTCTCTCAGTTGCTTTGAAAGCAAGCGGAGCACTTGGATCCCTTTGTAACACTTTGTATAATATAATCAGAGTATGGTGTATTGGTTTCCACCTCTTGGACAATGATTCCAGGATGGGATTATTTTCTTTGAATATTTCTAATGCTTTCAACAATGATTCATACCCTTTGTTTGCATCCTCTACCTTATCCATGACATACTTTACCATATGTGCCAATATCTTTTCAAACACAAAAAGATTTTCTTGCGACACTCTCAACCTGTTGTCTTTATTCATTCTCCTCAACTCTGCAATTTATTTTTCATATATCTCTCATTCTATAGTCCACCTCTCAGTTTCAACACTTCAATCCTTGGGCTTTGGTGATGTGTGACTATGAAGGACTAGTGCCTTACTCTAATTTGCTTCTCCACCTTTCAAGTGGTCCTTTCACTTAACATTTTCAATATACAACCTATTTATTTCCTCATTCATCTCAACCTGAATTTTTTCATATTCAATTAACTTTTGTTGCATATTTTTCACAGCATCCGTAGTGAACATGGCAGAGTGCATTGTCATGGTAGCCGCCTCCAATGGGGAGGTATCTTTAAGTGCTTTCAATACTGCAGCTCCTTGCGTTTCTTGAACCATGTCAACCAGTTTGGCTTTTCTGTACTTTTAAATCTTACCCATGGTGGTAAAGTTTATGTTTTGGGGTTATACCCCATTCCACTTACTCCTTGATTTGTGTCAAACCATGCCAAGTATTGGGTCCTCCTGATGCATAACCTGATCTAACAAGAACATCTGCTTCACATTTGTCCCAAGAACAATTAACATGTTGCTTTTCAGTACCATTTTTCTAGCTTCTTCCAGGGTGACATTTATTTAATCAAATCTTAGTTCCTTGAAAGTCCTTCTCGCAATTTCGTTCTGTTGTGATTCATCAGCACCCATCATATTCATTTGCTCCTTTTCTTCAAACTCTTTTCTTTTCATTTGTATCCAAAAAAGTCTTTGAATTTGGGTGTTTTTATGAATTCATCATCCTCTACAAATTTCAAAGAAATAACAATTCTCTCATTCTCTTCCTCTCCTGGTGGCACATTCCCCTCAGTCAAAGCTCCATGCCCATATATCTCCTCTTCATATATACGGGATGATCTTTGAGGTTGATCAATTCCCTCTCCATCCTTTAAAATTCTTAGGGTACTAACAACATAATCAATGTCTCCTGCTCCTTCAGTATCATCATATGGTACTAAAGGCATTGGATCATCCTTTTTCTATTTTTTTGGTTGGGGTGGACTGGGTGAAGATTCTTAAATAGAAATGGATCCTAGAGCATCTGCAATCACAACCCCTTTGCGTTTTGTCACAGGCAATGTTTCCTATTTGGCTGAGGGATCATCACAAACCGATTTCCCATATTTTCAAAAAAATTTATATAAAACTCAATTCTTTTAAGAATATTTGGCTCCTCATAATAGAACCCCAGGAAGCTTGGGTCCTTCTTTCTTTTTTCCTTTTCCAATTCCACCAAAATATTTCATTTCTTTTTTCTTTGAATTTTTTTATCAAAGGCTTCACAATTTCCAATAACATCTTCATCTAATAACACTCCATGGAAGACACCTTGGCTGGTTAGCACTTTTAGTTTCACGTGATTGATGTGACCCTTAGGGTCACACAATCTCTCCTTGCCTTGTTTCAAATAATAATTTGTTTTCAAGCACATATGATCCAATGGAGAATCCTGTACATCTAACCACATGGGATAAAAAGGTGCCCTTCTTCATTCTCTCCGTGACCTCCTTATCCATCCACATCATTTGCCACATGGAATCCAAGAAAGTAATCCTATCAGTAACATATATTGGTAGTTGATGGGGGGGCAATGGAAATCCATATACTCTGATTAGGGTATTATTAGGCATGTAAAACCAAACACCAAAATTATCAGTGTGCCCTGCTTCTAGCTTCTTAGCTAAAGGTCTTATTATTTCCTTTATTTGTGGTGACAACCTATTCACTTGTTGATTGAAATAAAACAAAATTGACACAAAAAAACATCATGGAAATATTTATAATCATTGTTGACACACTTCTTATCCCACACCTAACACCACAATTGCACTATTTCCCTGTTTCCCATCTTATCAACAATGCCCAGCTTCAATTTATTCTCTAACACTTGCTTGTTTTCATACAATATTAAATAACACAATAATGAATAATGGTGAAAATTACAAGGTCCTTTTTTCTCTTGTAAGGCCACAAACATCACATGGATCCTCCTCTCAAGTTCCAAAACAAAATCAAACTCAAAGTTCAGTCCTGAATTCTGGATTCTCCCAGCCATATACATCATGGCAATTGGAATCTTGTCTCTAGCATCCTCACCCAATATTTGGCACAAATAAAAACAATTTCTCTAAAAGTAGACTTGAAACTCGTCAATAGGAAAAGGCTCACTCCCCATAACCTCCACAATTTGGTTATTAAAACCCCTCTTACGGTACAATGGGAGCTCATCCTTTCTGTATGTTTTCCTTAAGTTGTTATAATCTTGCACAAATTTTAACAACTTAATTTTAGTGATGGCTTGTTTGTTTAACATAAAGCAGTCTATAATGGTTGACCTAATTACCAACAAAGGGTTTCCAACTGGCATTCTTACTATCCTAGCAACAGGGTGATAGTTCTCAGCTAACACTTGAATCAACTCAACGTCAACAAATACATTAGGTACTATCAATTTGGCCAAATCCAATTGTTGGCAATTGAAACTCAATTGGCTGGTTTCAATAATGTTGTCATTGATGGAAAGATGGCAACATGTTCTGGCTTCATATTTTGGTTCAGTTGTGTACCGGAAGGCACTTCACAGACACATCACCGGCACCGGTAGGTAGGAAGGATTTCTTTGCTTACAGGCAATGCAGACCGACATGGTTTATGTTCAGGTTATCGATATTGGAGGTCGACATCATTTGGGATATCCGGCATCAGCAATTGTTTTGATATTCATGTATTTATGTTATCTATCCGACATGTATATTCATATTGTAACTATTTTTGTAAGCCGACATAAGGCATGATAGATTGTAAAGGGGTATATAGGTAAGTTGGTTAGATCATTTTGAAAATATTGTATGTATATGTGTGTGTGTAAGGTTATGGGATGTAAAGGAGATGTGAAACATATGAGAGAGATCATGTATGTGAGGATATTTATGTAAGGGTTATTCTGGTAAGGGTTTAGGGTTTTAGACCGAAATAGACAGAGCTTAACCAAAACTGTATTCAAGCATAGAAGATGCTATCATTGTAGTTCAATCATTTCTCTGGATTGTAGTTTGGATTTGTATGTATTCAGTGAGGCTCCTTTTGTGATTGAGCAGTGTGCTCTAGGCTGTAAGCCTTCCTGCAAGTGTAGGCACCTATATTTTATAATATCTCTTCATATGGCCAGTGGATTGATATTGTGGGTCACAAATCCCACTAGTGAAAACTTTAAGAAACCCCCTCTCAAAAAACTGTATCAAATCTTGGCAAATATTTAAGTTTTTTAAAAGAAAACAATAATTTTTATTGGCGAATCTTTCCTTTTTTAATGAAAAATATTAATTTTATTGGCGAATTGTTTTATATCAATTTTTTTGGGTAGAAAATATTGGAGAATATTTCAAAAAATAATAAGAGTATGCATTAATTACTATTCCTAATACTTTCATTTAAAAAAAAATAGTTTTTCATAGAAAAGTAGAGGCCTAAAGGTGGAAATCGTTAATGAGTTTAAGGGGTAGACTCTACTTTATTTAGTTTCTACCATTTATTTAAAATAATCTAATAGCCCTGTTCGTATTTTGTGAGATAAAATGTACCAACAATTTGTAACACTCATGGGGAAAATAACTACTTTTAGACCATTTATTTTCATTAAGGTCAACAATTCAAAAGAACTTTCAACTCCCACGAGCATTACAACTTGTAGGTACAATTTACCTCATGGAATACAATGAAGGTTACAAGATTACATTTTAAATCAATTGCAACAGCTAAAGATTGTCAATATAACCCTAAAGTAACTAATAATTATGATATATTACTAGCGAATTAATTTAGATTTCTAGAATAAATTATAAAATGTTGGTGAATCTAATCCAATCATGTATCGAATATTGTGGTGAATCTTTGAGTTAAAAAAATTAATAAAATAAATTATCAGGTGATTTAAATGACACTAAAATAAAAATTTGTAAAAATGTGGCGATTCGAGTCACCTTAATAGTTGAACTTGTTAGCCAAATTTTAATTCCTACATTTCAGAAAATAGCTAATTGGCGAATATTAGCCACTAAAAATTTCTCTGAATCTGATGGTGGTTTTTCTTCTTTGAGGTTTTCAACATATAAATATTTGTGTTATGGTATTCATTTGTGTGATTGGCTTATTGGTTGCTTTACTTATTTCAATTCTATATGTATCGATATATCGGTTGGTGAATGCATGTTTTAATAAGGTTAAAATTGATCATTCTAGTAGAACACTGATTCACCCCCCCTCTAAGTGTTCTTGGATTCCAACAATTTGTATCAGAGCCTTGTGCCTTGAAGGAAGTTTAACAGCTTGAGGAAGATCCTGAATCCGGAATCCATGGATATGAGTTTGGAGAAGCAACTTGAGGTGGCACTTGAAGATTATGATGCTGAAAGATTGAAGAACTTGAAGCTACAAGATGAATTGAATTCTGCTCAGGAATTCATTCTTGTCCTACAAGAGAGGTTGTCATTTGTTCAGGCTAGGAGGAAGGAACTTTTGCAGAATAAGGATAATAATGAGAAAGATGCACTTAATGAGAGATGTCTGAAGCTGAGTCAAGAGAACATGGTTATGAGGAATGAAATGCAAGCTATGACTATGAGGATGTCTAAGGAGATTGAAGACCGGAAGAAAAAGGAAGAAAATCTTGATGTATCTCTGAAAAACAAGTTTGAAGAGTGTGGTAGGTTGGTTCATGAGAATGATCTGTTGAGAACTGATTTAGTACAATCCCAAAGTAATGAACAAGAGCTTGAGAGACAAATGATAATTCTGAGAGATGATCTGACTATTGCAAGTGAGTATAAGGAAAAATTCAAGATTAGTTCAACACAACTTGATGAGTTATTGAAGAGACAAAGGTAGAATTGAGATTCTAATGGACTTGGATTTGAACAAGGATAGAGTTATGGTACTCCAAATGAAGATCAAAACCATAAGGAACCGGTAAGGCAGTTTAATGCTTATAAATTTAATGGTAGATGCTTTGTTTGTAATAAATTTGGTCACATGGCTAGGCAATATAGAAATAGAGCAAATCAGAACCCTGATTCTGCTCCCAGTCAATGTTCTAAATGTAATAAGTATGGTCATAAGACAAAAGATTGCAGAATGAATGTTAAATGTTATGCATTTGGAAAATTTGGACATATGGCTAATCAGTGCAGATCAAGCAATTATACCGGTTTTAGCAAAGCAATTCAAAAGAACAATGTTACATGCTATGCATGTAATGAGGTTTGACATATTTCTAGGTTCTATAGAAGCAGAAATACACCGGTTGGTAATGAAGGATCAAATGAGAAAGGAAAAGAGAAGGTTAATAAAATCTGATAAGATCATACCCTGAGATGGATCAGGAAGTCAGAAGAATAATTAGTAGATGGAAATGCACCAGTTACTCAACCGACAGAGGAAGTTGCTTTTGCACTGGCAGGAAGCTCATCTGGTAACTAAGGTAGATGCCTTAGGGGTAGGCAAAATTCATGAAGATGCTACATATGCCCCGGGAAGAGTTTCTGGAAGATGTTCCAGACATTGGAGATGCTTATCTGGCATGGAGATGTTTGATCGAGATCTGGTATCTTCCACCGGAAGTCATTCATATCAATGATGGATTAAGGTTTCTTGGAGGTTAAAAGATTGAATTTGTTTCATTTTTTATCACTTTTCATTTAGAGCAATAAAGAGGAAGTCTAAGGCGATCGTTATCATCTTGAGCGATTTCACAACGATTAGAAGAGTTCTTTAGGGTTTTTCACCAGTAGTTATTCACAGGTATTTATACTCAATCATGGAAGCGGGATCATCATTTGTACCTATGTTTATTGCAAATCCCGCTGTTGTTGAGGTCAAGGACCGTCCCAGGCCAATTTTCAAGCGATATTTGCATGTTGCTACTTTGGACGATTCAGTTGGTGCTTTTTCTCGTGTCCCGGAAGGAGTCGTGTATGTTGAAGATGCAAGAGCTTATATTCACTTTCATATTGAGGATTTGGCAACGAGTGATATTAAGAACATGTACATGAGTGAGCTAATGGGAGATTCTGGAAAGATTAAGCCTGAATACAAACATATTGAGGATCTAGGGTTTACCGGCATTCTGGATATTCCATAATTTGAAGATGAGATTGTTAGGTATGTTTTGAGCAGAGTACATGGAGAGTTTATCTGGTTGGATAGACCGTATAAGATTTTGAAGGAGGCCATTAGGACAATCACTGATGTACTGCAGGTTGAACAACATTCAGAGAAGAAGGTTTCAAATGGACAGGTCAACAAGATCACCGGTGCAACATCGGACAAGAGATCAATGAGGATTAGTACTATCACCGACACAGATATCAGATGCAGAACCATGGTCATCAGTTACAAGGTAACTCAATCAAACCGTCTAAATTCTGTTTCTAGCTCCTACATTTATGCAGCTTATAAAATGATGAGGGAGAATGAGAAGTTAGATCTATGTGGTTGGATGTTTGATGAATTCTTAATCAATCTAGGAAAGATCAAAGGAGAAAAGAAGGGAACATTCCAGTATGGAAACCTAATTGTTTGTTTAATGTTGTTTTTCATCAATGAGATTCCCAGTTTTAGGAAGAGACAATAGGCATTCGATATCCCGGTAGGGAGGCAACTAAAACAATCAATTGCTACATTGGGTAGTCAGACAGATGACAAAGTGTGGGGTTACTTTAAAGCATTTTGTAAGGCTATGAATTCTAGGGTGAGAGTTCCAAAGTACATTGTTGAGAAATACTCAACTGACATATGCTTCATGGTCAAGAAAGATGAAACTTTGATGGAAGCTGTAAGGCCCCAGAAGATTTGGATTGAGGAAATGGGTTATGAAGTTGATGCACAGATTCTTGATGCTTATGCATAGATGCTAATTGAGGCTGCACCTATTGATGAAACTGTAAAAACCTTTGGTACTACTAAGCAGAAGAAGCGAGAGGTTGAAACTGAGTTCAACCAGAAGAAGAGAGAGAAGTAGGAGGGCAAGGCAAGTAAATTTGTTGAAAAGGTTTCACAGGACATCAAAGCATTAATTGATGTTATTCCAGAGAAAGGCAAGAAGAGGAAAGAGCCAGAAATATTCATTGAGCCTATTGTAGCAAAATTTGGATCTGATGATGACACACCCTTAGCATTCAAAAGGGTATTAAGGAAGAAAATTGAAGAGACTAAGGAAGAAGCTAAGAAGCAACCGGTTAGGAAAGTTACTATCAGGGTACCGACATAGAAGCAAGCACCAAAAGAAACACCTTCAGCCCCATCCGGTACTAGAAGGAGAAAGAACGATGACATTGATCTTTCACTTGAATCTTGTAATGTAACTATTATTCCACCAAAGACTTGTGCAGAATTAGTTGATGAAATAACTAAAGATGGTATGTTAAAGAATGTACAATTTTATTATGAACATTTGGATAATGATGAACAAAGAGAAGTAGAGGAAGCAGTTTTGTTGTATTTGGATATATATACGAAAGCCTTGTTAGAAATTGAAGACCAAATATCGACACAATTATATGGCATATTAGATGCTAGGAGATTATCAGCAATGGAAGAGAACATGCATATAAAGATTCAAGAGATGTTATATGTTTGTGTTTCTATTACTCCAAAGGAGATGGACAAGACAATTGAGATTGTAGATAGGAAAATCTTTCACAGTAAGCATGGAATAATCAGTCTTATGTTAGGTAGGGCCAATGAGATAATCAAGGAGACACACAAGGCAGGGGTTAAGTTCTTTGCAACAAACTATGGTTTTTATACTTCACCGGAACCTAAGACAGATACTCCAGTCATCCTGGTGGAAGGGAAAGGTAAAGGTATTATGGGTACCTCACCCTCAATTTTGAAAAACATTAATATAGTGGATATTGAGCCCCCGGTAGATACAAATGTACAGGTAAATCTTGAGATGTCGATAGATACATAGAGTGTAAAGGTTGCAAGTGTACGGGTTACTAATGTTGAGGACAACAGTCTTCCGAATCAGATTGTATAGGATGAGGTTACAATTCCTACGGAGGAACTGACAATTACTAAGACTGTACCAAGTGGCGAAGCCACCAGTGCAAGTGTGGAAGCTATAAAAATTAAACCATCAGAGGAGGAGAAAGCGAAATCCGACAAGGAACCGGTAGTCAGCCCATCATTATTGTCAATTGACACTTTGCAGGTTGGAAAGAAAAGCATAACTGAGATGAGTTCTATTGAACTCATGATGATGGCTGCACACAAAATGATGAAGGAAGGATCTATGGATAAAGGTGTTATTGATCAGTCTATCACTATTTTGCATAGACTTGTCCCAGAGTACAAATTTGGCAATGAAGCGAGCCCATTCGGTAAGCTTATGATAATCATAAAACACATTTCAAAGGATTTTCAGTCTTTACAACAGATATCAAACTGACAAGCATTGGAGAGATTTACACAGGCAAAGAGAGCTACATTTGATCAAGTGATTGAGTCGGAGAGGAAGGAGATTAATGATAAGTTGAAGTTGATTAATAATGCATTGAGGTAGTGTACTAATATTTATAGAGCATGTTGTAACACGGGTTTGCTTACAACTAAGACAGATAAAAGGATTAAGGATATTCGGGAGGAGATTGTAGGTATAGTTAATTCTTTTAATGTATCAAACTCTTTAACTACATCTATAGACGGTCAGATTTTGGTTTTGGAAACCCAAGTTTTTTCTCTTGAGAGCCAAAAAGATAAAATCATAAGGAGAGCCAAAAGTCTTAGAGGATTGGTGAGTCCCCAATTGGATTCATTAAGTGTACATAAGGAGTGTATAGATATGGTTGGTAAGCCCACACCAACAGAGCTAAATGAGAAAGAGTCATATGCCCATATGCTAAATGGACTTGTATCGATTTTCGACACTTTCAAATATGGCTGGGATACTTATCTAGAGATATTGGAGAAGGCCTATTCGGAAATTTTCAAATATATTCAGCTCCGGTAAGGTATTTTGTGGATATTCATTATACAGTCTTTCATTCTTCATCTTGGTTTTTGGTATTTTTTGGAGTTTTTTTGGCATTGATGTCAAAGAGGGAGTATAGGTGAAAAATATATTCTTGGTATTTGGAAATATGGAGTATTTTGTTTAGATGGATATTCAACTCAGGGGGAGTAGGCTCAGGATGAAACCGACAAATGGAAACCATGATCATTTTTCACATGAGTGTTGCCATCAATGCCCAAGGGGGAGATTGTTAGCAATTGACACTCAATTGGTTGGTTTCAATATGTTGTCATTGATGGCAACATGACAACATGTTTCGGCTTCATATTTTGGTTCAGTTGTGTACTGGCAGGCACTTCACAGACACTTCACCGGTATTGGCAGGTTGGAAGGATTTCTTTGGTTACCAGTAATGCAGGCTGACATGGTTTATATTCAGGTTATCGGTATTAGAGGTTGACATCATTTGGGAGATTTGGCATCAGCAATTGTTTTGATATTCATGTCTTTATGTTATCTAGTCGACATGTATATTCATATTGTAACTATCTTTGTAAGCTGACATAAGGCATGATAGATTGTAAAAGGGTATATAGGTTAGTTGGTTAGATCATTTTGAAAAGTGTGTGTGTATGTGTGTGTGTGTGTGTGTAAAGTTATGGAATGTAAAGGAGATGTGAAACATGGGAGAGATCATGTATGTGAGGATATTTATGTAAGGGTTATTCCGGTAAGGGTTTAGGGTTTCAGACCAAAATAGACAGAGCTTAACCGGAACTGTATTCAGACATAGAAGATGCTAGCATTGCAGTTCAATCATTTTTTCAGATTGTAGTTTGGATTTGTATGTAGTCAGTGAGGCTCCTTTTGTGATTGAGCAGTGTGCTCTAGGTTGTAAGCCTTCCTGCAAGTGCAAGCCCCTCTATTTTGTAATATCTTTTCATATGGCCAGTGGATTGATATTGTGGGTCACAAGTCCCACCGTGGTTTCTCCTCTTTGAGGTTTTCCATGTACAAATCTTTGTGTTATGGCATTTATTTGTGTGATTGGCTTATTGGTTGCTTTACTTCTTTGAATTTTATATGTATCGGTATACTGATTGGTGAATGCATGTTTTAATAAGGTTAAAATTGATCATTCTAGTAGAACACTGATTCACCGCCCCCCTCTCAGTGTTCTTGGATTCCAACACCAAGGTCCAAGGGTTTGATACTGGAACCTTTCCATCTTGAATCTCTACTAGCTATGGGAATCAAAGAATCTCTACACCCTTGCATGATATCCTTAAAAACCTTCCTTGACCTAGTATCCTCTAATTGCAGTAAAGCATCCAATAGAGATTTTTAAAGGGACCTTTTCTTCTCAGTAGGGTTAGATGGCTCTCCCTTTTGTTTTGATCTCTCTTCTTTCCTAGGCATTGGTGCTACTCTATCTCTAGCTCACATTTAACTGGCTATTCTTAAAAAAAATCATAATTCATAGAGCTTTGAGAATTACAGTACTTACTTGTTGAGTGTGTGGTCGTTTTTGTATCTCCCTTTGTCATTGCAGAGCTCAAATCATCGATCACTTAGGTGCAGAATAAAATTGTCAAGTGGGAATTCTAGTTTTAATAAGGGTCTATGAATGTCACATCAACATTTAATTCATGCGTACCGATTTTCCTTCTCATAACCTTGCCACCCTTCTAAAAAAAATCCCTTGACTATTATGTGTTAATGTCATCATCCACTTGTATTTTGCCTCTTCACCCTTTACTACTATTTCGCAAATATTCCCCGAGCATTTGTATTGACCACCGCGATATTGTGGTAACAGTCACCGCATTACTGCAAAGTATTTTTATATTATGTTTTCATTCCTTGTGGTACTGTGATATCATCCCTTCATTCATCGCTATACCACAGTCATATTCTTCTTCGGCCACAAACACTTTGCGGTTTGACCGCAACTTAAGTTATTGTCTTACCGTGGAGCTCATGAACAGGTGAATTAGATCGCTATTAGGAGGTCCACCCAAAGGGTTGTCATATTGGATTTACGATAGTGCGGTGAATATTAAATCATTTCATTCTTACTGCTATACCACCAACAGTTTAATAAGCCACAACAAATGTCTTGCGGGATAGAAGTATATTGCTTTAACGCCTTTTATTGTTGTCACTATCCTGCAGCCCTTTGATTATTCTGAGGTTTAACACTTGCAGTACTGCGGTGTGTTTTATTAACATTTATTTTCCTTATCGTTATCCTACGACCTCCTTGCAATCATGGAATATGGTGCTTGCGGTAATCTATGGTGGGGAAGTTTTTAGCCAATGTAATGAAATGACTACGGTCAGTGTGACTCAAAAAAAATGGGGAACTTTGAGACAAAGGATTTTCAAAGGTGGTTAATATTTTGGAAGGGGAATGGGTAAAATATAGGCTTGAAATTCACAATTTCTCAAAAAAATTGGGGTTATGACAAGGGGTTTACATCAAGATATTCTAGACTTATTACTAGGGTCAAGAATGGAAAATAGGCTTAGATAAACTTTCTCCAACCATAGTGCCAATTGCAGAGATGTAGACATAGAATATATGGGGTGGGATTTATTTCTGATTTTTCTATGGTAATAGGGACCAGGAAATTCTTATGTCAAACCCCTAGACCTTGGATGTAGGAAAGTTGGTGGTCCTAGATGTGCTCATTGAACTATATCTCATCACATTGTTGGCTAAAAGATATCGCCCTGAGTAAAAAAAAATTAGGAGCATTGAGGGTTTTGTCATGGAAAATTTGAATAAGGAAGCTCATAGATTATTTTGACTTAAACAGATAAGCTCTGAAGAGAATCAATTTAGATTTGAGGAAGAGTATAAGGTACAAAAGAATATTCTGAGGAATGATGAGATTCCTAGATACAGAAAGAAGCTGTATAAAAGTGGAAGGAATGACATATCATTCTTATAGCATGAGTCTTTTGAACTAATAAATTTTGAAAGTTATGTTGTAAAGACATATTATGCTTTGTGCCAAATATTGGGAAGGTATGCTTACGAAGTGAGGATGCCAGTTTACATGATGACGATGGTTATGATAATTCAACATCCCAATATTAACAAAGAATATGACTTTGCCGCCTACTTATATAATTAATTGCATAAAGGGGTGATAAGGTTAAAGAATGACTAATCAATCATAAATTATAGATATTATTCCCTCTTGTGTCACATATTGTTGTCTCAGAATAGACAATCATGGAATCCAAGTATGAAAGTTACAATGATTGATCATCTTGGCAGACTACTATCAATACATAAGTAGACGTAGATATGGGAGAAGAAACCAAACTATTCAAATTATATAGTATTCCATGATCACTTTGTGATGAATATATTAAGTTAGTGTGGGTTGAATTCTAACAGATTTCCACATATGATTGTGCATCTCTTGATGGCAAGAGATTGAAGGCCAACAGACAAACCATTACCTGAAGATGCATTCACCCATAATTTTGGGGATTGGTTCTTCTTTTCTGATTATACTTGATAAGAATTTATAGGTGCCCTCGGGCACCACATCATTTTCCTAGGGTAGTTCATCCTAGAGTTGCCTTTCTTGAATTTATGTGGCAACTCATGTGGATGGAGAATAAGACATATCAGATTTGTGGACTTCATAATTGGATGTGATACTCTAAAGCAAGTTCAAGATCATAAATTAGGGATATGTATCACCTTGAAAGTGGAAGATTAAGGTCTTTTTATCCCGTGGGATATATAAACCACTTGAGGGTTGGAAAAATGAAAAACAACATATATTCATGAAAAAAATTATAAGAAAAGGTGGTGAAAAACTGTAGAGATATTTATGAGGCATTGTAGAGAAGAAAAGAAGTGTACCATATCGTTGAAACTTGAAGAAGAGGGAAGAAAATGGGACTCAATCTTTTGGGATTTAAATTTAGAAATACTAGGTGATAGAGAAAGGATGAACCTCATGCTAGAAAATTTGGAACAAATATATGGCCAATCAATTGCAGCCCAACTATTTGGAATAGAGTAGAGGCCAAAACAATTGCCACCTAGGGTGGACAAAGTGCAGGGCAAAGGGAAACAGGTTGTTGATATAGGTGATCAAGCATCACAAGTTGCTCCTCACGTTTCACTTAAGGAACAACCCCACAAAAGGCAAGAAATAAGAGTTCAACCTCAAGATGAAACTCTTGAAATAGTTGAAGAAACAAGGGGTGACACTAAGGAGGTAGTAAATACAATGTTCCAAATGAGATTTGATCAAGAAGTTGATCAACCACTACCATTTCCACCAAGAGAATATATTAGATAACATGAAGGACAATAACAAGAAGACAAAATAAGTATGCCTGCTACCATCCCAATGGACCAAGTGAATCATGAGAGATTGACTGCTACTGTTCAGTTCTTTTAAGAGTCTTGTGCTAAAAGATTGAGTATAATGACCCACTAAAAACATGGGTGGTAGGTAAATCTCCTCCATTAGGGTCCACATCCTGCAAAACCACGTGTTATATCATCATATCATATATAAGCATTTATAACATCACATCCTCCATCACTATAGGTTGGTACATAATAATCCATCATATCTATCACATCATATAGCATCATTTATCATAATTAAGAAACAACCATACATGCATACACATAGATCATCATAAAATACATAAAACCATCATATGATGCATCATCTAGGGCATGCATACATCCAGGAACATATATTATAAGCATCAAATAGCTATCATAAATGCACCCATATACATGATATAGACATAAACATCATATAAGTCATCACCAAAAATAATATCATCTCATATATATAATAAAAAATTAGTGTCAAAGTACAATGATGTCATGAATAAAATATGGCTACTAGGAGCCCAAAATCACCATCTCTCATGTATCTATATAAAAATAGTACATCAAGACCTAAAGGAGCTATGATGTGTTTTTGCCCTCATACCCAATAGGTCTAGCATGATGTTGAGCTCTTAAGGGTCCTGTCCCTCCTAATCCTAGAGGTGGTCCTATAGCCCCTGCATCTAGACTTGCTCAACCTACTTGTACACAAGTTGATGTAGATCATGATAAAATTGGGCTAATAAACAAGGACCCCATGGAAAATGTGTCCCATCCATAATCATATGCTGCAATGTGTGCCCCCAAACTGTCGAAATCCCATGAGATTGCCTATAAAGACATTTGAGTCCCTAGACTACACCAATCATCATTGATGGAAGTGGTGCATTATATATCACCATCTCTCTCCAAAAAACCTCCCATCTCCTAATGTTCAAATCCCCATCTTCGAAGGCCCATCTTAGAGAACCCTCGTCACCTACCTGATCGTATATCGCAAGCTCACCAACAATTTGTATCCTTGTGAGCCACTAGACATCCTCTAGGGTCACAAACATCTACTTGGTCAGCAAGTGGAATGAGCAATGCTCACCATACCATCTATTTGCAAGTGCTATCAACATCCCTAGGTTATCCTATATTTTGGGAATAAAGGTAGCATTTGATAATTCTATCACCCCAAGTACATCAAGGCCCATCTCTAATAGATTGGGCTGTATGCCCTAAGTAGGAGGATGCCTCTCATGAGACATAAAAAAACGTAGATCAACTTGCAATCAAAACAACCATTGTGTTAACTAATCTGATAATACATGCCAACCTATCTATCAATCAGTCAAATAGTTAAACTCGGTCAACTTCCCAGTACTACTAATTGAGTACCAATCCCTATCAGTTGTGTAGTTCTATCAATTGCAAAACTTTAATTGTCAAATGTGCAACTTCTAAGCATATACGCAGAATACCCTATCATATGCACAAATACATCATTTTCACAACATTAGCACACATTAGGGCAACAAAATAGCTCATACGCATAGTTTTACCACTTTGTTCATGTTCTCTGATTCTTCTAACATATACACAACATCATATATATGTGTAACAATAACCTTCATATGCACAATTTCAATGCGAAAGCACAAATGTTGACGTTAAATATGCAAAATCTACATTCTTGCACATTCACTTTACCTAGTTTCCTACACTATTAATCGTGAATTAATAACAACCTTGTTAGACAGTTCAGATAACCGGAAGACAACTGAGAGGGGAGGGGGGGTGAATCAGTTGTCATAGATTACCAAAAGCATTAGCAATTAAAAATTTAATATCGAAACCCAAAACAATAATATCAAAATAGAAGTTAATCCAATTAAGTATAAACAATAATCACAGAATAAAAGCCATCCACACAACACCAAGATTTGTACATGGAAAACCCGGTAAAGGGAAAAACCATGGTGGGAAGCCTACCCACAGTCAGATAATACTTCTGCAGTAAGTATGTGAATTACAATGAAGGGGCCTGCACTTGCAGGAAGGCCAACAATCTAGAGCACACTGCTCATCACAAAAGGAGCCTCACTGACTACATATAAATCCAGACTTCAATCCAGAGAAGTGTTGAACTGCAAAAGATAGCATCTCCTATGCCTGAGTACAGTTCCAGTTAAGCTTGATACCGGAGGAATAAATCCTCTTACATAAACCCAATTCGATCTCCAATGATCAACCAACTCCTCTGCCTGAATGATATTACATTATTCACACATTACATTCCTTGATCGTGACCTCTTACATTAACCATGATGATCTACAATGAGATCTTGCATCTTATTTATACAAACCCTCGACCATAAACAATCAGATCGGCCACCAGACAATAAACCAATTACATAATTACAAACCATGTCGGACTTAGACAAAACAAGTAATATCAACATATAAGACATCCTAGAAATACATCGATAGGTCCTATCCACATGTTACATTAATGTCAGTCCATAACCTAGGTCAACCGAGACCAAGTATAGGTCCACATGCTTCAACAATGATCTCCAACCACCAAGTCTCGGACAAGATCACCAACAACATCCTAAAACTCCATCAGAAGCTACACCAACACCACTTATGCAATTCATCAAAGATATCCACCAAAAGGTCTGCTAGTGAAACCCTCACCGGAACCAGAAACTAATCTTCCAAGCAAGCAGGATAGCATCCAATCGTCAGACCGAAACCAACTGATCAAATATGAGTATAAGTATCATAAACAAGCCAATTCTATCACCAGACTATACCGGAGCCTGCCAAATTATACCGGATCCAAGTTAACCAGAAACCACTACACCTACCAGGACCAGAAGGGCTCCGGTAAAGCATCCAAACAGATAGTGTTGACATCAATGACAAAACTGTTAGGATTAATGATAGTCCCAAAGATACTGAGAAGGGGGGGGGGGGGGGTGAATCAGTATCTAATCAGTTAGCAGAATATTTAACCTTATTAAGAACTTTGCATTCCAAAACAGTGTATCGGTAAATAAGAATTAATGCAGTAAACAAGAACAGTAAAGACAACATAGAAAACACACCATAACACAAGATGCTTAACAAGGAAATCAGTGTGGGAAAAACCTCGGTGGGATTTGTGACCCACAATATTCACTCATTGGCCAATGAATAAATATTACTTACAATGAGGGGCCTGCACATGCAGGAAGGCCAACTGCCTAGAGCTCACTGCTCAATAAGAGTCACACTGACTACAAAAGTGGATTATGAAATCCAATACAATGTACTGCTTCAAAGTAGCATCAACTATGCCAGGTTCAGTACTGGTTTAAGCTCATTCTATAACCAAAACCTTTACTGTCACATATGTCACCTTATACATAACTCACAACTCACAAAATGACCTATAAGATCTCATACATAATATGAGTCTTTTACAATATGTCATGTCAGCTTTACAAAAGATAATTATAATTAAATACAATAAACAAAAGTTTATTCCCTATTGGCTGGGGTGCCGGTATGCATTATTGTCACTGTCGTGAAGTGTTTTCCGATGTATGTAGATGTCTATGCCGTTGTCAGTGCCTGGCGGTGGCTTTACCAGATGATTGCCAGAAGGTTACCATCAATGACAACACCAATATTCTCATAAGAGTGTAGAATGCCAACAAAACATCAATGCAACACATAATCAATTCCACCAAATGGCCAACAAACCTAACAACCTAAGGGATAGTCACATACTGATTTGTCATAGTCCTTTGGCCAGTCAAATCATCATAGATGCTCAAACCTGTGATCCAAAGTGGGAATGCCTGCCATTTCTACTCATAGTTCTCTTTGCATCTAATTTTGGTTGAGATACAAAGGTGAAGGATGCAAATGAGAATAAATGAACCCTAAGATCATTGTATCCCTAGATGGCCATTCTTGCTTGGTGCTATACCTTGTAAACCTATCACCCTATCTTGGTCATTTTTTCCTTTAAAATTAACCCTACTTTTTGTCTATTTTTTGACCTACCTTTTTGTTTCTTCATATCAAGAGATTGTCTATTTTTTTTGTTTTTCTATCCAATCTCTTGAGGGGGCATACCACTTCGACACTAGGAACACTAGGGTACGAGCCACTTTAATTCTTTGAAAGCACAAAACAAACCTAGGCAGATGAGGAGGATACAACATGGTGAAGTAGGGGCACAAATATGAGGTGTAAATTGACCATGTGGAAAATTACAATGCTACATTTAGCCCCCATTTTAATAGGAGTATGAGCCTCTGCAAATACTCGCAATAAAGTAGATGAAAGAGATGAGCAATTAGGAACATAATCACCAAGAGTGTAAGACATCACTAATTTTGAGGAACCAAGCCCCCAATCTTAGGATCTTAACTCACTTAATTGCATGCAAGGTAACACAAAACAAGACAAAAACAAAATGGCAAACAAATAAAATCAAATACAAAAACACAAAAGACACACACAACACACAAAAACAATACCTCAAGTCAACTAGTTGAAGAGACCTGGATATCAAAATGTCTTGACCACTAATATCACTCTTGAAAATGCCATCTCAATAACATAAGTGATCACATAAAAAGATCAAGAACACACATCATCCATGAACTACAAATATCAAAGCTAAGAGCTCATGAGAAGAAAGGGAAGAGCATGGATACATATTGTAGATGTGTTTTTCTAGGTGATCTATGAGAAGAAGAATGAGAAAAGATATGGATATACATTCTAGTTGTATTTTTTTAGGTAATCCATGTTGGAAAGGAGAGTAGGAGTAGTCTAGTTTGGTTTTGCTAGTTCCACTCATCCTATTGTGTGTGCAAGTGATGTCTAGTTTCAGGTATTAAGCATCCCGTATCAATATTTTTTTCCTCTAGTTTTGAGTATGCAACAACCTGTGTAAGACATAAAATGCAAATGCAAATGTGTGTCTAGTATCCTAAATATCTCATCTCAGAGTTTGTTTGCTCTAGTTTTGAGTATGTGTAACCCCATGCAAGACAAGTATATGCTTGGTTTCAAGGACATCTCGTGTAAGAGTTTGTTTGCTTTGGTTTCGAGAATGTGCACCCTATATAAGATATATGTAAATGCTACGTCTTGTTTCACGCATGAAGCATCTTGTGTATGAGTTTGTTTTCTCTAGTTTCAAGAATGAACACCTTGTTTATAAAGACACACAAAAATATAGTATGATATATATGTAAAGAGGGTGATATGTATTCCCACCCTTAAGATGTCAATATAACCCTATGTTGATGTCTTAAGGAAGCTAGAAATAAGGATATTCACCTTCAACACAAAGGAGATATCCTTTTAGGCAACAATGTTTATAACAAGCTAAAGAGGCAATACTCTTACAAGCAAGGATAAGATAGTTGAAAAAGAGATATGTCGAAACAAGTGTCAAGAGGATCCTTGGAGGAGAAGAGTTGTTTTCTCAGAAGACATCTACCTCCAAGAGGATTTTCTTTAGCAAACATAACATCTCATAACAAGAAGGGAATGAGAACAAGAATTCCTAGCTTCCTTTGTTGCTAGGTAAAGGGATTCTTGACAAAGGATGACATACTTTTGACCCAAGGTGGAAGGGTTTGTTTATAATAGATATACATTCCCAAGTATAAAAGATGTTATATTCAAGGATATACACCTCTTTCATAAGAGAGAATCCTTGAGAAAATAACGACTTCACATAAGGAATGACATCAAATAATAAGCAAACAACACTCAACAAATGAAAAGTGGATCCTTAGAAAGAATAAGAGAGATCAATGCCCTGCAAGGGACAGTGAGAAGGATTACACGACCTTTAAGGAGATATTATACATAAGAAAAGGCACTATTCCAAGCAAAGAAAGGGCCTAAACAAGGAACACACATGAAGGAATATTCAATGCAAGAAAAGACATTAAGATATGTAAAATGGAACTCTAAAGAACAGGTAATCGTCAAGAGAAGAAGAGAGGATTAGAATGAAAGATCACAAACTCCCTTATGGATAGATTAATCATTATTGGAATCAAGAAAAACTGAGAGAGGGTGGGTGAATCGGTGTTCTGCAATTTTTAACATTCTTAATCTATCTTTTAAACATCTTAATGGAAATATATAAAAGTAGAGTGCATAAACACAAATTAAATAACCAAAACACCATAACACCAGGATTTTTACGTGGAAACTTGGTTAAGGGAAAAACCATGGTGGGATTAAGACCCATGATATTAATATACCTTGTTAGAAGTATAATAATATTACATGAGGGGAATGCACATGCATTCAGGTACACTACCTAGAGCTCATTACTCAAATTACAATAAGGGCTACAACCCTGGAAGGCTAACTGCCTTACAAATGATTACAGATAATAATTGGAATCTCTAAAATGATAAGAAACATCTACAAATGCCAAAAATAGTTTTGGTTAAGCATAAATTATATATCCTTACTCTGCTCTGCAACACTACTCTGTACTGATATTTTGTTGTATCCTGAAGCACAAACCCTTCAACCACGCATGTGAAACTACACACAATCACTCATACACACTTTGCACGTAGCTATCGATACCATAAATGATCATATCAATCGGTCATATGTATTTGCAACATCAATTTAGGTCTTCTTCCTGTCGGCCCAAAAAATCATAACACACAAATGAAACATGTTACCCAAGTCAGATCAATAAAAGAAAATTGTCCACACGCTTCCCACATGTCATATTAACATCCTTGAACACACAACCAATCACCAAAATTACTCTACATGATCCGCACAATGAATATCCACACGTTACTGTTGATAAGTATTGTTCTACCTAAAAATTGTATATCGAACCTTCCAACTCCGTCAACACTCAACATCAAAGGCCATAAAATTGGAATAAGGTATATTACACATCCACAATGCATCTCCAAGATCCGCAACGCCAAATACTCAACACAACTGATCTGCCAACCAAAATACTATACATTGTCGGATACACTATTCTATCTCACCGGACTTCACCGGACCTTAGTCTCTCTTCTAGTATGAATGAATCATGAACTACTGATTGGATATCTGACTCAAGTTTCCATCAATGACAAAATCTGAATAATAATGCAGTGTCTCTTGCCAACAATTTCCCCCTTTGGCATTAATGGCAACACTTACTGAAAAATGACTAAGTGTTGGACCAAAACCAAAATAATGTACACTGCAACAAGAATCTATCTACCGGACTCCAAGAATCAGAAACTCCCCCTAAGATCAATATTTTTCACTCCTCTACACTCCGCCTTTGACATCAATGATAAAGTTAGGGTTCCAAAGACCAAAAATTCAAGCCAAAAATTCTATTTACAGATGTACACACAGTCCTTACATACTCACAAAAATTTGAAGATGTCTGCATAAAAATTATTTAAAAAATTTAGGTGGCTATCCCAACCCTTCTTGAGGCATTCCAAAATTATTATAAGCCCGCTGAAAAGGTATGCAAGTGCCTCTGCTGACTTGAGATCTATCAGCTCCTTGGATTTCATGGCACTATCGACATCTTGCAGAGAACTAAGCATGATATCCAACTTGGGATTAATGTGGCTCCTAAGTTCACAGACTCTGCCAATTATTTTTTCTTTATTCTGACTCAAACTCTTGATTTTCTCAAGTAAAGATATTACTTGGTCTTCGTGATTGCTCATGGAAACTGATAAGAGATCAAATGACTGATACATTTAGGCAAGTTGATCCTCATGCTCTTTGGACTTCCTTTAAATATCCTGGGTGAACTTAGACGGTGTTAAGCATGATTTATAAATATTTCCACCTTCAGAAAAACTATCTTGCATACTTTTACACACGTATCCAAAGTGACTCTGTCATCAACAATCATCCTCATAAGTATCCGGAGCCTTCTTGTGTTGAACTCATTGCGAACCTTGTCTTCAACAAATTTTTCAAAAGATTTAAAGTGGTGTTCTACTGAATTGATTAAACTTTTTAACTGATTGGATGGGATGTCTGAAGTGTCCTTTTGAAATGAGGGCATGAGTTTCTCTAGAACACCAGATGCCATGGTAAGCAACTCACTATCCTCTATGTGAGATTTCAGCAAGTCCTCACTAGCCTTGGCTTGAGCAACTACAGCCAATTTGAGTGTTTAGATGGGACAGAGAAGCTAGGTTGATGGGGCCTTGGATGAATTCTGGATCCTCTACATGAATTTGCTTCCCCTTCATTGATTCCTCAGTGTCTCTTACTTCAGCTTCAACCTTAACCTCTACCTTTTTCTTTTCTGCATTCTTCTATGTATCTTCTTTCTTATCAAGAACTGGAGGGTTATTTGCATCAACTGGAGGGTTATCACACTTGTCCTTACCCTCATTTTCTTTCCCTACATCCACTTCACCCTTGTCAACTGCATCTTCAACTCTAACTTCTTCTTGCACACTAACTTCTACTTGCTCAATTGTCTGAACTTTCAGGACATAAGTATCATCCATTGTCTGCTTAGCTTTCAGATTAACCTATGATGGTATGTTCTGAGCTTCCAGATGAGATTCTTCTTGTCCTTTTACCTGATTAACCTCGTACTAGTTCTCTAACAAAACTTTTGTCAAAAATTTTTTTGTTTCTTTTGCAACCTCATCAATTTTAACAAACATGATTTTATTCACTTTGTACTTACTCTTGAACTCATTCTTTGTTAACTGAAGGAATCTTTCTATCTCTTCCTTACAAATTATTGAACATAGATTAACTAATACATATTCTTTCAATCTCTCATCTTCTTTATTTGTCGTTTGTCTTCTAACATCCAAAATTTCATACAAGCTCTTAGGTATGACTGACATTAGTTCAATTAGAGCTTTACTATATACATTCAGGTATTCTACAATAGCTTCTTCTAATGTCCTTTTCCCCATTCTCATCAAAATTGTCATACCAGTCTAATAGTGGCTTTAAATTCACATTCTTAATTACTTCATTCACAATCTCATTTAAAGACATGGGAGGCTCAACTTCAAGTTTTCCTTTCTTTAATGCCTCATCAAGTTCAGATGGCTTAGATTCCTTACTGGATTTAAAACCACCAGATGGTTTCTCCTTGACTACCTTAACAACCTTTGATATTTTCTTCACTTCCTTGATAGCTTCATCAGACTGTCTCTTCTTCATCAACAACAATGAATACTCTAGCTTGACCTCTCTTCCTCTTTCCTTCACCGAATGGTTTGGCTCGGGGCTTAGGAGAACTATTCTTCTTTCAAAATGTTCTTCTCTCTCGCTCTCCAGATCACCTCCTTGGTAATCCCCATGCTCTCTGCCAACTGCTCCACCTCCTTCCTAACCTTCTTTTGAATCTCAGGCTTCTTAAACTTAGTGTGTAAGTCCAAGCTCTTCTCCATGTAAGTTTCAAACCTTTCTTCATATTTATCCACCGATTCACTCAATAAGTGTTGAGCATATGCATTAAGAACATGTTCTTCAACTTAATACCCTATGGACATGATCCATGAAGTTCTTGGCTCCATAGCTTCCATAAGAAACTAGACAATGTCAACCATAAAACAAATTGTGTACTCATATTTCTCCACTATCTCCTTAGGAATTCTCTCCTTGCTCTGCATCATGCTCTGCAAGGTCTTGAAGTATCCCCATAGTATGCCATATTGGACTGTAGCATCTCCAAGGCCATGAAGTGTTTCTTTTATTTGCATTATCACTTGCCTGTCATAGGCCCACTGAACTTTTCCCACTCCCATAATATCATTCATAACATAGAAGCATAAACATATGATCAAAGTTCCAAACTTAAATACACGTGTCTTATCCTGTTTGATCTTCTTCAAGATGCTCAATAGCTCACTCCAGAGCACTTCACATTAATCATATTTTTTTTTATCTTCCTTCAACATCTGATAGGCCGCATATATGGTCATACCAGACACTGAATTGTCCTGACTAGAATGATATATTTTGTATCCCATCACCATTGATGCAAACCTGACATAATGTTCAATGATATCACTAATGGTCATTGACCTTTTGTCAAATTAGGAACTGATAACCTTTGTTACTTTTTGGATCTTAACATTCCTCAAAGTAGGTACCTCATCGACTAAGCTCAAACAAGTCACCGCCTTAATTGCACTCTTGGTAATCTTGTGGGGTTTGTCAAGCCACATGAACTCATCATGCATTCTACTCAGAATGTACCATACCCACTCAGGTTCATCGAACACGAGAAATTTGATGAACTGTGTGAAACCCTTCTATTCTATTAACTTAAATTCAAGTTTTAGATTGCCCATTCCATCAATCATGTGTTGTGTGTATAATTTCAACATTTGAGCACTCCCAAGTTCATCAATATTGCAGTGGATGTAAGCCCTAATGTCTTCCACATTCAATACTCTATTTGCGACTGATGAAAAAGAACCACTCGGATCATCTTCCACTGACTTATATGGATGCTTCTTAAAATTAGGTCTTTTCTTTTCAATGACATATACTACCAACGAGGTCGTAATTCTAGAGGATGCCATTTTAAAAAATTTAAGCTTCAAAATAAACAAGTGGCAATCGATAAATACCTTTCAATCAAATGCAAGATCGCACGACAAATCTTCTTTTCGCTTTGAATCTTTGGAAATTCTGCTTCACTGCACTCTTCTGCTTTCTCGCTTTGAATGCAAAGTGAGACATGAATAGGTTAATTCTGCTTTTTATCCTTTGCATAGCTAACTTTTAGTTATAATAAATGCACTTATTAACCCTGACTCTTCTGGATACCTTGCATACAAACAGATCTTCAGGAAATCTTTTGTGGATCATCAAACACTTCCATAAAACCTTCCACTAAGTTAGTGATCATCAAATAAAACATCTGCAACCTACCAGAACCAGGTACAAATCTCCAATAGGGGGTTTGTAAGATTTTTATGAAAACCTCCCCCTAAGGCCGGATGCCTTAGCTTAGTTACCGGATGAGGTTCTAGCAACGAAACTAGGTGTGGATCCATTCACTACATTATCATCACTCTTCTTCAACCAAGTCTTCTTCATCTAATCTCTGATCTCTTCAAATTTTTCTTATCCCTTCTCATCTGCCTTCACATCCTTATTCTTGTCTTCCAGACCTCTCCTATTCACATTTTTGCTTCTACAATACTCAGCAATGTGACCAATTTTTTCTCAAGCATAGAAAATGACATTTCCCTATCTAAGCCCGAAGTTCATCTGATTTCCTTTTGATCTCCACTGATTAACAACATGTCCAAACCTAGCACATGTATAGCATCTGACATTTCTCTTATTTTGAAAGTTGTTCATCATACTTCTGCAGTCATTTGCCTTATGATCATACTTATTGCATTTGAAACATTGACCGGAGAAAGATGGAATATTATTATTTATCCCATTTTTACATTAACTTGCCATATGACCAAATTTATTGCAAACAAAACAATTACCATTGAACTTATGAGCATTAGGTTGCCTTACTGGAGGCCTTCTTGAATTGTTCTTTTGTTGTGATGATTTGGAGCTGTCACCTTTCTGAAATCCAAGACCTTGAGCATCATTAGGATTCTTCTAGCTTGCAAGCATTTCATCAAGCTTGGTTGAGCTGACCCGGAACTTCTCCTTGTACTCATTTGCAACATCACAATCATATCTAATGAGAATGATTTGCCTTTCAAGATCTTCCTCATGTTGTCTAGAGTCTTGTAAGTCAAGCTTCAGTTGTCCATTCTCATTCTCAAGTCTGCAACATTCTTCATATTTGTCTTTCAAGGACTGAGCAAGCTTCTCCTCATTATTCTTCCTTTCCTCAATCTCCTTTATCAATCTTATCACAATGGCTTCCATCTCATTCTTCTAGACAATATTAGCTCTAACAAGTCTATCACTTTCTTATGTCTTTTCCTTCAGGGCTTCTTCATCAATGTTTAGATTTTCTTTCTCCTTCAACTTATCAACAGGTTCCTTTCTCTTCTCCCTTGACTTGTTCAACTAATCCTTAAATTATTCAATGAAGTTCTTGACATCCTTAAGGTGTGCTTTTACTTGCGGGACCTCAACTTGGGCTTGATCAAGATCCTTAAGTGCTACAACAAGCTAATGTCTAAGACTACAATAATCCATTTTTCCACTTTCCTAGATCCTCCTCAAGTTGTTAGGCTTCTTCTCAAGAAATAAGCTTTGATACCAATTATTGGAATCAAGGAACATTGAGCGAGGTGGTGAATCAGTGTTCAGTAATTTTTAACATTCTTAATCTGTCTTTTAAACCACTTAGTGCAAATGAATAAAAGTAGAGTGCAGAAACACAAAGCAAATAACCACAATACCATAACACCAGGATTTTTACGTGGAAACCCGATTAAGGGAAAAAACACAGTGAGATTGAGACCCACAATATTAATATACCTTGTTAGAACTATAATAATATTACATGAGGGGAATGCACATGCATTCAGGCACACTTCGTAGAGCTCACTGCTCAAATTACAATAAGGGCTACAACCCTAGAGGAATCATTGCCTTACAAATGATTACAGATAATGTAGACACATAAATCTGTCCACTAATTAAATGAATATTTAATATTTATTTAATATGCTAATATTCCTCTATTAATCAAATTTACTTTGAATTAATTCACCTTAGCCTATTCTTCTGTAGCGTCATAAATTGTACGCACTTGCTAAAGCAGTACAATTTAACACCTAGTTTAGCACCCGCCTTGGCGTAGTTGCACTTTGCATGGCATTTCCCCTTTAGCACTTAATTAATCAAATTAATTAGGTCTAAAGGTTCTATTTCACCATTTTCCACATCACAAAGTCAGGCCCTTTCATTAAAGCGTGCCCCTTTCATTTTATTCCTCCAATACATCACTTAATCAAAAACCCTAATTAAGCCCTATTCTAAGCTTGGGGGCTTAATTTCGGGGGTCAAAACATCTCGAAATCACCTGTAACTTCGGGATTCTCTCTAAAATCATCATATCTGACGGCCCTGAAAATTTGGTGAAAAGTTGTCGGGACTGTGGCGCCCGGAGTGCACACGGTCCCGGACATTTTTCCCGAAATTTTAGGAGCGCGATCCAATCATAAAATAAAGCTTAACCCCCAAGAAATTGGCGGGATATTCAATCTCTAGGTCGGCCAAAAGACAAAATTGCGACCTAGGGTTTCATACATAAGAGCTCTCTTTCTTCATTTGAAGGGATCCGGATTTTTGTTTTCAGGAACTTCATATGCAGCGAAAGAGCAGATCTTTGAAGACTTCAACATCTTACAACATCCCTCTATCAAGCATTTATTAATTCATTCATCCATTTAGGGCTTGGAAGACATTGAAGAACAATAGGAGATTACCGACTGAAGATTGGCTTGTACTCCTCCCTTGAGGGTTGGGTATGATTTCATGTTGTTTTCATGTCTTTACATAAGCTTCAATACATCATTTATTCATGCTTTAGATCACTTTGCATCTTGATTTAGAGCATTTACGTTATCATTTACAAGCAATCAGGGTTTACTTTCTAGGTTGCTCTAGTTTGCTTTCTTGCATTTTAGGACCTTGCACACACACTAGGTCTGCACACACAATACATTTTACAAAACAACTTGGCTATTCGTGGAGGTGGAAATCACTGAAGCGGGGGTTTGATTAAGGCAAAACCCTATATAGCCGCCCATACACCCTTTTTCAGATATCATTGCAGGTTTCAGGATTCAGACGACGCCGCGGGATACAGATCCGGAGAGAGAAGGTCGAGACATCACTCTGTATCAAATTGCAGAGCAGAAGACTGGGACAGGGGCGCTGGGCGCCCTGGTCCTTGGGACAGAGGTGCTGGGCGCCCTGGTCCTCTGGACAGACAGCTTTCAGACAGCTTTCCGACAGTGTTCCAGAGTGCAGAACAGCAGTTTCCGGTGCAGTTTTCAGGACAGTGGCGCCCGCGCCCGCGTCCCGAACATTTTCAGTCCGATTTTGACTCCAGGTACACATCTGCATTCTTATTGCATCCTTGTATTTACAGCTGTTCATTGTTTAATCTCAATTCTGCAATCTTGTTATTAGCTCATACTTGCATTTTGGGATTAGGGTTTGAACTTGCATTACTTGATCTTACAATTTCAACAAGGGAATAGAAATCCTAATAGATATCCCGTGGCTCTCTCTTTCACAAAAAGAAGTAGCCAATTGTGCGATATCTCTAGGCTCTTTCGTATTCCGTAATGTGTGTCAAAAGGTAGGATTAGGGCATGATTAACCTAGTCTCGCTTTTTCCCCCACACATCTTCTATTCTAGTTAAATAAAATTTATAAATTTATTTAATTACTGACTATAGTCCCATCTATTAAATAAATTAATAAATTTATTTAATTCCCCTTTCCCCTCTTTTAAATAAATTAACATTTATTTAAAAACCCAAATCAAAACCCTATTTAAATAAATCAATATTTATTTAAAACTCCCCATCCACTTGCATTCTCCTACAAATGCAAGTTGCACAATTTAGTTGAAATAAATGAATTTTATTTTAATTGAAATTCCCTTTATCCTCACCCACTTTCTCATTAACCTCCTTCTAAGATTCTTCTAGCCTCCTTCTAGATTCTCCTAAGCCCTTCTAAATTATCCCAATCCCTCTTCTAATCATTTGCACAATCTTAAACCAAAATTAACCCCCAACCCATCATCTCAACCATTTAAGACTCTTATAGAGTCATAAATGCTTTGCTTCTTCAACACACTAACCCACATGGTTTTTTCCCCCCCGGTCAAAGCCTAACCATGGGTAAAATTTGCACAAGATTCTACTCATTGGGTAATAACTTTACCCTTGGATAAAAGCTTTGTCTCATAACCCCAACCATCCATGGTAACCTCATATCATCTCAAGTATTAAATGCTTCTTCCCTCTCATCTCAAGCCCTCTCACGGTGACACTTGTCATCACCGCATTGGTTTGAAAGTGTCACATAGATTGAGGATCATGCAATCCTATCCCTTCACAAGCCCAATCAATCTTGACCATCCAATCTTCTATTTTTCCTATAAATAGAGCCTCATTTCTCAAGCAAAAAAGGAAGCATCGGAGCATTGTTACTATACTTGCATTAGCATAAACACTTAAGATTTCTCATAGAAATCTTATTTCTAGCATTTGCATAGAAATAGGAAGATCATTTTCCAACCATTTTTGAATCTCAATTTGGCATCCATGGTTAGTGCTAAAAATTGAGAGCTCTACTCATTTGGATCTAAGGAGCATCATTGGGAGCATCTAAGGGAGTCTCTTCTCTCTTCTTTTTGTTTCATGCTTCATTTACATGCTTTTTAATCTTTCTTGGTATGCATTTTGAGGTTTTTGTAAATTTTGATTGTGTTGTTTTGGTTGGAACTTACATCTAACTCTTTGGACTTGTATTTTTGTCTTGGAACCTTTCATGCGCATCATTTTGGCGCCCACCATGGGGCTATCTCCCATTCATCTTCTAACCAGTTAAAAATTTCTAATTTTTTTTGAAACTTGCAGGTTTGTCACGCATAGGTAGCGCTTTAGCCCCTTTGACACCCGATATCGCGTCTTTGTTCTGGATTTTGCACCTTGTTTGGACCTTCAATATGTTCTAGTACATTTGTCTTAAAAGAGCATCTTTGTTGTAATATAGCGCTTTTGCTTCTCTGTTAGCACTTTTGGGTTCTAGCAGATTAACACTTTTGTATTGGGTAGAGAGCTCAAAATTGTAAAAAAATGAAAAATTTAGGCTTGTGAGCCCACCATTTTGACTAACTTTTTGAGAGGTTTTTGTAGGTCCTAACATTTATTGCAAGTTCCAAGGAGTTAGCATAGATTTTGATTTCTTTTCACAAAAGTTAATTTTACAAAGGAATTTAAAAAGAACTCATTTTCATTTTGCAAGGACCTAAAAATAACTTCATCTTTCATTGGTGTTTAAAAATAATCTCATTTTCCATTTTGTTACAAAGGGTTTAAAAGGAATTACAAACATTTTTCGTTCTTGCAAGATTAAAATGGATCTCACTTTATTTTTGGTGCAAGTTAAAAAGAACTCAACATTCCGTTTGGTGTTTTAAAAGGAATCTCATTATCATTTCTTGCAAAGGATAAAAATAAACCACTTTGACATGTGTTATATGATTTTATTTTCATGTTGACCAGGTTTGCTTTCCTAAGTTTGTCAAGTGTCAAACATTTTGCTATCTTGGTTAAAAACAACACCATATTTGTTGGAGCAACATCTCCAAGTAGAAAATACACCACATTGAAATGATGGGATAAAAATAACTTGTACACCGTGTTTGAAAGTAATAGGTATATGTGTTAGGTCCCGGAGACAACTGAGAGGGGGGGTGAATCAGTTGTCAAATAAATTTAAGCCAAAAACAACTTAATCAACTTTCTGCTTATTACCGGTGGACAGTTTTATCAAATAATTTGCAATACCGGTAAATGTTAATGCATGAAACAAAAAGACAAAGTCATCCACAACACATAACACCAATATTTGTATGTGGAAAACTAGTAAGGGGAAAAACCACGGTGGGAAACCTTACCCACAATCCGATGATACTACTGCAGATAGTAAGTGTATACAAATGGGGTTTGCACATGCAAAAAGGCCAAGGGCCTAGAGCTCACTACTCAAACACAAAATAGGAATCATATTGACTACAATTGGATGGTTAAATCCAATAAGGATGTACTGCTCAAAATAGCATCTTCATGTGCTGGATTCAGTACCGGTGTAGTTTTGATATGCTTTCACAAAACCTTCCTTCACCTTCAAATGATGTCTGCGTGTATAGCTCTACTTATTCTCGCATATACCTTCACACAAATCTTCTTCGCATTCCCTTACCAATCTTACAAATAAGATCTTATATTTATATCATAACCTAAGACCAATTTTAGTAGGTCGACTCTACAAGATATTACAATAAAATCATTTTACAAAGAAATTAATGCCCGATGCAATAACCGATTCAACATGTCGGCTTAATGCATTTACAACAACAATAAGTCATCTCCATAGCGTGCCATGCTGATCTGGAAAAGATAAACCTGTCGGTGTATAACCTGGACCTATTTGCCGGTAACAACAAATATGCAAATACGAATATACCAATAAACAAAACTCCAAGACAAGGTGTCCACACGATGTCTTTGACATAACCAAGTGTTTTCCATGCCCTTCCAAGTGTCGGTGATCATTATGTCCTGCCGGTGTACCAGATACCGGTGACTGTGCATAAGTCACTTGCTTGCTGGTGAATTTTGTTGATTCTCCAAAGTGCCAGAGTTGATAAGTGTTTAGTAGGTGTTGACATCAATGACAAAACCATACCAAAATACCAATAATATGATCTCCTCTTAATTGGGTGATAAAAAAGCCAAACTTACTATTTACTTGCTTTATTTCTTTTTTGAAATTAGGATACAACCTTTAGCATGCCTACCTCCCAAGTAGCCTATAAGGCCAAGTGAGAGGGAACAACCTAAGTGGCAATGAATAACACCAAGTAATCCAAGCCACTATAAATAAATGTGTTTATAACGAAAGTTGCAAGCGACGAGTGTTACATGCTGTCATAACAACGTCGCATCTTCCTTAGTACCTATATGGTACGTGAAAACTTGTAGACAATAACCTCTACAAGCCGGGAGACCTCCTTTAATGGAGTGAAAAATGCGACTAATTATGACCACTCGAACGAAACCCTTACTATAAGCTTTAGAAATAACGGCCACACCGAGTCAGTTATCCAAACATTTGTGATATCATAGTGCAAGGGTGGGGAAGAATCCGCTCCCAAGACACTCACCATATATTGTTGGATTATTGGGGAGATTTTTGTTCATTGTTGCTGCTAGGATATATTGTTGTCATTGATGTCAACATATTCCTGTGGGTTATTTCGATGAGTTTGGGAAGAGTTTTTGATCCGGTTTTGCAGTTTGGTTTTGCTGATCACTGTTTTAAAGGATCCGGTATTGCCTTAGTTATATTCCGGTGTGATTAGATATTGTGTTGAGAATTTGGATTATTGTTTGGGATGATCTTGTGTATCTTCATTTCATATAGTTTGTGATTTGGTGCTTTGCAAGTTATCTTTCCTTGTGACATTTGTTGATTGGTTGTGCTCTTGAGCTTTGAGATGTTGACCGATGAATATTTGAAAAGAGGTGTTGGTGCAACTGTTTTGGATGATTCTAACGTGCTTGCTGGTGTTTCCTAGTCGTGTCCTATTTGCTTTGGTGATCTTTATTGATCGTTGTGCAAGTTCTAGTGATTTCTACAAATCAGTGATGATTTTCATGTTATATAATATTTTTGGTGGTGTAGCGTGTTGCGGTTGATCTTGGCGACATTTCTAGTGGATGTAATCATTTGGGAATTTGAATTAGGTCCATGCTATGCAATTTAAATCATAATATTGATCTGGTGATTGATCTTTGTATCGTGCAATGTAATTTTTGTAATTGTAAGTTGAGAGTTGAGGGTTTAGCTGACCTTCTTATCAAGGTTGATGATTTGTATAATAGGTGAGATGCCTATGTAATTTAGGTGTCGGTATTATGTCTGTATTATCAAAAAGAGGAGATTAAGTGAACAAGGATATATAATTCACCGAAGTGTTGAGGTGTGTTTGGTGTTGCAAAACAAACATTTTTTCTTAACCAAAACTGTCATCAAGCGTTTGTAGATACTATCATTGCATTTCATTCTTTCGGTTTGTAGTTCCAATCATATTGTAAGTCAATGAGACTTCCCTGAGGGTTGTAGCCTACTAGGCATATATCTTTTGAGTAGTGAGCTCTAGGAAGTGTGCTTGAATGCATGTGCATTCCCCATTGTAATATTTTCACATACTACTGCAGAGTATCATCTTACTGTAGGTAGGTTACGACCGTGGTTTTTCCCTTAACTGGGTTTTCCATGTCAAAATCTTGGTGTTGTGTGTTGTGCTATTAATTTTCTTATCTATCTGTTGTTGTAGTTGATTAGTTTATGTTTTGGTGTTTAATTATATGTAATCCGATGAAGACTGATTCACCCCTCCCCCCCCCCCTCTCTTAGTCTTCCTTCTTGATTGTTGCTAACAATTGGTATCAGAGCTAGATCCTCCGATAGAATCTTAATCGCTTGAGGAGATCTGGGATGGAAGCTCAAGGTATTCATTTCAAGAAGGACAATCTGAGATTTGATGGAAACAACTATATTGTATGGAAGAGATGGATGAAGGTGCATTTGAAATGTCTTGGAGAAGATTATTGGAAGATTACTAAGAATGCCTATGTTGTTCCTCATAATGGACCATCCACTCCTGATGAGGTTAAGGAAGTTGAATATAATATCAAAGCGAAGGAAGCATTGCTTAGTGCCCTAAATGATTCTTAAATGACAAATGTTATGGAACTTCAAACCGCACATGAGATCTGGGTGAAGCTTGAAATCCTATATGAAGGTGATAGTCAAGTGAAAGTTGCTTAGTTACAAAGTTTAAAAGGAAAGTATGAGACATTGAAGATGGGAGATGATGAGAACATACATTCATACATGGATAAGGTGAATGATCTTGTCCTTAGTATCAGATCTGTCGGTGGAAAGATTGAAGAAGATGAGATTGTTGCTAAGGTGCTTAGATCTTTGCCTCCTACTTATAAACATAAGGTTGCCGCTATAGATGAGATCCGTAGTGTAACTACAGTGACAAGAGATGTATTGGTTGGAAAACTTGCTGCATTTAAGCTTAGCAAATTTGGAGAATCATGTGGAAAGTCTAAAACAACATTCAAAGCATCACTATCTATGTCCAGTAAGTAGAAATATGATCCTGATGAGTGCAAGATATCCAGATATGAAAGAGAAAGAAGAGAGACAACAAAGCAAGAAAGAGAGCTTCATGAGCTTGAAGCATTGATTTCCTGGAGATTGCCTAAAGGTGTTGGTAAGTATAATGGAAAGTTACCCCTGAAATGATTTTCTTGTAATATGATAGGACATTTTGCTTCTAGATGCCCAAAGAGAATGGATAAGTATGACAGACATGATAAGTTTGATAAGAATTATAGGAATGATGGATATGAGAAGAATGAAAATTATGATAAGCCTTATAAGTCTAACTGGAAGTTTAGGAACCAGAAGAACTATTATTATGTTGCAAATGAAGGTGTTACAAAGGTTAAATCAGAAGGAGATGAAGTTGTGTTTATTGCCATTAAACACAATAAACACTAGTGCTTATCGATTCCACTAGTTGTTCTATTGAGGAGAAATCTTTGGCTACAAAGGTAGAAGAAAAGGGTGAATGGGTGATTGACAATGGTTGTTCACATCATATGATTAGTTACAAAAGAAAATTTGTAAGCATGGAAAGGTATGATGATAGAATAGTTAGATTTGGAGATGACAAAGCCTATGTAATCTGTGGGAGAGGTTCTATTTTTCTTTATTGTAAGCATAACATTGATGATGTCTTGTATGTTAAAGGTTTGAAGCATAATATTTTGAGTGTTGGACAGGGTTGATAAGGGTTATGATCTACAATTCAAAGATGATAAATGCAAGATCTTGAATGCCTTTGGTATAGAGATTGCATATGGAACTAAGACTGAAGGTAACATTTTTTATTTGAGTGCTGGTGAGAAAAGTTGTTTGATTGCTAAGATAGATGAGAGTTGGTTGTGGCATAGAAGAACATGTCATGTAAACTTTGATTCATTGATCAAGACCAGTTCTACACAAGTTGTTAGGGATCTTCCTAAGATTGTTAAACCTGTTAATCCGGTATGTAAGGAATGTCAATTGGGTAAGCAAACATGGATTTATTTCAAGATAAAATGGTATACATCTGATAGATTGTTGGATCTTGTGCATACTGACCTGTGTGGACCTACAAATGTTAGAAGTGTGTAGGGTGATAGATACTTTATTGATGATTATTCCAGAATGATGTGGGTTGTCTATTTGAAGGAAAAATCAGAAGCATTTGAGAAATTCAAGATATTCAAAGCTAAAGTTGAAACTGAGTCCGGATGGAAGATGAACTCTCTGAGATCTGATGTTTTATTCTGGTGAGTTCAATTATTTCT
Organism: Cryptomeria japonica; assembly: GCF_030272615.1. NCBI lineage: Eukaryota > Viridiplantae > Streptophyta > Pinopsida > Cupressales > Cupressaceae > Cryptomeria > Cryptomeria japonica. The sequence continues at coordinate 48,722,163 of NC_081407.1, read as the reverse complement.
GTGAGATGCATGGAATCACAAGACAACTATCTGCTCCTAGGACCCCACAACAGAATGGGATTGTTGAAAGGAATAACCGTACTTTTTTAGATGCTGCAAGAACCATGTTGATTGAAGGAAATGTTTTGAAGGTTTACTAGAGAGAAGCTATTAGCACTGCAGCCTATACATTCAATAGAGTTCATATCAAAGGTGATACCAATAAGACCCCTTATGAGCTTTGGTTTGGTCATGTTCCTAATGTGAAATATTTTAAAGTTTTTGGTAACAAATGTTATATAAAGAGAGATGAGGATATCAGAAAGTTTGATGCTATAAGTGTTGAAGGTATCTGTTTGGGATATTCTACAAACAACAAAGCCTACCAATGCTATAATGAGGGATTGAGAAAGATAGTTGAGAGTGCAAATGTGAAGGTGGATGAAAACCTTGTGAAGGAGATCAGAGCTTATGATGAAGGTCAACATGTTGTTTTAACTCCTATTCAGCCTGAAGAGGCTAAGAAGAATGATCTGGTAGAGACTATAAATCTGAATGTTGTTGCTACTAGTGATGATGTGTAGGAACCTGAAGACTCCAAGGTATGTAAGATTAAATCATTCCTAGAATCAATTTATTGGTGATAAGAATAAAGGTGTGATCAGTGAATCAATTTATTGGTGATAAGAATAAAGGTGTGATCAGTGATGACTAGAATAAGGTTTGCTGCAGAAGAAGTATGTTTGATTTCTAAAGCTGAACCTAAAGATGTTGTTGAAGCCTGTAAAGATGATAACTGGATAAGAGCCATGGAAGAAGAGTTAGATCAAAGAACAACACTTCGGAACTTGTGCCCAGACCTAAGGATAAAAATGTTATTGGTACTAAATGGGTCTTTAGGAACAAATTGAATGAAGCCAATGAAGTAGTTAGAAATAAAGCCAAACTGGTCTACAAAGGATATTCATAGCAAGAAGGGATTGATTATGAAGAAACTTTTTCTCCGGTTACCAGATTTGAAGTTGTTGGATTGTTGCTTGCTTATGCTTCTTATAAAGATTTCAAGGTATATCAGACAGATGTCAAATCTGCATTTTTTCATGGTGATCTAGAAGACGAAGTTTACATTGAACAACCTGATGGATTTTCATTATCAGATGATGGAGACATGGTGTGTAATTGAAGAAAACGCTTTATGGATTGAAACAAGCTCCTAGAGCTTGGTATGCTAGGTTAGACAAATACTTGCTAAAGTTGGGATTTATCAAAGGTGCTACTGATATTAATTTGTACTTTAAGATTGAAAATGATAACATTTTGTTTGTTGAAGTCTTTTTTGATGACGTTATCTTTGGTGGCGATGACGATATGAGTATGAAGTTTGTCAGTGATATGCAAAAAGAATTTGAGATGTCTATGATTGGTGAGATGAAATTTTTCTTAGGTTTGCAGATTGTACAGATAGGAAAAGGTATTTTTATATCTCAAACTAAGTATGTTAAGGAACTATTGAAGAAGTTTGGATTAGATGATTCCAAACCGGTTGGAACTCCCATGCTGACTGGTTGTAATTTGTCTAAAAATGATGAATCTCCTAAAGCTAATCAGAATTTCTATAGATCTATGGTTGGTGGATTGTTATATCTTACTCAGACTAGGCCTGAAATTATGCATGTTGTGTGTATGGCTGCTAGATATCAAGTTGATCTAAAGGAGAGTCATGTCACTGTTGTTAAAAGAATATTCAGATATCTAAAGGGAACTGATGATTATGGTTTATGGTATCCAAAGAATGATGATTTCATGTTGTGTGCTTACACTAATGCAGATTGGGTTGGTGATGATGATGACCACAAGAGTACTACTTGTGGAGCATTCTTTTTAGGTAAGAAGTTGGTTTCATGGGCTAGCAAGAAACAAGATTCAATATCTTTATCTACTGCTGAAGCTGAGTACATTGTTGCTGCTAGTAATTGCACGCAGATAGTTTGGATGAAGTAAATGTTGAAAGATATCAGAGTTATTTATGATGAGCCTACTGTTATGTACTGTGATAATTCCAATGCTATAAACATGTCTAAGAATCTGGTACAACATTCAAAGACTAAACATATATCAATCAAATATAATTATTTGAGAGAGCAAGTCAGTAAATAGAAGGTGAAGTCAGAATATGTATCTAAAAAGGAACAAATGGCTAATATTTTCACTAAGCCTTTGCTTGCAGATACAATTGTCTATTTGAGAGACAAGTTAGGGGTATCCACCCCTCCTGATGAGAATTAAATGCATTGAGTTGCATCGATCTGATAGAATTCAGAGCCTTATTCTTTTATTTGGATTGATGAATAGGTGTTGCTCCTCTACTGGAGTAGTCTGCATTTTAAGGGGAGAGAGTTTAGTTTTTTGTTTTGGATATCTTTGGCATTGTTGCCAACGGGGGAAAGAGATCATGTGAAAAAACTTCTTTATCTATCTTGATCTTAGGGGGAGTTTGCTGGTGATATTTCTTTCTTTGAATTGACTATTTTTCACATTCATATGTTGCCGTCAATGCCAAAGGGGGGGATTATTGGATTATTGGGGAGATTGTTGTTCATTGCTGCTGCTAGGATATGTTGTTGTCATTGATGTCAACATATTCCTGTGAGTTATTCCATTGAGTTTGGGAAGAGTTTTTTTATCTGGTTTCGTAGTTTGGTTTTGCTGATCACTGTTTTGTAGGATTCGGTATTTCCTCAGGTATATTCCGGTGTGATCAGATATTGTCTTGATACTTTGGATTATTGTTTAGGATTATCTTGTTTATTTTTATTTCAGATAGTTCATGATTTTGTGCTTCGCAAGTTATCTTTCCTCATGACAGTTGCTGATTGGTTGTGTTCTTGAGCTTTGAGACATTGATCAATGAATATTTGAAAAGAGGTGTTGGTGTAACTGTTCCGGATGATTCTAACGTGCTTGTTGGTGTTTCCTAGTTGTGTCCTATTTTCTTTGGTGATCTACATTGGTATTTGTGAGAGTTTTGTTGATTTCTATGAACCAGTGATGATTTTCGTGTTATGTAGTATTTCTGGTGGTGTAGCATGTTGCGGTTGATCTTGGCGGGATTTTCGGTGGATGTAATCATTTGGGAATTTGAATTAGGTCCATGCTATACAATGTAAATCATAATATTGGTCTGGTAGTCAATCTTTAAATCATGGAAATGCATTTTTTTTAATTGTAAGTTGAGGGTTGAGAGTTTAGTCGACCTTGTTATCGAGGTTGATGATTTGTATATATAGGTGAGATGCTTATGTAATTTAGGTGTCTATATTAGTTCTGCATTATCAGAGAGAGGAGATTAAGTGAACAAGGATATATCATTCAACAAAATGTTGAGGTGTGTTTGGTGTTGCAAAGCAAACAATTGTGCTTAAACAGAGCTATCATCAAGCATTTGTAGATGCTATCATTGCAATTCATTCTTTCTGATTGTAGTCCCAATCATATTGTAAGTCAGTGATATTTCCCTGAGGGTTGTAGCCTTTAGGGCATATATCTTTTGAGCAGTGAGCTCTAGGCAGTATGCTTGAATGCATGTGCACTCCCCATTGTAAGATTTTCACATAGTACTGCAGAGTATCATCTTATTGTGGGTACGTTCCCACTGTGGTTTTTATTGGCAATTGACATGCATTCGGTTTAGTTGTATTGTCATTAAGGGCAACACATATCATTTTGGATTGAACACTTAACCGGTACTACTCGGTATTCATGATTCGACAATCAACATTCAGGGAAACTGACAAACTAGGAACCGATACATGAGGCCGACATAGGAGATTGAACTGACAGGTCTACACGGTAGCAATCAACAACATCGATCATGAACTTTAATGTATTTATTTTTGTCTAGGCCGACATCTAAATAAATTATAATATCATTATAAATCCGACATAAGGCATTTATGTTTATATTTGGGAAGGGTATTAAGTCTGTCCGATTAGGATATTTTAAATATGATGATGGTGATGATATTGTGAGATATGCATATGATGTGAGATATAGTGTGAACAATATTGATCGACTGTATGCGAATATAATATTTTGTAGGGGGTCTTGGTTATTGGTTTTAAGGTTTGGGATGCAAAGCAAGTTACCATTAAAAGAGGACACAGTGGAAACTAGTATAGTTAGTGCTTGAACTATAACTCATACAACATAGCAAATGCATTCTCCGAGTTTATAATTTTATTTGTAAACCAGTATTCGGTGCTTGTAGTCAGTGAGTCTCCTTTTGTGATGAGCAGTGTGCTCTAGGTTGTTCGCCTTCTTGCATGTGTAGGTCCCAACTATAATGTTTATTCATTTGGCCAATGGATAGATATTGTTAGTCACCAATCCCACTGTGGTTTTTCCTCCTTGAGGTTTTCCATGTATAAATATTTGTGTTATGGTGTATATTCTTGTGGTGGCATTATCTATCCTTGTTATATTCTTTTATGGTTACTGGTTACTGAAACACTTTGTTAATAAGGGTAAAATTTATCTTATTGGCAGAACACTAATTCACCCCCCCTCTTAGTGTTCTTGGATTCCAACAATTGGTATCAGAGCCTGGTGCCTTGGAGTAAGTCTAATAGCTTAAGGAAGATCCTGAATCTAAAATCCATGGAGATGAGTCTGGAGAAACAACTTGAAGTAGCTCTTGAAGACTATGATGCTGAAAGGATGAAAATTTTAAAATTACAAGATGAGTTGAACTCTACAAAGGAATTTATTCTTATCCTATAGGAGAGGCTGTCATTTGCTCAACGTAGAAGAGAGGAACTTTTACAAAATCAGGATGATGAAGAGAAGAATTCCCTTAAAGAACAATGTCAAAAGTTGAGTTGGGAGAATATTGTCATGAAGAATGAAATGAAAGCCCTAACTATGAGGATGTCCAAGGATATTGAAGATCGAATAAATAATGAAGAAAATCTTGGTAGATCTCTTAAAGATAGATCTGAGGTATGCATTAGGATGACACATGAGAATGATATGTTGAGAACTGAACTAGTGCAATCCCAGAATAATGAGATGGAGTTGGAAACGGTCCTAAGAGTATATCTAGATACTGCAAATGAATACACAGACAAGTTCAAGGATAGTTTTGTAAATCTTGATGAACTACTGAAGGATCAAAGGCGCAAGGGAGACACTAGAGGTCTTGGATTTGAGCAAAGAGAAAGCTTTGGTACTGCAAATGAAATTGAAACAATCGGTCAGAAGGTGAATCCACTTGTCAACTAGAAATCATCGGTAAGGCAACCCGATGCACATAAATTCAATGGTAGCTGTTTTGTTTGCAATAAAATTGGTCATATGGAAAGACATTGTAGAAATAGAGAAAATCAGGATAATAATGCAGTTCCCAGTCAGTGTTCAAATTGTAAGAAGTATGGTCATAGGACAAAAGATTCTAGAGCGAATGTGAGATGTCATGCATGTGGAAAGTTTAGACATATGGCTAATCAATGCAGGTCAAGGAATGATCAAGGATACAGTACGGCAATTCAGAAAAATAATGTCACTTTCTATGCATGCAACAAAATAGGACATATTTCTAAATTCTGCAGAAGCAAGAACAATCCGGTAGGAAATGATGAAAAAGGAAAACAAAAAGTTGATGATATCTAGAAGGAGCATGAGAGGAAATAGGTTAGGAAATATGAAGATCAACTGGCAGAGACAATCAACCTGGTTACTCAACTGACAGAGTGGAATGTTCATGCACCGGGAGAAGACTCATCCGGTAACTAAGGCATTAGCCTTAGGGGGAGGCAAATTAAGGATAGATCTTGCATTACCCCTAGTAGTGGTCTGAAAGCTTATTTTAGATCTTGGAGAAGTCAGTCTGAAGGTTTCTTGACACTAAGGTCATGGATTTTTAATCCAGTATGATAGACCAACACGCATTTACGCCAATGAGAAATTAGTTTTTGCGGAATAAACAAGAAATGTTGTTTCATTTCTGATCACACAACATTCAGAGTGAAGCAGAGTGAGTTTAAGGCAATTCAAGTCGATCAAAAGCATTTTCAAGCGAATTCCAGTGCATTTGGTGCGGATTTTCAAGAACTTTCATCGGCGAAGGTTGTGAGGTATTTTATTAGTTTTCAGACTATCTTTTGTTTATAATGGCTTATGGATCTACTCTCGCTCCAATAGGTGTGACTACCCCTATTGTTGTTGATATCAAGGATCGTCCACGCCCAATTTTCACACAATGCCCTCAGATTGTGAAGGTTGATGATTCAGTTGGCGTATTTTCTAGTGTTCAAGACAGAAATCTGTATGTTGAAGATGTTCATGCATATATCCACTGCACTCTGGAGGATTTAGGTTCAACTGAGATCAAAACAATGTACATGACAAATCTGTTGGATAGGAGGGGATTGATGAAACCAGAATTTCAAATTCTAAAGAATCAAGGTTTCATAGAAATTTTGGAGATGTCAAAATTTGAAGATGAAATGATCCAGTATGTACTGAGCCGTGTCCACGGGAAATTCATATGGTTGGATCGACCCTACAAAATCACCAAGGAAGCTATTCGTGCAATCATTGGTTTGCCCCAAACTAGTCGGACTCCCGGAAGGAAGAAAATACCTAACAATGAGGTTGAGAAGTTAACTGGCTGGTCAATGCGGATAAGCACTATCAGAGACAAAGTTGTTCAATTTGCAAGCACGATCATCAATTACAAGGTAACCCAGTCAAACCAATTGAACTTTGTTTCCAATTCATGCATTTACTCTGCTCATCAGATGGTCAAGGAAATGATAGGTATGATCTTTGTCAATGAATGTGTGAAGAGCTTATTTTAAACCTAGGGAATATTAAGGGTAAAAAGAAAGGTGTTTTCCGGTATGGCAATCTTGTTGTTTTCTTGATTCTTTTCTTTTTGGATGAGTTACCGAGATCCGATAAAACTCAATGGGCATTTGATATGCACATAGGAAAACAAATAAAGAATGCTATAAAAGGTTTAGGACAAGACAAGGAGAGAGACTCCATTATATGGGGTTATTTCAAATAATTTTAGAAGGCTATGAAGAACTACATTTTAGTCCCAACCAGTATTGAGAGGGGAGGGATGAATCAGTACATTACCGGTTTTTTTTCTAATTGATACTTTAGCTTTAAATATAAACTAATTAACCATTCACGAATGTACACATTCACTGTAGAAGATTAAGCATACATGAAAAGATACATAAAGACACACAGATTTATCTCCTGGAAACCCAATAGGGAGAAAACCACGGTGTGAGTAGGAACTCACAAAATTTGTACTCTTATGGAGTACACCTAGTGAAGAGCCATTCCTGTTAGGAGATTACAAAGACATTGGTTAGGTGCACCCGGTTAAGGGATTTTGATAAAGGCCAGTTAGTGCCTTTACCCTATTAAAGGTAGCTTGGTTAAAGGACTTAGAACATCAGTTAAGATGTTACCCGGTTAAGGGATTTATATTGCAGTCATTTCAAAACATTAGACAAATGATCAGATACATGAAGCTACACATTAGCCTGATCAGATCACAATTAGGCATCAATCTTGGTCTGCATTGGTTGTGCCTGCCCTTCACAACTTTGCCTTCTATCAGTTTGCTGATACTTGAATCTTGCACTGTCGGTCCTCTGTCACCTGAGTCATTGCCTTGTGAAACCCCCACTCTACTGGTCTTCTGTCACTCAGCTCTGCACACTCTAAAACTCCCCCTGTGTCCTTTTTCACATTAACTTCATTCGCCTTAACAACAACCATCTCAAGAATGAGATATGTGAATTTATAGACCCTTAAGTCTTTCGCCAACTTTTCCCTCCAAAACATACATTTCAAAATTTTGTACTCAAGCCTTAAAATGCACTTCTGAAATCATGTAGGAATCTTTGTCAATATTATCGAACATGTCGATATGTCTGTTGGTTGACTGAGAGAAGACTTCTGATTTAACTGGTTGTAACTGAATGTTACCAGTCTGTTGGTTACCAATTTTTTTGGTGAACCGATCACAACCTTGTCTAGCCGATTTCTTCCTGTGTACCGATTTAGTCTTTGCTTAGCTGGTGGACGTCTTCCTTACCGATCTACTCACCGCTACCCGATCACCTTACTGCTCGTCGGTCTACTACTTGTCGGTCTACTGCTTGCCGGTATACTAACTGTCTATCGGTTTACTCACTGCCCAGTTTGCTTACTCCCTAAGGATTGGGAAGACTAAGGAGATGATGTTGCCAACAATGACAACCATATCATTTACCGGTCATACAAAATTGCATCAGAATGCCAACACTACATGCATACATTCTTAATGGGTTTGTAACTATTTTGGGAACTTTGAAAACTAGTTGGGATACTTACTTAGGATTTTTGAAGGGTGCTTACCCCGATATATTCAAGTGCATCTATATCCAATAAACACATTTTGATTTAATTCTTTCATTCTTTTGCCCTGCCTTTGTCATTGATGTCAAAGGGGGAGTGGTTGTTGTGAAAAATGTCAAAGGACATAAGAAGTAATGTATAGCTCAGGGGGAGCAGGGTCAGTTTTGGTCATCAGTTTTTGGGAGGAACCGGGACAATACTTCAATGATTCATTTTTCACATGAGTGTTGCCATCAATGCCAAAGGGTGAGATTGTTGGCAATTGACACTCATCCGATTTAGTTGTGTTGTCATTGATGGTAGCACATATAATTTTGGGTTGAATATTTAACCGGTACTCACCGGTATTCATGATTCGACAACCGTCATTCAGGGAAACCAACAAAATAGGAACCGATAAATGAGGCCAACATATGAGATTGATCCAGTAGGTCTACACAGTAGCAATCAACGACATTGGTCATGAAGTTCAATTTATTTATTTTTGTCTAGGCCGACATGTAAATAAATTGTAATATCATTGTAAATCGGACATAAGGCATTTATATTTATGTTTGGGAAGGGTATTTAAGTTAGTCTGGTTAGCATATTTTAAATATGATGATGATGATGATATTGTGAGATATACATGATGTGAGATATAGTGCGAACAATATTGATCAACTATATGCAAATATAATATTCTGTAGTTGGTCTTGGTTATTGGTTTTAAGGTTTGGGATGCAGAGAAAGTTACCAGTAAAAGAGAACACAATGAAAACTGGTACTGTCAGTGCTTGAACCGAAACTCACCCATCAGAGCAAGTGCATTCTTTGAGTTCGAATTTTTTTTATTTTTTATAAACCAGTATTTGGTGCTTGTAGTCAGTGAAGCTCCTTTTGTGATGAGCAGTGTGCTCTAGGTTGTTGGACTTCCTGCATGTGCAGGGCCCTACTGTAATATTTATTCATTTGGCCACTGGATAGATATTGTGGGTCACCAATCCCACTGTTGTTTTTCTTCTTTGAGGTTTTCCACATATAAATCTCTGTGTTATGGTGTATATTCTTGTGGTGGCATTATTTGTAATTGTTGTTATATTCTTTTATGGTTATTGGTTACTAAAATACTTTGTTAATAAGGTTAAAATTTATCTTACCGGCAAAAAACTGATTCACCCCCCCTCTCAGTATTCTTGGATTCCAATAGTTTTTCCCTTAACCGGGTTTTCCACGTCAAAATCTTGGTGTTGTGTGTTGTGCTGTTAATTTGCTTATCTATCTGTTGTTGTAGTTTATCAGTTTATGTTTTGGAGTTTAATTATCTGTGATCCGGTGAAGACTGATTCACACCCCCCCCCTCCCAGTCTTCCTTCTTGATTGTTGCTAACATATATCTCCCAAGAAAACAATAAAATTGAGGAGCAATTCTCTTTGGTTCAAATTCTGGAAAAAGGCAAAAAAAACGAGTGCACCTTAGGGTGTGATAAGGTTGTTTGAGCTGATGGATTATTAAGTGGGCGATATTTATATTAGGAATAACCTTTTCGACAATAGTAGAGTCTATCTGATTTGTCTTTCGTTTGTTCAAAACCTATGAAAACAAAAGGGGATTTGAAAATATCCTTGAGTTAATTTGAAAATATCCTAAACATACACTTTACATCAATAGTTATCAAAAGAAAAGAAGTGTTTATATGTGCTTGTGTGTTTGTTGTGTCTTCTTGATAAAGAGATTATCAAACATTTGAACCAAAGTTACACCCCAACAACAATGTAAACAAGCAAAACATCGCAAGATTTATAAATGTGTCATATCCTTAAATCCCTCGAGCATATCAAGTATATCACATCTTGAGAAGAAGAAACCAATCCAAAAAGAGATCTTAAAGAAGAGAAAATTTCTCTATATAAACCACAAACTCTTATTCAAACATCAAACCTTCCTTCACCATTTTCACGATTATCTACGTGGTTCATGGACATGAGTTTGATGAGGAATCTTTAAAACCACATTCCTTTCAACAAAGATATGTCTTTTCCCAATCTCTCAATAAAAGTGGTAAGATATCATTATCATATAAATACCTCAACAAAAAATCACTTATTGAGTCATTCTCCGTATAGGCTAGTCTTTCATCAATTCTTCTTAATTTTTTCCACAAATTCACAATCACCTCTTGAAAACCTCCATCTTCCAAATTTCATCTTGTTCTTAAGTCATTTTAAAATTCACACAATCATTCCAAGGTTTTACATTCATTCCAATAAACATCAAACTCCATTCCACTCTCAACATACAAAGGTCTTGTCCTTAGTTGTTTAAAGATATTGCTAATCATACCTACAAAATTACTCTCTAGTGTGTCTCTACATCTAGGATAAATCATTCTAAAAGACATTACTAAGCATCTAGATAGGTTAAAACTAGCTTCTAAGTGTTTCCTCTCAAATATAGGTAGCTTATGATTTGTAAGCATACACGTTGCTACACCTCATCTCTCAATTGTTGAAAACACCAAATAAGCAATTCTAAAGAGGACTTTGTTGATACCCAACCTTTAGTGTAAGAGATCCCTCATCCATAAAAAAATAAGAAAAAAACAAAAACTCATCATCATCATCATCATATCATCTTGGAACTATAAGAAGGGGATAAACCACCCACTTTTTACCCATCTCATTCTCAAACCACAAAACTTCAACATGGCTAGGAATCAGTCTCAAAGTCAGAGACAACCTTCAAATGAAATATAGGAAGAGGAAGAGGACGTTAACCCCTTTTCTGAAACAGAAGGCCCAGATACCCCTACACAAGCACAAATAGAGGAAGCCACTAGTAATCCCAAATTTAACACTCTTTGAGTAAATTCTCAAGGGGAATGCAGACACCCATTTCCGAAGACTTGCTCAAGAGGGAGAAAAACTCCCAGCAGACTTTGATGTATCACAACTTAGGGATGCACCAGAACAAGCCCAACATAGCCATCAACAAGAAAGAAATCAAGTTGAGAGGAGGGAAAGGAATACCCATAACTATGATGATAACTATCAACAAGGAAATGTCTTGCCTCCTCCCACATAAATAGATATGCTGAGACAACAGATACAAGACCTAGCCCAACAAGTGAATTCAGGAAGGTCACAAAAGCAATATGCTCTCAAAGATATCTGTCCCTATCCATTTGATAGAAACATGATCATGCCTCCTTTCCCACGCAATTTCAAAACACCAAAATTTGAAAAATACAAAGGGAAAGGAGATCCAAGGGACCATGTGAGAGAATTTTACTCCGCATTCCTAGAGGTGGCATATGGTGAAACATATTTAATGCACCTTTTCCCTCAAAGTTTAGGTGGATCGGCCATGTAATGGTTTTCACGTTTGCTCGATGGAATACAAACATTTGAGGACCTAGTACAAAAATTTATCACCCGTGGCTGATCTATGCAATACAAAACATAAGAATGGAGAGTTATTCTCAACATTCTTATAAAGATGGAGACACCTTTCTAGCAGATGTTCCTTCCCCATTCCAGAGGAATAATTAGTCAAAAATTTTATTTCAAACTTAAATGAAGAGATAGAATTTTAAGCCTACAACAGTGACAAACCCAAATTTTGGGCCAAGAACAAAAACATTGTTAACAATGGTGTTGTAGACACAAGAACTATCAAAATTGCCCAACCCATAGTAAAAATTGCAAGACAAGCAAATAATCGTAACAAACCCATTACCAGCCAAGGTAATCCCCAAAACAATCAAGGCAATCAAACTCCCAACACACAACAAGAGGCACCTAAAAATAGGTACCCTACCTACAAACCCAATCGAACATACACACCCTTGGGAGAACCTCTTGAAAAGATATTACAACTCATATCTTCCAATCTCATCATGTTGCCTAAACCATCAAACTATGAACTACACGTTAAACCTTCATGGTGGAGAGATAATAAGTACTGTGAATTTCACAAGGGAAAAGGACACAAAAAAAACAATTGCCATTGGTTAAATATATCATTCAAAACCTTCTTGTTGATCGAGGTGACATAGAGGTTGATGGCCATAATGCAAAAACTTCCAATACATATCATACCATGTTAAAAAATCCACTCTCATCATATGAGAAAGGAGGTCCCTCCCATCAAGGTAAGAACGAAGATAACACGAAAAACTATACACGCACACCATATACCTATATTGCCAATAACCTTTATGATGCTAATGAACAAGTTGCAACCATTACAATCAAAGGCAAAGAGCCTGGATGCAACGTTGTTACTTACTGCAGCAAGATTATCGTACAAGGAGTGCCATCAAGAGCAACATATATGCCCAAAATTATAACCTTATGGAACAATTGGATAAGACACTAGCACTCATTTCCATACTAGAGCTTTTGTACCTATCACCCTCACATAAAACCATCTTGGAGCAAGCTCTCGAAGAAGTGTTAGTTCCATCCAACATCAATACAAATCAATTTCAAGCCATGGTTGGAAGTCTCAAATCGTCACTATGTCTCACTTTTGCTGAGAATGATGATGTGTCCTTTCAACAACCACATAACGCCCCTCTTGACATTGAGGGATTCATACATAAACACAGAATCAAGCAATTCTTGATTGACAATGGATTTATCCTTAATATTTGCACATTACAATTAATCGTAGCATTGGGATATGCAGTATAAGAAGTTGATGCTCGAAGGACGATTACCATCAAGGCCTATGATGATACATAATGCTCCTCTAAAGGGTGTGTTACTCTACTAGTAATAGTAGGACCTATGGTGAAGAATGTGTTTTATCAAGTCCTAGACCTACCTCTTCCATATAATCTCCTATTAGGTAGACCATGGATTTATTCCATGCAAGCAGTACCATCTACCTACCATCAATGTATCAAGTTCCCACATAATGGAGTAGAGATTACTATCCTTGGTGATGATAACCCATTCGCCTTTTGCAACAATATAAGGCATTGACCAGATATTACAGTACCCAACAACAGAGAAGTCACCACCTCATCATCCTACATCCACTGAACTTCCCTCATCAGTATACCAATCCCTACACCCAAATAGGAGAAGTAAAAAATGAAAGTAAAGGACAAAGGCCTAGAAGAGTATAATATTAGTTAACTTTTCTGTGTTGGCCAACTATCCCTCTCACCTAGGACTCATGGAAAACCACAAATGTCACTCAAGCCACCTGTTGCAGCCAGTACTGATACACTTGATTGCTTCAACCCAGGTAGATCACAATAACAAGAAACTATTGATGAAGACTTGGCAAGATGGATCTTCAGAGACCCTTCCGATAAAGCTAGACAACAAATCAAGATCCCTACAGAGAGGTATGGTAAACGTTTTACCATGATGTAAAGGATGGGCTATGTTGGCCATATAGCATTAGGATCCCACAAAAAAGGTGTACAAGAGCCATTGCAACCCTTGTTACAACCACGAGATAAAACATGACTCAGATTTAACCCTAGTTCAACAGACTCTTCTAAGCTCAGGCTTATAAGGAAACAAAAGCAGACAAATTCTAAATTCATGCCTACCAGAAGAAGGATAATGTCCATTGCAGAACCCAAGCAACATCAACAACCCCGTCATATACAACCCCTGAGGAATCCGTCGACAAACCTTTCACACCTACAGAGATCCCTATAATATATAGTGATAGAGTTGTACCAAGTGATTCTAAGACAAATTCACATGAATACGAATGGGTTTCTTTGGCTTCACATGAATCTGAAGAGGATTCTCTTGATACTCTTAAAGACAAAGGTGTTGAAGGAGATGCATGGATACTGAAGATACTTCAAGGACAAATTGGTCACCTCAAAAGAGGAATAATGAAGAGGATAATACTGACCATGACCTTGATACCTCCATCCTAACCATAATCGATGCGTCCTATGAACTCAACTTTATTGATGAGCTAATGCCAATAATCCACCCCGACCTTATTGACTAGGACCAACAAAATTCCCCATACCTTGACACCTTCCAAAATGATGACATGATAATAGACTTTCTTGAATTATGGGATAACATACCAAGCGGGGATCACAAGGCTGGACTCGCTATTGAACTTAATAGTGCAACTTACTTTGGAGAGAATGTCGAACCTTTCAGTCACAAAAATATTACAATCAAAACAGGATCCTCAAGTGAAAACCACATTGTGGCACTGTTGGATCCCAAAAAAGTAAAAACAAAGGATAGATCCAAGGGTGAAAACCTCTCTGAGGCACCTGAAGATGGAAGGTTTGACATTCTCCTCTTTAGCACTAATCAGGAGAGATCGTCTATTCTCATAGAAGAGATAAAAGAAGTCAATCTGGGGGCACCAAAAAATACACACATAATACATCTAGCAGAATCATTGACTCCAACCGAAGATCCTAATTTTATGGAGTTCTTCCAAAAGTGACAAATCAATTTTGCATAGTCCTATGCAAAAATGCTAGGACTAGATCTAGAGCTAGTAATGCATCATTTGATAGTAGAAAAAGGAGCCAAACCAGTAAAACAAAAACTCATAAAGATGCATCCTAAGATCACACTGTTAGTAAAAGCATAACTCAAAAAGCTATTAGATGTGGGTTTCATAAGACCCATTCATTATGCAAAATGGATCTCCAACATTGTACCAGTGGCAAAACTAATTGGGGTCATCCTTATCTATATAGATTTTAGATATCTAAACAAAACATGTCCTAAGGATGACTCCCCTCTTCCATACATTGATATGATTGTGGACCTCACAACAAGACATGCAATGCTATCACTCATGGATGGATTTTCAGGATACAACCAGATCAAGATTGCCCTAGAGGATCAACACAAAACAAATTTTACATGCCCATGGGGTACATACTATTGGAATGTGATGCCATTTGGTCTCAAGAATGCAGACACCACATATCAAAGGGCAATTACTACAATCTTCCACGACATGATGCATACACTAATAGAATACTATATGGATGATTTACCAACTAAATCATTAACAAGAGAGGGTCACCTCGCAGTGTTGGAAAAAATATTCACCAGACTAGAACAATACAATGTCTGCCTCAATCCAAAGAAGTGTGTCTTTGGAGTGACTTCCAAGAAGCTCCTTAGATATGTTGTCTCAAATAAAGGAATTGAGGTTGATCTTGTCAAGGTAAAAGCAATCATAGAAATGCCACCACCTACAAACATGAGTCAATTAAGGACATTACAAGGGAGGCTACAGTCAATTCATCGCTTCATCGCATAATTGGTTGATAAATGTCATCCCTTCACACATTTTCTCCATAAGAATGTCTGTTTCAAATGGGAAGAGAATTGTCAACAAGTATTCGAACAACTTAAGGACTACTTGATGACACCACCATTACTGACACCACCATCTCTAGATAGGCCTTTGTTACTATACATATCAACTACAACTACGACCTTAGGAGTATTAATAGCACAACATAATGTCGAAGAAAAAGAATGTACAATATACTACATCTCTAGGACACTAGTAGGGTATGAACTCAATTATACCCCTATTGAATGAGCCTGCCTTGTCATGATTTTAGCAGAAACCAAGCTACAACATTACTTGTTGAGACACAAGATGCAACTCATTACTAAGATAGATCCACTCAAGTACTTAGTCAGTAAAGTAGCATTAACAGGCCGCTTGGTAAAATGGGTTATGCTCCTTAGCGAATTTGACATAGAGTATGTGGACTGAAAAGAAAGCAAAGGATAGGACATTGCAGATCAGTTGGCTAAAGCGCCACTCATAGGAGACCATCCTCTCATTTCAAATTTTCCAGATGAAGAGATCTTCATAGTTATGCCAACACAACAATGGAAACTATATTTTGATGGATCATACACTAGGCATGGTTTAGGAGCTGACATTCTTTTTATCACACCTCAAGGTGACAACATTCTCAAATCATACAGGCGCACATTCCCATGCACAAACAACATAGCAAAATATGAGGCCTTGATCATAGGACTAAAATGGTCATACAATGGAACTTGAACGAGTTAGAAGTATATGGCGATTCACGGCCAGTCATGTGGAAAGTCAATGATGATTACCAAACTAAGGATGATAAGCTCATGCCTTACAAAAAAAATGCTGGATAGCTTCAAAGAATTATTCACAGCTATCAACTTTGATCAGATTCCTTGAGATCATAACAGAGCTGCAGATGCAATGGCTACAATATCCTATCTCCTCGATCTTCCACAGAACTCAACACACTATGAGTTCTTAGTTGAACAACTTTGGATCCCCGCTTATGATATCCTTGAATCTGAGATGGTATGTCAACTCATTGGTCTTGATTCCCCATGTTATGGTGAGTTTTATGCTTACCTAAGAGACCAAATCCTTCCACCACACCAATCGAACAATCAATAAAAAACATTCATATTCCAATCCGCCCGATACACCATCATTGCTGAAACCCTATACCAATAAATTATCAATGGTACTCTCCTCCAATGTTTAGAGAAAGGTGAGGTGACCACAACTTTCGAAGAAGTACATGAAGGTATTTTTGGGGCTCATTCAAGTGGCCCTTCATTGGCTAAAAAGATCATGAGGATAGGATAGTATTGGCCCTCCATGGAAAAAGACTCCTACTACTTTGTGAGAAAGCGCAAGAAGTGCCAAGTCCACAAAGATTTGATACATGCACCAGTGCAAGAATAGAAACCCATCGCAACACCATGGGATTTTTGTTAGTGGGGACTAGACCTTGTGGGTAAAATTAATCCATCTTCATCCAATGGTCACACTTCATCATTACCACTACTAAATACTTCACAAAGTGTATCAAAGCCATTCCACTCACCCAAGTCACCAGCAAGTAGATCGCTTCATTCATCTTAAACTACATCATTTTCCAGTATGGTGTACCCATGTCCATCATCATAGATAATAGGCTTCCTTTGAAAAATCGGGATGTCTACGAGCTCTGTGAGAAGTTTCATATCCAACACTACTTCTCTACTCCATATTACCGACAAGGAAATGTTCAAGTAGAAGCCTCAAACAAGAACATATTGAGGATCTTAAAGAAGACAATAAATGATGTCGGTCATGATTGGCACATTCCTTTGAATCTTGCACTATGGGCATATCAAACTAGCATTCAAACCCCTAGAGGCACAACCCCATACTCACTTGTATATGGAGCAAAAGCTATCTTTCCTATTGAGGTAGAATTACCATCCCTACGGGTCTCCTTGCACAATCAAATAAATGATGAAGAGTATCGAGTCTCATGTCTTCATGACTTGGAACTACTTGATGAGAAGCTACAAGCTGCCTATAATCACCTAAAAGCATATCAATAGTGCAATAGAAGAAGCTACAATAATAGGTTCAAACCTCACACATTTGAGGTAGGAGATCTTGTTCTTAGATAGAATCCTAGCAATCAACTGAGCCGAGAACATCGAGGCAAATTTGAATCCAATTGGCTGGGTCCATATGTCATCACTGCAGTCTTCAGGTCCGGGGCATATCAATTAGCAACTTCAGAAGGAGAACCACTGGCAGATCCAATCAATACCACGTACCTCAAAAAATTCCATACATAAGCTATGTAGAACATTAGGCTCGAAAAATCTCAAAAATACCAAAAACATTCAGAAAAAGTCCTGAAAAAAAAGTACAAAAAAATAATAAAATCAAGAAAATAGTAAAGAAAAATCATTCATCCAAATAGTGAAAACCACTTCGATTATGCCTTGGATAAGTACGGTGGCGAAAACTTGGCAAACAGGCGCCAGTCGTAAAGGTTGCGGCTCCATTGTCTTTCAAACTTGTTGTGATCACATCCATTGCATCTGCTCATACATCATTTCTATCATAGCTTGTTATTGATATGAAATTAGGGTTATTACCTCATGTGTCCCATGTCATTCTTTCACACCAACACCTAACTAGGGGCAACTTTTCTAACCTAATGATGGGAGTGGATTCTCAATACTAGTGATTCGTCGAGTTACTCATTTGGAAAATGTCCTAAAAAAAGACCAAAAACATTTGTAAAACATTCAAAAAGACAAAAAACATTCAGAAAATGTCCTTAAATAAAGCAAAAATAGTCAAAACAAAACAAACACCCAAAAACATCAGAAAACATCAAAATCAATCAAAAACATTGCAATACACTTGTTCATTGTACATAAACATCAAGCCAAACACAAATAACATTTGAGCTACCTAAAAGATGACCAACTATCATATCAACAAACAAACAAACAAACATATGAGCAACACATACACGAGGTCGGCTTAAACAAGGATACATCCCTCCTTCAAAGCAAGACATGGTGACATATCTCTTTTACAAGAATATTATGTTTGGCTGATAGGCACTTGGTCAGATTACTACTTTTTATATATCAAGTTCCTATGCTACTCCAAGATATCCACAAGTGATTAGAGTGGCCAGGATGGTTCATGATATCTTTTTTTTTTGTTTTCTATCTATGGATTGTTCCAATGAAGTTTTGGGGAAAATACTAATAGTACGTGGGAAGTTCACTAAGCTATGAGATCCTATGTAAAAATACAAGTCATGGATCACTATGGCTTATTGACTACAACGTATACCGCAACCATATGTATATGAATCAGAATGGAGGGGAACTTTCCTTGTCTGCGATATTTGTTTATAGATACATTGCTCAAGCTGGGTTTTTCATACCTCGGCCAAGATCAGTACTACCATGCTAGATGAGGAAATATAGCATTATGAATAGGTCATTGATCGCCATTTCATATCATCTATTTATACTGCATTTTGTTGCATATTGCTCATTGATTTGTTCATACATACATTGTCAATATCTTTTGTACGCATGCATATAAAATTTAATAGGGTTGATATGAAAAAGCTAAGACAAATCTCGATGGAGTATTGTGGTACACATCACTCATCTTACATTATCATTTAGGCTCATTTGCATTAGTGCATTTCATTTCCTCATTCATCTATCATTTAGGATGATTACTATTATCCTATTTCATATTGTCATCAGATTCATTTATCCTTATCATTTAATCTATTTATCATTTTCAAATCATTATCCTCATTATCATTTAGTCTATCATTATTATAACATCATTATCATCATTTTCATTTAATTTCTCATATATCATACATAATTATTATCATTTTCATTCATTATAACATCATTATCATCATTTCCATTTAATTTATCATTATCATACATCATTATCATCATTTTCATTTAATTTCTCATATATCATCGCATCATTTATCATATATCATTATCATTATTTTCATTTAATTTATCATAAGTATTATTATCATTTTCATTTAGTATAACATCATTATCATCATTTTCATTTAATTTGTTATATATCATCACATACATTTATCATATATCATCACATCATTTTCATTTAATTTATCATATATCATCTATTGGCATATGTGCAGAGTATGATGACATGATGATATTGTATGTTGTCATTGATGTCAATATGTTGAAGAGTGATCTGGTATATGTGAAAAAGTGAAGCGTTATGTTTGTCCAAGTGAACCGGTATGTTGGAATGTGAACTGGTATATGTGAAAAAGTGAAGCGGTATGTTTGTCCAAGTGAACCGGTATGTTGGAATGTGAACCGGTATATGGAATGTTTTGTATCAAGGTTTCATATGGTATGACTATCGGTTGGTAGTCTTAGCTTCAGACTTTCCGGTTGAAGTATTCCAAGCCTATGTGATTCAACTGATGACATCGTGTGAGGAGTTAGCATTGTAATGAAGAACAGATTGGTGTTGCCACATCAGCCTTGTGCGCGTGAAGGATCTTGCATGAAGGAGATTGATCATATCTACCTCAAGAATGTGCGAAGTCTCTGTAAATGGTGGAGAATATGTGATGGGTTATCAGCCTCCAAGAAGCGGTGAAGAACAAACGTTGGAGAACGTCTTGAGATCTGTTCAACACTGTTCAAATCAATGCAATATGTTCAATGGTTAGGATTGAACCGAATGAATTGCTTAACCTAAATGTTTAGGGTTTAGGGTTTATGCTACCGACCTATCTGTTTCCTATAAGGTCGATGTTGACTTTCTTGTTGAGGTTGTTGGCAAATGTTGTGTGTGTATCTAAGTGCAAAGATATGTGATTCTTGCTAGACCAGATAAGAGAATAGATACCTGCAGAGTGTGATTGCAGAAGGAAGGAACTAAAGCGGATCTGCATTGGCATTGAAGTGCTGTTACCAGATCTCTGTAATACCTGTTGACCTCTAACCACTTCAACAGTTGGAAAATCCCTTAACAGGGTAGCTTTAACTGGCTTGCTGTAAATCCTTTAATAGGTTGACTCAAAATCATTGAGTTCTTAAAATTCTCTAACAAGGTAACCTTTAATAGGGTTTAACCCTTAACCAGGTATTTTAGCCATCCCTTAACCGGGTGATCCCTAGCAGGATCGGTTGCTAACAAAACCTATTGTAAAGTCTTTAACCAAACTAGGGTCCTAACAGAGCGGACTTCAAAAGGGTTCAAAGAACAACTTGTGGGTATTCATCCCCACCGTGGTTTTTCCCAGTTGGGTTTCCACGTGAAAAATATGTGTGTTATGTGTGATGCTTTTCATGTGATGCTTTTTTATTCTATGTCAAGCGATAAAGCATGTTGAATCAGTAAGTCTTTACATTTCTGTTGATGTGTTACTAGTGTATGCATATGGGTGAAGTGGAAATATGATGTTAGATTGTGTGGAAATCCAAGAGTTACCAGTTTATGTCTTTCACATTATTACTGTGTTGAACCGGTAGTAATCTGGTTTAGACAGATGATATTGCTTGCTAGTCAAGTGCAGTGTTCTCAGTCAAACCGGTTCAAGGAAAAGTGTTTTTGTCAGTACTGATTCACCCCCCCCTCTCAGTACCAGTTTGGTACTAACTGTTCATCATTGATTCATCAATTGGTATCAAAGCATCCTCCAGGTCCTCTATGCTGTAATCTTATCTGCTTGAGGTAAAGATCCTACTCTAATGATGAAGAGGGAAGGTCCAAAGTTCAACAGAGACAACTTTAAAATATGGAAGGATAGAATGATGATATACATCAAAAGCATGGGTGCTCAACACTGGAGCTATGTTGAGAATGCTTATGTTATCCCTACCGGTACTCTCACCGATGATCAAAAGAGAGAGATTCAAGAGAATGGGCAAGTCATGGAAGTCCTAATCAACAGTTTATCTGACATTGAGTTTATTGATGTTTGGGATAAAGAGAATCCCAAAGAAGTATGGGATGCCCTTGAGAATATCTATGGTGGTGATGAGCATGTGAAATAAGCTAAGGAAGAAAGCCATAGGGGAAAGTTTGAAGACATGCAGATGGTTGAACGAGAGACCATTCAACAATATGGAATAAGAATCAAAATTGTTGTTGGAGATATCAAGAGTGCAGGTGGTAAAATGGAAGATTCCACTGTTGTTAGAAAAGTTTTGAGATCCTTATTACCGATCTATGCAATAAGGGTTGCTGCTATTCAAGAGTTGAGGTTTGTAGACAAGACAAAGGTATCCCTGGACTCTATCATTGCAAAGTTGATAGCTTATGAGCTAAATAATTATGATGGCAGTATTCAGAAGACTGAATTAGCCTTTAGAGCATCTTCTGCACCATCCAGAAAGGTAAAGAAGCTAGTACCAGTGGTGAACCAAGACAAAGTAGAGAAATGGATGATGAGGAGATCCTGATGGAATTTGAAGCTCTTCTTGCCAAGAGACTTACCAAGGGAACTAGTAAATATAGAGGTAAGCTTCCTTTGAAATGCTTTTCTTGTAACCGGATAGGACACATTAATGTAAACTGCCCTAATGGTGACAACAAGGACAAATCCAAGAGGTTCAAGAAGTTCAAAGGAGGAAACCAGAGAAACTGTTTTGTAGTAGTTGATGAAGGCGTCACTGATGAGGAATCAGAAGATGAAAAAAATGAAGATATTGTGTTTGTAGCAGTCAAGGAAGATGTGTTAGATAAGAAGGCTCTTGTCTCCCGCTTTGATAATTCCAATGAGTGGATTATTGACAGTGGTTGTTCTCACCATATGACTAGTGACCAGAGTAAGTTTCTATCTCTAGAAGAGTATGATGGTGGTGTGGTTCGTTTTGGTAATGATGCACCGTGTATGGTAAAAGGAAGAGGGTCCATCTCTTTGAATGGAAGAAGCAGTGCTGACAATGTGTATTGGGTAGAAGGTCTCAGACACAACCTTTTGAGTGTTGCTCAACTGAATGATAATGGACTCACTCTGGAATTCAGAAATGGAGTGTGCAAAATCAAAGGAAAGAATGGTGAACTGGTGGCTACCGGTATGCAAACCAAAGGTAACCTATTTTAGCTAAATGCTAATGTCAGTACATGTCTAATGGCTAAGTTTGAGGATAGCTGGATATGGCATAGGAGACTTTGTCATGTAAACTTTGATAATATTGTGAAGGCCAGTAAGATCAAGGCAGTTAGAGGATTGCCTATGCTGAGCAAACCGAAGAATACTCTGTGCAGAGAGTGTCAACTGGGGAAAATGTCTTCCTCAACCTTCAAAGGTAAACCTTTCACTACAGACAATTTACTTGATCTTGTGCATACTGATTTGTGTGGTTCTATGAAAACTAGGAGTGTGCAGGGAGATAGGTATTTTATGATTCTTATTGATGATTTCTCAAGAATGATGTGGGTCGCATTCTTGAAGGACAAATCAGAAGCTTTTGTAAAGTTCAAAGCCTTCAGAGCACTAGTTGAAAAAGAAAGCAGTAAGAGGATTAAGTGCTTAAGAACTGATCAAGGAGGAGAATTCACTTCCGGTGAATTCAACAAATATTGTGAAAAGAATGACATCAAGAGGCAACTGTCTGGCCCCTGGACTCCACAGCAGAATGACCTAGCAGAAAGGAACAACCGAACTGTGGTTGAAGCAGCTAGAAATATGTTGATCCAAGGGAAGGTTGCTCACACCTTTTGGAGAGAAGCGGTGAGCACTGCAGTCTACACAATGAACCAGGTACTCATAAAAAAAGGTAAGGATAAAACACCTTATGAGTATTGAACCGGTAAGACACCAGTGGTAAGCTACTTCTGAGTGTTTGGTAGTAAATGTTATATCAAGAGGAGTGAACATCAAAGCAAGTTTGACGCTAAATGTGATGAGGGAATATTCTTAGGGTATTCCACAAAGAGTAAAGCTCTCAAATGTTTCAACAATAGGACTCAGAGAATTGTTGAAAGAATCAATGTTAGAGTTGATGAAACCTCTGAGAAATCTGAGGAAACCGGTAGTGAGCAAATAAGAGATGAACCAGTAGTAACCTTCTGGGAACCGGTTGTAAAACAACCAAGCACCATTAACAGTGCTCCTACACCGGTAGATGCTAATGCTGATGAAGATGAGGATGAAGAAGAAAAGAAAGAGGAAACAACTAAGATCATTCCTAGGTTTGTAAAGCTGAATCATGATCCAAAGCAGATCATAGGAGACAAGGATGTAGGAATTCTTACAAGAAGAAAGGTCAGAGAAAACTCTTGCATGATCTCTGAATTTGAGCCTAAAACATTCAGAGAGGCACATAAAGATGAAGACTGGATCATGGCAATGGAAGAGGATCTTGACCAGATAGAAAAGAATGGTACATGGTCTTTGGTACCCAGACCGGAGCATAAAAATGTCATTGGCACCAAATGGGTTTTCAGAAATAAGCTGAATGAAGATGGTTCAATGGTTAGAAACAAAGCCAGACTAGTGTGTAAAGGATATGCCCAAGAAGAAGGAGAAGACTATGGAGAAACCTTTGCTCCAGTAGCCAGATTGGAAGGAGTTTGTATGCTTCTTGCATATGCAGCATTCAAGGGATTCAAAGTATATCAAATAGATGTAAAGTCTGCATTCCTGAATGGAATACTAGAAGAGGAGTTGTATATAGAGCAACCAGATGGGTTTGCCTTGTCAGAAGATAGTGACATGGTGTGTAAGCTACATAAGGCCTTGTATGGACTAAAGAAGGCACCTAGAGCATGGTATGAACACTTGCACTCCCATCTTGTGAAGATTGGATTTGAGAGAACAAGTGAGGATAGTAATATCTACCTGAAGTCAGAAGGAGATCAGATTCTAATCTGTGAGGTATTTGTTGATGACATAATTTTGGGAGGAGATGACAAGATGAGTCATGATTTTGCAGATGAGATGAAAAAGGATTTTGAGATGTCACTTATAGGGGAGATTAAGTTCTTCATTAGACTACAGATTCACTAAATGAAAGATGGAATCTTTATCACTCAGTCCAAATATGTCAAAGAGGTATTGAAGAACTTTGGCATGGAAGACAACAAACCGGTTGGTACACCGATGGTGACCAGTTGTAAACTATCAAAGGAGGATGACTCGGGTTTGGTAAATGAGAAGGAATACCGATCAATGATTGGTAAATTGCACTATGTAGTACATAGCAGACAGGACATTGCACATGCAGTGGGCATTACTACATGGTTCCAAAAAAGTCCAAGAAAATCCCACTTGGTAGCAGTCAAGCGGATTCTAAGATATCTGAAGGGAACTATTGACTATGGATTATGGTATCCATACTGTAGACGTCTAAAAATGGTCAACGCTTGTGGAATCATACTTTAACATTTGCGCATTGCCTTATTTTAGGGTTTTTGTGTCACATTAACATTTCTCCTATGTCATGCACTTGGTCTTTATCATTTGCGAGCAACGAGTCCTTCCACTGCATTTTTCAGTTGTCTCGCTTTCAAATTTGGTCTTGTCGATAACAATCTTCAGTCATGATTTTGGTCGATCTTATCCGGTCGCATCAATGTGCATGCTCATTTAGCATATTTTGACATCATCAATTCAATTTCATTTTGGACATCGTCAATCCTAATTAGGGTTTTGTCCTATTTTCAATCTCATCATTTTGCGATTGATTTGTCATCAATCATTGTCGTTTTCAATCTTGTCGTCTTGCGATCAATTTGTCATCAATCGTCATCTTTCTCAATCATGTCAATTTGGATCAATTTTTCATTGTTCCTCGATGCATTTATCAATCAAATCATTTATCAATTCAAAATCATGATCGAATCGACATCAAATCAATCTTACATCAAGACCTAATTGTCGTCCTTGCATTTCTAATTTATCTTCTAAGGTTTTATGATTTATTCATTTAACCTTGTTTGTCATTTTCTCTCCATTTTCCCTCTAGGTTAAATTATTTATTTATTTATCCTAAGTCTTCTTGTCACAATTAAATGTTTATTTAATTGCCTAACTAATTCTTCCCTCTTTGTGAATTAATTAATAAATGAAAAAATTGTTAATTAACTCATTTAATTCCTAATTTCCTCATTTTCTAATCTTTCTAATTTCATCAATTTCCTCATTTTTCTAATTTTCCTAATTCCTAATTTCCTCATTTTCTAATTTCCTAAATTCAATTTCCACCTAATTAATTTCTCTCTAGTTTCTCCCTATTTTTGTGCTTCGGTGGAAGCATGAATTTCTCATGCGTCATCCTTTTGGCATAGCAAGATGTCATAAGCTTCTAGTCCTCTAACCTTTGCATTGGCAATATGTCATAATTCATGACATAGAAGGTGTCATAACCTTCTTCCTTCAACTCAATTGTGCCATTTTTGAAATCAATTGCCTCTAATATCAATGTCATGCTAATATTGTCTTTTCTCCAATTTGTCTATAAATTGGATGAGTTTCTTCAATCAAGGTCCCTACCTGGTCGAATCAATCATGCTTCTAGTATTCTTGTGCTATCGTCTTGTCTACTTGCTTTCACATCATGCTTATGCACTAGTAGGTGAGATCCACAAACAAAGCTATTTGAAGGAGAAAGAAGGACAATGGAGCCTGTGAGATTTTGCCAAGATCAAGAGCTCAATGAAATGTACAAAATAGAGACATAATATGGGACAAGAATAAACTGTATTCTCATCAATAGAAAATGATCAATAATCAATTTAATAGTTATTTGCAATGTAGATGAGCTTTCTTATATAGGCAAGGCTAGGGATATGTGAGCACACAAACATGACATGTGGCTCAATAAGAAACAAGGGTAGGTAGGAAATAGGTGTGGGTAGGTAGGAGAAATAATATAATAGTCCACATGAGGTGGATCACCCACTGAATGTGGAGTGTAACAACAAAATCAACACCATAAAAGGTGGAATTTCTCCTACACACACTATCCCAATGTGGCACAAACACCCAAGTGTCTCATACCCAAACTACCATGAAATGCATTATCCTAAGTAAACTTAAGTAAAGTATAATAATATTCATGATGAATAATTATTTACACCAACACCCCCCCTTAAGTGCAACTTAGGGGAATGCACTTAAGTCTACAATGCAACTAAGCAATGCAAGATGGGCCCTGGCTACGAGGCCATGTTAGGTACCCATGTAAAAATGCAAATACATGCAAACCAATGCAATGAAATCTCTCACAAAGTGGGGAAAGAGAGAAAAACCCAATGGGATAAAACCCTCCCCCAAAAAAGAGATGAAAACATACAAGAGAACTCTCATAGAAGAATGTGAGGAACAAAACCCCATGTGAGGAAAAAGTCCCCCCCATATGAGAGAAGAAGAGAAGCTAGGAAGCCCCCCCTCAATGTGGAATCTACACCAATGATAGAAGCTCGATGTATGAAGAAACTGCTCCACGAACGATGAACAACATTCCTCCCCTTAGGAAGAAACAAAACCAAAGGTGTATCCATGAAGTCTCCCCAATCATGAAGGGAAGATGTATGAAGAAAACTCATGATGAATGGAATCTCTGAAAACTGCTCAAGTGTCCCCATGTCGATGCTGAAAGATACCCCCTCCAAAGGTGGTAAACTCTGCCACACTGCTGAAAAAGGCACTCCAAGATCTAGTGGAGATGGATGTAGAACATGTCCCAAAGACTCACATGTCTCCTCAAAACATAAAGAGACCTCCTCCAACTGCTGTACATAAGTATCCACAATCATGTCAACCTTGAAAGAATGATCATGTAGAGAATGAACAAGAGGGTCAGAGTGTGCCCTTGCAACAATCGAAGAAGGATCACCTTCATCAAAGAGAAGATGAATGTCATCAATGATGTCTCCCAAATCTGCAATGTAGGATTCCATAAACAAACCTGTAATATCTGTCAAGTAATCATCCCATGAATCTAAAGCTGGAAGACAATGAATAACCTGTTGCACTGAATCACGTGAAGGCAAAATTGTCGCACTATCCGCATCATCAGGTGCAATAGGCGATGTGATATCAATATGAGGAGAAGAAATACAAGGCTCGAGAATGGGGTCACATGTGAGAATCCCCATGTTCAAGTGCCCAAAGTTCTCCTCAAAATCTAAACCATCACAAGAAGTGTGATCATCATGTATAGAATCATCAAATGTGAAATCATCATCATCAACAAAATCTGAAAAGGAGTATAACCAAGATGCATGATCAACCAGCCCAGTTGCAATGATAGCTCTAGTCTCCAAGTCTCTAATGAAAACTGAGTCAGGTGTGAACTACACAACTCTCTTAGTTGCACCATGTGTGGTTTGATAGATAGAAAGGAGATTGTTTGTCAAGTGGGGTACACACAACACATCATTGTAGGAGTTATCCCCAATTTCAATAGATCCTTTCCCAATCACATCCATGTATGTATGATTGCCCATCAAAATCTGTGGCATGGTGCAAGGCTCAAATGTAGAGAACATAGACTATGAAGATGCCATATGATGAGAAGCCCCTGAATCTAGAAGCCATCTCTTTGAATCATGACTGATAGTAGCACATAGAGCTTTTCCTTTTCTTGTTCCAAAAGAGTGAGTCTTTCCACTTGTAGAAGCCATGAATGCTTGCCCTTTTCCTTTTGAATATGAGGAAGTGGAAGTTGATGAATCATCCTACTTGTAGACTTTAGGCAAATCAATGTTATGCTTTTTGATGATATGTGTGAGCTCATCAATCTTCTTAGAATGGCAACGATGCTCCTCATGACCAATCTTTTTACAATAAGCACAAGTATGTTTCTCCCTCTTTGGTGAATTATCTCTCTTGGAAGAGGATGAATCTCCTTGTTGTGGAGAAGATGGTGCTTTTTCTTTAGGCTTTGATTGCCATTTCTTCTTGTTTGAGTTGTCCTTTCCTTGATTTCCTTTGTTCCCTTGATTTGCCACTAATGCTTGAGACTTAGAAGCCTTAAGAATGCCCATGCTTATCAACTTAGTTTGTTCCATCATCAACATTTCATTGAAAGCATCAAATGTAGGCATTGTGTAGCTTGAACCCATTGTCATCCTATGGGTTTGGAAACTAGAAACAAA
The DNA here is from genome assembly GCF_030272615.1 of Cryptomeria japonica. Lineage (NCBI taxonomy): Eukaryota > Viridiplantae > Streptophyta > Pinopsida > Cupressales > Cupressaceae > Cryptomeria > Cryptomeria japonica. The sequence goes on along the minus strand of NC_081407.1, from coordinate 48,693,352 downwards.
TGCTGCATATTCTTGTGGAAGCTTGCCTATCAAGTTGAATATCAATTCAGTATCCTTTTTATCAATGCCACAATCTTTGAGTTGTGCCCTCAACTCATTTGCCTTAGTGACATAATCTTGTATAGTATCAAAGTTCTTGGGATCTAACATGGTGAGATCACTATCAATTTGATATCCCCTAATCTCATCAACTTGACCATACAAGTCTTGAAACTTTTGCCAAGCATCCTTGATTAGAGTACATTTATCAATATGAAAAATGAGATCCTTTGATACATACTTTCTTAAGGTACCAATTGCCATGATATTTTTAGTGAGCCAATCCAAGTGACCAACTAGATCAACCTTAGGATCAACGGGAGCAACAATAGTTCCATCAATGTAATGAGTGAGTCCTTTTTCCATAAGTTTACTCCATGCATCAATTTTCCAAGTAGCATAATTATGTGGAGTTAAGAGAGGAAACTTAGAAGAACCCATAGCAGCAAAAAGGAAGGAACACAAGAGCACAAAAGCACAAGAGACACCCCCCCCAATTCACTCAATCAAAGTACCCCCCCTAAGGTGATGATTTTGACACTTTATACTTAGTGCGATTACAATGAGCCACTTCCAAAACAAGGCAAAGTGGACTTATGATGCAAGTTTTAAACCTTCTCAAATGAGATACAAGAGACTTCAATCAATAGTGCAATGAATCTAACTGAGATTCAAGCAAATATACAAGTACCAAGAGAGCCAAAAATGGCCAAAATCTGAAAGTACAATTTTTACTTACAATGGCATCAATCTGATAGCATCATGTGAAAGTAGACAAAAAAATACGCACTTTCAAAAAAAATGGCACCTGAAAAGGAGGTCGAATGACCCCAAATGAACCCTCTGAAGTTGCAAAAACTGGGATTACTCAGGTATAGTCACCAAAAACTACATTTTCTGAAAAATCAGTGCATCAAAATAAAAAAATTTCTTCACCACTATGGAGAGCACGAAATTTTAGCCCATTTCAAAAAACATTGCTCGAAAAAAGGAGCAAAAATGAGCAAGTTATGGCCATTTGAAGTTGAACTGCAAAATCAAAAATGCAAATGAGAGGGGCCTGCCAAATTTTTGAAAAATGCTGACGTGGCACTGACATCAGCAAGTCATTGGGTTAAATTTGACGGCCATATGACTGTCGCAAAACTTCGCCCCCTGCTGACTAGGCGTTCGTACTGTACGGACAGCTGACGTGATAGATGACTGTGCAGGTCGTACGGATGGCGTGGCACTGTACGGATGACTGCGTGGCTCTGTGTCATGGCGCGATGACGTGGCGTGTAGGGGTATGGTTTTCCCGTGGGCTAGTGGCCGCCTGCCACGTGGCAGACGTGGCTCCTTTGGTCTGGATGGTCACCGACGAAGCGGAAGCTGTCGGAGCCGAGGGCCGGCGACGGAGGACCTGGGCACCGTCGGCGGCGTCGTAGGGAGCTGGGAGGATGCGACATGTACCGGCGGGCGGCGGCGGGGGAGAACAGCAGCGGCTGGGTGACGGCGGCGATTTGCGGGGCTCGGCACGGGGAACGCTGCAGCGAGCGCGGGACAAGGCGCGAGCGACGGCGGTCCGGACGGTACGTGGCGCAGGTACAGGCGCGCAGACTTGTGCTGCAGATTTGCAATACGGGGTCACGGGGTAAAAACACTGTTTTTTTTAATTTTATTCTTTTTATTTATTTTTTTCGAAAAAAACTTCAGAAAATGATTTTTTTTTTTCTGAAAAAATAATAAAAATTTTGGAAATCCATACGATTATAGCAAAATTGGCGAAAAAAAAATTTCTCACCAAAATAGGCCGAATTTATAACCAAAATTCATAGAAACGGCCTTCTAGACGTAATGGCGGGGTCGGATCTAGTCTAGGACGCCTCCAAAAGATGCTGCTCCTCATATCTGCCTCTTGACGTCGCAATAATGCCTCTTCAAGACGAATCAATGAAGCCCCAATGGCTCTGATACCATGTGAGATTTTGCCAAGATCAAGAGCTCAATGAAATATACAAAATAGAGACATAATATGGGACAAGAATAAACTGTATTCTCATCAATAGAAAATGATCAATAATCAATTCAATAGTTATTTACAATGTAGATGAGCTTGCTTATATAGGCAAGGCTAGGGATATGTGAGCACACAAACATGACATGTGGCTCAATAAGAAACAAGGGTAGGTAGGAAATAGGTGTGGGTAGGTAGGAGAAATAATATAATAGTCCACATGAGGTGGATCACCCACTGAATGTGGAGTGTAACAACAAAATCAACACCATAAAAGGTGGAATTTCTCCTACACACACTATCCCAATGTGGCACAAACACCCAAGTGTCTCATACCCAAACTACCATGAAATGCATTATCTTAAGTAAACTTAAGTAAAGTGTAATAATATTCATGATGAATAATTATTTACACCAACAGAGCCACATGAAGAAGACATCTGCATTTGGTTTGCTTAGTTTTCAATCTTGCATGTCTTGTTTTTGTGTCTTTATTGAGTGTTTTTAGGATTGATCATTGCATTTGAGCTTTCATGATTGAGCTAGATTAATATCGATTTGCTTTGATGATTTCTAGATTCCTATCTACATTAATTGGTGAACCCGACGTGAACTAACCCCCTAACCATGCTTTTGAGTGCTTTTGAGATGATTTGCAGGTCAAAAACCCAAGAAACAGGGTAATGCAGGGCTTTCTGAGAACTTCTGCGCCTGTGTAAGAGCAATCTGCGCCTATGTCAAAGGGATCTACGCCTGTGTTGCATCATTTTGCGCCTGTGTGAGACATTCTGCGCCTGTGTAAGGCCAAAAACAGAGGTAAAAAGCAGTGTTTCTTACTTGCAAATTGTTTTGTTTTGCATTCTGTTTCTGCTTTTTGGTTTTTTGGTATTGATTCTTTGTGCAGCACCTTGGCATTATGCATGGCAAAGACAAAGATGAAACTACTAACGAATTTTATGCAGGTTCGATAGTCAAAGATCAAACATATAAAACTTCTAACTTGGTGGTTTTGTAGGTTGCCTTGGACTACAACTAAACTTTGTGTTTGTAATTGATATTTAGGCACCTAGTATGATTTCTAAATAGGATGGAATGAACGTATGTTTGCTTTGATTGTTGAGTTTGACATTGGAGTAGGAGAGTATGCTCTCATCCTTCTTAGGGTGATCAGAAATCCAGATCTTTGATACCATGCTCATGTTTTGATTGTGTGTCACCTTTAGAGGGCCTGCCTTCCCGACCATTTGCTTTTGCAAGCAAGTGACAATCGTGAGAAGGGAATGACCCAAAGTGAGTACGGCTAGAATACCTTGGCATTCTAAGTCACTATAAATAAATACCTGATGGGCGAAAGCTTTGAAGGAAGGGTTACGTGGGAATTTTAGTTACTTGGGAAGTGATGACCCTTGGACTCTTTCTCATATCAACATCTAAGTAGGACCTCACGGTCTAAATTGTGCTTGCATGACTACATTTGTTTGGTATCTTGGTGGGCTTAATGTCTCAATCACGCTTGCGTGACACCAAGGAGTAACACTTAACAGAAATCCTTACTAAACACCTTGTATTTAGAGGCCAAAAATCCTTCTAGTTGCTTGAGAAGGACAAGTTCGGATACTTGGAAGAGATACTAAGTTCTCCATGGGGAGATTTCCATGGGGACTGATGCTTGGCTGCCCTAAGAAGTGAGTGTCGTGGAGGGGAGCCCGTGGGGTCAAGCATCTATGTATTCTCCTTGAATCCCATAATGAGTCTACCTCTCAAGTACCTAATGTCCTTGTCTACCATAAGAAATGTGTGAATGAGCATGATTGTCTTGAGTCTAAGTTGAAATATCTTGTCTTCTTTGCTTGTCAAAAGTTGAGTTGTGTCTCATTTCAAAAACAAGACAAATTGATTCAAAACAAGGCTAAACACAAGAGTATTTCATTCAACAAACTTCAAAACACCTTCAAACATGGTTGTCAAATATTTTTTAAAATCTTGTCTCAACATTCATGTCACTTAGATTTAGGTTCATCCTAGGTTTGCATTTTGCAAAGTCATTGTCAACTACCAAGGTTAGGTTTCACCTAGGTCATACTCCTTTCGCATATCAATAAGGGTCATTCATTTGCATGTGTCCTCTTGCATTAGAGTAATACCATTTCATAATTCAACTTTAGGTTGACATTGTCATACATTTGCATTTGCATACCCTAGGTCTCTTCATCAAGCTTAGGTCATTATCATATCATATTAGGGTCATTTGTATAGTAATTGTCCCTTTGCATATAGTGTCAAAACTAGGTTTTGTCATGCTTGAGTAATGCAAATCTTTGATAAACCCTACATTATTGTTAGGAAGTCTTGACCTTATCAAACTTTTGTCTTTTTGTCATCAATGTCATTTGGTCAAACCTAGCTTAGTATCCAAGCATATAGGTGAGACATTGTCAATTTGTCCTATTGTCACTTGGTCCTTTTGTCCTTTGAGGTCTAGACATCATTTCAATTTCCTAAGGGTCTCATTTTTAGAATTGCATTCATGAGTTTGTCAAAATCTTGAAAAAAACAACTAAAACATCAAGTTGCATTGTCATCCTTTAGCTTGCATTTGTCAATCCCATTAGTTGCATTGCATAGTGACATGTTTGTTGAAATGAGGTCTCAACCTTCTTACGAAGCCATGTCATCACAATTGAGAAATCAATCATGTCAATCCAATCTCTACATGTCTCAGAACTTGGATCAAACTTATCATGATGATGTAAATGTCCAAATACAAAAACTAGAGGAGAAACTAGCTCAAGAAGAGGAGATATTGGAACAAAGAGTGAAAAACATTGAGAAGAATAGATCACAAATGTCCAAAATGTTTCAAAAATTTCCAGGTCAAAATCCAAAGATTGAGCCAATTGATGTAAGATCTCTTCTTGAACGATCAGACATACCAGCTCTCCTCTCCCAAATAGAGACGATGAAACAATTTCAAGAAAAGAGACAACATCAATTTCAATATTATGTGCCTCCACAACAAGAACAAGAAGGTGTTTACTATCAATCAGATTTTCAACCAATACAACCAATGGTTCAACCAATTGTTCAACATATACAACCAATACAACCAATGGTCCAATTTCAACAATATGTCCAACCAACCATACAATGTCCACAAATGGTTCAACCAATGGTGGAATATCAATGTCAACAACCACAACCAAACATTCAAAAACAAAGGTTGCAGCACACACCAACCCAAGTTTCAAACATGTCAGAACAATTGAACCAAGTCCAATATCAAAACATGACATCAAATCAGAACCAACTCCTTTCCAAACAAGTTCAAATTCCAGATACAACTATGTCAAAACCTCGAAAGAAAGGTGGCTTTATTGCAATGATCTTAAGGAAATTACCAAGTGAGTTCTTTGAGGAAGATCAAAATAATACACTTATGTCTAGCAATGCCTCATCCCCTTGCAAGCAAATTGACTCTCCAGTGGCATCTATCCGTACACCTTTAGAAGTTTCACAAGAACCTTCCATATTGTCCTCATCAAACAATACACCCAAGAATGAAATTATCCAAGAGCTATCCATAATTGATTGCCAAGATAATCCAATTCATGATGCACATCCTTGTCATGTTTCAAAAATACAAGACCCAATGCCACCATGCATTGATTCCTTGCCAGAATCCATCACAAATGTTCAAAGTGCATTTCCTTCATGCCAAAACATTGATCCCTTGTCAGAATCCCCCATGCATATCCAAAGTCCAACCCCATGTCAAGAGGATAATTTAGAGCATGAAGAAACGTGTCTTGAAACAGATCAAGATCAAGATCCCAAAACCTTATCATCCCATCCAATTGTTGACTAGGATCTCATCTTCCGAGAAACTCATGATGATTCCCCTATTCTTGTCCATCCTATCCAAAGTCCTATTGACACTCCATTCCTCAAGCAAGATCAAGATATCCTTTCCATCCTTTCTGATGATCCCATTAAAAGTCAAGAGCAAAGCACCTTTAAAGAGGATTCCAATGATCTTCCTCCTTGTCAAGATCAAATTATTCCTTTAAATCCTCACAAGATCCTTTTGTTCCTCCATCTACTTGTCTTAATGCTCCATATACACTCCAAGATCGCATTTCTTTTGATGATCCCATTATTTCTCCCATTTCATCTCTTGAAGAGCCTGTCATTGAACCATGTCCACTACACAATCCTAGTCCCCCTCATGATCCTAATCCCACTCATGATTCTAATGTGTCAGTGCAAGATGTTCATGTACCCTCGACATGCACAATGGTTTCTTCCACTTTGGTGCAATCCTATCCACTTCAAGATCTCATTATTTCTCTCATATCATATCCACCTCATAATGGACTTGCGTCTTCTTCCCAAAGAAAAGAGTATCCTACAAGTCAAAATATTCATAAAGGCAAAGGAGTAGATCTCCATAAGCAAGAATCCCTTCATGTCAAAGAAGATCTTAAGGGTCATGTCTACACAACTCACTCTCAAGACATTGGTATCCCTCCATCAAAATCAAAACATACACCTTCCCCATCATACCTTCCATCCATATTAGGTCCTTATATCCCTTCATCCTCTATGCAAGGTTAGCAAAGGCACACATCCTTGAGTAAATTTCATCCATCCAAAAGAACTCCATTTCATTCATATCCATCCATGCATTCCTTTCCCCCTCCAAGCAATTTGGATGCCAAGTATAAAAGTCATAAGTCTAGCAATCCACATGTATTCAAGGATCAACATGTCCAATATAATCGACATGTCAAAACAAAGAACAAATTGATCTATAATGAAAAAGAAATATCCAAAAGGCCACAAAGGCCCACTGAGCAAAATAAAGCAAAGTCAAAATATATATGGGTTCCTAAATCCCTTGTGCAAGCAATGCACTCCAAGGAACCACAAAAGCATGAAAAATCAAAAACTATGTGGATCCCCAAGCAGCTCCTTGAAGCACAAAATCCTAAAGAAACATCCAACTTGGCATCCAAAGTTTCTATTCCTCCATCCAACCCTCTCAAATTTGTTCCTCCATCACCTTCTTCATCCGTTTTGGGCCCTTATGTCCCAAAATCCATAGCCTTTCCTTCCTCAAAATCTCAATATCCAAAATACATTTTTTCTCCATCAGTCCATCACCCCTCAAGGTGTGTGCCAATGTCAATCTTGCCAACATTCCCATCCACCAAAGCCCAATTCTTCCAATACCCTATTCATTATCCAATGCATATTTTCCATCCTTCGATCCCTTTGATCCAATCCTTTGCATAAATCCTTGCCTTAGTTTTATCTTATTTTCCATGTCCTTATCCTACCAACGTCTTTGAGCATACTTTTAAAGGTCATGGTCCATTTTTTTTCAGGGGTACTATCCAAACAAAAAGACGCTTGAGTCCTTCTTCCATCCCCTATCATGTGTCCATCTTCTATTGAAAAAGTCAAAATACAAAAAAAATTGAAAAAAAAAAAATTGAAAAAAAAAGGAAAAAAAAAGAAAGAAAAAAGTAAAGCAAAAATAATTCGCCCTCTAATGAAAACCTGGTAAATAGGCACCTTGGGCAAGTACCGTGATGAAAACCTGGCAAACAGGCATCATGCGTAATCTATGAACTTCTTGCATACCGTACTTGGGGGCAAGTTTCCTCCTTCATATCTTATTGCCCTTCACTATCCTATCGAACCCCTGTCATTACCCTTCATATCCTATTGTCCCTCATGTCCATTTCCTCTTTCCGCCTTTGATCTTGACAAGGCTAAGGATCTTCATGAGCATCACGCATCTTGTTTGTAGCTATTAGTCCATCATAGCTTTTGGTCATTTATCCATTTGCTTATTATAACTTTTCATCCATATTCCCTGTCTTATTGCAACTTTCTGCCACTATCCCGTATCCTATCCCAACCTTCAGTCCATGTCCCTTAGCCATTCTTGGTCTTGCTTATCCTATCCATATCTTATCACTATCCATACACTCTTTTTCATTCCTTGATCTTGATCTGACATAAGGATGCAAAATTTAAACATGGTTTCAAAAACCTCTTGACATGTCCCTCATGCCATGTTCCTGCTTTACATTGTCATATCTAGTCTCTTGTCCCATCACGCCATAACCCTTGAAAATTGCATCCGCATTGTCTCCATGATAAAAGGCCTTTGTCTTCCCTCTATCCACCAACATTTCAGCAAGCTTGTTTATTCACTTGTCATATTCGTTTCCTTGCTAGACACTGGGGGCACAATCATGAAAAAATAAAAATAAAATTGAAAAATGTCCTGAAATAATCACAAAAAATTGAAAAATGTCCTGAAATAATCCAAAAAAAATTGAAAAATGTCCTGAAAACAATCAAAAAAATCAAAATAATGTCCTGAAAAAATCCAAAAAAATCAAATAATGTTCTGGAAAAAAAAACCCAAAAAATCAAATAATGTCCTGAAAATACGAACAATTTTTTTTTCAAAACATTCAAATTCCAAAAACAATTCCTTTGGCATTTTGCATTTTGTCAATAAATATCCCCTTTGTGCATAGACAAATCGTTGAGCATACCTCCAACGACACTCGCTTCAAACATTGTGCTTTAACGAAATCATGCATTCACAGATGAACTGTTCAACCAAGCATTCAAACTGATCAACATTGTCTTATCAATCGAACATTAGCATCAACACTATCTGTCCTTGTCACACTATCATGGGTCTTATCCAGGGTGTGGTATACTCGAAACCAAATTGTGTCCTATCTTAGACGGGGTACCGCATGTCCTGAAACCAGACAGCATGATTGTCCTATCAACACTTTCAACTTTTGACAATGAAGATCAAGATGTTTGTTTGACTTGTTGGAATTAGCGAGTCTTATCATTTATTGATTTCTCTTCGATCATGTTCCTATGTTGCTCAATGATGTCACTGAGTGATTTAGAGGCACCGGGATGGTTCATGGTCCCTTTCTTTTTGTTGTGATTGATGTTTGTCTGCAATGTGTCTGTCTTTTGCAAAAAGGTTTGCATTTCAGCTCTGGCCTTCAATGCCATGATGCTACGCATCCATTTTGCTACATTAAATAAAGGTTCTCACCTACAAAGTGCATTAGTGAAAGCAAGTTTTTCTTCAACTGTCCTCTGTCTCATTTCTTCTTACTAACATTTCTTCCGTCAGTTCGGATAGTCAGTTCGGTCTAGTGCTCCGATTTCCCCAGACACATATGTTGCATCCTGCATCAATTCGATTAGTACATTTGCATTATATCAAACATCACATCAAGCATTTTATCCATTTCATATTATAAATGCATCAAAAACACATAAAAAAATATATCCATACATGTTCCACAATAATACATAAACAGTGCATACGCCATCCATACATGGAAAATAACATAAGTCATAACACATTGCATCCCATCATATCGATGCATATCATATCATATATCCACATAATATTGGAGTACAAAATTGGACTGTCTATCCTAAGTATGACCCGCAGGCTGACTACGTAATGTCAAACTACATCTGTCTCTGTCCTAAGGAGCACGTGCCTCTGTCACTGGGTGCTCCCTCTGTCCTCCTCGTCCCTGCCATGTCTCATGGATGATGTCCCTCCTAGTCTTGGCTATGGTGGTCTCATAGGTCCACTCACCCCCATGCTGCTCACTGACCTCCGAGAGCGTGCCCTGCTCTTTATCCTCGATCATGCCCGATATGATGCTGCTCTCTGCTCTGGTGGAACTGCACTCTCATATAGTGTCCTCCAATGGCGTATCTCCTCCCCGATCTCTACCAACATTTGTGCCATCTCCCGTGCACTAGCATCCCTAATCAACCCAATATACTCAGTGACTCTCTGTTCTTCTCGCTGTGCCTGAGCTATTGCTATATCTCGAGCCATTGTAAGTCTGGCTATCTCTGCTCTGAACTGATCATGCTCTGTCCTCAAGATGGAATTATGTCTCTCTAATGTCGCAATGTGATCATGTTGACTCGCTATGGTAGCCCTGCACATCTCCATCTCCTCTATCGTAGATGTCTCTGGCTCTATGGGTATATCCTGCAATGACTCCTGATCGGCTAAGTCTGGCTCATAATCATCATCCCTCTCATCATCTTCATCCTCGTCGTCCCCCTCATCCTCATCCCCGCCCTCGTCCTCCTCATCCTCATCATCTCCCTCCTCCTCTCCTGTGAGTGGAACGTCCTCCTGTCTCCTCAGTATCGGAATATCGAGATCTGTCAATGGCACTGGCCATCGTCGTGCAAACCATCGTTCATACTCCTCTGTCGTCCTGGCGTCTACTACATCTGATCTCCAATCCCACTGTCTCTACTATAGCTGTGTGAAGTCAGCATATGCTATGTGTGGCTGAATCATTCTCCCCCACTGACTCGTCTCTCTGTGAGATCGAGCAAAGTGTGCAGTCCCTCTAGGTATATCCTGCCTCTCTCCAAATTATCGTCTGACTCTCTCCGACAAGTACATCTCAATCACTCTCTAGCGATTCATTGGTCGTCTAATCAGGTACCTCTCATGTCTACAATACGATAGCTCATCACTATCATCTGACCATCCAGGGCAATCAAGATATGGCTCCATGTGAACTCTCTCAATCTGTCTAGCTCATGTCGCCAATACAATATGTATCCAAACGGACCTTGTCTTAGTGCTCCCCCATAATAGTACACCTATGGTCGGTGTGGTACTACCTATCTCTCTGCAATTGGTCGACATATGGCTATGTGCTCAAATGCCCATACTTGTAACAATGTGACTCCACAGCTCAAAGTCTGAACCCCCTGATATGCTATCTGATGCAACTGAAAATATAGCATAGCAAGTACACATGGTCCCCATGCGTACACCATCCCCTATGTCGTCATCCGCTCTAGCACTCTTCCCCATCCAATAGGGAATCCATGTCCTTGTCTGTCCCCTACTAGTAGGCATGCTATCACCACTGCTATCACCACATATCGTCGATCATAATTTGATGCCATGGTCTCCCAGCCAATCTCCCTCTCTACGATATCCAGATCATCTGCGTCGCACTCAAATAATTGGCACAAAGCATCTCTCCCTATCACTGGGTCATACTCTATCATCTGCCCATGAATCAAAATGCGGAGGATACGTCGTACATCCTCTAGTGTCACAGTCGCCTCTCTAGTCGCCAGATGGAATGAGGAGGTCTCTGAATGCCATCACTCTACCAGTGCAGTGAGTAGTCCTGTGTTTTCCCTAATCTCAGGCATGAATGTGATATAGTATATTCCAAGTCCTGCTAATGTATCTCTGTCTGTGCTCCTGAGTCTATGTCGTAACATGAAGCAGTCAGGTCGGTTCTCCCGCGTAATCAATGGATACTGTCGACTCTGCATCACAATTGGGACACATATTGTCAATTTTAGAGTTTGCTCCTACGGGCTGCATTTCCTTGTTTCATGTCCAAATCAGGGTGTTTTTCATCTATTTTGACCTATCCTACCCTTATCCCCCTTTTCGAACCCTTCGCCTACTATTTTTGACCACATTTGACTTCCCCATGCACAACTGTGCCTGTGCGCTAAGTCCTGCGCCTATGTAGCAACAACCTGCGCCTATGTACCCTACACAAGCGCAGGTTACCTTACACAAGCGTAGGATGCGCTCACACAGGCGCAGAAGTCAGTTTTTGCATTCCCTGTGGGCCCCGCAATGTCTCGCAAGCGATCAAAATTCATAAAATTGACAATATGGGTTTTTGAGATACATACCACTGCTCCTGCATCATTCGGTCGTCTGTAGGTGCATACACGTTCCCTGAGGTGATCTGCCATTGGAATGTTCGCCATCTCTCTGCAAGTGTCCTTTTCCAGAGCAACAAATCCTCCTCTTTGGCTAGTGCAAATGAGCACTTTTCACTCTCTTTGTCTCATTTATAGATCTTTGTCAGTGCATAGATGGACGTGCACCCTCTCCATCTTATGCTGGTCGCAGTCTTTTGTACCTTCAATTGCTTGTCCTTCGTGCACCCGGTCTCCGATTTTCAGTCTGTTTGCTCCTATCATGTTCTATCATTCTTATCGATCAATTGGCCTCTTTTCTGGATATTTCCGGCGAATTCCTCGAGGGGGCATGCATATGTCATTATTATTGTCTGGGGCATTTTCATTATTGTTCTTTGAAACAATGCTTAAAATCGCATTGTCTCAAAGAGGGGCAAAATGTAGACGTCTAAAAATGGTCAACGCTTGCGGAATCATACTTTAACATTTGCGCATTGCCTTATTTTAGGGTTTTTGCGTCGCATTAACATTTCTCCTATGTCACGCACTTGATCTTTATCATTTGCGAGCATCGAGTCCTTCTTCTGCATTCTTTAGTTGTCTCACTTTCGAATTTGGTCTTGTCGATAACAATCTTCAGTCATGATTTTGGTCGATCTTATCCTGTCGCATCAATGTGCATGCTCATTTAGCATATTTTGACATCATCAATTCGATTTCATTTTGGACATCGTCAATCCTAATCAGGGTTTTGTCCTATTTTCAATCTCGTCATTTTGTGATTGATTTGTCATCAATCGTTGTCGTTTTCAATCTTGTCGTCTTGCGATCAATTTGTCATCAATCGTCATCTTTCTCAATCATGTCAATTTGGATCAATTTGTCATTGTTCCTCGGCGCATTTATCAATCAAATCATTTATCAATTCAAAATCATGATCGAATTGACATCAAATCAATCTTACATCAAGACCTAATTTTTGTCCTTGCATTTCTAATTTATCTTCTAGGGTTTTATGATTTATTCATTTAACCTTGTTTGTCATTTTCTCTCCATTTTCCCTCTAGGTTAAATAATTTATTTATTTATCCTAACTCTTCTTGTCACAACTAAATGTTTATTTAATTGGCTAACTAATTCTTCCCTCTTTGTGAATTAATTAATAAATGAAAAAATTGTTAATTAATTCACTTAATTCCTAATTTCCTCATTTTCTAATCTTTCTAATTTCATCAATTTCCTCATGTTTCTAATTTTCCTAATTCCTAATTTCCTCATTTTATAATTTCCTAAATTCAATTTCCACCTAATTAATTTCTCTCTAGTTTCTCCCTATTTTTGTGCTTCGGTGGAAGCATGAATTTCTCGTGCGTCATACTTTTGGCATAGCAAGATGTCATAAGCTTCTAGTCCTCTAACCTTTGCATTGGCAATATGTCATAATTCATGACATAGAAGGTGTCATAACCTTCTTCCTTCAACTCAATTGTGCCATTTTTGAAATCAATTGCCTCTAATATCAATGTAATGCTAATCTTGTCTTTTCTCCAATTTGTCTATAAATTGGATGAGTTTCTTCAATCAAGGTCCCTACCTGGTCAAATCAATCACGCTTCTAGTATTCTTGCGCTATCGTCTTGTCTACTTGCTTTCACATCATGCTTATGCACTAGTAGGTGAGATCCATAAACAAAGCTATTTGAAGGAGAAAGAAGGACAATGGAGCCACATGAAGAATACATCTGCATTTGGTTTGCTTAGTTTTCAATCTTGCATGTCTTGTTTTCATGTCTTTATTGAGTGTTTTTAGGATTGATCATTGCATTTAAGCTTTCGTGATTGAGCTAGATTAATATCGATTTGCTTTGATGATTTCCAAATTCCTATCTACACATACAGTAATGATTTCAACCTGAAAGTGTTTATAGATGTTGACTGGGCTGGTAATGTGGACGACCGAAAGAGCACAACCGGTGGTGCGTTCTTTCTTGGTGGCAGACTAGTCTAATGGATGAGTAAGAAGCAGAGCTGTATCTCCCAGTCTACAGCAGAAGCGGAGTATGTTGTAGCATTTATGAACTGCACCCAGACAATCGGGATGAAGCATGTATTAAATGGCTTCAAAATTCCTGTATCTAAAACGGTAAGTATATTTTGTGACAACACAAGTGCGATTAACATCTCTAAGAATCCGGTTTTACATTCTAGAACCAAACACTTTGAGCTTAAGTATCATTTCTTAAGGGAAAAGGTTCAGAACAAAGAAGTTGTACTGGACCATGTTTCCAGTAAGGAGCAGTTAGCAGACATATTCACCAAGCCTCTACCAAAGGCTACCTTTACCTATTTGAGAGGTGAATTAGGGGTGCTACCCCTTCAAGAGGTGAACTAAAGGTGTGTGCTCCACATCAGTTATGACTTACATTGATATATCTTTTTCAAGATTGGTGTGATGAAGGATGCTACTCCTTAGGGGGAGTAGCATACTAGAACATAGATGTATCTGCCTTCACTTTGGCATTATTGTCAAAGAGGGAGAAGATGTGAAGCCGAAAAGATATATGCAACATTGGGGGAGAAGATGTGAAGCGGAGAGATATCTTTGTATATTGCCATCAATGCCAAAGGGGGAGATTGTTGGCATATGTACAGAGTATGATGATATGATGATATTGTATGTTGTCATTGATGTCAATATGTTGAAGAATGAACTGGTATATTGAAGCAAGCAACTTGCAAGAGAACCGGTATGATGTTGTGAACCGGTATATGTGAAAAAGTGAAGCGGTATGTTTGTCCAAGTGAACCGGTATGTTGGAATGTGAACCGATATATAGAATGTTTTGTATCAAGGTTTCATATGGTATGACTACCGGTTGGTAGTCTTAGCTTCAGGGTTTCTGGCTGAAGTATTCCAAGCCTATGTGATTCAATCGATGACATCGTGTAATGAGTTAGCATTGTAATGAAGAACAGATTATGTTGCCATGTCAACCTTGTGCGCATGAAGGATCTTGCATGAAGGAGATTGATCCTATCTACCTTGGGAATGTGTAAAGTCTTTGTAAATGGTGAAGAATGCGTGATGGGTTATCAGCCTCCAAGAAGTGATGAAGAACAAACGTTGGAGAACGTCTTGAGATCTGTTCAAGACTGTTGTAATCAATGCAATATGTTCAACGATAAGGATTGAACTGACTGAATTGCTTAACCTAAATGTTTAGGGTTTAGGGTTTATGTTACCGACCTATCTGTTTCCTATAAGTTCGATGATGATTTTCATGTTGATGTTGTTGGAAAATGTTGTGTGTGTATCTAAGTGCAGAGATATGTGATTCTTGCCAGACCAAATAAGAGAATAGATACCTGCAGAGTGTGATTGCAAAAGGAAAGAACTAAAGCGGATCTGCATTGGCATTGAAGTGTTGTTATCGGATCATTGTAATACCTGTTGACCTCTAACCACTTCAATAGTTGGAAAATCCCTTAACAGGGTAGCTTTAACCGGCTTGTTGTAAATCCTTTAACAGGGTGACTCAAAATCATTGAGTTCTTAAAATCCTCTAACAAGGTAACCTTTAACATGGTTTAACCCTTAACCGGGTATTTTAGCCATCCCTTAACCGGGTGGTCCCTAGCAGGATCAGTTCCTAACATAACCTATTGTAAAGTCTTTAACTGAACTAGGCTCCTAACAGAGTGGACTTCAAAAGGGTTCAAAGAACAGCTTGTGGGTATTCATCCCCACCGTGGTTTTTCCCAGTTGGGTTTCCACGTGAAAAATATGTGTATTATGTGTGATGCTTTTCATGTGATGCTTTGTTATTCTCTGTCAAGTGGTAAAGCATGTTAAATCAGTAAGTCTTTACATTTCTGTTGATGTGTTACTAGTGTATGCATATGGGTGAAGTGGAAATATGATGTCAGATTGTGTGGAAAGCCACGAGTTACCGGTTTATGTCTTTCACATTCTTACTGTGTTGAACCGGTAGTAATCTGGTTTAGACCGGTGCTATTGCTTGTCAGTCAAGTGCAATGTTCTTAGTCAAACCGGTTCAAGGAAAAGTGTTTTTGTTGGTACTGATTCACCCCCCCCTCTCAGTACCGGTTTGGTACTAACTGTTCATCATTGATTCATCATCACCATACATATCATTATCCTATAACATCGTTATCATCTTCTTTTTTTTACATTCTACCATTATCATTGTACATATCATTATCATATAACCTTATTATCATTATTACATCATTTATCATTTTCACATATTACCATCATCATCAAACTAATCATTACATTGCATTAACATATTGTACATCATTAAACACATCATTAACATTTCACATATTATTAACACCATCATACATAAAGAAAAATCATCTGCATTCTAAAATTGATACATGTGCATCCATCCATCCTCATGCAATATATCAAAACCATAAATTATCCATGTATGCATACATCATCGTGTATAAAATCATCATGAAAACAATCATCACAGAGCATAATAAAAACATATAAAATCCATCACATATCATACATATCAAATCAACAAAATCACATGCATCTTGCATACACAATAAATCATCATAAAAACATCTCATATCATTGCCACCAAAAAGGAGATCTCGTCATATATCTCTCATAAAAACATATATGAATCAGAGTACAATGATGTCAATAAAATTGGCTACCAAGAGCCATCCAAGTATCAATAAGTAACAATGTCCAAATATAAAAGACAAAATACTAATCAAGTGACACTCTCGCTGGATGTAGAAGGACCACCACCATCACCATCTCACCGAGGAGGACCCATAACACCCCCACTTCTTTAGCCTCTCTGCGGGCACTCTGATCTAGCCCTCTGCATCTGCGAATAACTCATAGCTCGCTGGCTGCTGGGCACTACCTGATCTAATAAACTTCACTAGTAGTTAATCCCACCCCTAGCTCGCTGCATCTCTCTCATCACATCCACGATAGGACCCTGTCCCTGTACCTTCTCTAGCATGTGGATCCTGTCCTGGGCCTGTCTCAATCTGTCCATGGCATCATCCCTCTCCCTTAAAACTACAATCAACTCAAGTCCCTATTTAAAAAACTGAACATCCCTCATAGCTATCTTTGCATCCATCTCATCTAACTATGCCTCTAGGGCACAAATCCGCTCCTCTATAGTGGTGAGTCGAGTCTATAGACGCACTATCATGACCTCACATAGATCTCCCTATCCTCTTCCACCCATCTCTACACCTGCTGCTCCTGCATCCCTGACCATCTTTGCACCTGCTACTCCCTCAACCTCCAATCCTTGATGTTGTTGCTAGTACTTATACAGGTGGAGCCTATAATCGTCGCACTGGGAAACCACCTTTTCCCCTTATGAAGCCCCTACCTCCTCCCCCACCCCCATCTCCTCCACCTCCCCCACCCCCACCTCCACCACCCCCCCCATCCCCATCCCCATCACCTCTACCTCCCCCACCTCCACCTCCACCACCTCCCCCAGCCCCACCTCCAAATCCTCCTCCCCCACCCCCATCTAATCTCCTCCTCTTCCTCCTTCCCTGTCTTGTTGCCCAGTCATCCTCAAAAGGTGGTACTGAATTTTCTTGATCTTAAATGCATGGAAAGGGATGTGCAACCAAGTACAGTGCATACTCCTCTAGGACCACCGCATCTGCAATCTCTTCTCTATAAGCCCATTGCCTCGACTCTAAACTCCAGAACTCTACTAAAGCTCGATCGTATGGCAATACGGGACCCCACTAATATCTCTCTCACACAACTCGAGCATACTCCCCTGATCCTCATGGCATCCCTTGGACCCGCCCAAACTGTCTCATAACGTGGCCTGACAGATGTCTCTCAATAATATAGGACGTGCACCGAATAAAAAATCGAGAAGAATATACAACTGGCATTGCCTCTGCATCGTCCTCCCATGGCTCTCAATATAAGTAAGGGTGCCAAACCACTGTGTTATCATTGTTTTGAAAATTGGGTATTCGTGTTCCATAATTGGCTAAATCTGCAAGGTTGTGTTTAACATTTCATGTTGCCTCTGAGTTTTGTGCCATAAGGGGTTTAGGGTTTTTGAATTTTGACCCTTCCTTTGTTCTAAAAGCCCTTGTGTTCTACTTTTGCATTACCTTTTTCCACTTAACCAGAAGGGTTGGTCTGTCATGAAAGGGTTCCCCCCTTTACGAATTGTCTTAGGCGGGTCTTTATTAAGTCTTTTATTTAGCTCCCTTTTCCTAAGTTTTCTTCTCCTTGTCGGGCTCCGTAAAGATCGTGTAAGTTCTAGTGGATCTAATGGTGCGCGTGGTCTCACAAAGGAAATATGCATGAGCTTTAAGCTTCGCAAAGTAGCGAAAATCTGGCGGGCCCCGAAAGTCAAGTGAATCTTCCGATTAAGGACCGTTCATCTTCAAGGAGATCTGATGGCCCGTGTTGTTTCGCTGGGCAAAAGAGCATGTATTTTATCCTCCGCGAAACAACGAAAGGATAGGTGGGTCCGGCAGGTAAGCAGTGTGTGGTATTACAGGCCAATCAACTTAGAGTTGATCCAACAGTGCGCGTGGATTCATAGAAGAAAGTGGTCCGAAGTTTACCTTTTGCGAAGCAGCGAAAAGGTGGCGAGCCCAGGTAAGATGGTCACAAAAGGGTTAATAGATGATCATCTCAGAAAAGATCTAACGACCCACGTTATTTCGCTGAGCGAAGTAACATGAAGTTTAGCTTTCGTGAAGTAGAGAAATGACATGGCAATCACATGGCAAATGACATGGTAGGACAAGTGGATCGCTTGGCTGAGGTAAAAGATGGCCTGTCAGATACACGTGGCTCCAAAGGATTGTTGAGGGCTCACTTTGATTTAACCAGCGATGGTGTTGAAACCCATGGTAAAATAGAACACGTGGCGGTCCTAAAGTGGAGCCCAATGGAGTTCTTTAGCGAATAGCTGACTGACATATAAGATTCATTTACCGGTGATAGAACAAAGCAGGTAGTTTTCATGTCAGGGGCCCACTTTAAAGGTTTAAGTGCGTTAAAGTTTGTACATCTCGAGATTGATCCAACAATGGGCACTTTTTTGCAGCTCAAATATGTGGGGTGGTTAGCCTTCGTGAAGCAGCAAAAACTGCTAGTAGTGATGGTCGTGCACGGTTAGTGAAATAGACTGGCGGTCACTGTAAGCAGTAAAGATCGAGCAGGTGGTAGTTGATCGGATGACCAACGTTGTTTCACGCAATTAAAGTACGCAAGGTTTACCTTTCATGAAGTAGCGAAATGAGGGTAGGGCTCGTTACTAATGTAGAATGTCCCGTGAAGTAAAGGACGTGCAAGTTTTTCCAGATCTAATGAACGTCATTGCTTCGCAATGAAAAGGTGCGCAAATTTTAACATCTGTGAAACAACTAAAGGAGAAACACATAGAAAATGTTATGATTTGTTGGAGCCATTTTTCGAATTCGGCTGCGAATTCAATTCTGAGCTGATTGCCAAAGCATGCGGTTTTAAATGCTTCAATTCATTACTTCATTGGCCTATTTAGTTTCACATCAATTGAATATCAACACCATTTTGATGAGTTTGTTGCAGAGGAGCTGGTGCAGAGTGAATTTCTTCAGGCAAGTAATAGGTTTTTGCGTCTTGCTTGCTAGTTACAGTTTGAAAATCGATATTACTTGTGCTTTCCTTATTAGAGTTTTGTTTAAGTCTTAATTGATATAATTGTATTACCGGGATGGCACCAAGAAGGGATTTCACAGGGAAGGTGAATTATTAGGATAGAAACATATGTGATGATTTCTTGGAACAATTGACTACGTCCACAAATGTTGGGGCCAAAATTAAAGAATTGGTAGCCCCCAATCTAAGAATCTTCCTGTGATTTGGACGAATCACGGACTGTTGACAGTGTTGGCATACTGAGACATGTACCTTCCACCTAGCGATGGAAGAGATGACTGTTACCCTAGAGGATGTGTGGCGAATACTGCATATCCTGATCTGAGGGGAGCTAGTGACCTATGATCAAGGACTAGGGACGGCAGCAGTGCAGACATTTTTTGCAGATGATGTATATATTGAGGATGGTTCGATAGCCTGGGAGGACATAGAAACAATATATGAGCCTTTACAAGAAGTGTTATCAGGGATGATCAGAGGTTTACTGTTCCCCGATCGACGTTCACATGGACTGGCTATTGATTGGGGCCAGGTGATTGAGCAGATGATGACTGAGGGGACCCGCTATGCCTGGGGACCATGTGTGCTAACACATTTGTACAGGGAGCTACACGAGGCAGTGTACCGGGAGATGAGATCTCTAGGAGTAGGAATCACATTACTACACATCTATGCTTGGGAGCACTTGCCCATCACACAACCAGTCTACTTGAGATTCAGGGCGATAGACCAACACTACGTATGCATGTATGGAGGGATGATGAGTCAGCCCCACCTGGGGAAGTTAGAGTTTTGGCACCGGGCTTTAGATGATTTAGATATAGTGATATGGAGGCCATATATCGAGTGTGAGCTCTGGGATGATGATGCAGAGGCCCTTCAATATGTATTTATGACACGGTTTTTCATTGGTCGCACATCCTACCTTGTAGAGAGACAGGTGCTAGGGAGGGTGATGAGAAAGTTTGGACGGAGGCAAGGATTGTCGAGGGGGTCAGGTGAGTATGCACGGGTTGTATGGGAGAGATTTTAGTGGGGACCAGTGTAACCATATGATCAAGCCCGGGCTGAGTTTTGGACCTTATAGGCTAGAACATGGTAGATGAGGCTAGAGATTGTGGATGCAGGGGTGACGGAGGAGTACACACAGTATCATACCGTGCATCTGATCTGATTCCATGCATTTTAGATCTGGCTAAGCTGATACCAGCTTTTGAGGATGAGAGAAGGTAGCGACGAGGGAGGAGAGGAGGTAGGGGTGGAGGAGGAGGAGGTGGTGCTGGTGGAGGAGGAGGAGATGGGGGAGAGGGAGGTGGTGGGGGAGGTTATGGTGGAGTAGGAGGAGGGGGAGGTAGTGGGGTGGGGGATTCAAGGGTGGAGGTAGATTTGGAGGTGGAGGAGGTGGAGGGGGTCGATTATAGTGGAGAGGTAGAGGTGGGCAGTCGTTGCGACTGTCATAGGGTCCTTTGATATAGGGTGTTGCTATAGCAGGATGGGGGGATGTTGGTGAGGGAGCAGAGGCGAGGGAGATGGGAGAGGAAGCCACAGGTGGAGGAGAGGATCCTATGGAGATGGGAGAGGGATCCACAGGTGGAGGAGGGGGAGACTTGTGGGAGCACATGATAGTATATTTTCATAATTGACTTACAGCAGCCGAGGCACAGCTAGAGGATAGGGATGCAAAGATTGCAGATATGGACGTTCATTTGTTTGCACGGGAGTCAGAGTTGACAGTAGTGAGGCTAGAGCGGGATGATGCAGTTGATAGGGTGATCCAGCTGTAGGATAGAGTTTGGGTTTTGGAGGGAGCACAGGGATAAGGTCCAATGAAGGTGGTATTTAGTGCGATGCAGCGGGCAGGGGGAGATATTGACTACTAGTGAGGATTATATGAGCAGGTTGTGTCGATTAGCCAACGAGCTATGAGCTACTCTCATATGCGGAGGGTGAGGTCAGAGCGGTCACAGAGGGTACAAAATAGTGGGGGTGTTATGGGTCCTCTGCGGTGAGATAGTGCGGGTGGAGAAGGGGGGGTGGTGGTGCAGCATCTAGCTAGAGTGCTATTTGAGAGTTATTTATGTTGGAAATATGCCTCGAATTATCCTAACCAATGTTCGGGTTGATCGAAGTAACCTATCTCATCAGAACAACTATCGTTTTGACTCTTGAAAATGGACCGATGGAATCCTCTTCTTGTGATTGGCTATCGGGTGAGCAAGTTGAGTAGATCTAACGGTCGAGTGAAAAGATCCAACGGTTGTCGCTATACTGCGATGGGAAACTACTCGTTGGAATATCCCTCGCGACATGATGACTAAGTTATGGGTCTCGACAAGAGAGTACTCAAGCGAAGTTAACTGGTGCAAAAGTCCAGGATGATCAGATGGTGATCAAGGTTGATCCAATGGTGATCACTAGGTCGCGATGGGAAACTGCTCGTTGGAATATTCCTCGCGACATGGCGACCTAGTGCTAGGACCCAATAGGTGAACGACTTAGGCGAGTTAAAGGCCGAGCAGATTGTAGATGATCGGATGGTGATCGCACAAGATCCGACGGTGGTCGCTAGGTCATGATGGGAAATTGCTCGTTAGAATATCCATCACGACCTAGTGACAAAGAAGAATTTTGCGCGGATAGTGAGGTCATGCTAAGATGTTAGAGCAGGGACCCGTAACCAATCAGGGGGTGCCATGTGGTGGAGCGCAGAGGGAAATATCAGACGTTCAGGATAGCTGATTGTTTGTCTTCTTGATACCCGATGGAATCGCCTTCGGCGATCGGGTTGATGTCACCTGGACTGAAGACTAGTAGGCAGACACTTGGAATGTTTTTGTCGGTGTATTTGAATACAAATCGACCCATCTTCTAGATGAATGTGAGATAATATGTTTTCCCTGTATTCATGAATGAACAGGCTGTTATTGGATGGTTATGCTCCAAGACCGATTGGTTTGGCAGATGGCGGTTGCCAGAGATGTAACCGATGAGCAGATGGGTGTGCATAAATATTATGGTGGTAGCCGAAGAAAAAAGATGGAAGTTGTAGAAGCTAAGTCGAGATGTCTGCGTGTTGTGTGAACAAAGTCCATAAAAGAGGATCTGAGTACTTTATTGTAACCATGTTGTTTACTGAATAAAGGGATCTCTTTTTGGTGGTGGGTTTTTTACCCGTCATTTATCAGCCAACCATAGATCCTAGATCCTTTTGGTTTGTTTGCGGCTTGAACCAGCCGACGATCGCCTAAAATATTATTATTATTATTCACTAAGAATGTCGAGGGGGAAGGGTTTTCCCATGTATATCTGATGTCTTTCTTTGTTTCTATTATGTCTGGTTAATCTTAATCTTTTGGTTCTGTTTTATCTTAATGTATTGCAAACTGAAATTAAAATACTTTCTTGCTTTCAAATCCCCTTAGAATTGACGTTAGGAGAGCGTTTTCAGCGCACTGCTTTCCTTACAAGTGGTATACGAGCCATTTAGTTGTGTTATCCTTGTCGGGTAGGGTTGTTTGGTGTCAATTCAGTTTTTAGTGGGAGTCTGGCAGAGTATTTTGTTTGCAGATTGAGATGGTGAACAACTATGGACGAGTGGAGATTGAGAAGTTCAACGGTTCAAACTTTGAGTTGTGGAAGCTCAAGATGGAAGATTTGCTAGTTGATCAAGATCTGTGGCTTGTTGTGTCTGGACAAAAATCTTCAGGCAAGAGGCAAGAAGACTAGGATCTTGCAAATAGAAAAACTAGAGGATTGATCAGACTCTGTTTGGCAGACTCTGTTCTATTAAATGTTCATGAGGAAAAGATTGCACATTTTCTGTGGAAGAAACTTGGAGATATTTATCAAGCAAAAATCTCTAGTAAACAAGTTGTTCCTAAGGAAGAATGTGTATTCCTTGAAGATGGATGAGGGTACATCTGTTGAAAATCATCTGAATGTTTTCAACATGATGGTTGCTCAACCAACCTCCATGGGAGTCAATGTATGCTTATGTTGTGTTCTCTGCCTAACACATGGGATCATCTGGTAATGGCCATTGGGAATACAACAACCACTTTCAAGATAGAAGAAGTGGTTGCTTCGTTGCTATCAGAAGAAACATGAAGGAAATCTTCTAAGATGGTCAAGGAGGCCCTTGCTGTTCGTGGCAAGACAGAGGACAAGAATTCTAAATCCAAGTCAGAGGAAAGTTCCGCTCCTGGAAAGAAGTCCAAAGCAAAGTGTTGGAACTGTGGGCAGGTTGGTCACATCTAGAAGGATTGCAAAGTGAAGAAGAAGAAAGAAAACAAGAGTTCTTCAGATTCTGGGTCCTCACAGAATGAGGATGGAGATGCCTTCTGAGCCACTTTGGAAAGTCAGACATCTATTGATGTCTGGTTCAATCTTCATGAAGAAGATGTTTATCATGATGTCATGAAAGACTAGGTTCCATGGGTCTTTGGCAGTGATGCTTACTCATCATTTGATGGTGGATGATCTTCATGTGACTGAAGATGCTAACAACTTGAGGATTCATAAGTCCTTGGTCGAGATGTTGTTTATGTCATATTTTGACATGTTTTCCTTAGTTAGGATGTGCTATATTATGTCTGGGTACACTCTTGAGATGCATTTAGAGTTTTGGCATAATATGGTTATGTTCATACATAGCATGAAATCTCTTTGGAAGAGATGTTTTAGATCATGTTTGTCATGTTTATATTCTTGATTCTGCAGTTGGAAGTTTGACAATTATCTAGTTTTTGTTTCTGTATTTTGAGTACATTGATCATATTGTTTGATACTTCATGATAATGTGGTTATGCATTTGGAGGTTGGCATGTGTTGATCAGTTAGAGGTGCTCATGGATACATGGAACTAGTAGATGATGCTATCTTTCTCTTGTGGCTAGAGATGTATGTGTTGGGATGATTAATAGGTTCAACTGAGATGCATTCATCTATTATAACACAGTTGACATTTTAGAGGTGGGTGTAGAAGGGCATGATATAGGGTGTTGTGAAGACTTGCTTGCAGGTTCTTTGTTTCCAGTTAGTATTGAGAAAGCTCTTGGTACAAAGATTATTTCACTTCTATGAGATGTTGTAAATGGTTGACATTACTTGTGCAGTGGGAGATCCTTGGTGTGTATTGCATGTGGAGCTTGAGTTTGTGAGTAACAGGTTGTACATGTTAATGATCTCTTAAGGGTATATGTAGTTGGATGTGCTAGCACTTGTTGTGGGTGCTATTCTAGCTATGCCTGTAATAAATGTTTGTACATTCGGTTAGTTTTTGGATCATGAGTTTTGTGTGCTCGAGAGATAGAGTTGTAATTTTCTTAGTAGATAGCTTCTATGTATGTCATGTGGTAGTGGCATGGTAGAAGGTGGAAGTATATTCATGAAAGAGATGAGACTGCTTTGCATAGGTGCACATGTTAATTTCTTTTTCCTGATGGTTTCTGATTGAGTGGTATATCTGTTAGGATTCCCACAGATACTGAAAACATTTAAAACATGTAGAGCATATTAATACTGTGTACCGGTAAACAAAAAGTAATGCAATAAACAGAGACAAAAGAAGCCACATGAAAAACACACCATAACACAATATTTTAATGAGGAAACTCGGTGTGGGAAAAACCTCAGTGGGATTTGTGACCCACAATATTCACTTACTGGCCAATAAGAGAATATTACTGCTACAAGAGGGGCCTGCACATGCAGGAAGGCCAAGTGCCTAGAGCTCACTGCTCAAATACAAAATAGGAAGTCTCACTGACTTACAAAATGGATTATATAAATCCAGTGTCTTGTATTGCTTCAAAATAGCATCTGTAATGCCAGATCCAGTACCGGTTTTTGCTCTGCTTCTTACATAAACCCTTAACCTATAATTCGCACAATAGGTCTGCCTTATTTTGCCTAATTACATTCCTCTATCTCTCATTGAAATTTTCTACAATTATCTCTCTTATATAAGAGTCATTTTACAACTTGCCAAGTCGGCTTACAATGATTTTACAATAATAAACAAAATATATTAACAACAAAATTCCTATCGGCTTCTGTGTCGGTATGCTTCCTTTCACTACTGGTGCCGGTAGTCTGAGTGCCGGTGTAGAATCTAACTTTGCTAGTGCCGATGGAATGCCTTGCCAGTGTCATAGGATTGTAGGGTTGCTATCAATGACAAAACCTTCAATCACCTACAATGTCCCATTGGAGTGTGCATATGCCAAGAATCTCCCCCTTTGGCATTGATGGCAACACTCATGAGAAAATTCCAAAACTTATAATTGTGTACCAAAAATATGTGAGTTCCCCCTGAGCAGATAAGTCTTTTACTGATTATTTTCTCATACTACTACTCCCCCTTTGGCATCAATGACAAAGGTTGTCAAAGTGTCAATAGAGTTGTATTTTTCTGTCTCAATCTTGTAACTGGGTGGTTACAATTTGAAAAAGATCTGCCAAAACCAAATTTATGCTTTCCAAAAACTTTTTACTATCTTTTATTGTTGCCTCTATTCTTTGAACTGTATCGGTGAGGTGTTGCATATGCTCTGCTGGTGTTTTCTATCCTTGTACTAGTGCTTCAAATATTTCCTTCCTCAGGGATGCTAGATGGTCCAGTCTTGGACTTAGTCTTAATCTCAAATTCTTAGCCTTGTTTATTATTCTCTCCATTCCTCTCTCCATCTTTAGTAACTCTTCCTCAAAACCTGTTACCTTTTGCTCAAAAACTGATAATGTATCAGATGAATAAACAAAATTGTCAGCAAGTTTATTAATTTCCTCTTGTATCTTGCTCATTTTCTTGTCTATGTCAATTGTTAAAAAGTTTGTCTTACAAGTATCTTTGTACAAAGTTTTGAACTCCTTGAGTGTGTTGCACAGTTCCGGTAGAAGTGTGTCAAACTCCCTTGAACACTTCTTTATTTCTTCCTCAAAGAATTTCTATTTTTCCTTTTCTAACCTCTCTTTGAATGCTTCCTCCTTTATTTGTTCAACTGTCACTGTGTTGTCAGTAATATACTTAGACAAAGTGTCAATTTGACTCAAAGAATCCTTATTATCTACATTGCATTTTGGAGCTATCATCTTCAAAACTGGAACTGTGTCATCTATAGCTTTATATGCTTGTAAACTGCAATCTGTAATTTTCTTTATAGAATCTCAAAGAACTTCAATTACATTTGTTGATTTAGATCCTTCAGTTGAAGAGCTAACATTCTGAATTCCGTCGGTGGGAGAAATATCCTTGCTTGTAGTGACCTCCAGTAGGTCAGTATGTGTTTCCATTTCTATAAGCAAAGGTTTTTGTTGTTCTCCTGTTGCCGGTGGCACTGTTTCCATATGAACCTGTTGTTGTTCCAGAGCATGTTGCTCTGCTTGTCTCTCTTTTTGTTGATCTGTTGGAGTCTTTGTTTTCCCATCTGTCGGTTTTCCTGCAGTGTTGTCAATGTTGTTAGCTACCGGTGGCTCACTAGCCATATCTATGTTACCAGTTGTGTCCTTGTCTATCATAATGTTGACCTTTTGAGTATCAACATCAACTGTGTATAAGACCTTAGAATTAGGATTTGTATCCTCTATATCCATACTCTCATCTATCAGTTGATCTTTAGTTGTTGTTACCAGTGGAGTAACTAGAGGTAGTGGGGATAAATTCTCTTTTATTTTATGCTCGGAGGACCACCAACCTTGCCTTTACCTTTATCCTTGTCTTTATGATATACTTTTATTGGCTTAGGGTTCCTATACTCTTCCTGTTTTTCCTTCTCAACAAGGAATATATCCCATGCATTTTCAGTTTCTTCTGCAACCTCATTTACTCTTCCAACCATTAGTGCAATATGCCGGTGTGCAGTAGAAAATACTGACCGGTTAGCCTCTACAATTAGATCATCTATTTCTTTCGAAGAGTTAATTGGGTAGACAACAAGTAATTTTTCAATTTTCATTTTCTTGTCAAGCTCTATAATAGACTGTCTTCTTGCTTCCAGTCTCTTGAATAGTTCATCTGGTACTTCATCTACAATTTGCATCAATAACTTCTTGTAGATGTCCAAGTGTAAGGTAACACTGTTTTCAACCTTTTCTTTATCATCAACTGATAGTGAGTCATATAGTTTGTTGATGTTTTTCAACTGTCCTTCCTCTGTTATTTCATCTAGTAGTTTGTCAATCAGAGAAATATTTTGTTGAGTCCTTTTCTTTGGTGTCAAATATTTCTTCTTGATCGGGAGCCTCACTGCCTATTTTGTTTGCCTGGTTCTTCTAGGTGAAGGTGTGGATACTGGTGAAGGTTGTCTTTTCCTCACAACTCTTTTGAATTTAGCTGGCATGTCACTCTTTGAAGAAGTTGCTACCGGTGAAAGGTGAGTTTTTGGTTGTTGATCCTGTAACTCATCTTCAGTGATACCGGTTTGTTTTAGTACATCTTCTTTAATAGCCTTAGCCTACCTTGAACCTCTCCTCATTGTTGCTTCTACTTTCTTCACTCTCTTCTTAGATTGAATTTGGCTTTCAATGGTCTCAACACTACCAAATACCTCTTCCTTAGGTTGATTGGGTGCTTCTAGAAGGGCTTTTGCATATTTTTCAATGATGTGATCATCGGTCTCATAACCCATCTCAGTAACCCAAATTGTTCTTGGGATAATTGCTTCCATCCAGATCTCATCCTTTTTAATCACAAAACATATATCATCTTTGTATTTGTTTACAGTTTTTTGTGACAGTCTGACTCTTTTGTTCATTCTGGCCTTTAGTGCTTGAAAATACTCATCAATCTTTTTTTGTTTGCTTTCACCCATGTTGTTGAACAAGTCTGATAACTGTTTCCCTACCGGTATGTCAAATCCAAGGTTCTTGATACCTATACCTGGCACCTATTTGGTTATGTGTAGCATTAAGCATACAAGTAAGTTGCCAAATTTAAATGTTCCTTTCTTATCTTTCTTGATCTTCTTTAAATTGTCAATTAATTCATCCTTTAACCATTCGCATACATCAATTTTCACATTCTCATTTATCATATCATGTGCACTTTTTATGCATAAACTGGAGACTGAGTTAAGTTTCTTTGCATGTGTTGTTTTGTAACCTAGAATCATGCTAATGAATCTTACATTTATGTTGGTTACATCATTGACCCTTAAGGACCTTTTGTCAGATGTTGCACCTGTTAGGTTCATTACCAGGTCATTTGAGACCTTCTTTGTTTTGTCTGGTCTGTTACCAGTGGAAGGTAACCCTGTTACAGCTTTCACAGCTTCCTTGGTAATTTTATGAATTGAATCTAGCCAAAAGAATTCACCATGAACCTTGCTCAATACTACCCTTATCACTTCCTTGGGGAATTCCAGAATGTAGAGAATTTCTATGAATCCTAGGGTTTCAACAATTTTGTGTTCAGGTTTTACATTTTTGGAGTCATCACATATGACAGTCTTGTACATGTTTTTGACTTCCTCATCACCTAATTCTTCTATATGGCAATGGATATACATTCTAGGGTCTTCTGCAAAAACAACTCCTTTGGGAATTTGGGAAAATGCACCAACATTATCATCCTTTTTAGCTATCTCGGGAACTAACTGAAATACGGGCCTAGGGCATTTTATTACCTCGACTACAGTGGGGTTTGCTATGAATTCAGGTACAGAAGAGGATGCCATGATTATAAATACCTTTTTCTGCCTTTGAAAAGATTGATTGTTGAAATGCTTTGCCTCTTTGCTTGAAATGCCTTAGCTCTAGAAATTTTACGCTCTTCGAATGTTTGAATGCTCATTGAAGTGAAATGGAGCCAAAAACATTAATTTATAATGTCAATCTGCCAACTACCACATTTAATGCTTGTCGGTTAAGTAATCACTTAACATAACTGCTGGTATAGAAGTAATTTCAACTTCTTACCATCAACCGAGGGAATAATAGCATATGTCTCATTGATTGCCAAACCCTCAAAGAAATTTCTTCCATTTGATGAAGAGACTCCTGCCGGTGAAGTGTTACTCTGTTCTATTGGTGGAGTGTTGCTTGGTTCTACCGGTGGAGGAGTATTCCCAACACCTTTTAGTTCTGATTTCCTAATCCATTGTTTTGAGAATTCTTGCTTAACTTCTTCAACTTTTTCTTTTCCTTTCAAACTAGGACCTTTGTTGTCTACCAGTGAGGACTTGCTTCTAAAAAATTTAGCAATATGCCCAATTTTGTTACATGCATAACAAGTCACATTGTTTCTCTGAATAGCCTTTCCATAACCTATGTCGGTTTGTGTTCTGCATTGATTAGATAAGTGTCCAAATCTTCCACAAACATAACATCTCACATTCATTCTGCAATTCTTAGAGTTATGGCCAGCTTTGTTGCATTTTGAACATTGACCGGTGGGTGCATTAGTATTCTGATAGTTTCTAGATCTACATTCATTTGCTCTATGACCATACTTGTTACAATTAAAGCATTTGCCATTTAATTTATAAGTAGTAGGTTGTCTTACCGGTTTTCTATGATCCTGTGTGTTTGCAGAACCGAAGCTTTCACCAACTTCAAAGCCAATTCCTCAAGTGTCACCTTTAGGTTTTTGATTCTTCAGCAAGTTACCAAGTTCTTCTGAGCTTTTCTTGAATTTCTCTTTATGTTGATTTGCAGTATCTAGTTCTCTTTCTAAGACTTCTTTCTGCCTCATCAGTTCATTTGAGTCATTCTGTGTGTGCATGAGATCTGTCTTCAACAAATCATTTTCATAGCTAAGTCTCGTGTTCTCATTTGCAGCATCACTTAGTCTTCTACTCAAATCTTCTTCATTCTTTTTTCTATCTTCAATTTCTTTACAAAATCTCATAGTCATATCCTGCATCTCATTCTTTGTTGTCATTTTCGCTTGCTTCAGCTTGTTTATCATATCATTAAGAGTTTCTTTTTCATCATTCTCATTTTGCATCTTTTCACAAAGTTCTCTTCTCTTGTTCCTTGAAATAGTAAGATTTTCTTGAAGTGCTTGAATGATATCCTGAGTAGCTTTTAGATCATCTTCAAGTTTGATATTTTTCAATTTTTCTACATCATAGTTTGAGAAAGCTCCTTCAAGTGGCTTCATCAAGTTTTCCATCTCTACCAGTGTCAAAATCTTCCTCAAGCTATTAGGCTTCTGAAAATAGAGGACCAAGCTCTGATACCAATTGTTAGGATTCCCACAGATACTGAGAGGGGGGGGGGGGTGAATCACTATCTAACCGGTTATAAGATTTTCTTAACTTAAAACATGTAGAGCATATTAATATTGTGTATCGGTAAACAGAAAGTAATGCAATAAACAAAGACAAAAGTAGCCACATGAAAAACACACCATAACACAATATTTTAAAGAGGAAACCCGGTGTGGGAAAAACCTTGGTGGGATTTGTGACCCACAATATTCGCTTACTGGCCAATAAGAGAATATTAGTGCTACAAGAGGGGCCTGCACATGCAGGAAGGCCAAGTGCCTAGAGCTCACTGCTCAAATACAAAATAGGAAGTCTAACTAACTTACAAAATGGATTATATAAATCTTGTGTCTTGTACTGCTTCAAAATAGCATCTATAATGCCAGATCTAGTACCGGTTTCTGCTCTGCTTCTTACATAAACCCTTAACCTATAATTCGCATAATAGGTATGCCTTATTTTGCCTAATTACATTCCTCATTCCTCTATCTCTCATTGAAATGTTCTACAATGATCTCTCTTATATAAGAGTCATTTTACAGCTTGCCAAGTTGGCTTACAATGATTTTACAATAATAAACAAAATATATTAACAACAAAATTCCTATCGGCTTCTGTGTCGGTATGCTTCCTTTCACTGCCGATGCCGGTGGTCTGAGTGCCGGTGTAGAATCTAACTTTGCTAGTGTCAGTGGAATGCCTTGTCGGTGTCATAGGATTGTAGGGTTGCCATCAATGACAAAACCTTCAATCACCTACAATGTCTCATTGGAGTGTGCATATGCCAACAATATCAACATTGATGGGTTTTAGAGTCCATGGTTCTCAGTGTAACCTGTAAGTGTTCGACATCGTAGACAGGTCCAATAAATTCATCGGCAAGTGGGAGATTGTTGGAAATATGCCTTGAATTATCCTGACCAGTGTTCGGGTTGATCGGAGTGACCTATCCCATTAGAACAGTTGTTGGTTTGACTCTTGAAAATGGACCAATGGAATCCTCTTCTTGTGATTGGCTATCGAGTGAGCGAGTTGAGTAGATCTGACGGTCGGGCGAAAAGATCCAACGATTGTCACTATACCGCAATGGGAAACTGCTCGTTGGAATATCCCTTGCGACATGGCGACTAAGTGATGGGTCCTGACAAGAGAGCACTCGAGCGAAGTTAACTGGTGAGAAAGTCCAGGATGGTCGGATGATGATCAAGTTTGAGCCAACGGTGATCACTAGGTCACGATGGGAAACTGCTCGTTGGAATATCCCTCACGACATGATGACCAAGTATTGCGACCCAGCAAGTGAATGACTTAGGCAAGTTAAAGGTCGAGCAGCTTGCAGACATTCGGATGACGATTGTAGAAGATACGACGGTGGTCGCTAGGTCAAGATGGGAAATTGCTTGTTAGAATATCCATAGCGACCCAGCGACAAAGAAGAATTCTGGGTGGATAGTGAGGTCATGCTAAGATGTCAGAGAAGGGACCCGAAACCAATCAAGGGGTGCCACGTGGCAGAGCACAGAGAGAAATATTGAACGTTCGGGATAGCTGATTATTTGTCTTCCCGATACCCGATGGAATCGCCTTCGGCGATCGGGTTGATGTCTCCTGGACCGAACACTAGTAGGCAGACACTTGGAATATTTCTATCGATGTATTTGAATATGAACTGACCTATCTTCCAGATGAATGTGGGATAATATGTTTTCCATGAATTCATGAATGAACAGGCTGTTACTGGATGGGTATTCTCCAAGGTTGATTGGTTTGGCAGATGGCGGTTGCCAAAGATGTAACCGATGAGCAGATGGGTGTGTATAAATATTGTGGTGGTAGCTGAAGAGAAAAGATGGAAGTTGTAGAAGCTAGGACGAGATGTCTGCATGTTGTGTGAATAGAGTTATGAGAACAGAGTCCATAAAAGAGGATCTAAGTACTTTATTGTAACCGTGTTGTTTACTGAATAAAGGGATCTTTTTTTGGTGGTGGGTTTTTTACCTGTAAGGGTTTTCCCACGTATATCTGATGTCTTTCTCTGGTGCAATTCTATCTGGTTAATCTTAATCTTCTGTCTATGTTTTTTCTTAATGTATTGCAAACTAAAATTAAAATACTTCCTTGCTTGCAAATCCCCTTAGAATTGATGTTAGGAGAGCATTTTCCGTGCACTGCTTTCCTTACAGTTTATGCATTGGTTACTTTATTATTTTGGACTGTACTCTGGATGGCTCTTGGCAACCGATATATTTTTGACATCATTGTACTTCGATATATGTATGCTTTTGCGAGATGATATATGATGTGATATATGAGGAGATTTTGTGCTTTGATGATATGCATATATATGATGATATGTATGGTTTTATGCAGGATGATGATTATGATTGATGCTTAGATTTATGCTATGGGTGATGTTCTTTCTATATGTTCATGATGATGATATGACTTCTATATGCATGTTATGGATGTGGTGCTAACATGTGGATGCAGGTTGGTAGATGTATGATGCTTTGTTGTAATGCTTTATGAATGTGATGCAATGATAACTATGTATGCGTAATGATGAGTGAATGATGATGATGATTATGGGATAGATAATACTTGTTTATGTTGATGATATGATGATATGAGTAAATAATGTATGTTGTTTAAGATGAATCTAAATGAATGCATTTTAAATGGATCAACAAATGTTGATACAACTGTTTATGGATGAATCTAAATGAATGCACTTTAAAATGGATAAACAAATGTGTATACAAATGTCTATGCATGAATCTGCACTTAAAATGGATAAACAAACGTTGAGACAAATGTTTATGTATGAATGCACTTAAATAAATGCATCTAAATGATGTGATGTTTTGTGAGATGTATAAAAATGAATCTAAAATGACTTAAAATGATTCAAAACACAACTAAGTGATAAATGAAAGTGAAATGACTGTGCAAATAAATGTAACTACGGGATAAATAATAACTACACCTTAATGCAATTAAAATGATAATGAATAACTGCACCTTAATGCAATTAACATGATAATGAATAACTGCACCTTAATGCAATTAAAAGGATAATGAATAACTGCACCTTAATGCAATTTAAAGGATAATGAAAGAAATGCATAATGAATGTCGTTAAAATGAATGCACTATATGGATGAATGAATGTTCTTGATAACAAAATGCACTTAAATGAAATTCAAGTAAATGATAATAAATGAACATGATGTGTTAAATGCCTCAATGGGATGAACAAATTAATGCACTTAAATAAATATCTAAATGAATCTAAATGCATGTAAATGATAATCAATTGAATGTATGTAATGTAACTAAATGATAATGCCATACCATAATGATATATGAATGCACGTTGGTGAGTTTTTTCAGATGTGGAATGCAAATGTGAGATGATGTATCAGAGAACTCCGTCATGATGTTGTACCCGAGACAAGCTGTATTAGGTGCTTTCTCATATAAGCCTGCATTACTTGCATGTAAACAATTGATACGAATAATGAATGAGAAAATGGATGGGTGATATGCAACAAAATGCAATATATACAAATGAGATGAAATGACATTCCATAGAGTATTCATAGTGCTTTATTTTACTCATCGAGCATGGTAGTATCATTCTTGGCTGAGGTAGTAGGAACCAAGTTGGAGCATTGTACCCATAAGAAAGCATTTATAGACAAGAAAAAGTGACCCTCCATTTTGGTTCATGTGCAGATGGTCGAGGTATACGCTGTGGTCAGTAGGCCATGGTGATCTATGACTAGGTTTTGCATAAGATCACGTAGTTTAGTGAACTTCCCACGTAGACACCATTAGTACATGCCCCAAAACTGTTGGCTTGATGATGATTGTAATGTATTAATCATTTGTTGTCATTGATGAAACACTCTCACACACACATATTATTATATTCACTACCGGTGTAACTTCAATTGTTTACTTTGTCAACCGGTATGTTAGAGGTTATACTTAGTGGTTTATCTCTAACCAGTACTTTGTGTCAACTGGTATGTGCATAAGAGACAATCTATGGTTATACTTAGTCAGCATCGAGATGAAGATCAAGATGGAGATCAAGCGGAGATTCAAGGACAACGGTTCATATGTTTTACTCAAACCGGTATTTGATTGATCCAACCGGTATTTGGTAATTTTGTGATGAGTTACCACATTTCGTGATGAGTTACTAGCACCGACTGCTTGGCAGTAATTTTTGTGATGTATTATGTTCACTTGTCCAGATATAGTGCACCTAGGAAATTGTGTTATGATTTCTTAAGGCCGACATGAAATCATAAGGTCTATATATTAACATCGCAATGAATTATTTGATATAGTGAAAAGTGTTATGTTATGTGCGAAAGGAAAAAGAGTTAAGTTGCAGAGTATGCATAAGAGAAGTGTTGAAAATGCTTAGAAGGATCTAATCAAGAAAGTATTGTGCTACTCAGAACGAATCAAACCATTCTTGTTGTATTCTAACCATTACAACAGAATCGAATCCCTTAACCGAGTAAGCTCTAATAAGCTTCAATGTATAAATCCTTTAACAGGGTGATTCATTAGTTTGGATTCAGAAATCCTCCACCAAGGTTACTCCTAACAGGGTACTACCTTTAACAGGGTATAAGCTTTTAATCAAACTTTGGGATCTCTAACAAGATTCACTCCTATCAGAGCACTTTGTAGACCTTAACCGGTCACTTATCTATTACTGCAGATAGTTAACTTGTGAGTTCCATCTCACCGTGGTTTTTACCTATTTGGGTTTTCCACGTACAAACACTTGTGTTATGGTGGATGCTTTACTTTTTGTGGATGTTGTTATATCATTTTGGATTGCATGCATTGTGTTTAAAAGCTTTGTTAAGTTCATCTATCGATTAGTGTTTAAAGTAGTTTTATTTTTGGTGTCACTAATTCACCCCCCCCCCCCTCGGTGCTTTTCAAGTCCATCAAGAACTTCATTGGAACAATCCGTAGACAGCAAAACAAAATGATATTTAGGAACCATCTCGGCTACTCTAATCACTTGTGGATATCCTAGAGTAGCATATGAGCCTGATATTAATGAATAAATAACTAACAAACCGACCAAGTACTTGATAGCTTAAACATAATTTTCTTGTCAAAGAAAATGTTACCATGTCTTTGTTTTTGTAAGGAAGGATGCATCCTTGTCAAGATAGTTGTGTGTATCTGTTTTGATTGGTTGGTTGATTTGATAAGTGATCATTATGTAGGTAGCTCAAAATGTTTGTTTGGTGTTTGTTGCGATGTGTATGTACAAAGTATTTTATGCGTTGCCATGTTTTGTTGATTGATTTTTGATGTTTTTGACACGTTTTTTGGATTTTGTGAGTGTTTTTTAATGTTCTTGGTATTTTATGTTCTTATGAATGTTTTTGGTATTATTTCCAACCAATGTTGAATGAAGAACTCAATGAATCACCAGTAATGTAGAATCCACTTCAATCAATAGGTTTAAGAGTATTACCCCCAGTTTAGACATCACTTATGAAAAGCAGGATGCAAGACACATGAAATACTAACCCGAATTGTAGATCAATAACAAGCCATGGCTTAAATGATGGATAAATAGATGCAATGGATGTGATCGCAACAAGTTTGAAAAGATAATGGAGCCATAGCTTTTACGAGTGGCACCTGTTTGCCAAGTTTTCACCACCGTACTTACCCAAGGTGCCACCGTAGTGGTTTTCACCGTTTGAATGCATGATTTTTCTTTACTATTTTTTTTTTTTTTTGTATTTTCTTCAGGATATTTTTTTGAATGTTTTTGTGGTTTTTTTGTTTTTTTGTTTATATGTGATGGAGCCTGATGCTTTGTATAGCTTATGTATCAAACCGTTTGAGGTGCATGTTGCTAATCGAATCTACAAGCGGTTCTCCTTCTGAAGTTGCCAACTGATATGCCCTAGACCCAAATACAATAGTGATAACATATGGACCCAGCCATTTTTATTCAAAACATGCCCTGATGTTCTCAATTTGGTTGGTTACGAGCATTTTCTCTGAGAAAAAGATCGCCTACCTCAAATGTATGAGGTTTAACCCAATGATTATAGCTTTTTCTCATTCGTTGTTGATAGGCCTTGAGGTGGTTGTATGCAGCTTGTCACCTTTCATCAAGTAGTTCCAAGTCTTGAAGATGTGAGACTTGGTATGCTTCATCATCTATCAAATTGTGCAAGGAAACCCATAAAGATGGTATCTCAACCTCAATAGGAAGGATGGCTTCTAGTCCATAGACCAGTGAGTAGGGAGTTGCACCTGTAGGGGTTCGAATGCTAGTTCGATACGCCCATAGTGCTGGATTTAATTGAATGTGCCAATGATGGTCAGCATCATTGACCGTCTTCTTGAGGATTCTCAATATATTCTTGTTTGATGCTTCAGCTTGACCATTACCTTATGGGTAATAGGGGTGGAAAAGCAGTGTTGGATGTGAAACTTTTTACAAAGCTCATAGACATCCTGATTTTTTAAAGGAAGCCTGTTATCTATGATGATGGACATGGGTATACCATATCGATAGATGATGTAATTAAGGATGAATGAGGCAATCTGCTTTCCGGTGACTTGGGTAAGTGGAACAACTTCGATCCACTTTGTAAAGTATTCGGTGGCGGTAATGATAAATTTGTGCCCATTGGATGAATTTTACACACAAGGTCAAGTCCCCATTGACAAAAGGGCCATGGTATTGTGATTAGTTGTAATTCTTGTGCTGGTGCATGTATCAGGTCTCTGTGAACTTGGCACTTCTTTCATTTTCAGACAAAATAGTAGGCGTCTTTGTCCATGGATGATCAATAGTATCCAGTGCGCATGATTTTC
This sequence comes from Cryptomeria japonica, assembly GCF_030272615.1. Classification (NCBI taxonomy): domain Eukaryota; kingdom Viridiplantae; phylum Streptophyta; class Pinopsida; order Cupressales; family Cupressaceae; genus Cryptomeria; species Cryptomeria japonica. The sequence continues at coordinate 48,655,740 of NC_081407.1, read as the reverse complement.
TTTGCGAGTGAAGGACCACTTGAGTGAGCACCACAAATTCCTTCATGTACCTCTTCCAAGGCCTTTGTTTTCTCATCTTGTTCTAGACATCAAAGGAGAGTACCATCAAGACTTCCCTGGTATAGGGTTTCGACAATGATGGTGTATCGAGCGATTTGGCGGATGAAGGTTTTGTGTTGCTTATTGGATTGGTTGGGAGGAAGTGTGTGATCGCGGAGGTAAGTGAAGAACTCACCATACCATGGGGATTCAGAACCAACTAGGTGACATATCATTTCAGTTTTGGGGATATCATAAGCGGGGATCCAAAGTTGTTCTACCAAGAACTCATAGCGTGTGGAATTTTGCAAAAAATCCAAGAGAGATGCAATTGTAGCCATTACGTCAGCAGCTTGATTATGATCTCTAGGTACTTGCTCAAAGGTGATAGTTGTAAATGATTCTTTGTAACTATCCACCATCCTTTTATATGGCATGAGCTTATCATCCTTAGTTTGGTACTCATCGGTGACTTGGCAGATGACTAGCTGCGAATCTCCATATACCTGTAGCTCTTTTAGATGTCATTGTATAGCCAATTTGAGTCCTGTGATCAAGGCCTCATATTCTGCTATGTTATTGGTGCATGGAAAAGTGAGCCTATATGACTTTGGGATGTTGTCACCTTGAGGTGTAATGAAAAAAATTACCTAGCCCTGAGCCATGTCTAGTATATGAGCCATCAAAGTAGAGCTTCCATGGTTGTGTTGTTGTGATCATGATTATCTCTTCATCTGGAAAATTGGAAACAAGAGGATGGTCACTTGCAAGGGGTGCATTGGCCAACTAATCTGCAATAACTTGCCCCTTGATAGCCTTGCGGTCCACATACTTAATGTCAAACTCACTTAGAATCATAACCCATTTGGCCAAGCGGCCTGTCAATGCTGCCTTGTTCAGTAGGTATTTGAGTGGATTGATTTTAGCAATGAGTTGTACCTTGTGTGTCAACATGTAGTGCCTTGGTTTGGTGGCTATCGAGATAATTGCTAGGCAAGCTCGCTCAATAGGTGTGTAATTAAGTTCATATCCTACCAATGTGCAAGAGATATAGTATACAACACATTCTTTTCCTTCTGCATTATGTTGTGCCATTAGTACTCCTAATGTCGTATTTGTAGCTGAAATATAGAGAAATAGAGGTCTACTTGGATATCGTGGGATTAGCAACAACCTATTCATCAGGTAATCTTTAAGCATTTGGAATGCTTGCTGGCACTTTGTATCCCATTGAAAGCAGATATTCTTGTGTAACAGATGCATGAAGGGATGACACTTATCAACCAATTATCCAATGAATCTCCAAATTGATTGTAGCTGCCCTTGGAGTGTCCTTAACTCTTTGATGTTCATGGGAGGTGGCATGTCCATGATTGCTTTGACTTTCACCGGATCTACTTCAATGCCTTTGCTTCAGACAATGTATCATAGGAGCTTCCTGGAGGTCACTCCAAAGACACATTTCTTTGGATTAAGTCAGACATGATATTGCCCTAACCTGTCAAAGATTTGACCCAGTATTTTCAGATGACCTTCTCTTGTTAATGATTTAGATGGTAAATCATCGACATGATCTTCCATTATAGTGTGCATCAGGTCATGAAAGATGGTAGTCATAGCTCTTTGATAGGTTTCCCCTGCATTTTTCAAACCAAATGGCATCATGTTCCAACAGTAGGTTCCCCATGGGCATGTGAAAGCAGTTTTATGTTGATCTTCTTGAGAAATCTTGATCTGGTTGTACCCTGAAAATCCATTTATAAGAGAAAGCATTGCATGGCCCGTAGTGAGATTGATTATCATGTCAATGTTGGGTAAGGGGAATTCATCCTTAGGGCATGCCTTATTCAAATCTTTGAAGTCTATACAGATATGGATACCCCCATTAGGCTTGCTGATAGGTACAATGTTGGAGATCCAATCGGCATAAATGATTGGTCGGATGAAACCAGCATCTAAGAGCTTTTTGAGTTCTACCTTGACAAGCACAACAATATGTGGGTACATCTTTCTGAGCTTTTGTTTGACCGGTTTAGCTCCTTCTGCCATGGTGAGGTGATGCATGACCAAATCAAGATCTAAGCCAAGCATGTTTGCGTAAGACCATGCGAAGTTGATTTGATGCTTCTGGAAGAATTCTAGAAATTTTGGTTCTTCCTCTGGAGTCAATAGAGATGCCAAATGTATTTAGTGAGGAGTCTCAGGGGTCCCCACATTGAATTCTTTTGTTTCTTCAATTAGTATCGTCGATCTCTCCTGATTTGTACTAGAGGGGAGGATGTCAAACCTTTCATCCATAGGCACCTCGAAGAGGTTTTCACCTTTGGATATGCTCTTTATTTTTAGTTTTTTGGGATCAACAAGTGCCACTGTGTGGTTTTCACCAGAAGATCCATGTTTTATTGTGATGTTTTTGTAGCTGAAAGGTTTGGCATCTGCCCCAAAGTATGTTGCACTATTAAGTTCGATGGCAAATCCAGCTTTGTGATCCCCGCTTGGTATGTGATCCTGTATTTCTAAAAAGTCGATGAGCGCCTCATCGTTTTGGAAGTGATCAAGACATGGGGAATTTGGCTCGTTCCAGTCAATGAGTTCGGGGTGGATGATGGGCATGACCTCATCGATTAAGTTAAGTTTAGAGGAGGCATTAGTGAGGGTTAATATAGATGAGTGAAGTTCGTCGATGGTACTCTCCTTGTCAGGTTCTGGTGTCGGATTTGATGTAGGGCCTGTGGAAGGTGTTTCTTGCTCATGACCCCAAAAAGTTTTAATCCTGGCCTCCATAAACTGAGATATCTTTACAAGGCGATGGAGGTGATGTGTCTTCCTCGTCTGAAGTATTTAGATTCACTATATCAAATTCCTACTTATGCGAGTCAATCTCTGAATCACTCTCTAACATCTTATTATTGTACAAGTCTAAGGTGTCTTTTGTATTGAAGAGTGTATTTGTCATGGGTGTATGCACTTTGATAGGTGGGATTACTGGTGTTGCTGGAAGGATTATAAGAGTTGTTGATGTTGTTGGTGCCGCTGGTAGGATTATAGGAGTCGTTGATGTTGTTGGTGCCGCTGGTAGGATTATAGGAGTCGTTGATGCTGCTGGTAGGATTATAGGAGTCGTTGATGTTGCTGGTGCTGCTAGTAGGATTATAGGAGTCATTGATGTTGTTGGTGCCACTATTGCTATTCTTAGTTTGGTAGGTGCGGTTGGTACAACTGTTGGGTGTATCAATGATGTTGTTGCTACTAACGTTGTTGATGGAATTATCAGTGTTGCTGATGCTGCTGGTGCGATTGGTGTCATTGATTTGATGATCAAATTTGTTGGTGCAGATGGTGTGGTTGGTGTCGCAAATATAATCAAGGATGGCCTCCTTGGAGTAATTGTTTGATACTTGGGGTTGTTGGGCTTACCTTTGAATCTGAGCTTAGGAAAAGACTCCTTTTGAAAACCTAATCTAGTGTTATCTTTGGGTTTCAACTCAGGCTGCAAGGGCTCGTGTCATCCTTGTTTGCAATGTCCCAAAGAACTCTGACCATCATAGCTCATTCTTTGCATGATAGTGAAGCCTTTGCCATATTTATTAGTAGGAAGTTTAGCCTGTGAGATTTCTATAGTGATAGGGTCTTTGTAGATCCATTCTGCTAGGTCCTCATCTCTGGTTTCTTCTTCCTGGCTTTTACCAGGGATGGACTGTGCCAAAGTGCATGCTGGCTTGGCCAGTGGTGGTTGAAGAAAATTTTGAGGCTTTCCATAAGTTCTAGGGGAAGTGGGTAATTGCCCAACACAAAAGAGTTGGCTTAGATTATATTCCCCAGGACCTTCCTCTGCCATTTTCATTTTCAACTTCTCTTGCTTTGGTATAGGGGTGATTGAGTTGGAAAGAGAGGCTGGACTAACATATGATGTGGATGGGATAGCTTCTCTGTTGTTAGGAACGGTGATCTCTGGCCGATGGTTAATATTGTTACAATATGCAAATGGATTTGCGTCACCAAGGATTGTAATTTCTACACCTTTATGGGGAAACTTGATACACTAATGATAGGAAGATGGAACAGATTGCATGGCGTGTATCCAAGGTCTTCCTAACAAGAGATTATATTTCAGAGGAAGGTCTAGAACTTGGCAGATGATATGGTTTACCACTAGGCCCACTCTGATAGGTAATACAATAGCTCCTTCGAAAGAATGCTCTACATCATCATAGGCCTTAATGGTTATCTTTTTGTTGGGGCCCACTGATTCTACCGCATATCTTAATGCTATGACCAACTGCAAGGTGCATATATTCAGGCCGACTCCATTGTCAATCAAGATTCTCTTGATCCTGTGTTGGTTTACAAATCCTTCAATGTGAAGGAATGTGTTATGTGGTTGTTGGAATGAAGCGTTGTCACTTTCAGAAAAAGTGAGGCATGGTGATAACCTTGTTAGGTCCCAGAGACAACTAAGAGGGGGGGGGGTGAATCAGTTGTCAAATAAATTCAAACCAAAAACCAATTAACCAACTTGATGCTTAATACCGGTAAACCAATTAAGTATGTCGGTAGATAGTGTTAACAGTAAATTGCTATACCGGTAAGGATTAATGCATGAAACATAAACATAAAGTCATCCACAACACATAACACCAATATTTGTACGTGGAAACCCTGTAAGGGGAAAAACCACGGTGGGAAACCTTACCCACAATCAGATGATACTACTGCAGATAGTAAGTTTACATAAATGGGGTCTGCACATGCAGAAAGGCCAACAGCCTATAGCTCACTGCTCAATCACAAAATGGGAGTCACACTGACTACAGTTGGATGGTTAAATCCAATAAGAATGTACTGCACAAAATAACATCTTCATATGTTGGATTCAGTACCGGTGTAATGCTGATATGCATATACAAAAACCTAACTTCACCTTCAAATGATGTCTTCGTGTATACCTCTGCTTAATCTCGCATATACCTTCACTCAATTCTTTTTCTCATTCCACACTTGATCTTACAAATAAGATCTTACATTTATACCATACCCTAAGACCAATTTTAGTAGGTCGGCTCTACAAGATATTACAATAAAAACATTTTACATATAATATAATATCCGATGCAATAACCAATTAAACATGTCGACTTAATGCATTTACATCAATAATAAATCATCTCCATAGCGTGTCATGCTGATCTGGAAAAGATAAACCTGCCAGTGTAACCCTAGATAACCCTGGACCTATTTGCCGGTAAAAGCAAATATGCAAATATGAATATACCAATGATCAATCCTTCAAATCAAAGTGTCCACACGATGTCTTCGACATTATCAAGTGTCTTCCATATCATTCTAGGTACCGGTGAACATTATATCTTGTCGGTGAACCATATACTAGTAACTGTGCAATATTTACTTGCTTGCCGGTGAATGTTGCTGGATCTCCAAAGTGCTTGTTTTTCAGTAGGTGTTGACATCAATGACAAAACCATACCAAAATACCAACAATATCCCCCTTTGGCATTGATGGAAACACAAGATGGAAAAACCATCAAAGTACCAAAACAGAAATGCCAAATACCAAAAACCAACAATCTCAATTTCTCCCCTTGGGAGCAACATGTGTTTATCCAGAGATTTTATTTTCAATACCAATCTCTCCTCAAAAAGATAATGTGTTTTTCCATAGATATCTTTCCCCCTTTGACATCAAATGCCAAAGTTACAAAAATCAAGTTCATACAAAATACCAACTACTCCCCTTGAGAAGTAGCTTCCTCATCAAAGACCGGAATAAAAGATTTGTCTTTTAATTTTGTCGGTTGATGACAATCATCAACTGTCTAAGTCTCTACCGGTGGTGGTATGACTCCAAGCTGATCTTTGAGATATTCAAAAGTCTCCTTAGGCAAAGGTTTTGTGAAAATATCTGCAAGTTGTTCTTTAGTATTCACATAAACTAGTTTTGTCTCTTTTTCTTCGAATTTTTCCCTTAGAAAATTCAGCTTGATAGAAACATGTTTTGTTTTAGAATGTAATACCGGATTCTTAGGTATATCAATTACTACAATGTTATCACAATATATAGTAATAGGTTCCTTGCATTTTACCTTTATGTCTTTCAACATTTGCTTAAGCCATAGTACCTGTGTACAGTTAGTTGCTGCTGCAACATATTTTGATTCTGTTGTTGATAAAGATATACAACTCTGTTTCTTACTTAACCAAGAAACTAATCATTTCCAAGAAAGAATGCTCCTCCAGTGGTGCTTTTTCTATCATCCACATCTCCTGCCCAATTTGCATCTGTGTATGCACATAGGTCAAAAATTTTATCTCTAGGATACCATAATCCAAGATTTGTTGTACCTTGTAAGTACTGGAAAATCCTTTTTACTGCTGATTCATGATTTTCCCTGGGATTACTTTGAAATCTAGAAATAATACATACTGCATTCATAATATCAGGTCTGGTTTGTGTCAAATATAGTAAACCTCCTATCATAGATTTGTATCTAGTTGGATTAACAGGTGTAGATTCATCCCTTTGAGATAATTTGTCATTTGTAGTCATAGGTGTGCTTACCGGTTTAGAGTTTTCCATCCCAAATTTCTTTAGTAATTCTTTCAAGTACTTGGATTGACTCAAAAATATACCTTTATCAGTCTGTGAAATCTGCAATCCTAAAAATAATTTTATTTCTCCAATCATAGACATTTCAAATTCTTGCTGCATTTTAATAGAAAATTCCTTACATAATCCATCTTCTCCTCCAAAGATTATATTATCAACAAATACTTCAATAATCAGGATGTCATCATTAGTTATTTTGTAATATAAATTACTATCTGCATTTCCTTTAGTAAAACCAATCTTTAAAAGATACGTATCCAACCTTGCATACCAAGCTCTTGGGGCTTGTTTTAATCTATACGGAGCTTTTCTTAACCTGCAAACCATATCATTGTCATCTGTCAAGGAAAATCCATCAGTTTGTTCAATATATACTTCCTCTTCAAGATCTCCATTCAAAAATGCACATTTAATATCCATTTGATAAACTTTGTAGTCCTTGTGAGCTGCAAAAGCCAAGAATAATCTGACTGCCTCAATTCTGGCTACCGATGCAAAGGTTTCATTGTAATCAACTCCTTCTTTCTGACAATATCCCTTACACACTAGTCTTTCTTTATTTCTGACAACTTTACCATCTTCATTAAGTTTATTTCTAAATACCCATTTGGTTCCAATTACATTTTTATCTTTAGGCCGGGGAACTAATGTCCAAGTATTATTTTTCTCAATTTGTCCTAATTCTTCTTCCATAGCTTTAATCCAAAGTTTATCTTCACATGCCTCATTAATAGATGATGGTTCAATTTGAGAAATAAGACATACCTCTTCATTTTCCAATCTTCCTCTTGTCATGACTCCTTTAAATTTGTTTCCAATTATCTGATCTTCAGAATGATTCAATCTTACATACCGGGGTGTCTTAGTTTGTTGTTGTTCTTCAATTACTGTGGAATCCTCTGATGATACCAGAGTAAATGGATCTTCATTCTGTACCGGTAGATTCAGTGTAGGTTCATTTGTCATAATTTCTATTGCCGGTTCAGTGTCTATATACCTTGAAGTTCCTTTGAATTGTTCATCAATCTTTACATTTGTACTCTCAACAATTTTCTGCAATCTCTTATTAAAACATCTATATGTCTTGCTCTTAGATGAATAACCAATAAATATTCCTTCATCACTTCTAGGATTAAATTTGCCAATATACTCATCTCTTCTAATATAACATTTACTTCCAAAAATTCTAAAATACTTAAGAGTAGGAGTATTACCAAACCATAGTTCATGAGGGGTCTTACCGGTTTCACCTTTGATGTGAACTTTGTTGAATGTATAGACAGTAGTGTTAACTGCCTCTCTCCAATACACATGTGGTAGATTTGCTTCTGATAACATACTTCTTGCTAAATCCAAGATAGTTCTATTTTTCCTTTCAACAACTCCATTCTGCTGTGGTGTCCAAGGTGCTGATAACTGTCTTTTGATTCCATTCACTTCACAGAATGTATTAAAGTCCTTAGATGTGAATTCTCCTCCTTGATCTAATCTTAAACATTTGATTTTCTTACCAGTTTCATTCTCAACAATTGCTTTGAATAATTTGAACTTTCCACGTGCTTCTGATTTTTCTCTGAGAAAAGTAACCCAACACATTCTAGAATAATCATCAATAATTAGCATGAAATATCTATCAACTTGTAAGCTTTTGGTTCTAGCCAGACCACATAAATCAGTGTGAATTAAATCAAGAGCATTATTGGATTTTTTTGGAATACTTTTGAAACTAGCTCTAACTTGTTTTCCAAATTGACATTCCTTACAAATTGTATTATGAGGTTTCACAATTTTAGGTAGATCTCTAACTGCCTTAGAGGTACTGATTTTTACCATGCAATCAAAGTTTACATGACATAGTCTTTTATGCCATAACCAACTTTCATCTATATGTGCTATTAAGCATGCCTTTTCAATATTATTCAAATGAAAGATATTACCTCTAGTCTGATTACCGGTTGCAATTTCCAAACCAGTTCTATTTATGATTTTGCATTTTCCATTTTTAAATTGTAACTGAAATCCTTTCTCAACTAATTGACCAACACTTAAAAGATTATGCTTTAATCCTTCAACATAGTAGACATTGTCAGTGTTATGCTTACCATCAAGAGATATTGAACCCTTACCTTTGATTGAACAGGCTTTGTCATCTCCAAATCTTACTAAACCTCCATTGTATTCTTGAAAGTTCAAGAATTTACCTTTGTCTCCAGTCATGTGATGTGAGCATCCTGAGTCAATGATCCATTCATCCTTTGCTTCAACTTTAGCTACTAGGGCTTGTTCTACCAGTTGAGCAGTAGGTGTCGGTTGATCCTCTGTTATAGCAACAAAAACCCATCCATTGTCTGCTGGATCCTCTTCATAATCATCAGTCACACCTTCATCAACAATGTAATAGGATTTGTCTTTGCTCTTCTTAAATCTGTATCTCTGATATTCTGGATTAGGCTTGTATATTCTTCTAGCTTCTTCTATTAGTCTAGCATGTCTATCAGGGCATCTCGAAGCCATATGACCAATCTTATTGCAGTTAAAACATTTAAAGGGTGCTTTACCTTCATACTTACTTCCAACTGGACCTTTTGGCATTTTTCTTGCAAATAGTGCTTCAAGTTCTTCAAGCTCTTCATTCTCCTTCCTGGTTTCTTCAAGTTCTCTTGCATAAAAGGCTCTCTAGTCTGATTTGTCAAATGATGGAGGAGATGATGTTGATGCTTTAAAGGCCAAATCAGTTTTTATAGTAGCAACAGGACCAAATTCCTCAATTTCAAAGGCTGAAAGTTTTCCAATCAGTGTATCCCTAGTTACTAATGTATTAGGCATTGTTCTTAACTCATTTATAGCAGTAACTTTCATTTTGTATGCCGGTGGCAATCCTCTTAAGATTTTTGAAACAATTTCATCCTCACTCAAGGTTCCTCCATAACATTTAATACCCAAAACAATTTCATTTACTCTTTCCATAAAAGCAAAAATCCTTTCATCTTCTTCCATTTTCAGATGTTCATACCTGACTCAGAAGCTTTCAAGTTTTGCAATCTTGACTATGGAATCTCCTTCATTTAGTGTTTCCAAATGATCCCAAATAGCTTTAGCAGTAGACCTATCTAATAATCCCATGAATTGTTGATCTGATAATGTGCTCAAAAGTGCTTCTCTTGCTTTGCAATCATTCTCTTCATCTTTAGCTAAGGTAGTTGGAGCAACCTGACCAGCTACAGCAGCAGTATGACCATTCTTTGTAACTTCCTAGATGTCTTTACCAATGCAATTCAGCTGTGCCTCCATTCTGATCTTCCATATCCCATAGTTGGTTCCATCAAGTTTAGGACTGTCCTTCCTGAAGTAATTAGTAGACATTGGATCTCCTCAAGTTGTTAAAATTCTGCAAAAGAGGACTAGGCTCTGATACCAATTGTTAAGTCCTAAAGACAACTGAGAGGAGGGGGGGGGGGGGGGGCGGGGGTGAATCAGTTGTCAAATAAATTCAAACCAATAACCAATTAACCAACTTGATGCTTAATACCGGTAAACCAGTTAAGTATGTTGGTAGACAGTGTTAATAGTAAATTTCTATACCGGTAAGGATTAATGCATGAAACATAAACATAAAGTCATCCACAACACATAACACCAATATTTGTACGTGGAAACCCTGTAAGGGGAAAAACCATGGTGGAAAAACTGCCCACAATTAGATGATACTACTGCAGATAGTAAGTATACATAAATGGGGTCTGCACATGCAGAAAGGCCAACAGCCTAGAGCTCACTGCTCAATCACAAAATGGGAGTCACACTGACTACAGTTGGATGGTTAAATCCAATAATAATGTACTGCACAAAATAGCATCTTCATATGCTGGATTCAGTACCGGTGTAATGCAGATATGCATATACAAAAACCTAGCTTCACCTTCAAATGATGTCTTCATGTATACCTCTTCTTAATCTCGCATATACCTTCACTCAATTCTTTTTCTCATTCCACACTTGATCTTACAAATAAGATCTTACATTTATACCATACCCTAAGACCAATTTTAGTAGGTTGGCTCTACAAGATATTACAATAAAAACATGTTACATACAATATAATATTCGATGCAATAACCAATTAAACATGTCGGCTTAATGCATTTACATCAATAATAAATCATCTTCATAGGGTGCCATGCTGATCTGGTAAAAATAAACCTGTCGGTGTAACCCTAGATAACCCTGGACCTATTTGTCGATAAAATCAAATATGTAAATATGAATATACCAATGATCCATTCTTCAAATCAAAGTGTCCACACAATGTCTTTGACATTATCAAGTGTCTTCCATATCATTCCAGGTACTGGTGAACATTATATCTTGCCGATGAACCATATACCAATAACTGTGCAATAGTTACTTGCTTGCTGGTAAATGTTGCTGGATCTCCAAAGTGCTTGTTTTCAGTAGGTGTTGACATCAATGACAAAACCATACCGAAATACCGACAGACCTGAGACTACCAACCATGGCTTGGAATTGATTTGTGTTAAGGTTGGCGGGGACTGACACTTCTTGGAGAGCTTGATCCAAGATTATTTTGTTTGAAGGGGATAAGCGCAAAGGCTCTAATATGGATATGAGTGTGGGCGTTTTGTCCAATTGTTCTACAAGATTATATTGCTTGGGCAAGGGTGTCATTCCTTGTGGTGTTGCTTGAATGGTAATTTTGCTAAGATGCGTAACAACATTGCATGCAAAATTTGGATCTTTGATGGTGAGGGTTGCAACTTGTTTGTCAGCGTCATAGAGGTGATTCACAGTACAATTATAGGCAGCTTGTGTATAATTTGTTGTAGTATTTGTGTTTCACTTTGAGGTGGAAGGACCCCTTTGATCATGCGATGGAAGTGGATTCTTGAACATTAGATGATCATCATTTGATGTTTTAGGGTCGTGTCCTTCGATTTCAACTTCTCCTCTGTCAATGAGATCTTGAACAAGATCTTTAAATCGATGGCAATTACTCGTTTTATGCCCTTTTCCCTGGTGGAATTCACAATGTTCATTATCTCTCCACCATGGAGGTTTGACCTGAGGTTCATAGTTAGATGTTTTTAGTAAGGTCACGAGATTTGAAGAGACCAATTGACGCAATATTATTTTGATGGGTTCCCCTAAGGGTTTGTATGTGCATTTTGGTTTATAGTTCTGTTGTCATTGTCTTGGTTCTTCTTGTGGCACATTGCGACCTTGATTTTGTGGATGAGTGATGGTGTAGTTTTTAGCAGGGGGATTTTTTCCTGTGAATCTGACCACAGGTTGTGCAGTTTTTACGGTCCTGGCATCTATGACCTCGTCATTGATGATGTTCTTGTTCTTGTTCCAAAAATTGGGTTTATCACTATTAAAACACCGGTGAGGGACATCTTTTGGTTCATTGTAGATTTTGATAAGTCCTTTTTTTTTATAAGGGCTCATTCACATTTTAATCCTTGAGTGATCATCTCTTCAAAAGATTCAGTATCCTTCACATCTAAATGGAATTCCATCTCATCATTCAAGTTGGAAATAGATATTTCCACTAGTTCTGTTTAGGTAAATGAAGAGAACGTCTGCTAGACAGTTGCCTCCACCGTTGCAGGAAAGCTGAGAACAACTCCCTTGGTTTTTGTTTGGTGTTGCATAGATCTGCCATGGTAACATCTCGTTCTATGTTATGTGAATAATGTGCGATGAACTTTTGGACTAGTTCCTCAAATGTTCTAATGGCACCTGGTAATCGGGAAAACCATTACGTGGTTGTGCCTCCAAAACTCTGAGGAAAAAGGCGTATTAGATAGGTGTCCTCATAAGCCACTTCTAGGAAAGCTGAGTGAAATTCTCAGACATGATCTCTAGGGTCTCCTTTGCCCCTATACTTTTCAAACTTAGGTGTTTCAAACCCTTGCGGAAAAGGTGGCATATGCATGTTCCTATCAAAATGATAGGGATAAATATCGTTAAGTGAAAACCGGGTAGTCTTCACACCACTGTTAAGTTGTTGAGTTAGATTCTCAACTTGTTGTCTCAACATGTCTATTTCTGTAGGAGGAGGAGGTGGGGGATTTCCTTAATTAAGGTCATATTGGAAGTAATCTCTACCTCTTCCACCATCGTTACGACTATGTTGTTCTGATGTATGTCATATCTGTGTAGTATCAAAATCAGAGGGTAGTTTAGTACCCTCTTGAGCAAGTCTCGGAAAATGAGCATCTGCATTGTTTCTAAGGATTTCGTCAAAAAGTATGTTGAACTTGGAATTGTGTTGCGCTCTTTCTATAGCTTCGGGAGTTGGAGTGCTAGGATCTTCATCATTTGTGCCTCCTCCAATGGCCTCATGGAAATCATTGAGGTTTTCTTCCTCCTCTTCAATCTCTACCTATCTAGTTTTTGATCTGGTTTGAGCCATTTTGTTTGAGAGTTTTGAAGTTTTTGGTGAAATCATTTATGAGGTGGTGATGAAATGTTTTGATGAGAAATAAGTGTTTTGTGAAGTGTTTTTAGAAGATGGATCTCTAACACTGAAGGTTGGACGTTAACAAAGTTCTTTGTGAATTGCTCTTGTGTTTTCAATAGTTTGGATGTGATAAGGTATAGCAAGGTTTGAGATGTGTTACAAACCAAGCTGCCTAGTAATGAGAGGATGCACTCATAAACTAGTTTTAACCTACGTAGAAATGCTTCTTAGGATGATTGATCCTAGATGTAGAGACACTCTAAAAAGTGATTTTTTGGTTTGATTTAAGCAATATGTAAAAAGAAGTTAGGACAAGACCTTTTTGTGTTTTGAGAGTTAAATGGTTTTTGTGATGTATGAAGGTGAAAGTGGAATATGAAGCTCAATAAAAACTTTGTGTCACAAAGGGGACTTCTTCTTCCTCTTCTATCTCATGGGTTGGTGGTTCTTCTCGAGCTACATTATAGGTAATGCAGATGTTTGGAAAGAAATCAGGGTTGATTTTGCTTCCTTTGTTTTTTGTGATAACTCAAGGCTCTATACTGAGTAAAAGCTTTGTTTTTCAAAGGCTCTTTATCGAACTCGTTGGATTTGCCTTGAAGATATAGACGCATATGGCGAAAGAAGGCTCTGTGTGAGATAAAAATTTGTCTATTGAGATAGAAAATTTTCCTTCTTTTAATAAAAGCCTTTGAACTCAATGGTCTTTTCTTCAAGTTGATATGTTGATGAAGATTCCTTTTTCTCAAGATTTGAATGATGGTCATATAGTTTGATATCTTGTTTCACTTGTTGCTATTTGTTTTGTTTATCAATGTTGGATTTAAATTGTTTTGGATGAATACTTGGTTTAAAATTGTTTTTGGAATTCTTCGACAAGAAAACAGAGCAAGCACACAAGTACAATAATTTTGCTTCAAAAGGCACAAATACGTGTGGGTCTAAATCAACCCAATCTTTGAACTTTTTGACCCATTTTCAAATGTTTTTGTATGTTTTTCCAAAAGCCTGAAGTCGACTCAAATTGTTACTGGTCTTACACAAAACGAAGACACTTCAAACACACTGTATCCCCAAGGTCAAATAGCCAGTTGCGATAATTTTAGCCCACATCTTGATATTTCTTTAACTTTGGTACTACATACCTTATGAATCCCGTTGTGGCAGGTATGAATGTGATATACTAAGTCTTGCATGAGTAGATAGATGATCCCTATGATGAGGGAGTCACCACTTTTATCAAGCTACAAGTAGCCTTTCAAAAAGCCATGTTTCTACTCAAAGCAATGTGTATGGTGAGTATCTTGGGAGCAAAACCATCTATGCTCTTGCACTGAACTTCTCACAAATATTCTCAATCAATAGAACGGGTGGGTTTCTATAATAAAAGGTGTCTAGTAATGTTTGATGTTTTTGGACATAAGTTCATTCTGCAGTGACTCACTTAAGAGCCTTGTAACTTATGGTGGGGCCCATATGTCCTTTCAGAAAGTTACACTGTAGGAAAAGCTATACCCAAGGCTACATCTTTTTCTCTCACCTAATTTTATAGCGGCTCGAAGGATTTACTGCGCGTCTTTGTTCCCAGAGTGACGTGTCTCTTGGTAGGCCTCTCTTAAAAAGATAAAATTTTGAGCGTTACTAACACTTTTCTCTTGCACCTAGGACCACAAAAGCCAAGGGAGAGAATAGTATGTGTTAGAAGTAGGACCACTCTACAGATTTTTGTACAAGTGTGCCAATCATTGAAAACACTTGTTCTTTTTTGTAAGGAAAGCACAGTGCGGAAATGCCTTCCTAACACCAATTCTAAGGGGAATCAAGCAAGTATGTCTCTAAATTCTTTTGCAGAACATTAAGATATACATAGACTAATGAGAAACTAATCACACAGAAAAAAACAACAAAGAGTTAACTCCAGATTTACGTGGGAAAACCCTTACGAGTAAAAAACCCACCACCAAAGAGACATCACTTTATTCACAGTTAACAGAAGGTTACAATAAAGTTACAAATCCTCTTCATAGGAATTTGCTCTCAGAATCTATGTTTGGATCATAGTCATCACCTATGCAGAACACTCAAGCTTCCAACATACAAGACTCTACACCATACATCACACAGTAACCTCTCTCTCACCAGTTACATCTCTCACAACTTATATATCAGCCATCGATTACAACATATCAGTTAAGCATAACTGTTATAGAGTCCAACGATCTATCATTCAGTAACATCCATCCACCTAGCCAATATTGCGTTTCGGTTTCCTCTAGCTACTCTGATTACATCTTCCATTTCGATCGTTCAACTGTCAGTTTGCACCAATCAGTTAGACATCTAACTGTCTGTGTTAGTCTGTTTTCGTGAGAAAACAATTATCCCACATGCACCAAGAGGTCAGGTCGATTTGTATTCATATACACCGATAAGACCATCTTCAGTGTCCAAGTGTTTCACCTTTTGGACTTTGGTTTGAACGCACGCCCGTAGCAGTCTCTAATCCATTGGCCATCGGAAAGACCACAAATGTGTTGCTTCGATATCCCGATGAACCAGAAGACAACTCCACTAATGTTACTCCAAATAGGTTGGCTCCATCAGCTCATCGGGATAGCCTTCAACAGGTAGACCCGATCTCCCGATGACACCACAGTGACTCGATCGAGCCATCGACATAGCTTCCATCTTGTCAACCCGGTCACCGATATCAACCCGATCGCTGAAGGTGACCTCATCGGGTATCGGTGTAGCAAACAACCAGTTCTCCTGATCTTCGATGATACCCGTTTCCTCTTTTCGCGCTCCACCACGTAGCACCCCTCATGCCCTAACACCTTAGCACGACCTCACTAACCGCCCAGAATGAAACTCTTCTTTGTCGTTGGGTCGCGATGGAAAGTCTAACAAGCAATTTCCCATTGCGACCTAGCGACCACCGTCGGATCTTCTACGATCACCGTCTGATCATCTGCCTAAAACTCGCCTTAGTTGCTCATTTATGCCACGTGTCACTTCCTGATTGGCTCTAGAGTCCCTGCCCTGCCACCTTAGCACGACCTCACTATCCACCCAGAATGAAGCTCTTCTTTGTCGTTGGGTCGCGATGGAAAGTTTAACGAGTAGTTTCCCATCGCGACCTAACGACCACTATTGGATCAACCTTGATATGCTCGACCGTTATCTCACCTAAGTTGCTCTCTTGTCAGGCCCCACCACTTGGTCGCCAAGCCGCGATGAATAACTTTCGATCATCTTCCCATTGCGGTATAGCAACAGTCGTTGGGTCATTTTGGACTTGACCACTTGTTAGCCGATCATAGGAAGAAATTTCCATTGGCCCATCGACAAGAGTCACACCAATAGCTGTTCCATCGAGATAGGTTACTCCAATCGAACCGAACACTGGTCAGGAGAATTCGAGGCATATTTCCAACACTTTTAACTGATTTTATTACAATGTGATTTAAATGCTATTTGGAGATGTTTCTCCAACAAACATGGTATTATTTTAAACTTCAAGGCAAAATGTTGTTTAATCTATGAAATTGAAATCCTGGTCAACCAAAATGAAGCACGTTTTTGCTTGAAGTAAAATCAATTTGGAAACAGAACTTTGACAAGTTGTTGGTTCTTTTTAACTTGCAAAAATGAAAATTGATTGTGCTTTTTAGACTTTTGTAAGAAAATGAAAATTTGTTTGTCTTGTTTTAAGCCCAAATGAAAATTTGCCCATAACTTGCAAAAAATAATAATTCGTTTGATGTGAGTTTTGTGGTTCTTTTTAACTTGCAAAATGAGGTTCTTTTTAAAAGCCCAAACTGAAAAATTTGATTTATTTTATGACCCAAAATGAAAGGTGAAGTTAATTTTTGACCCAAAAGAGAAAGTGAATTCTTTTTAACCCACCTTTAAAAACAAAGTTAGTAAAAAAAGAATTTAAACTCCCTAATCTAACTCTTTAAATCTTGCAATGGAGTTAGCAAAAACCTGCATAAAAATCAAACAATTAGTGAAAAAGAAGTTTTTGGTGGGCTTCTACAAGCCTAAATTTCTTTGATTTTCAGTTACAATAATTTTTTTTACAACTCTCTATTACAATAGCGCTACTCTGTGTAAACACATAAGCGTTATTTAACACGAAGGCACTAAATGACAGACAAAAGTGCTAAAAGCAAAACAACCGCGCTGTAAAATGGACAAAAGTGCTAAAAGAACATGTCGAACAGAATAATTTTTTTGTCAAACAAAGAGCGTGAAAGTGCTAAACTAATTACAATAGCGCTAAAACAAAGACAAATGCGCTACTTAAAAGATGAAAGTGCTACTTTAGCTAACGAAAGCACTAAAACACCAACTTTCCAAGGTGCTAAAGCGCGACCTGTGTGTCAATTTCAACAAGCAAAATGTTAGTAGTTTATCAAATTTCGATTAGAAGGTTACATGTTCGATTCACGTCGGGTTCAACAAATGATACACTGCAAAACATGATAGATGTTAGGAAACACAACACAAGAATCAATTCAAATGTTAGTGTTAGTGTCAGACACGAAATACTATCCTAAAAAAGCATATCAAGAGAGATACACTACACTCCTCCAAATGCTAACCAAGATGTTCATAACTGCTCCTCCCTTGTTCCTCTCCTCTCCAAGTTCCACATGAGTGTAACTCTTAGCTTTTCACTACTATGGAAGTCTTATGGAGATTCAAGATTGAAAATGATTATGAGATTATGAAAATACAAGCTTAATTTGAGAGAAATGAGTTAATTTGAGCTATGTTAATTTTAACTAAAAGAAGAACAAAGCAACTATGTTCCTAAATGTTCTCTCTTAAATTCACTATAACTTAGATGCATACAAGATTTCTGGATTATGGCTAGATGTGTGAAAATGAGAAATGAGAGCTCTATTTATAGGTAAAATAGGGCAATGGATGGTTGAGATTGAGTAATCTCAACAAGGGTCAGGATTGATGGGTTTATGATCCATGTGAGGGTTTTCAACCCAATCCCAGGATGACAAATATCAACATGAGATGGCTTGAGAGGAGAGGGAAGAGCATTAAATGCTTGAGAAGACATGAAGGTTAGTTTGGGAGGTAAGGTTAAGCTTGAGTTAAATGAGTAAAGCCATTATCCAATGAATAATGCCTTTATCCAAGGGATAAACTCCTGTGCAAGAGTTAGTGGGGATAACCATGGTCAAAGCAATGAGTGATTGAGGAGACACATGAGTTAAATGGAGGTTGAGTTAGAGGTAAAGCCTCTAACCATGTGGGCAAGTGGAATTAACCATAAATGGTTATGTAAGAGCCATTAATGGCCATGTAAGAGCCATTAGTGGTTTGGAAGACTTTAGGGGTTAACTTGTTGAATAAATAAAGCATTAAATGCTTCTCAAAGACTCTGGAGGCTTTGAGAAGTGACTTCAAGTTGCTTAGGAATGTGCCAATATTTAGGAGACAAATAGGCTAATTAGAAATGATTAGAAGAAATTAGAAAGTGGTTAGAAGAGTCTAGAAGGAGATTTAGGATTGCAAGTGGGTTTGGTGGGTGAGAGAAAATAAGATTTTATTTAAAATAAAATTAATTTATTTGAATTGTGGTTGCAACTTGCATTTGTAGGAGAATGCGAGTGGGGGGGGGTAGTTTAGGGATTTAAATAAATATTTTATTATCTATTTAAAAGAGGAAACGGGGGTAAATTAAATAAATATGTTTTTTTTCATTTAATTGATTTAGAATGTAGCTTAATGAATTAATTTAAATAAATTGAATAATTTATTTAATTAATAGGAGAAGGGGTTGAGAATAAAAATTAAATATTAATTTAACTAACTAATTATTGAGGGTTAGATCTAGGAGAGAAAGTAAAGAGGCCCAAGAGTCCGCAAACATGAGTTCCTATGAGTATGACAATGATATCTTTTTCAATTCTGATCATACTACATTACCTGACATGGATGCTTATAGAAACGTTCCAAATGTTGAGCACAAGGACACTACAAACAACAATGATACACACAATGACAATATGGACAACTTTTCCGTACATTCAGCAGAAGTGGAAGACACCATTATGAATCCTCATTTCAATCGATTGGTTGAGGAAATAATAAGGAGGGATAGACAATATTTCTTACAAGTGATGGCACAAAGTGGAGCCAAGATCCCTCATGATTTTGACATGTCTCAAATAATGAAAAATCGACCTTTGCAACAACCTCACTCCAACATGGATCAAAGGAGGCCTAATAGGGGAGGCAATAGAGGACCACATATGGTGCCTAAATCACCATCATCTTTGTTTAAAAAACTAGAGGTCCCTTACACACATGGTCAAGCATATGATACTCACCTTCGTAGACCAATATGGAAGTCTTCTGCAGAGAAATATGCTCAATCACATACCAATGCTAAGGATCAACCACCAAAGCAATTGGATATTCAAAGGCATGCTCAAAATTTGGACACAAGGAAACCCCACATCAAATTTGGGGGCAACACACTAGAACAAACTCACGACATGCCTATAGAGTATGGTATACATGGACAAAGCAAATATTCCATTCCTCATCATGACTCTATACCAAGTGGTCCTTATACGCAACATCATTATAGACCTCCTCCATATGAACGTGTGTATGATCAATATCAACCATATATGCAACATGCTCCTCCTCCAATTGGTGCCTCAAGCATGAGGTATGGTCCAAGAAGTCGATCTCCACCTAAGAGCAATTTGGAACAACAAATCAAGGATTTACAAAAGAAAATGGAGGACAAGTGAAAGTAGGATAGCATGGTGGAGACTTAGGATCAACAAGTATTCTTTATGACTTGAAATTGTAGAACTTTTTCCCCCAGTTATTTTGATATTAGGGGAGATCATCTCTTGCTCTTTTTCTTTCATAGGATTTTTATCCTTGACTTTGATTTTTTCAGAGTCCAATAGCTTTTGATTTTGATTTGGACTAAAAGACTTTTCATTTAGATTTTTCTTTTCAAAGCTTAATTTTTGATCCTCAATTAGTAAGGGCTTTTGTAATTCTTGTTGATCCAAGTCTGGGAGAGAAGTGGAAATGGAATGAGTGGATGAAATGGTAAGGCTATATGAATTCTCAAGAGGGCTGGTGATACACTCAATAGATTCTTTGTTGGAACCACTCTTAAAACTATTGATATCAAGAGATGCTTGCACCACTAGAAGAGATTTGCATTCAGACTTAGTAGCCACAACACTAGGTGGTTCGCACCCAATTCCTTGATATTGCAAATTGTTTGTAGGTTCTTGTTGACTGAATACCTTAGGAGATAGTGGGAGTTGATCAACATGAAAAATATACTCACCACATCCTAGATCTTTAAACTTGAACTTTTCTTTGATCTCTGCTTGTTTTGATGCAGAAGCTTTCAATGATTCTGGATCCACATATGCTGATGAAGGAATAGCTTCTCGATTGTCTGGGATTGTTATTTCTGATCTAGGTCGCATATTGTTGCAATATATGAATGGATTTGGATCAGCTTTGATGGTCACTTCAACTCCATTGTGTGGAAACTTGATACATTAGTGGCATGTAGATGGGACTGCGCTCATCTCATGAATCCATGGACATCCTAGCAATATATTGTATGTGAGATTGAGATCAAGGACTTGAAAAACTACATCCTTTGTAACCGTTCCAACTCTGAGAGGTAAGGTGACTGTGCCTTTGGATGAGCGCTCTTCATCATCATATGCCTTGATGGTGATTTTGTTTGTAGAATTCACAACTTTATTACAATATCCCAATTGTTTAATAGTGCTCAATGTACAAATGTTTAGACCTGCTCCTCCATCTATCAGGACTCGTTTTATTCGATGTTTGTGTATGAAGGCTTCAATGTGTAGTGGTGCATTATGTGGTTGACTTACAGAGGCGTCATCAGCTTCTATGAATGTAACGGAGTGTGGAATGGACAGGTATCCCACCATGGCTTGAAACTGGTCCACGTTCAGATCAGTAGGAACGACAGTGTCTCTTAATATTTTGTCAGGGATGGCTTTATGTGTAGGGGATATGTGTAAGAGCTCAAGGATTGAGATAAGTGCGGGTGTCTTCCCTAACTGTTCTACAAGGTCATACTCAGGTTTGGTTGATGAGGAAGTGGTGTTTTTAGCTGGAGCACCTTGCAAAGTGAATTTACCTCGATGATTTGTAACATTACATTCAGAGGTAGGTTCGGAAGAAGATCCAATTCCTTTTAAGACAATCTTAGGTCTATGGGTAGAATTCTTAGGCATTTTGTCCTTGATGATAATGGTAGAGATATAATTATCCATTGAAATGTGATTGATAGTTGAATCATAGTTATAAGATGCTCTGGTATAATTGGTTTGGTCATCTGTGGCTTTGGCTTTTCCCTTGTCATGTTTTGGGAATGGTTCTTTAAAATTTCATGTTCTTGATTGGATGAATGTCCTTCAATCTCAATGTCACCTCTATCAATGAGATCTTGTATAATGTTCTTCACCCGATGACAATTTCCTATTTTATGTCCCTTGCTCTTATGAAACTCACAATACTCGTCATCATTCCACCAATTTGGTTTAACCTTTGGTTCATATGGAGGAAAATCTGGAATTGTGATTACTTTGTTTGCCACTAACTTTTTGAAAACAGACTCAAGTGGCTCTCCCAATGGGGTGTACTTCCTTTGTGATTTGGAAGTTGTTTGAGTATTCACTTGGTTGTTTGTAGAGCTTGATCCTGAAAAAATGATTTTGGGTCGCACTATATTGGCATCAACAACATCATCATTGACTGTGTTCTTGTTTTTGTTCCAAAATCTTGGCTTGTCTTTTCCTTTAAAGTCATCTTTGTTTTCTTTGAATATTTTGACGATGCCTTGTTCAATTAGGACCTTCTTTGTTGCTAAGCCTTTTTCAATGATGTTTTTGAAGGTGGACAAACAAGCTTTCCTTAGATCATAGCCAATGTCTTTGTTAACATTCTGGGTGAACATTTCTACCATTTGTTTTTGTGGAATTTCACAAGAGCATCTGCTGGCTAAATTCCTCCATCTTTGTAAGAATGATGAAAAAGACTCTCCATCCCTTTGCTTGGTGTTGCATAAAGTAGTGACTGATATGTCTGTCTCTATGTTGTATGAGAAATGTTGCATAAATGCCTCTGCTAGATCATCCCAAGACTTAATTACAGGTGGGAGTTGGGAGAACCATTCCATAGCTTGATCACCTAAGCTCTGTGGGAATAATCTCATCAAATATGTCTCTTCTGCTGCTACCTCAATGCAAGCTGTGAAAAATTGTCTTATGTGTGCCTTAGGATCTCCTTTTCCTCTGTACTTATCGAACTTAGGCATCACGAAATGTGTAGGAAATGGAGGCATTGGAATGCTTCTGTCAAATGGATAGGGACATATGTCTCTCATTGTGTAAGTTGGCTTCTGTGTATTTATGTCCTCCATTTTCTTTTGTAAGTCCTTAATTTGTCATTCCAAATTGTTCTTATGTGGAGACTGACTTCTTGGACCATACCCCATGCTTGAGGCACCAATTGGAGGAGGAGCATGTTGCATATATGGATGATATTGATCATACACATGTTCATATGGAGGAGGTCTATAATGATGTTGCGTATATGGACCACTTGGTATAGAGTCATGGTGAGGAATAGAATATCTGCTTTGTCCATGTATACCATACTCTATAGGCATGTCATGAGTTTGTTCTAGTGTGTTGCCCCCAAATTTGACACGGGGTTTCCTTGTGTCCAAATTTTGAACATGCCTTTGAATATCCAATTTCTTTGGTGGTTGGTCCTTAGCATTGGTATGTAATTGAGTATATTTTTCTGCATAAGACTTCCATAATGGTCTGCGAAGGTGAGTATCATATGCTTGACCATAAGGGACCTCTGGTTTTTGAAACAAAGACGATGGTGATTCAGGCACCATATGTGGTCCTCTATTGCCTCCACTATTAGGCCTCCTTTGATCCATGTTGGAGTGAGGTTGTTGCAAAGGTCGATTTTCCATTATTTGAGACATGTCAAAATCATGAGGGATCTTGGTTCCACTTTGTGCCATCACTTGTAGAAAATATTGTCTATCTCTCCTCATTATTTCCTCATCCAATCGATTGAAATGAGGATTCATAATGGTGTCTTCCACTTCTGCTGAATGTACGGAAAAGTTGTCCATATTGTCATTATGTGTATCATTGTTGTTTGTAGTGTCCATGTGCTCAACATTTGGAATGTTTCTATTAGCATCCATGTCAGGTAATGTAGTATGATCAAAATTGAAAAAGATATCATTGTCATACTCATAGGAGCTCATGTTTGTGGATCCTTGAGCCTCTTTAGTTTCTCTCCTAGATTTTTGGGAACGGGTTTCAACCATGAACTAGGTATTGACCAAGATGTGTGAGACTAGATGAAAATGGAAAAGAGTATGGATACCTAGAGTTAGATGGAATGTAAACGAATCTGAGGTTTACTTGCAATGTCCAAAATGTAAGACCAAGTATGTATGTAGTAGAGTAGGTGTGGCTTCCAAAGAGAGGATAGTTTCTTTTGATGAGGTAAGTTGACCTTGACTCTAAGTAAGACCAAATGAGACCCAAAGGTGATAGACCTTGATGAGGGACCACTTAGAAAAATGTTGTTGTATGTAGTGTGTTGACAAAGTATGATGAGGACAAGCAAGTGACCTTTTGACTCAAGTTTAGACAAATGTGTATGTAATGTAAGGTGTAAAGCAATGATGGACTTTGTGAGACCCAAAGATAGGTTGAATGCTAGATGAAATTTTTGGGACTAGAGAATAGAGGGAATAGATCTTTGTTGCAAGACCTTGGCAAGGGTTTTTGATCTTTCATTGTGTGTCTTATTTTCATAGACTAGCAAACACTTCAATTGGTGCACTAACCATTGTCTTTTGTGTCTTGAGCAATAGGCTCTTTTTGTTTCATCTTTAGAGGGCATGTCTCCTCGTGTGGTCATTAGGACTACTAGTGAGGAGAGAACGACCCAAGTGGTAGCGAGGAAAACCCACCTCTTTCGAACCACTATAAACAACTGTATTCATGGTGAAAACTATGGATAACATGTGTTGATTAGTTCATATCGACACTATGTCTCCCCATAAACCTGTTTGATCAAATTTATTTGATCAGTTGTAGGGCGTAACCCCTACCGGCTGGGAGCCTTCTGTATTTACAGAGCTAAAAGTGTTGCATGTATGGCCACACAAGCGGATGCCCTTACTAGCACCTTTTTGTTTTAGAAGCCAAAATCCTTCTAGTTGTTGGGGCAGGAGGTCGGACCTCTAGTAGCGGCCCACACACATACGATTCTTAGTAGAGATACAAAGTTCACCACAGGGAGTTTTCATGGGGATTGATGCTTGGCTGCCTCGAGAAGTGAGTGCCGAGGGTGGAGCCAGTGGGGTCAAGCATCTAAGTATCCACTCTGAATAGCGTAGCCTCGGGGGAAACTCCATGTGGGATCAACAACTATTGTCCTAGCCAACCATAAGAATTGTGCTTGTCTTATTTTGAACAATCAAACATTCAAGACCAAACAACAAAACATTATGTCTTTTGTGTCTTCAAGTGTATGCAAAACATTCTTACATCAAACAACACACTTTTCTTGGAGTCATTTTGAGTCTCACTTGCAAACATTGAGTCCTCATCAACATTGTGTCCTCTTGTCACGAAAAATAGTCAAACATTCA
The DNA here is from genome assembly GCF_030272615.1 of Cryptomeria japonica. Classification (NCBI taxonomy): domain Eukaryota; kingdom Viridiplantae; phylum Streptophyta; class Pinopsida; order Cupressales; family Cupressaceae; genus Cryptomeria; species Cryptomeria japonica. Next base: position 48,630,840 of record NC_081407.1, on the reverse strand, counting down.
AATTTGGTCACAACAAACAACTTCACAAATTGGAAAAATTTACAGTATAACAAACAAGAACAGTCAGTTTCAGACTTATTGAGCTTCCTAGGTTATTTCTCTAGATTTTCATCTAGCATTGAACCTATCTTTGGGTCTCACAAAGTCCATCATTGCTTTACACCTTACATTACATTCACATTTGTCTAAACCTGTGTCAAAAGGTCACTTGCTTGTCCTCATCATACTTTGTCAACACACTACATACAACAACATTTTGCTAAGTGGTCCCTCGTCAAGGTCTATCACCTTTGGGTCTCATTTGGTCTTACTTAGAGTCAAGGTCAACTTACCTCATCAAGAGAAACTATCCTCTCTTTGGAAGTCACACCTACTCTACTACATACATACTTAGTCTTACACTTTGGACATTGCAAGTACACCTCAGATTCATTTACATTCCATCCAAACTCTTGGTCTTCCATACTCTTTCTATTTTCATCTAGTCTCACACATCTTGGTCAATACCTAGTTCATGGTTGAAACTCGTTCCCAAAAATCTAGGAGAGAAGCTAAAGAGGCTCAAGAGTCTGCAAACATGAGTTCCTATGAATATGACAATGATATCTTTTTCAATTCTGATCATACTACATTACCTGACATGGATGCTTATAGAAACATTCCAAATGTTGAGCACATGGACACTACAAACAACAATGATACACACAATGACAATATGGACAACATTTCAATACATCCAGCAGAAATAGAAGACACCATTATGGATCCCCGTTTCAATAGATTGGTTGAGGAAATAATGAGGAGAGATAGACAATACTTCTTACAAGTGATGGCACAAAGTGGAGCCAAGATACCTCATGATTTTGACATGTCTCAAATAATGGAAAATCGACCTTTGCAACAACCTCAACTCAACATGGATCAAAGGAGGCCTAATAGTGGAGGCAATAGAGGACCACATATGGTGCCTGAATCACCATCATCTTTGTTTCAAAAACCAGAGGTCCCACATACACATGGTCAAGCATATGATACTCACCTTCACAAACCATTATGGAAGTCTTATGCAGAAAAATATACTCAATCACATGCCAATTCTAAGGACCAACCACCAAAGCAATTGGATATCCAAAGACATGTTCAAAATTTGGACACAAGGAAACCCCATGTCAAATTTGGGGGCAACACACTAGAACAAACTCATGACATTCCTATAGAGTATGGTATACATGGACAAAGCAGATATTCCATTCCTCACCATGACTCTATACCAAGTGGTCCATATATGCAACATCATTATAGACCTCCTCCGTATGAACATGTGTATGATCAATACCATCCATATATGCAACATGCTCCTCCTCCACCTGGTGGTTTAAGCATGGGGTATGGTCCAAGAAGTCGATCTCCACCTAAGAACAATTTGGAACAACAAATCAAGGACTTACAAAAGAAAATGGAGGACATCAATACACCGAAGCCAACTTACACAATGAGAGACATATGTCCCTATCCATTTGACAAGAGCATTCCAATGCATCCTTTTCCTACACACTTTGTGACACCTAAGTTTGATAAGTATAGAGGAAAAGGGGATCCTAAGACACACATAAGACAATTTTTCACAGCTTGCATTGAGGTAGCAGCAGAAAAGACGTATTTGATGAGATTATTCCCACAAAGCTTAGGTGATCAAGCTATGGAATGGTTCTCCCAACTTCCACCTGGTATTAGGTCATGGGGTGACTTAGCTGAGGCATTTATCCAACATTTCTCATACAACATAGAGACAGACATATCAGTCACTACTTTGTGCAACACCAAGCAAAAAGATGGAGAATCTTTTTCATCATTTTTACAAAGATGGAGAAATATAGCCAACAGATGCTCTTGTGAAATTCCACAAAAACAAATGGTAGAAATGTTCACCCAGAATGTTAACAAAGATATTGGCTATGATCTAACGAAAGCTTGTTTGTCCACCTTCAAGGACGTCATTGAAAAAGGCTTAGCGACAGAAAAGGTCCTAATTGAACAAGGAGTCATTAAGATATTCAAGGAAAACAAAGATGACTTTAAAGGAAAAGATAAGCCAAGATTTTGGAATAAAAACAAGAACACAGTCAATGATGGTGTTGTTGATGCCAATAAAATGCGACCCAAAATCATTTTTTCGGGATCAAGTTCTACAAACAATCAAGTGAATACTCAAACAACTTCAAAGTCACGAAGGAAGTACACCCTATTCGGAGAACCACTTGAGTCAGTTTTCAAGAAGCTAGTGGCAAACTCACAATTCCAGATTTTCCTCCATATGAACCAAAGGTCAAACCAAATTGGTGGAATGATGATGAGTATTGCAAATTTCACAAGAGAAAGGGTCATAAAATAGGAAATTGTCATCGGTTGAAGAACATCATACAAGATCTTATTGATAGAGGTGACATTGAGATTGAAGGGCATTCATCCAATCAAGAACATGAGATATTTAAGGAACCATTCCCTAAACATGACAAGGGAAATTCCAAAGCCACAGATGACCAAACCAATTATACCAGAGCATCCTATAACTATGATTCAACTATCAATCACATTTCAATGGACAATTATGTCTCTACCATTATCATCAAGGACAAAATGCCTGAGAATTCTACCCAAAGACCCAAGATTGTCCTAAAAGGCATTGGATCTTCTTCCGAACCTACCTCTGAATGTAATGTCACAACTCATCGAGGTAAATTCACTTTGCAAGGTGCTCTAGCTAAAAACACCGCTTCCTCATCAACCAAGCCTGAGTACGATCTTGTAGAACAGTTAGGGAAGACACCCGCACTCATCTCCATCCTTGAGCTTTTACGCATATCTCCTGCACATAAAGCCATTCTTGACAAAATCTTGAGAGACACTTCTATCCCCACTGATCTGAACGTGGACCAGTTTCAAGCCATGGTGGGATACCTTTCCGTTCCACACTCCCTTACATTCACAGAAGCTGACGACGCCTCCATAAGCCAACCACATAACGCACCTTTACACATTGAAGCCTTCCTACACAAACATCGAATAAAACGAGTCCTGATAGATGGAGGAGCATGTCTAAACATTTGTACATTGAGCACTATTAAACAATTGGGATATTCAGATAAAGCTGTAAATTCTACAAACAAAATTACCATCAAAGCGTATGATGATGAAGAGCGTCCATCCAAGGGCACAGTCACCTTGCCTCTGAGAGTTGGACCGATTACAAAGGATGTGGTTTTTCATGTCCTTGATCTAGAGCTTACATACAACATATTGCTAGGACGCCCATGGATTCGTGAAATGAGAGTTGTACCATCTACATATCATTGATGCATCAAGTTTCCACACAATGGAGTTGAAGTGACTGTCAAAGCTGACCCAAATCCATTCATATATTGCAACAATCTACGACCTAGATCATAAATAACAATCCCAGTCAATCGACAAGCTAATCCTTCTTCAACATATGTGGATCCAGAATCCTTGAAAGCTTCTACATCAAAACAAACAGAGATCAAAGAAAAGTTCAAGTTTAAAGACATGGGATGTGGTGAGTATATATTTCATGTTGATCAACTCCCACTATCTCCTAAGGTTTTCAGTCAACAGGAACAGTCTACAAAAAAATTGCAATGCCAAGGAATTGGGTGTGAACCACCTAGTGTTGTGGCTACTAAGTCTAAATGCAAATCTCCTCTAGTGGTGCAAGCACCTCTTGATATCAATAGTCTTAAGAGTGGTTCCAGCGAAGAATCTATTGAGCGTATAGCCAGCCCTCTTGAGAACTCACATAGCCTTACCATTTCATCCACTCATTCCATTTTCACTCCTCTCCCAGACTTGGATCAACAAGAATTACAAAAGCCCTTACTCATTGGGGATCAAAAGTCAAGCTTTGAAAAGAAAAATCTAAAAGTCAAAAATAAAGAAAAGTCCTTTAGTCCAAATCAAAATATAAAGCTATTGGACTCTGAAAAAATCAAGGTCAAGGATAAAAATTCTATAAACAAAAAAGAACAAGAGTTGATCTCCCCTAATATCAAAATAACTGGGGGCAAAAGTTATACAATTTCAAGTCAAAAAGCATACTTGTTGATCCTAAGTCTCCATCATGCCATCTTACTTTCACTTCTTTTCACAATCACAAGCCTTCATAACTCATCCACTTGTTCCACACATCCTTTCCCTTCTGGCGATACATCATGGACCTTTAATGGATCTTCCTCGAAGGACTTTATTATCAAGGATGCCCAAACTTCTTCAAGTGACACGCATATGGGCCTTTGTAGTCCACACACTAGTAATTTTATCTCAGTCTCTTCATCAAGGAAGACAGTCACTCGAGCTACACATCATTCAGTCAAGGAACAATGCAGTTACAATCATAAGGTGAAGCCTCATACATTTGAGGTGGGTGACTTATTCTTTAGAGAAAATCCTAAAAATCAACAAGACAGAGAGAAGAAGGGCAAGTTTGAACCAAACTGGCTTGGTCCTTACATCATCACAGCAGCATATGGATCTAGTGCATATCAGCTCTCAATCACAGAGGGTGAACCTTTGGAGGATCCTATCAACAACATGCACCTTCACAGGTTTTACACATAGCTCTTCAAAGTATCCCAATTCAAAAATACAAAAAAAATAAAATAAAATTCAAAAATACAAAAAAATCATAAAATACAAAAATCGTTACCTGGTGAAAACCTGGCAAACAGGTGCCTGGTAACAAGAAAAAAAAAATTGAATTGAAAAATAGAAAAACATTTTCGTCCAACGGTGAAAACCACTTCGGTGGCGCCCTGGGCAAGTACCATGGTGAAAAATGGGTCACCGGTGCCATGCGTAGAGACATTGCTCCTCCCTCCTTCAGGATTCCATTTCATCCTTTCACTTTGCACACACTCACAACCTATCCATCCATAATAAACTTACCCATTCTCATCATGGCTTGTTATTGATCTACCCAAGATTGGTTAGCCATTCATAATAAACCTTCCTTTTCACCCCTTTCCATCCATAATAAATCAGCTCCTATCTGTGGCTAAGGCAAATCCTATGTCTCGTAATGAGTGTGGAACTGAGAGCATCACATGTTTTGAGGAGTACAGTCTCTTCCACTTTTCTTCAGTCTATTTGTGCACAATCCGCAATAAAGTAACATTTGCATCACCAGTCCGCAATAAAGTTTCGTATTCTCCGCGATAAAGTATCAGTTGCATGGATATCAATTTCAGATGAGACACAGCAACAACAATAGGCTTCAACAAATCAAATCTTTCAATAGACTCAGACAACATTATGGTTCAGTGCTATCTATCCTTTTTGTGAAAGTAAACATTGTGACCACAATCAAATAAGACTTATATAAGTAACAAGAGACGCTAAACTTAAGGACTACAATGGATGTTGGTGTCGAGTCTTAGTTTTCTTTTGATTTTATCTTTTGGTGACATGTCTTTTAGCTTTTTTGGGATGTCTTTGACTAGAGAATCTATCTCCAAGATGTTTTTGACTAGAAAGGCAAGGATGGGGTATCGTCACCTATTTTTCTTTTGTTGTCTGTGGATTGTCTCTTAGTAATGCTATGACTAGTATGAGGACACTGAGAGTCTAGTATGAATTGGGGCATTCCTTGTTTGTGACTATCTTATTTCCATGCAAACAGGTATAGTGACTTTCTGGGTCGAACATATGCCTCGATTGTCATAACCTATTTCGCCATAATAAAGCTCAATGATGATAACGCACAAGAAGCTCTTTCACTTTCATATCTTCTATCTTCCATCCCCCTTTCTTGATTGACTTCCATCGTCCTTCTTGAGTCCGTGTAGCCTACTATCACATGACTGAGTATAATGACACGCCAAAAACATTTGCATTTCATGTAGTTGCACCTGCATTATCACATGTTAGCATTGCATACATACATATAGATATCACAATTGCATCACATCCTACACACAACACATATTAGCACATTTTACATTTTCATCATGTAAATAATCATTTGCATTATCATATTCATTTGCATTTCATACATTCACATTTACATTTGCATCATACATAACATATTAAAAACATAAAAGATCAAAAATATTGCATTTCATCATGTACATATTTGCATCCATATCATAACCATCACATAGAAACATACATGATATAGAAACGTCTCATCACATAGGTACACATGCATATAGTTGTCGTAAAGATGAATCATCTCATATATATAATAAAAGTGTCATGATACAATGATGTCAAAATCATATGGCTACAATCACCCGGAGGTGTCTACATCATCATACAAAATGGTACAAAACTGATACAGAGAAACCCATTGATCACTCCTGCCAGTACTGCTGGTAATGCTAATCCAGTCCGTGTCATCGTGTCCTATGCCATGTGTCCAGCCCTCATCTCCAGTCTGGGATCCTGAAACACTCGTCTCAGGGCATCCCTGTCTCCATCTCGATCGTAAGGAACTAACTCCCCATCGATCGATATCCTCAGTATCCTGTACACATCCTCTAAGGTGACTGTCATCTCACCCATCGGCAAATGGAACGTGCATGTCTCAGAGTGCCATCTCTTAGCCAGCGCAGTCAGCAATCCCATGTTCACCCAAAACTGAGACACATACAGAATAAATCGCAGATCCATAACCTCAATGGCAGCTCGGTCCTCAAATGTCAACTCTAGTTGTAACCTCTTAGTCGATGGAAATCTCTCTCATGACTCCAACATAGGTAAGTACTCTTGCAGTCAAACAAATTGATCATGTCAGTCAAAGTAGCATTCACTGTTCATCACAAAGTGTTACTTCTATCCTAGTGACACTCACTATTCATCACAAAGTGTTGCTTCTATTCTAGTGACACTCACTGTTCATCAGAAAATGTTGCTTCTATCCTAGTGACACTCACTATTCATCACAAAGTGTTGCTTCTATCCTAGTGACACTCACTGTTTATCACAGAGTGTTGCTTACATTTGCACTCCCTGTTCATCACAAAGTGTTGCTTACATTTGCACTCACTTTTCATCACAAAGTGCTGCTCTTTTTAGTACTCCCTATTCATCACAAAGTACTATGTCTTGGTACTCACTGTTCATCACAAAGTGCCTCAATCTATCCTATCCTAGGGCCTCTGCTTGAGTGTATCCTCTTAAGTAGTTTCCTAATTGGCAATGTATGTTCTATCACAGAATTGTCAATCCTATCCCTATCTGCTTTCCTAGTCTTCCCTAGAGGACCTGCTTGAGTGTATCCTCTCAACAGCTTATCCAATTGACAGCGTATGTTCATCACAGAACTGCCCATTTGGCCTAGAAGACATAAATGCACATTTTTGACACAAATGCACCTTCATGACATAAACACACTCGCATTTGACCTAGACGCGCCTGACACCAACACAGATGTGCCTTGACATTTTTTGACCTTGTCTGACATATTCTAAAATGCTTTAAATGCGCTACCTAGCATGCATTAATGACAACATTTCATGCGACAAAGTACAAGGAGGTTTTGTGGTACTTACCGGCTCTCCTGCATCTGTTAGCCTCTGATATCGGTGAACGCGATTGAATCTATGCACCAATGCCATTGTTGCTGACTGCTACTGCTCAATTCTCTCTCTGCACTCTGATATCTTGGATGTGTGGATGACAGTGAGGATGTATTCCCCTCGTGGCCTATTTTATAGACTACCCTAGCCCTAGCTCTAGCCCTAGCCCTAGTCTCCCATGTCACTCTTCGTTATCCCGTGACTCTGTCACTCTATCCTATCTTGTCAGTCATTTCTAGCCTTTCTTTCTTATCGAGAGATTGTCTGAGATTTTTTCACATATGTTCATCCAATCTCTCGAGGGGGCATATCATTCCCATATTGGGGTAACTTTGTATCAGTTCATCTTATCTTCTTTGAAACAACACGACAAGCCGCATTGTCTCAAAGAGGGGCAAAATGTAGACACCTAAAATTGTCATGTCTAATTAAATAAATATCTTTATTTATTTAATTATTTTAGCCTAATTCTTCTATTAATTAAATAAATCTTTATTTATTTAATTAATTCATTTATCCTCTTCTAGCCTTATTTCTCATTTAAATAAATACCTTTATTTATTTAAATTATCCCTTTTCCTAAATTAAATAAATATCTTATTTATTTAATTGATCCTTATTCTTCTGTCAATTAAATGAATCTTTATTTATTTAATTAATTCATTAACCTTTTCTACCTATGACACATGTCATTCATCTCTTAATTCATACACTACCTACCCTCTTATTATTTTATTATTTTCTTTACCTACCCTCTAATCATAGCCGACCTCTTTTACACCTCTCAATCTTATCCCTCCATTTCTTATAGTGTCTTCTATATAAGGAGATGCTTCCTTCATTATGAGACCCTGACAAAAACTCACTATGCATTCAGCCCCGACTACGCTTTCCAACTTGTATATGCAATCAATCCTACTTGCAACCACATTTCCGTTCTTTGTTGAGCTCTTGTGCACACATAAAATCTAAGAGCAAATATATCAAGCAAGATCAATGGAGATAGGAAGAATGGAGATTCAAACCCTATTGGACATGTGATGGTATAATCTTTGTGATTTCATTTGATTTGCATTGTCTTAGGTAATCTTCATATGTTATGGTGGATCTTTGTTGTTGTTAGGCTAGGGTTTTGTGGTTGAATTCATTTAGTCTTTCAATATTGTTGTTTATCCAATTTCACCATAAACAAAAATAAATAGTAAATATTCATTTAATTAAGTGAACAGATTTATGTGACTACACCAACAACTTATGTTCATCCTGAATCTATGCTATTTGATAAGGCTTACGGTGTTTCAATCTTTCCAAATTCAACTTATTCACCATCTCTTCTGAAACAAGGTTATCTAAACTACCAGTATCAATAATAACTTTACAGCACTTACCGGATACCTTACATATGGTCTTGAACACAATTGTCCTCTGCAAGGGCTCCTCATCTTCTTCGATATGACACAAATCTCTCCTCATCATTAACAGTTCTCCATCTTCAGGTTTGTTGGCTGATTTGGTGGGGCTTTCTTCCACCACTATTGTTCTCTCATTATTATCTGTCTTCTTACATTTGAAAGCACGATGTCTTTCTCCTCGACACTTATAGAAAGTTCCTTTGAACACTCTCTTGTCTTGTCTTTTGTCATGTTTTTCAAAATTCTCATTTCGGTAGCCATCCAGTTCTCTCTTCCGGTAGAAATTTCTATCATCCTTCCTGTATGAATTGCCTTCTTTGCTTACTTCCTTATCCTTGTTCTGATCTGTACAGGTTCCTCTTCCTCTGGTATATCCTCTTCCTCCTTGAAAACTTCCTCCGAAAAATCTTCCACCTCTACCTCTCTGTCTCTTCTCATATCTTTTGTTCAACTTTTTTTTGCTTTCAGGGCATACTGATAAGCTTCTTCAACACTCTACAATTTGGTCAAACTGAGTTCATCTTGTATAGATATTTTCAATCTATTCAAATATCTTGAAACTTGTTCAACTTCATCATCAACATGTCTCTATCTAATGTTGAACTTGTAAAATGCTTCGGTGTACTCCTTCACACTAGATTCCTTCTGCTTCAAATTCTGCAACTTCCAGAACAGGTTCACTTGATAATCAGCTGGCATAAATTTTGCTTTCAACTTAGCAACCATTTGATCCCATGTCTTGATCTTCTCTTTACCTCTTCTTTGTCTATCAACCTACAAATGCTCCCACCAAAGAGATGCATGTCCTTTCAACCGGGTACAGGCATATTTCACCTTCCTTTCCTCTACAGTGTTCTCTCAAAATCAAAATATTTCTCCATCTTTGAGATCCAATCCATCAATTCATCTAAATCCAACTCTCCATCATATTCTGATGGGGTAAAATGTGGTTTAGTATTCGCCCTACTCAAAACGCTCAAAAACTTCTCTTCATCTAGATCAATCGTTGGTGGGTTTACTTGTTCTACCAGGGCTTCTTATCCTTCATCTTCACTCACATCTTCAATATGTCAGCCTCTTATCTGGGTTGTCTCAATGACTTCCAATCGGGCTGCAATTCCTCTCAACATTTCCATCACAGCAGGGTCTGCATTTCCACGCGCTCCACCATTCTTATTTCCTCTTTGCACCATCTTCACACCAGTCCTCTGCAACTGCAAGTCGGATCCACAGTCCACCACCCTACAAAAAATTCTTAGGACAATGCAATCTCCATAATGAAATCTCGCTTTGATACCACTTGGTGCAGTCACCAGTTAGGAGGGACCTCAAAGAGATCAATCTGGACCAGTCAACAAGAGTAAACACAACAGAATAACAAGGATATGATGGACACAATGTAGAACATAATGAATCATATCATGAAAACTCATTACAATCAACCGGTAACAACTGGATTATAGAAACCGGCTCACTGGCTTGCTAAAACATGCTCAATTACAGAACAGGTCATGACCGTGACCTCAAATCTTAAGATCTAGCTTCTATGATCTGTCTATCACTTCTATCTTCTATCTGAGTTCTAATGCTTAATTACAATATATATATATATATATATATATATATACGATCCAAAAGATCTGGTCGACCCAAAAAGGATCAAATACCGAAGAACAAGACCTAACGTGTAAAAACAACAAGGCCGACCTCTGTCAAAGAAATTCCTCCAAAAAATCCAAAGGATGAAGTGTAGATCAAAGGGAAGGTCGGCCACATGCCAAGGAACATCAGAATCAATGCTCAAGGCTCCGCAATCTACGGAAGAGATCTAGTAGATCACAAATGCAAATAGGTCCAAGCAACTGGTACCTGAAAATTGTCTCGAAAACCGGTAGCGATAACTTGCCGAAAAATGATCCAAATACTCTGTGATTTGGGAATAAGGTAGATGATCAAGTCCTTAATCAAAATCCAGCTCCTCAAGATCTGGTGAGTCAATGCAAGAAAATGCAGAATGAAATGTTGAAACTGCAAAACAGAAAGGAAATATTTTTTGGTTGATGCAAGATTGCCAAGAACCGGGGATGCTCTTGCATCACGAAGCATGAAGAAGAACAACCAGAGGAGATAAAAGAGTTGCTAATAAAATATGAGGACATCATTTCCGATAATGTAGCTGATGGATTACTGCCTGTGATAAGTATCAGTCATTGCATGAAACTGATTCCTGGAGCTAGTTTCCCTAACAAAGCAGCACACCGGATGACACCAGCAGAAAATGAGGAATTGAATAGACAAGTGCAGGAGTTATTAAGGAAAGGTTTGATCAGAGAAAGTTTGAGCCCTTTTGTAGTCCCAACATTATTAGAACCTAAGAAGAAAGGAGAATGGAGGATGTGTACTGGCTCTAGAGCAATAAACAAAATCATAGTAAAGTATAGATTTCCCTTGCCTAGGATGGATGACATGTTGGCATTATGTGAACTGGTATGAGGACATGATGACATTGTATGTTGTCATTGATGTCAATATGCTGAAGAAGTGAGAACCGGTATAACATTGTGAACCGGTATATATGCCAAAGTGAAGCGGTGTGTTTGTTCAAGGTGAACCGACATGTGGTTATGGGAACTGGCACATAGAAGCTTTGTATGACTACCGGTTGGTAGTCTCAACTTCAGGGTTTCCGGTTGAAGTGCTTCAAGCCTGTGTGACTCAATCGGTGACTTTGTGTGATGAGTTAGCCTTATGCACGTGAAGGATCTTGCATGAAGGAGATTGTTCCTATCTATCTCGAGAATGTGCAAAGTCTATAAACAGTGAAAACGCGTGATGGGTTATCAGCCGCCATGAAAGCGGTAGAAAACGAACGATGGAGAACATCTTGAGATTGGTTTAAGACTATTGCATTTAATTCAATATGCTCAACGTTCAGGATTGAACCGTTTGAATTGCCTAACCTAACAGGTTTAGGGTTTAGGGTTTATGCTACCGACCTATCTGCCTCCTATAAGGTCGATGTTTTGTTTCTTTCTGAGGTTGTTGGCAAAAGTTGTGTGTGTGTATCCAAGTGAAGGGATACATGATTCTTGCTAGACCAGAGGAGAGAAGTGATACTGTAGAGTGTAAGTGCAGAAGGTGAAGAGGAGCTAAAGCGGATCTGCATTGGCATTGAGTGTTGTTACCAGATATTGTAATACCTATTGATCTCTAACCACTTCAACAGTTGGGAAATCCCTTAACAGGGTAGCTTTAACCAGCTTACTATAAATCCTTTAACAGGGTGGCTCAAAACCATTGAGTTCTTGAAATCCTCTAACAAGGTAACCTTTAACAGGGTTTAACCTTACCGGGTATTCTAGCCATCCCTTAACCGGGTGATCCCTAACAGGATCGGTTCCTAACAGAACCTATTGTATTAGTCTTTAACCGGACAAGGCTCCTAATAGAGAAGACTTCTAAAGAGTTCAAAAATAGCTTGTGGGTATTCATCCCCATCGTGGTTTTTCCTAGCTGGGTTTCCACATGACAAATCTGTGTGTCATGTGTGGTGTTATTCATGTGATGGTTTAAGTGATGTGTGTTTGAAGGTAAATCATGTTGATCTAGTTGTTTATATTTTTTATGATAGATTACTTGTTCGTGCACTAGGGTGAAATGGAAATAAAGTATTAGATTGTATGAAAAGATAAGTGTCAACCATTATATGCTTGTCTCAGTTATTCTAGGTTTTGCCGGTTGTACTCTATTTAAGACCAGTGTTACTATTTGTCTACCAAAGCATAGTGTCTGCTGACAAACCGGTTTAGGATTGTGTTTTTGTATGTACTGATTCACCCCCCCCCCTCTCAGTACCGGTTTGGTACTATCCATTCATCATTGAGTTATCATGACATAATGAATTGTTTAAGTGTAGCCAAATATTACACAAAGATAGACTTGAAAAGTGGATACCATCATATCAAAATCAAAGAAGGGGATGAGTGGAAGGCAATATTCAAGATAAATGAAGGACTGCATGAATGGTTGGTGATGCCTTTTGGACTAACTAATGCACCGAGTACTTTCATGAGGTTGATGAACAAGATATTGAATAAATTCTTGGGTAAATTTGTTATTGTGTACTTCGATGACATATTGATTTTCAGTATGACAAAGGAAGAACATATGTTGTATTTGAGACAAGTTTTGCAGAGGTTGAGAGAAGAGAAGTTGTTGATAAACATTAAGAAATGCAGTTTCTTGAAGGAAGAGCTAGTCTATTTTGGGTTTATGATATCTACAGATGGATTGAAGATGGATCTTGAGAAGGTAAGAGCAATTGTTGAATGGCCTACACCAGAAAGCATTGGGGAGGTAATATTATTTCATGGATTGGCTAGTTTCTATTAGAAGTTAATAAAAAATTTAAGTTCAATTTGTAGCCCTAAGATGGAAACGATGAGAGGAGATAGTAAGAAGTTCAAGTGGGCATCTGGAGCAAATAAGAGTTTTGAGTTGTTGAAATAGAAAGTGATAGAGCAACCTATGTTGATTTTACCAGATTTTAGCAAACTATTTCAAGTGGATTGTGATGCAAGTGGGAATGCAATTGAAGAAGTATTAAGTCAAGAGGGAAGACCAGTAGCTTATTTCAGTGAAAAATTGAATGATGAAAGAAGAAGATATTCTGTGTATGATCAAAAGTTTTATGAAATAATTCAAGCATTGAAGAAGTGGAGACATTATTTACTGACTAAGGAGTTTGTGTTGTATATCGATCATCAAGGTTTACAATATTTGAACAGTCAAGGTAAGTTGAATCAAAGACACATGAGATGGGTGGAGTTCTTGCAGAGTTATATCTTTATTTTGAAGCATAGTAGTGGGAAGTCAAATAAACTTGTTGATTCCCTAAGTAAAAGGAGGAACTTGTTGACATAAATGAGAGTGAAAGTATTGGATTTTGAGGAATTGAAGAACTTGTATGAGAATGACCCGGATTTTGCAAAATCTTGAAAAGATTTTAAGGAACCTGTTGTGGTGGATAGGAGTAAGTGGGTAGATTATTTCATTCAAAATGAGATGTTGTTCTGAGGAAATCAGTTGTGTACACCCCAGAGCTCTATGAGAGAAAACCTAATAAAAGGGAAACATAGTGAAGGATTAGCAAGACACTTTGATGTTGATAAGACAGTAGCCTTGGTTAGTGAGAATTACTTTTGGCCTCAGATTCATAAGGACGTTAGGAAATTTGTTCAGAGTTGTAGAATTTGTCAACTTGCAAAAGATAGCAGTCAAAATGTTGGATTGTATAAGCCTTTGACAGATCCAGAGAGACTTTGGGATGACATAAGCATGGATTTCATACTTGGATTTCCTAAGGCATAGAGGGTAAATGATTATATATTTGTGGTGGTCGATATATTCTTAAAGATGGCACATTTCATACCTTGTAAGAAGAAAACAGATGGTGTGCATATAGCTGACCTATTTTTCAAGCAGGTGGTGAGACTACATGGATTACCTAAGAGCATAGTTTCTGACAGAGACACAAAATTTGTTGGATATTTTTGGAGAACACTTGGGAAGAAGATGAAGATAGATTTGAAATTCAATTCTACTTTTCACCCACAAACCGATGGACAAATAAAAGTAGTAAATAGGAGTTTGGGAAATTTGTTGAGATGCTCAATTGGAGAGAAAATTGAAAGTTGGGAATTGGTTCTTGCAGAAGAAGAGTTTGCCTATAACAATTTAGTGAACATGAGTACCGGAAGAACACCTTTTGAGATTGTTACCCAAATATACCCTAGAGACATATTAGAGTTAAGGGATATCAATAATGAGGACAAAAGGAGTGTAGAAGCAGAAGTATTTGTAGAACATATGAAGACGAAACATAATCAGGTCAAACAAACATTTGGAGGACATGAATAGTAGGTATAAGGAGAAAGCAAATGAAAACAGGAGACACAAAGAATTAGAAGTTGGAGATAAAGTGATGGTGTATCTAAGAAAATAAAGATTTCCAATCAGTACCTATAATAAGTTGAAGAGGAGGAAGTTTGGACTTTGTAAGATCTTGAGAAAATTTACTTCTGGAAATGCATATGAAGTGGAGTTACTTGATACCTCAGGTATTTCACCTATATTAAACATTGCAAATCTACACTAGTATCATGAGGCAGAATCCAGTGAAGACAGTGCAAAAGATTTGGAGAAGCAGATGCCCCAAAGGGTACCTGTAGCGGAGGAAATTTTCTACCTCAAGGATGATGGATCCTCGAGAACAAACTATCCCTTTGATACCTCCTCGAACTGGCACTAAAACGAGCCAGGGGATATCAGAGTTATGCTAAATTATTAGAAAGCCAAGAGGACTCTTTGGATGGCTCTATTGAGCCTCTATCCTTGAGATGAGCGCGCAGAGATGGGACACCAGCGTGACACGCTGTCGTTCTGTACGGATAAAGCACAGAGTCCGAGCAAAAAGCTTTGGCCGCACTAACAAAATGTATTAACTAACAAAAAGGTATTAAAATAAAACGATAACACAAAAAATGAGACTAAATCAAGAGATAAAAGTAAATGAGAGAATGTTACATGTGCTCCACACTATGAAGCCTCCTGCAAGTTAATATCCTCTTCACGGTGGTGTACCTACACACATGCAAGAAAGGAAAATGTTGGGGGTTGTGTTATAGAGCCTGCCTAAGTCAGACCCTCGTTTTGGTGTTTCCTCCTCCACGGACAACCCAAAAAGCCACGGGAATAATAAAGTGATAAAGATAATTGGAAAGATGCAACAAGAGATTGGTAAAAGATATTGGAAAATGAAAGAGAGAGATCAAGGAAACTCCCCTTCCATAAACGATTAATGGAAATTCTCATGTTGAGTGCTTGAAATGCTGCTACAATGGTAATGCTTGTAGAATGTTGTCCAAAGATAACTTCCAAGAGCTTCCACCTGCAAAAGACCATCAACTTGCCAAGAGAATCCCCACAAATGCCTTTGAAATTGATAGATAAAGGTCTTGGAAGGAAACCCGATGTCAATGGGCACATCTAGAGGTGTTATGATTCCTTTTGGGTGCAAGCGTAACACTCAAATGACCACTTGCAAGCTATTAGATTCACGAGATGCTAGTGAGCCATACAAACGTCTCCGCGTTGCACCTGTGTCCCCGAAGGTGACAGGTTGGCGGCGTTGGTGATACTTTAGCCAGAGCTGACAAAGATGGTTTAAGTAGACAAAAGGACAGGATGGCGAAGTCCGACCTTCGATGACATGGAGGAAGGCGCCATTTGTCGCATTAGTCACAAGGGATAAGATTTTTAACATTACAGTAGTTGACTAGATTGAAAACATTTTTGATTGTAGAATTGGGCGTAGCACCTGAAGCAGACAATACAGAGAGTATCTTGTGAAGTGGAAGGACAGACCAGTTGAAGACTCTTCGTGGATTTCTTAGGCTGAGGTAGACCATCTTGGTTTTCCGCCCCCGCAAAGTGAGGGACACTTTTTTTTAATCAACCCCAGATGTCTGATGAAAGAGCATCCTTGGTTCTTGGCAATCTTGCATCAACCAAAAATATTTACATTTCAATTTGTTTTCTATTCAGTTTTGTCTTGCAGTTTCAACATTCTTTTCTACCTTTTGCCACATTTTTTCACCGGATTTTATGGAGATGATTATTTTTCATGGACATGTTCATCTACCTTATCTTAGGTCCGCGTGTCATTTGAATATTTTTTTGGCAAGTTATCGCTTCTGGAATGTGGGACAGTTTTTTGGCCTGTGCTCTGGAGCCGCTTCGACCTATTTGCTAATGGAGAATCTTGCGGATCATTTTCATAGCTTGTGGAGCCTGATTTCATATGTTCTAATGTTCCTTGGTTCATGGTCAACCTTCCCCTAGGTCTGCACATCATTCTATGTTGTTTCCAAAGGAATCCTTTTGGTAGAGGCCAACTAGTTGTTCTTCACGTTACACCTTCTTCATCGGTGTTTGTTTTCATCTTAGGCTGACGCGGATCATCCTAGAGCTATGAATACCATATAAATCAATGTAATTAAGCATATGGAAGACAAATATGGAGATATAGAAGATTAATTGGAATAATTGTAGATCCAGAGTTGGCTCACATTCTTGCTTGAGCCCAGATATTGTATTTTGAGCATGTTTGTAATCAAGCTTGTGTTCCGAATCTGAAAGCTTGCATGTTGCTGGCCAATTTGTATTTGAATTTCCTGATATAATTTAAGTCTGATTTTGCATTGCCTCCATCACATTGTGTTGCTTTTGTTGTGTTTACTCTTGCTGCACAGTCCAGATTGTTCTCTTTGAGGACTCTCCTATCATGACTGCACCATGAACACTTTGAAGATCATTCATAAATATGAATGCCAAACATATCATCAAATATCCATATTTGAATGTAAGATATTAAGTGTTCCCTTCAAGTAATTTGAGCACCAAGATAGGGAAAGATAGGTGGTAGTATTTTATGGTTCTCATATATTTGATTGTATTCATTATATGAAAAGAAGCATGCATGTTTCATCAATTCATGCTCATTAAGTGAGATATTAGCATTTGTTGTAATAGGTCATTTGTTATGTAGTTTTAAGGTCTCATGTTGTAAAAGAAAATGTGTAAGAGCATAATTACTAGGGTGTATCAATAGTATGAGCATCATTGTATGGATCATAGTGCAACCATACCTTGCAATCAATCACATATTCAGAGAAGAAGTTTCAACACTAAGAGATATAGGGCCATAGAATTCAATGGCATTGATAGTTTCCCACATGTGATATCATTGGAGATTAGGGATACGATCCCAATATTCAATGGTAACAAAGACGAATTCGTGGATAAACATCTTCAGATTTTCAGTGATTTGATAGATAATTATGAAATAAATTTTGAAGATGTAATCATGAGATTGTTTGTGCAATCTCTGAAGGATGGAGCCAGAGAATGGTTTTTAGATTTGTTGCTAGGACCAATTAGCTATTGGGAGGAGTTTCAACTAATTTTTAATGAGAAGTTTGGTGAAAAGATTAGTGTATCCTTAGTAGTGCTTGAAGAGTTCATGGGCATTCATATTAGAAATGAAGAATTGGTCCCTGAGTTCAACCTTAGATTCATGAAAGCATTAAAGAGGATTCCTGAGAATTGTAGACCCTAGGATGCAGTGGTATTGGTTGTGTATTTCAGAGCATTTAACACAAAGATGAGTTATAGATTGTGAAATGAGGAGCCAACAAGTTTGCACGAGGATTTTCAAATTGCAATGAATATTGAAAAGGTCTCCAAGTATGGGATGATTAGGATTATCAAGCCTATAAGTAGAGCTTCATGTGAAAGTAAAAGGTGTAATTCAAGGGATAATAATGGTATTTCTAGCAATTCCCAGCCCATTCCCCGAATTTTAGTTTACACCAAAATACTGTTAGTGATCCTAAAAATGTTTCTTATGAGCCATATTATGATGGAATATACATGAGTGAATATTGTTAATATATAGCCCTCGTGAATCTAACTGATGGTAAATCGGTTATTATCTGGAGAGTGATATATTAACAGAGCATACAGTTCAGAAATTAAACATAAACAAACTAATTGTTATGAATGGTTGCCTCCATAGAGGCATGTCCATACGTGGCAACTGGCACGTATGGACATGTCCCTACGTAGGCAACCTTTCCTCTTGTATTTAAACCAGATTCAATGATGGAGACGATCAATAACTCACGGCAATCAGTCTTCTAGAATCGTTGTCATTATTCTTCGATCCATATTTCACAACATGGTATTAGAGCCAGTATATTAAGAGAATAAATTAGACAACCATATTACTCATAAGCATTTATCGGAAGTAAATAACAAATCGACGCAGAGGCTATATACGCAGAGGATATATCCGACTAAGAAAATATTCAAAATGTCAAGTAATATGAGAGTGGAAGATAGACTTGAAGAAGCCTCCAACTTCGTTTCCTGGAAGATACGAATCATTACCATTCTTGAAGAACTAGAATTAGAGTCTTACATAGAAGAAAATCTAGACATGCCAAATGATGAACCAGAGAAATCTACCTGGAAAAGGCATAACAATAAAGCAAAGAAAATAATTATTGAATCAGTCAAAGATCATATTCTTCCATCTATAGCCAGACTGCCTAAAGCATATGAAGTATTTAAAACCATTAAAAATACATATGAAGTTAACAATGCGAGCAGAATGTTAACCTTGAAACAACAACTTTTAAACATAAAGATGAATAAAGATGATACAATATCTACATACTTTTCAAGGATATCTGAAGTAAAAGACCAATTACAAACTATTGGAAATGAGGTAGATGATCAAGAAATCTCTCTCATAGCCCTAAGAGGATTACCAATTTCATGGGAATCCTACATTCAATGTTTTAGCAGAACACCCCCCCTACCCAAATTTGAACAACTTAAGAATGAGTGCATTCAAGAGGAATCTCGACTAATCTCAAGAGGATTAGGGCCAAATAAAGAAGGATAAATCCAAGCACTTAATACAAATACCTTCAACAAAAAGAAAAAGTTCTCCAAACGGAAGAGAGGAAATAAAAACCATCAGAAAAGAGATATGTCTAAAATTCAGTGTTACAAATGCGACAAATATGGGCACACTCACAGAAATTGTCCAGAAAGGAAGAAAACACAAGCTACTCTAGCCGAAGTCAAAGGAGAAAACTCACTTTTCTTCTTAAACCTATCAAGCGAAATAAATACAAATAAAAAGACTTGGATCGTAGACAGTGGAGCATCAAGGCATATAACTAGATTTAGAAATCAGTTTGAAACACTTAACGGGCACTCAAGTGAAGAGGTTACTATTGGAGATAACTCCACATATCCTGTGAAAGGAATTGGGACCTGTCCTATCAAACTAAGAAATGGAGTATCTCTACAATTAAAGGATGTTCTGTTTGTACCTAGAATAAAAAGAAATCTAGTCTCAATCTCAGGCCTAGCTGATCAAGGATATCGAGTTACCTTCAATGAAGATAAAGTTCTACTCTGGCCTAAAAATACAAATATAAAAAATGCCATAATAGTAGGTTCAAGAGATGGTAGCCTATACAAACTATGCAGTGATCAAAAGGAAGCACTAAATCTTGAAGTTTCAAATAATAATGAATTAAGGCACAAAAGATTAGGACACCTAAGATATAGTGCTCTATCCAACATAAAGAAGATTACTTCAGGACTACCCCAACTAAAATCCGAACACACAGGCATTTGCAAAGGATGTGCCTTGGGAAAGAATGTGAAAGTTTATTTTCCCTCAAGCGAGCACAAATCAAAAGTTATTTTAGAACTAATTCACTCAGACCTATGCGGTGCCATGTCAACACCATCCCTAACTAGATCCTTATACTACATAATCTTTGTTGACGACTACTCTCAAAAAACATGGATATATTTTCAAAGAATTCAAGGCACTAGTAGAAAACCTATCAGGGAAGAAAATTAAGGTGTTAAGATCCGACAATGGGGGAGAATATACATCTGACAACTTCAAAGACTTCTGTAATTTTGTTGGGATTAAGAGGGAGTATACTGTACCATATAATCCACAACACAATGGAGTAGCAGAAAGAAAGAACATAACCATAATTGAAGCAGCAAAAGCCATGATACATGACCAAAACTTACACACTTCATTCTGGGCAGAATCTTCAAATACAACAGTCTACATTCAAAACAGATGTCCGCACTCAGTTCTAGAAAACATAAATCCCGAAGAAGCTTTTACAGGGAACAAACCAGACTTAAGTCATTTAAGGATATTTGGCTGTCCCGTATATATACATGTTCCTAAAGAAAAGAGGACAAAACTAGAACCATCCAAAAAAAGAGGTATCTTCATTGGCTATAGTGAAAATACTAAAGGATATCGCATTTACATTCCAAGGAAAAAATCTATTGAGATAAGTAGAGATGTAAAATTTGAAGAAAACACTACACTCAAAGAACCTGAGGATGATAACATTACTAAAGAAGAAGAAGATCACATAACTGAGATTGAGAGGGAGAATATCATAGAAAATTCTGAACCTTCAGACACTAAGAGGGAGGACATCATAAGAGCTTCTGAACCTCTTGTTGATGAAAATATTGAAACACTCACTAACAAGAAAAGACCTCTATGGGCAAGGAAAATGATTGAAGAGAATAATGTAGAACCAAATGAAATTTCCAAAGAAAATAAGAGAACAAGAACTCTAAAATGTTATGCTGCACTTCTAACCGAACTCACAAATTCTAAACCAACAAATGTCAGAGAAGCCTTATCAAAACAGGCTTGGAAAGATGCTATGGTTGAAGAATATCAATCTATACTAAAGAATGATGTTTGGGATATAGTGCCTAGACCAAAAGACAAATCAGTTGTCTCATCCAAGTGGTTATTCAAGATCAAATATGCATCTGATGGCAACATTGAAAAACATAAAGCTCACTTTCTGGCCAGGGGATTCTCTCAGAAAGCAGGAATTGATTATGAAGAGACATTTGCCCAGTTGCCCGGTATATGTCAGTAAGAACAATCATTGCAATTGCAGCATCCAAAGGATGGAAAATTCACCAAATGGACGTAAAGACTGCCTTCCTAAATGGTTCAATTGAAGAAGAAGTATATATAGAACAACTAGAAGGATTCACCATACGTGATAAAAATTGCTATTTTTGTAAACTAAAGAAAGCTCTCTATGGGTTAAAACAAGCACTTAGGGCCTGGTATGCAAGGATAGACAACTATCTCTCCAAACTAGGGTACTCCAAGAACCTAGCAGATCCCAACATCTACTTCAAGGCTTCAAATGGCAATATGATTATATTGGTCCTTTACGTGGATGATCTTTTGATAACAGGAGAGGATAATCTCATTGAGAAATGTAAGCAAGATCTGGCAGCAGAATTCGATATGAAGGATCTAGGGCTTCTACATTATTTTCTGGGATTAGAAGTATGGCAGAAGAAAAACTACATCTTCCTAAATCAAGGAAAGTACACCATGGATATTCTAACTAGATTTGGGATGATGGAGTGTAAGCCATTAGCTAGACCAATGGAAACTAATTTGCATAAGCTAAAAATTGAGGCAAAAGATTCAGAACCTACAGATCCCACACTCTATAGACAAATCGTCGGTTCACTCATGTATTTGGTAAATACTCGTCCTGATATCTGCTATGTTACAAATGTATTAAGTCACTTCATGTGTGAACCTAAGAAGATACATCTAATGGCTGCTAAACACATTCTAAGATATTTACGAGGCACAATCGGACTTGGCTTAAAGTATGAAAATGTTGAGATTCAACTTGAAGGATATTCTGATTCTGATTGGGCCGGAAGTACCACTGACCGTAAAAGTACTACAGGGTGTTGCTTCAATCTCGGTTCTGCTATGATATCTTGGTTCAACAGAAAACAGTCAGTAGTTGCACAAAGCTCCACCAAAGCAGAATATATGGCAGCCTCCATGGGAGCTCGTGAAGCGGTATGGCTAAGAAAGTTATTATTTGGATTGTTTGGAAAAACTTTGAATTCAACAATAACTCACTGTGATAATCAAAGCTGTATCAAGCTCTCAGTTAATCTAGTTTTTCACAATCGATCCAAACATATTGAGATCCCTTATCACTACATAAGAGATATGGTAGATCGAAACGTCATAAAACTAGTGTACATCAGTACTGAAGAACAAAATATTGATATCTTCACCAAGCCACTTGCAAGATTGAAGATAGAATACTTCAAAAGTAAACTTGGTATGACTAGATTATAATTGAGATTATTAGGATGAAATTCCTACCATGTGTAATTTGTTGATGAATAAATAAATAAAATGTATATTGCAATATTCTAATTGTGTTCAAGAAGATGACAATCTTCTTATGTTTAAGGTTACTATTTCAAGGTGACGATCTTGACAATAGTTAACCAAGTGTCAAGATTGACTACATTAAGTTGTTGTCCTGAACTGCGCAGGATATCTTGATCCTAAAGTATGTGATCATCTCAAGATTGACTTCTTAAGTGATTGTCCCAGACTAAGCCGGATATCATGATATTGAGTTTATTGTCATGACAAGACTATATTAAATGTTGTCCTGAATTGTTTCGGAAGTCATGAGAGAATATGCTCCCAAGAAAATTACTTAGATCCACTCCTGCTAAGAGGGAGTGTTAATATATAGCCCTCGTGAATCTAACTGATGGTAAATCGGTTATTATCTGGAGAGTGATATATTAACAAAGCATACAGTTCAGAAATTAAACATAAACAAACTAATTGTTATGAATGGTTGTCTCTGTAGGGGCATGTCCATACGTGGCAATTGCCACGTATGGACATGTCCCTACGTAGGCAACCTTTCCTCTTGTATGTAAACCAGATTCAATGATGGAGATGATCAATAACTCACGGCAATCAGTCTTCCAGAATCGCTGTCATTATTCTTCGATCCATTTTTCACAACAAATATGATGTGATTCAAAATTCAGTTAGTTCTTGTATGCCAATCCAACATTATGTACATTATCAGTCATCTAGTGTGCAAGTTTCTAAAAGATCTATTTCATGTGAACCCCAACTTGTTGTCCAAAATTAGATAGAATTAATTGATATAAACCAAATTGATCCTCAAAACCTATCTTAGCATTATATAAAGGTGATGCACTCCATAACACATATGCAATCTCTGATTGACCATAAAACCACGAGGCTTTTAAACAATGAAGACATTGTGTCAGTAGAGGTTCATGAATAACTTCATGATGACCATGATGCAAGGAAGGAGTTTAGGGAAATTAGTGGAAGTGAAATGATGCATCCTGGGATAAGTGGACATGGGTTGAATTATGTTAATTCAGTAGATACCAAAGGGGAAAGCCTCGATTATGATATTCCTCATACACCTTGTGTGACTTTACTAGATGATGTGAATCACATTACTTGTCCCAATGATCATAGTGCTCTTTGTGAGTTAGAATTAGAGGTGTTTGTAATCTGCGAGCATGATAGTGATTCATATAATATTGATGCCCTTGCTGATAAAGAGTATGGAAGTTTTGGGTTTTCTCATGTTATTCTTTGGTTCAAATTGATTTATATGAAGTGGAGATAAAATCATTTGTTGAAGACCAAAGTGATATTAACATTACCATGATTAACAATGCATGCTTATTGATGAATGATTATGTAGCGTCGTAAATTGTACGCACTTGCTAGGGTGGTACAATTTCACACCTAGTTTAGCACCCGCCTTGGCGCATTTTGCATTTTGCATTGCATTTCCCCTTTAGCACTTAATTCATTAAATTAATTAGGTCTAGGGTTCTATTTTATCATCTCCCATATCATAAAGTTGGGCCCTTTTCATTAAAGTGTGCCCCTTTCATTTTATTCTTCCAATACATCACTTAATCTAAAACCCTAATTAGGTCCTATTTTGAACTTGGGGGCTTGATTTCGGGGGTCAAAACATCTCGAAATCACCTGTGACTTCGGGATTCTCTCTAAAATCATCATATCCGACGGCCCTGAAAATTTGGTGAAAAGTTGTCGGGACCATGGCGCCCGGAGTGCACATGGTCCCGGACATTTTTCCCAAAATTTTAGGAGCACGATCCAATCATAAAATAAAGCTTAACCCCAAGAAATTGGCGGGATATTCAATCTCTAGGTCGGCCAAAAGTTGAAATTAAGACCTAGGGTTTCATATATAAGAGCTCTCTTTCTTCATTTGAAAGGATCTAAATTTTGGCTTTGGAGGACCTTCTATGCAGCGAAAGAGCAGATCTTTGAAGACTTCAATAACATTCAACATCCATCCATCAAGCATTCATCAATTTCATTCATTTAGGGCTTGGGAGACATTGAAGAACAATAGGAGATTACCGACTGAAGATTGGCTTGTACTCCTCCCTTGAGGGTTGGGTATGATTTCATGTTGTTTTCATGTCTTTGCATAAGCTTCAATATATCCTTTATTCATGCTTTAGATCACTTTGCATCTTGATTTAGAACATTTACATTATCATTTACAACAATTAGGGTTTACTTTCTAGGTTGCTCTAGTTTGCTTACTTGCATTTAAGGACCTTGCACACACACTAGGTCTGCACACACAATACATTTTACAATACAACTTGGCTATTCATGGAGGTGGAAATCACCAAAGCGGGGGTTTGACTAAGGCAAAACCCTATATAGCCGCCCAAACACCTTTTCAGATATAAGTGCAGGTTTCGGGACTCGGACGACGCCGCAGGTTGTAGATCCGGGAGAAGCAGACTGAGACCGACCTTCCCACCAAATTTCAAAGCAAAAGACCAGGACAGGGGCGTGGGGCGCCCTAGTCCTCCTGACAGACAGCATTTTCAACATTTTTGACAGCTTTTCCAGAGTGCAAAAACAGCAGTTTCTGGAGCAATTTCAGGGGCAGAATCAGGACAGTGGCGCCTGCGCCCCCGTCTCGAACATTTTCACTCAGATTTTGACTCTAGGTACGCATTTGAATTCTTGTTTTGTCCTTGTGTTTACAGCTTTCCATTGTTTAAGTTCAATTCTGCAATCTTGTTATTAGTTCATACTTGCACTTTGGGGTTAGGAATTGAACTTGCATCATTTTATCTTTCAATTTCAACAAAAGAATAGAAATCCTAATAGGTAGCCCGTGGCTCTCTCTTTCACAAGAAGAAGTAGCCAATTGTGTGATACCTCTAGGCTCTTTCGTATTCCACAAGTGTGTGGTTGAAAGTGAGATTAGGGCATGCTTGCTTAGTGTCACTTTTTCCCCCACACAGATTCAAAGGTGTATGTAGACAACATTGCTTTGAGGATGACTTAGTTGACATCTTGAAGAATGATTTAGAGTATGGATGCACTTATTTGCTGACATTAATACTATAGAGGTGAACTATAGCAATGAATCCGAAGATATGAATATCACGAGTGACATAAGGAAGATAATGCATTTGATGAAATTATCTTTGATAACAAGGTAGAGCAAAAAAGAGTCTACGAGGAAAGGAATTTCCATGAGAATATGTGTGATAAGACCCTCTAAGATTTGTATAGGCTAGTGTTTGAAGTTTTTTGTGAGGATATAGTGAAGAAATAAGGGCTGATTATGTTTTAAGATGAGAATTAGAAGTATTCAAATGTGATGAGAATGCTGATGAAGCAGGCAGTTTGTGCTGACGAGACATTGAAATGTGCAATAGAGGGAGTGAATTTGTAGGTTCAGGTATATACTCTTGCAAGCATGATGTGGTGCTGACATAGGATGGATCAGCATATGAGTGTTTTCCTTTGATACATTTGGTACTCTAGACCTTGGTTTGCAACAGTCCATTGTTGATGAATGCATTTGTTGTAAGCAAATAAATGACAAGGATAAGTATGAAGAGGCTAGCTGTATGATTGAGTATAAGTGCTTTAATTTTTTCAAATTAAATGATCATGTTAGAGAAGATATCATTTAAGTGGATAGTATAAAATGCTTTGTTGAGTATGAGTTTGTCTTGTTTGATGGATGCAATGAAGCAACACCATATGAAGGTAAATATGGTTAGTTTTATCTTGATTGCACAATGTATAGTTACAAAGGAAACACTAACGATGATGAGCATAATGTTGTTTTGAAAAGGGTCGGTGGCTTTGTGTGTAATCATATGCTTATTAATGATAGTTGTAAGCTAGTGCTACTTACATGTGATGAAAATCAAATGTTCGATAAAGTTAAAATTTGGCTTTACATTTTTGGTGACCCAAGGCCACTAGTTGAAGGATGGATATGATTTTTGTCTAGTTCTGAATATGGAACCCAATGGATAAGGCTTGGTCTTCTTCTACGAAATATATGAATTCTTGTTATGCCCGTTGGGGGCATACATCCCCAACGACAATTTTTGTTGGCACCCTCAGAATTGGCAAGACATTTTGGTGACTAATGTGAAAACTAGAATCATGCACACTAATATGTCCTTGTAAGGGATTTTGTAAGATGCCTTGGGGTTTGGTTTTGAATCTTGCCTAAGTTATAAGGTGCATTCAAATATGCTTTGGCAGGCATTTTATGTTAGATAAGTGACTTACTGTCCCAGTCACCATTGGGTCAAGTTATTCTTTCATGGGTTTTAAATCATTCACCACTGACCCCATGTCCTAGTGTTCCCTTTTCAACCAGTAGCTTTTAGCATTTGATTTATCCTAAGTATTTGGTCCCATTCATTCAATGTCTTAGGGACATGAATCATGTGCACATGCTTCAAAGTTATTCTTAGTTGGTCATAGCTTCATAAGCTATTAACACATGTTGAAGTGATTTGCACACCTTGTTGAGGCTTAGAATCCTATTTGATGTGGCAATTTGGTCGTATTCTACAAGGTAACTCGGGACTCCGTGAATTAAGTAAAGACACTTCACAGAGCTTTGAGTGATGTTATTGACCACGATGATTCTAGTTGTACAGCTCGTGTGCTCGACAAACTATTTCAAAGCCTTTCTTGAGTCCCAAGGTCGTGTCACAGAGTGTAAGGGTTAATGTACTTGAGAGCTCGATGAAGTTATTCATAAACCTCGACATGTGTTCGAGGAAGGCGGTAGAGAAATGATGAGAAGGTTGACTTGACACTTGTTCAGAGGTTTTCCTTCTCTTGGGCAAGTTTTCAAGTAAGTGGAGACAACATGCATTGTCAGTAGATGAAAGGGATCCAGTATATCAACTTGGGACACTATAGCATCGTAAAATTGCGACACTTGCAATTTCGACTGCATTTGGGTCTTCACGATGGCAGCGCAACATTGAACCTGAATGGAGACCCCGAAACCTGTTTACGACATCAAAAACTGCATCTTTCTGCACCTTGGCCTGATCCTCCTTGCACCCTGCTGTCCCGGGAGGTGGGACCATGGCGCCCAGCACCCTGGTCCTTCAAGACCATGGCGCCCAACGCCCTGGTCCCTCAGGACCATGGTGCCCAGTGCCCTAGTCCCTGGCCCTATTTTGGGCCCGGTCTCTTGTTGGGCATCGGGTCTTCAAGTTTGCAATTTGGAAAATAATGCTCCTAGGTTGGCCTAAGGTCAAAAAAATCAGTCTCCTAACCCTAATTGACAAGTATATAAACTACATTTCTCCTCCTAGAAAAAAGGAGGAAAAACATATGTGTGCAAGAGGTGGAAGCGATAGGCAAACATTCAAACATTCAAACATTCAAGCATTCAAGTATTCCTTCAAGCAATTGAGCATTCTAAGTCTCCATTCAAGGCTAGGTGTTGCATTCAAGACAAGGATTCAACCATTGAAGAGGAGATCACCTACAACATACAACCTACAACATACAACATACAACATCATTACACCTTCGCATGTAAGAATACAAACATTCTTACAACAAGGTATCAGTACTTGATTACATTACAAACACTTACATGTACAACATTCTCATTTCTTGGTTAATTCCAAAACCGGGGTTTGACCTGAAGGCAAACCCCTAATCCCTAACCCCCCAATCGTCCTCTCTTTTCTGTGTGTAGGTTGTAGGTACACGACTGTAATTAAAGATCTGGAACCCTTGTACAGAGACGAACAGATCCCCCTTCGTTTCGCGGATTTTTCGGAGGACCGTGTGCACTCTGGGCGCCATCGTCCCGTCAACTTTCGCTCAAACTCGCAGGACAACATTGTCTTGACATTTTACTGCTAATTTCAGGTCCGCAGCTTCATCCCGTGTCCCTATCTCCGTCTACAAGCGAATCTTTCTTACTTTTACATGCACTCCTAGTTCAATCCTTCCATCTACATTCTTTACAAAAGAGGGTATCCTTGATGTCTCAACCCTTGAAACTCATTTAGAATCCAGTCTTGCATTGTGTGGGATTGGATCTTGTGGGTTTAAACCCCTATTTTGAATGTAAAGTCTCTCCTAAGTGAAAACCGTCAACCCTAGTGACCTCCTTTCTCTCTCCTTGGAGTGGGGGGAACACCTAGGGTTTGATTTTCCGCTTTACATTTTGGTGAACCCGACGTGAAGATCCTAATTCTGATTATTCATGGTTAGATCTGAAAAATTTGCTTCCTTAATTACATTTCCATGTTTGATCTTTTGCAAATTTTAGAGGTTAATTGCATAAAAACCCTAAAATTTTCTTTTTAGTAATTGAGCTTGTGAAATGTTTAATTGTTAATGCTTGTTTCAGATCTACCCTTCTATTGCAAATTGTCAATTCATATTTGTGTTTTAATTCTGAAAATTAAGTGGTTAAGTGTCAAAACCCTAATTTTTAAAACCCTCTTGATTCAACCTTTGACCGACGATTTCACTGATCAAAACACTTTCAAATCGGCTGTAACTTTGGATTCCGCAACAAAATCATAATATCTCTCATCCCTGAAAATTTTGAAAAAAGTTGCGAGGACCGTGTGCACCCCGAGCACCATCGTCCCCAACATTTTTTTCGAAATTTCGGGAGCTAGATCTTACTGTATTTTTCTGCTAGAATCCAGAATCTTGCCTGATTTCGTCAATTCTAACACTTTCAAAATTAAAGTCAAAGTTGGTCTAGTGATTGCTTGGATTAAGGCTTATAATTATTAAAAAATTGTTGAAATTGAAATTTTGTGTTAAAATTGTGTTTCTTACTGTCCTAAATCTGCAAAGTGTGTTGGCATTCATTTGAAGTTTCAGTGCTTTATTCAAACTCTTGCAATTTGTGACTTTTGAAATTAAGTGTTTAATTACAACAACTTTGATTTCCGCTTCCAAAATTGAATTTTGCGTGAAATTGAGTCAACTTTTAAATTTCAAAGCTTGCATTGCTTTTAGTATTCCCTCTAAAATCATAAAATTCAAAATTTCAGTTTCCCTCTCTTTTTCAAGATTCAAATTTTGCATTTTTCAACAATCTTGGTAGGGTTCAATTTTGAGATTGCAACTTTAATTTGGCCTATCTACAGATCATAAAATCACTCAATTTTTTCAGATCAGGTTTAAAATCATCATAACTTTCATCCCTGAAAATTTCGAAAAAAGTTGCGAGGACCGTGTGCACTCCGTTCGCCACGGTCCCCGACATTTTTTCTAAAACTTCGGGACGTTGTCATGATTGCATTTAATAGCTTAAATCTAGGAGATTGGCTGATTTTATTGAAATTTGCTACCTCTAAATTCGAAACTAAATCCAAAATTCAAGATCTCAATTTTCAAGATAACAATTAAAATTAAGTGCTACCCCCTTGGCCCTAATTTTCAATTGTGCCTACCTTTCTTGGAAGTTGTGTTTCCCTCTTCTTTCACAAAGTTCAAATTGGATAATCATTATCTCATTGTTCAATTTCGCCAACTTTATTTTTCAAAATTCAAAATTTTCTTTCTCCCTCTAGTGCATGAGTTTTACAACAATAAGCCCTACTTACACTATTCTCGTTAGACGAAGCCTTAGAATTAAGTCTTTCCAAGGTTTAATTACCGAGGAGATGGAACCTAATTTGAATGGCCTTTTTAACAAGGACACGGGTAATTCCTCTAATCCTCTTAATGATGAAGAAGCTCTCCATGAGGTTTCTGTAGAACAACTTTCGAAATTGGATAACCAATTTGATGGTTTTCAGCAATGGATGTCTCAAGAATACCCCGATAGTCAAGCTCTTTCATTAATTGAGGGTCTAAAACGTATGGTTCAAAGTGATAAGAACAAGCAAATCCTATGGCTCCGAGTGATAAGGGTGATAGTAGTCAACAACCATTTGGGAAGTTTAAACTGAACAGAGAGTTCATTAAGTTCAATGAAAACATCACCAACAACAATGTGAATGCAGCATTAGGTGTGCCTCCTATTTCTAAGTTTTTCAAGAAAGAAAGAGAGTTTACTCCTTTGAATGAATCATTGCATAGTATTATGAATAAGTTATTGGAACGAAATGTGCTTACCCTCCCTCCTATAAAGCAAATAGATCCTGCATAGATTAATTCACCCTATTTTGATAACAAATCTTTTTGTCAATTTCATCGTCAACCTGGGCATGATACTGAAAAATGTTTTGCTTTAAAGGGTAAAATTCAAGATTTGATTGATAATAATACTATCTCTGTTTCAGGTGTGAATGATAAAGGCAACACATCTGTAGCTCTTCCTAACCAAAATCTTAAGATTTTTACTGATCCATTACCTTCTCATACCTCTAATGTGATTGAGACTAATGATTCCTCTTTCTCACTTGATGGTCTTGTGTCTATGACTCCGAATATGATTAACTTTGTAGAGCAGCAGAAAATCCCTAAAGAACCTTCCATCACATTTGATTCCAGTGAAACTATCAGGGCACCTGATGGTCCTTTATATATAGCTGCAAAAGTCAAGAATACACCTTGTCGTGGAGTGCTTATTGATCCTTCTTGCATGGTTAATGTCATTACTGAAGAATTTCTTTTTACTTTGCAATTGAATCAGGTGATCTATGACAAAACAAATGTGGTTGTGAAATTATTTGATGCATTTTCTTCTCCTGCAATTGGTTCTATTACATTACCTATTGAGGTCCATAACAAATCCCTTGATGTGAGATTTGCTATTATTCCATCATCCGAACAATTTCGTGTGAAGCTAGGCTATCCTTGGCTATCTTCCATGAAAGCTATTGCTTCTCCTATTCACAAGTGTTTGAAATTTCTCCATAATGGTGAAGCTGTTACTATCAATCATAGTCTCTTTAAACCAGCTGAAAGAACTTCTAGCGTTCCTATTGATTATTTTTGGCCTAAACAATTCCAATCTCTTCCACCGCGAAGTGATCATCTTTTCAAATCTTATCAAAAGTGGAAAACAGATATGATCCTATCTCTAAGTGAACCTAGAACACCCAAACTTGATATTCCTATCATTCTTGAGAAGGAAGTTCTTCCTTTGAAAGATAAAACTAATGTCTTTCCTCAAGAAGATTCCCAACCCATCCCTATGGATGTGACTACATCTATGTCTAATAAACTTTCTAAAAGTAGACCTATACCTCCTCGTCATGATGGGCTTGGTCTCCTTCCTAAACCAAATATTCCTCCTTTATATGGAGTAGTTCCTCCTCCTTCCTCTTATGGAGAGAAGAGACCTTCCTCTCCTCCTATTGTCCAACCTAAGAGACCACAACCTAGACACTCAAGTGATAAGGATGAGAACATTCCTCCTCCTCAATCTTCTCAACTTCCTACTAAGACTAGACGAAATCGTTCTGCGCGTGAATGCCGACGAAAGCGTCATCTTAGAGCTCGTGCAACTGCTTCTCAAACTTTGCAATCCCCAAAAACACCTTCAGCTAGTATTATTCCATTTTCTCCTCAGCCGAAAATTGAGCCAAAATCTCCTAAACATAAGATGCATGATGGTTTTGATCCTGTGCGAGTTAAAGATCCTATTTTTATAAATCTTGATGATGATATAGATGAAAATGTTATTCATGATGAAAATGTTACTCCTCTTCATTCTGATAGTGAATATGAATATGTTGATGTTGATAACCATTTATCTAACGAATTTTCTAAAGTACTTATCCTAGCTCCTGGACAAGAACAACGTGGCTTGGAACATGAACATAGCCCTTGTTTGGATCTTGTGATAGCTCCATCTGTTGTGTTGGATATTCCTCCTCTAGCGTGTTTCCTGCCTTCCCGAAATATTGATCAGCAAGATCGGGGGGTAGATGACGTGCTAGACTAGTTCATTAGCATAGCAGACTCTCTCCTCCTCTCTTGATCTCTTTTGTTACTTATTCTATGTGTTATTCTCATTCTTCTATTTGTTGTCCTTAGTGTTGTCTACTTGAGGACGATGCAAAGCATTGAGATCTCTTTTGGTCT
This sequence comes from Cryptomeria japonica, assembly GCF_030272615.1. Taxonomy (NCBI): domain Eukaryota; kingdom Viridiplantae; phylum Streptophyta; class Pinopsida; order Cupressales; family Cupressaceae; genus Cryptomeria; species Cryptomeria japonica. The sequence continues at coordinate 48,597,940 of NC_081407.1, read as the reverse complement.
CTCTCATGTTGACTCAAAAGACGCATGTGTTCCCTTCTTCTAGGTGATCTTCCTTGATTGGGGAATGAATAACAATTATGCATACATACATATGATATACATGAATTATCATACAGCATACTGACCCCGAGGAAAGCGAAGTCACCTCGTGCTTTGTGTTTTGTGTCTATTATCCTTGGGTTTATCTCACACTTGGGGGATAAATCTTTGTGATAACATGCTCCTTTCCCTTCTCATTTCTTATATGTATCACTACCTTAAAGCAATCACCCCCGATGAGGCGTGTGCGATCGCTTTAATGTAGGGGGCATACACTCCGTTCATATCTCTTCAAGATACTTGAAAATTTCTTGGCGAACTTAGCTTTGCCTTGAAAATTTTTGGTATTTTTCTTGCATGACTCATAGTGAGGGAACCTTACTACTGACAGTCATGGTTCTCCCTCGTGATCTTCCCTTTTACTTTGTCAATCAAAGTCGTAAGATCCTTAGTCCACTGGGGGCTTGGTGTATCTTGCCTCCTTGATGTGGTGAAAGTCTTTCAATGTTGTTTCCTTGTACTTTACCGGAAGTATGGACGTACGCTTATACTCCCGCTAAAGTGGGGGCTAAATGTAGCGTCGTAAAATTGTGACACTTGCAATTTCGACTGCATTTGGGTCTTCACGATGGCGGTGCAACGTTGAACCTGAATGGAGACCCCGAAACTTGTTTACGACATCAAAAACTGCATCTTTCTGCACCTTGGCCTGATCCTCCTTGCACCCTGCTGTCCCAGGAGGTGGGACCATGGCGCCCAACGCCCTAGTCCTTGGCCCTATTTTGGGCCCGGTCTCTTGTTGGGCATCGGGTCTTCAAGTTTGCAATTTGGAAAATAATGCTCCTAGGTTGGCTTAAGGTCGGAAAAATCAGTCTCCTAACCCTAATTGACAAGTATATAAACTAGATTTCCCCTCCCAGAAAAAAAGGAGGAAAAAAATATGTGTGCAAGAGGCGGAAGTGATAGGCAAACATTCAAACATTCAAACATTCAAGCATTCAAGTATTCCTTCAAGCAATTGAGCATTCTAAGTCTCCATTCAAGGCTAGGTGTTGCATTCAAGACAAGGATTCAACCATTGAAGAGGAGATCACCTACAACATACAACATCATTACACCTTCGCATGTAAGATTACAAACATTCTTACAACAAGGTATCAGTACTTGATTACATTACAAACACTTACATTTACAGCATTCTCATTTCTTGGTTAATTCCAAAACTGGGGTTTGACCTGAAGGCAAACCCCTAATCCCTAACCCCCCAATCGTCCTCTCTTTTATGTGTGTAGGTTGCAGGTACGCGGCTGTAATTGAAGATCTGGAACCCTTGTGCAGAGACGAACAGATCCCCCTTCGTTTCGCGGATTTTTTGGAGGACCGTGTGCACTCCGGGCACCATCGTCCCGTCAACTTTCGTTCAAACTCGCAGGATAGCATCGTCTCGACATTTTACTGCTAATTTCAAGTCCGCAGCTTCATCCCGTGTCCCTATCTCCGTCTACAAGCGAATCTTTCTTACTTTTACGTGCACTCCTAGTTCAATCCTTCCATCTACATTCTTTACAAAAGAGGGTATCCTTGATGTCTCAACCCTTGAAACTCATTTAGAATCCAGTCTTGCATTGTGTGGGATTGGATCTTGTGGGTTTCAACCCCTCTTTTGAATGTAAAGTCTCTCCTAAGTAAAAACCGTCAACCCTAGTGACCTCCTTTCTCTCTCCTTGGAGTGGGGGGAACACCTAGGGTTCGATTTTTCGCTTTACAGACACGTTGAAATGTCTTAGGGGATTTCAGTGAGTGTCTGAGGGGGGAAAAGAGAGATTGGTGACGTTGAAGTCGAAGACAGGTGTGCACTCAATAAATCTCAAGATGACTCGCATCAAGTTCAAAGTGGTAAATCAAGAAAAATCAAATTTGTGTTGATGGCCATTGCTGAGATCAATGGATAAGATTTGAAAGAATAACATGTAGGAGAGTCAACAAAGTAATAAACTGGGAACATGAGTTTTGGGGCCAGAAAACAAGAAGATCTCGGTGAATCGCTTGTAGAAAATCATCACCATATGGGATAAAAAAGAAGGCTTTATGTGTGTTAAGCTCGAGGAAAGAAACCGACAACATGAAAAGTTGCATGGGTATGGGTGATGTATTAATTTGGAGGAAAGAACTGAACTGGTGGGTAGGTAGTCGTGGAGGATAAGTTTTAATCCTTTGAAAAGACATAAATCATAAAAGATGTTTTATATGCATGGAACTATGGGTTTGGCTATATTTAGAGCTTTTGATTTTAGAAGTGTTGAGGTTTTTCTTAAGTTGATGACAAATGCACTAGTCAAGTAGCGTTATAAATATTTTCTTGTGTGCTTGTTCGAGAATAATTTCATAAATGGAGCACTTATATGCAAAGATGGACAGTGTGTTCACAAGGTGCAAATTCCATGACAATAGGTGGAGAATACTTCAGTAGACTACCTTGTAGCTAAAGGGATATTGATAATATAGAAGGTAGCTAAAGGGATATTGAAAATCTAGAAGGTAGCTAAATGGATATTGAAAATCTATAAGGTAGCTAAAGGGATATTGAAAGGCAGCTGCAGTTGCAAAAGGCCTTTGAAAAGCTACCTATCTTCATCCCTTCATTGTTTGGTGACTAAGAGGCAAGGGGAGCAGGGAGGAGAATAATGAGGATAGCGGAGAGTCGGCTCTAGAAAAGAGCCTTATAAATTAAAATTGATGGCTAAATTTAGACCCCCTGTTCTGATTATAACATTGCTCTATGAGCTCCTCTTATAATTTTACTATCTTTTCTTCTAGTTCTACGAGCTCCTCCGCTAGTTTGTATAGTGTGAATCTTGCATCCTCGAAGTCATTAGCAATGTGATAGTGGCACGACTCAAGCAATTGAACTTCAATGATATTTTATTCTTCACCAGGGTGGCTTTTAGCGTACATAGTCTAATATTTTGTCATTTTCTAGTTTTTTAGTGGGAATATTTTTTTTCTGCATATAATCCAAATACATGTCAAATAAAAAAAGATAGTTGTAAACAGCTTGAAGCTTATTGCATTCCTTTCGTATATAAAAAGAATTCCAAGGCTATAAAAATGGATTTTGGTTGGTAGACATTGTGTGGGGTTCTAATGGAATGGTAGTGGTAGTACCTCGGTTAGGGGGATGAGCCTTGAACAATGAAGAATGTAAATATTATCTTCAGTAATGTCAATTAGTTCATGAATTGTCATGGAAATTTTGATTTTTAAAAAGTTGTCTCCATATTGTATTTCCTTATCATACATGAATAATAATATCAAGGACTCCATTATCCATATTTGCAAGAATGTTGTGAATGTGTAACCCTATTTGTGGGTTCTTTTCAAGGAAAATATTAAAATCTTGTAATCGTTTTACAATAGATTTAGGTATATAATATGGATCTGTAAGTATGATTTCCGTAATAGCAATAGGGGTAGCATCAACGTTAGAAATTAATGCTATTAAAACCCACTAATTAAGATAAATTATTATTTGAATGTTTGCATCAGGATATAGGTTTGACTTTGCACCCTATATTAGGCACTAGTCTACGAAACCTCCAAAATTTTGACTCTGAAACACTTAAGAAAATTCAAAGTTGCTTCTCTTTATGTTCTTTGTTTTCTTGTTTAAGTTATTCCACTTCTTACATCTCCAGGGCGTTCAAGGAATAAAGGAACTGAATACAAGAACATTATTATTTTTTCTTTTATATGATAGAAATGGAGACACTTATTTAATTATTCTCAGTGATTATCTGGGAGAAATGGTGAGCTATGAGCACCCATTTCTTATAAACTTGAGAATTATCCACCATTAGTAATCTGCAGTTATTGTTTAAAGATGAGTTGATGATTTTGTAAGACTGTGTGAATTGGGAATAATCTCTTGAGTTTGGAGGAGCTCAAAGTGAAGAAGGTTTGCTTAGCCTTGTGGTGTTATGTTTTCGTGTCCTCAATTTGCGGATAGGGTCAAATATGTGACCTAGATGTTCAATCCCATGGTCTAAGGTTTTATAATTTCTCTTAGGATTGAGGGTAGCAAGAAAAATCATCAACACATAGGTCGTGGCTTCAATTTAGGGTTGACAACAATTGGAGTTGACATTTCAACTTTTTATAGAAATCACAAAGAAGTCAGGGTTTGCAAGAAGAAAACACTTTGAACGCATTGATCGCACGAGCAATTCATTCACATGTGAGATCTCTTAAGATAGAAAGATGACAAGTGATTGAAGTGATTTCAAAAAGCCCATTTATCCATTGAATTCACCTACTTAGGGTTAAGTAATCGTTAGTACATTTTACTATTACAATTCACAAAGTTGATACTTTGTTTTAACATTTTTCACAAACAATGTTGCTGAGCAACAAAACCATCTGGAAACACCTTTACAACCTTTCCCATGCTGAAAACAACTCAACATCCAAAACACAAGGGGTTTGTAAGATCTTTAATTTGCTCTTCCCCTCAGATAGTGCATAATTTCTAGTTACTAGAAGAGGATTCCGCACCAACAAAGGGTGCAAATCCATCCTTACTCTTTTCTTCCAACTTCTCATTTGATTTTTTCATCCATGTCATCTTCATCTTCTCCTTTTCTTCATTAACATTAGTCTTCTTTATTGGAATAGTAGTCTTCTCATTCTTTCTTTTGCATAACCTAGCAATGTGTCCAAATGTATCATAGTTATAACAAGTCGGACCTTGTTGCAGACCATTTCAATTCCTTTTGATGCTTGACCTGCACTCAATAGCCTTGTGCCCAAATTTGTTGCATGCATAACAATATCTATTGAATGATTGAACATTTATACCATTGCCTGTATTCACATATCCATTCCACACCATCCTACTTATGCATTAATTTTCCTTTTGTCCAAACATATTGTAACTGTAGAATTGACCATTAAATGACTGAGATCTAATTTGACTTCTACGTTCACTATCTTTATCTCCAATTTTATTGCATGAAAAATAATTAGTATTAAAGTTTGATGAATACCTACTTTGAGTAGGAGTAGTCCTTTTATCAATATTCTTGTTTTGAACAGGATTGAAACCTTGTCAGAGTCTTTCAATTCCTCCTTGACCTTTTCCTTTCCTTTTTCTCCTTTACCGAACCTCTTAGGACTTTCACCATTTTCAAATCCAAGTCCACATTTATCTTTGTTTTGCTTATGAGTATTGAGCATCACATCAAGCACTTCACTTCCACCTTTAAGCTTCAAACCTTTTTCAATTATTCTTTTGCCTCTTTCATCTCTTTCCTCGACATATCCACTTCTTCCTCAAGTTTGATACATTCTACAAATTTGTCATGTAGCTTTGTTTCAAGATCATCAATAGTCTTTCTTCCTTCATCAAGTAGCTTTCTCAGATAGGCGATCTTTTCTTCTACTTTCTTACACTTGTTTCTACTTTCATCCAGATCTACTAAAGAATGTATTAATTCTCCATCCATGTCTACCACAACATCAATGTCCCATTCATTTTGTCCATAACATCCAAATCAGAGTCAAACATAGTATTCAAAAACCCAGATCTACCTCAACTGTTAGGTTGTTACTTCAGGAACCTTTCTCTGATACCAATTGTTGAAAACCATTGGATGTTGAGAGGGGGGCTGAGTCAAAATTTACTAAAAATTAACCCAATTTAATCTTTTTTTTGGACATTCATTCCATCTAACATATGCATGAAAGTAAATAAATAAAACCAGAGAAGCAACCATACAAGAACACCAAGATTTTGATGTGGAAAACCCAAAATGGGAAAAACCACAGTGAGAACTATCTCACTATATGATAAACTAATTATAATGTTTAGGCCAAAGGCCAAGGAGCTCATTGCCCCTAAGATGACTTGTAAACCTAAGGTGCACAACCTCATGACAAGATACCAAAAGGACTTGCAAACAATGAAGATCACTTTTTTAGGACAATATACATCTGATAAAGATAAATCAATAGAGTTGAACTGTAAGGAATTGCATCCACTAAAATGCTGATCACAGTTCACAATTCAAGATATCAAAAATTGCCTTCATCACTGCTCTATAACGCTTTCAGACCACTACACTACTTCACATATACTTCACACAATATATACACCTTGTCTATATCTCTCCACAATGATTCCACCATTTATACACCAATCACAACCTCAAGAACACCAATTAGGTCAACTTAACAAGTTGTAATGTGTAAATACATAACTGTTGACTCAAAGAAAAACTCTAGTGCAATGAGGAAGGGAAAATGAGACATATCAAGCCTCACACCAAGTTGTCACACCTTCTAGTCCATCCTAAATCATCGCCCATAGAGCCACATGCAATCGCATGAACGTAAACATTTTAGGTCAGGTGCAACGTATAATTATCAAAGCACATCACCACAACTTTAAACTATCTTCAATGTAGACCATCAAAAGTACTTGTAAATTCCCAAGATAACATCAACAAACACTATTAACATTGAATAACCGAACCGCATCACCATAATACTAGTAGGTATAGGAATACAATGCATTCCTATACATTAACACCAGAACAATTAGAATATCTAAACACCAATTGTGGTTCCTCTAAACTAGTACCAAAGATCTAAAAACTTAAGGATGTATCATTGAAATCCTTCTAGAACAATCACAAATAAACTTCACGCATTCACATGACCACATTGCAATCCCACTGCAACTGCACTATACCAAACCACATCCAAAACAAATACTATAATCAAGTAGCTCATCTAGATCAATAAGTTTGACATCAATGACAACAATAACTCATATATGCAACACAACACACTTGACAACACATAACACAAAACAATATAACTTCACTTGCCGATCAAACCAACACTAGATATCTAAACTTGGAACACTACATGAACCATATAAATATGTCCTCCAAGCCGCAACACTCGAATCACCATAGTAGAGCATTCTCTGGACCAGTCCTGATAGACAACCTCATTGTCAACAAACCACCACAACCAACTACATCATCAAAGCAATATTGTTTCTTGCATATTGTAACTTCTATTACACTAGCCTTTTGGAAACACCTCATACTTACTCAACATCACCACTAGACAACATAAAGACATTTAAACACTCATTTCTAGAGTATATACAACATTTGCACTACACACAACGACATCAATGATAACACTACACATGTTGACATCAATGACAACACAAGCAACATAACTCAAGTTTCCAACAAAATACTCATTAAGAAAACTTAGCAAGGCAAACTAGAGTTTAAATTGGAAACTTGTTAGGAGTTTTCATTGAAAAATCAACTTAGGTACTTTTGTGGGTGCACTAGTGAGAAAGGTCACTAGCCTAGGGTTATTGATATCCTCGAGGGAATATGACTTGGGGCTATAGGAGATGGTTGGTTGTAGCTAGAAGTGGTCAAATCAACTTCCATGATACATTGATTACGGGTTCTAGGCACACAAATAGTTTGAATGTGTCCAAAATATCACTAGGGATGATGGACACCAAACCGAGTGCACAAATATAAGGTAAAAATGCAAAGTATGTGATTTTTGTATTTATACATGGAGCATAAATTCCATGGATTTTCTCGTTAAATAAGTAATCATAGGTATTCATTTGAAAATGTTCTCACCTAGGTTGATAGATGATGGCCAATTTTTTGACATAGGTTAGCTTGGGGGAAGCAAAAGTAACTTTTGAATAAAATAGATGGAATCATAGCACATTTTTATTTAGGGAAGCGATTAATAACTTAAATTATAATTACGATGGGTGATACAATAAATTCTACATTAGATCTAGATCATTAGACCTTAATCAAACAAAAAAGTAAGATAATGCTAGTTTCAATCAACTTATATACTAGGATCTGTCAAAATAAACATTAAAACAATACATTTATCAACAAAACTAATATATATCTCCTCTAATCTCAATTGTTTTATCTTAGTTTGAAATACTTTCTTACAGTTCACCATGATCGTAGGTGATACTTCATGGCCAATTGTGCCCATTCGCCATTGAATGTTACTCCCAAACACACGGGAAGTAGTAGAGATTAGAAACTAGTATAATCTTTCTTTGTATTATTTATTTAATGAATTACTCCATGTTCTTATGTGGTTGCTTAAGTGCATCTTCTACTTAAATTTAAGTTGTTGGAATATTCCCATGTAAATTTAAAATTATGGAACAAGTATTATTTAGAAATTGAAAATAAATTGTGATAAAAAAAAGGAACTTGAAAAAATACATGTGACTCCATTATTTTTTTCCCCTTTTTCATTTGTCTCTATTTTCTCCCTTTCTTATTATTCATTCAAATATGTTAAAAAAATATACATTTAAAAAATAAAATTTAAAATGACTGTTAATCAGACCCTTCCCTAAGCCATTATTGTTTCTGTCTTACTGCAATTTCCTTTTCTTCTTTTGTGTGGTACGACCTACCATGAATTTTGATTGATTTACAGTAAAAATAGGCTCAGTAAATCTAATCGTTACCTCATTGGCTAGTTACCCTCTTTTTTTCGGGCTTTACTGAATTCGACCCTAAAAGAGCAGGGCATGTATTTACAGTCTGTCATTGTTCACTGATCATGCTGTACACGAAACATAAATCATAGTTCCCTGCAATCTCAATCTAAAAGTTCCCGCTCCACTGACATGTTGGGTTGACGTTTGAATCTTAGTAAGAATGTCCCGCTCCAGCCTGTTATAAATGCAAAACAGCTCTGAAGTCTGAAATGCCGTACACACATTAAACCATGTTCACTCTAATCCGTACATACCCTGTTGCCTCGAATGAAAAAAAGAGGGAAAGTACAGTTTTGGCGATTCAACCTAATTCTCCCTGCGTCCACTAGAGTTGCGCAAATTTCCAAACGTTGACGGTGAGATTAAATCCAGAGAGCTTCGATTGCATTCCACAAAGCTCGGAGTGCATATACACCGTCCCGTACAATACTTGTACTCAAGCATTCTCCTTCGTAATTAATATAATAATATTAAGATAAAGACATGTGAATACTCCCACGCATCTCAATGAACGATACGCATACGCTTAACCGTATATATAATGAATTGAGAGGCGTGAGTTTATATGTTGAGGGATAATCTTAACCTTTTACTGTGCAAAGACCTACCTATACTTTTCTACCCTGCAACTATTGAAAATACAAGGGAATGGCGAGGGCAAAATTGCAGCTGAAGACTATTGAAAACCCAGTAAGCCGTCGGTCTACTTTCTCAAAGCGCAAAACAGGACTGTTGAGAAAGGCCAGCGAGATCTCAATTCTTTGCGATGCGGAAGTTGCGCTCATTATTTTCTCGCCATCGGGAAAGCTGTACGAATTTGGCAGCCCCAGGTAAGGAATTACCCTCATACCTCCCCAAAGCACACCAATCACCAATTTATTTTGTTTCGATTTTATAGTTGAATAACATACTGCGATTTAATTTCAACGATTCAGCGCTGAAGATTTATAGAAATCGAATTTTGTTGGAATAAATCATGTGTCAAAGAACACCGTCTTAGAAAGGTGAAAAAATATCGTTAAAGTTTGGCTACAACTTTGCTTCAATTCAGGAGTTAATATTCCCTGCTTTCCATTGGCCATAGTTTCGGGTTCCTTAGTAGTGAATACAATGACGAAAACAGAAAGTCAGAGTTATTCTTTCAGACAAACGATAGTTTAGTAATATCTCTCAAAATGTGGATGGCGCAGTATTATGAAATCGAAATGCAAGTTGCATTTTAGAGGAAGTCATATTTGAGATCAAGCGGCCACCTTAGCAAGGTTCGTACCGCCAATCACATGGCCCTCCTATACCTATAACCTGCAAGTACCTCATGGCGCCATTAGGCAAAACCTGCAAGTAGGTACCACTTATGCACTGAGCGAATGACCATATTTGAAAAAAAAGACAGAAAAACAGGGGATGAGAAACGCAAATTGTTGGATGACTTATGGGTATCTCTCCAGATATCAGGGGATAAGACGCCAGGTTTTCATGATTTAAATTTTCAGACAAAGGAAAATGTTTGCAACTTGAAAGGTTTTTTTGTGACTGGGTTTCATTCATCGAATATTTGCCCATTTATCTTAGAAAGATATGCTCTATGTGACGATCAATAGATTCTCCATTGACAGGGATAATTGCAACAATAAGATTCGTTCTTACTTTTCATCCTAGAAAATGTTAGAACACGTAGTAAAATTAGTATATTTATATTTGGAGATGAATTGTTCCTCACCAATGGTAAATTAAGGAGGGAAAAGTTAGGATCAAGGTTAAATCACAAAGTGGATTAGGAGAAGATAAACTAGTATATTTATATTTGGAGATGAATTGTTCCAGTCAACAGATCCAGCGCTGAAATAATCGCTGAGTGGTTTTAAAGTCGTTTAATGACATCACGGAGAAAAGAAGCTTAAGTATTTAAAATCACACCTTTGAAGATGTTGCTGCGTAAGTCAAACAAAATTGTGTAAAACTGAAGCCATTTGACAAGAAGCCTAGCTACATGCGAAACAAAATCCCCTATTTGAATAAGGGAAGCCGCCCAAGTAAAAAGGGCAAAGTTTTTTAAAAGCCAATCCTCAAAGGAGGATATCGTAGATTCCAAAAGGAGTAAATTGCAAAGTTTAAGCCACGTTTAGAAAAGGAGAAACCAATCTTCATAGGAGGAGATCGAAGCCAGTGGGATTCGGAATCGAGCAAGAAGAATCAGGGTTTTTGTACAACCTCAGATTAATGAAAGAATTGTCCATGCAAAGAGGAAATCTGATTGGTAAGAAGGAAGCTCAATGAGATTCGTTTTCAAGACGAAGCTTCACTACCACGTTTGAAGACGGAGGAAGACCATAAATCAGAAAGGATTGATTTGCATGAAGAAGATTGCGGATCTTGTGAAAGCTGAGAAACTAACCTAAGTCATCGTAGTATGAAGAAGTCAAATCCAAGTCTTACGAAAAGCTTGGAGGAGTTACAAGCCCAGCATTTGCAGTCCAAATGGAGATTGGTTGAAATTAAGGAAGAGACCATTTTTTGAAATTAAGGAAGAGATTGTTGGTATAGTTATTTTTCCAAATTGCCCGAGTCTTTGCAATTTTCTGCATGAGCTAAAAGTAGGATTTCTAAATATAGAGTTTCTATGTGTTTTTAATTACATGGAGTTGTATGACAAGTGTATGCATGAGCTAAAAGAGGATTTCTAAATATAGAGTTTCTATGTGTTTTTTATTACATGGAGTTGTATGACAAGTGTATAATTTTTAGTTTTTTTTGTTGTGTCTGAGACTTCTACATAAAGAAGTAGAATGTAATGAAGTCTTTCTATCTCATCTCTTCGATCAATTAATCTTTGAGCTTGTAATCAAGAAGGTTTTGTAATTCCATTAAATGAATAGAAAGTTTTATCTTCTGATGAGCAATTCTTGTTAAATTAAATTTCTTCATAGATATTATTATTAAGGCAATTAAAAACAAATCAAATCCAATTTCCACTTTATACAAACAAATCAAATTCAATTTTTGCTTTACATGGCGGGTTTGCTTTTTTTGTAAAATAAATCAAATCCAATTCTTGCTTTTTAAAAACAAATCAAATCGGTTTACATGAGATATGTAAACGGACAAAAATGAAATATCCATAATCTAAACAAATTAAATTAAAAGAGGATTATATCAAAACATAGAATATGGGTATAAAACATATAGATATGGTGAAGAGATTAGATGTAGCCCGAGAAAGGGATTCAAGGTGGTCGAATAATGATAGGTGAATTGCTATGCCAATGAACTAGTAATTTAGGGGTAGATGAAGTTTAGGCTTTGGGTAATCAATCTTCTCTTTTGTAAGGATGGGCATACTAGTGTGTCAAATGTTTGTATGGAGTTAGTGATTCAAGTCTAGATGTCATTCCTTGTGTGCAATACTGACTCTCGATTCAAGTTACCAATGGTCAATTAAGAAGGTTGATTTGCACCAATGATCAATTAAGGAGGGAAACTTTGGAGATTTGGTTTTGGGAGTTTATAGAGGAGAATTTGGGGGTGTGTGAGGATAGAGTAAATAAAGTAGGGAGAATGGAGGAGTTGAAGAGATCTACTAAATAGAGGAGTTGTAATAGTATTCAACCATGGAGGTATGTAAGGGTTGGAGGATGAATTATCAAAATAGTAGTCTAATATGGAGAGCAAGATGTGTGTGCAATAAGACCAAGTATTTAGAAAGAATAAGAAATTTTTTAGTTTGGGTAAATGAAATACCATAGACTAACCTAGAACATATACTCATCAAGAAAATTTAGCAAGGCAAACTAGAGTTTGAATTGGAATCTTGGTAGGAGTTTCGATTGAAAAATCAAGTCAGATACTTGTGTGGGTGCATTAGTGAGAAAGGTCACTAGCTTAGGGGTATTAGTATCCTTGAGGAAATAGGACTTGGGGCTTTAGGAGACCAGAAGAGGTCAAATCAATTTCTATGATACACCAATGAATGGTTTTAGGCACATAAATAGTTTGAATGTGTCCAAAATATTATTCGAGATGATGAACACCAAAATGTGTGCACAAATGTAAGGTAAAAAATGCAAGTATGTGATTTGTGTCTTTATACATGGAGCATAAATTCCATTAGATTTTTCCCTTAAGTATGTAATCATAGGTATTCATTTGAAAATTTTCTTGCCTGGGTTGATAGGTGATGACCAAATTTTTGAATTAGGTTAGCTTGGGGAAACAAAAATTCACTTATGAAAGAAATACATAGAATCGTAGCAACATTTTTGTTTAGAAGAGGGAATCATAACTTCAATTCTAATTAAAATGGGTAATACGATAAAATCTATATTGGATCTAGATCATAAGACCTTAATCAAACAAAAAAAATGAAACAATGCTAGTTTCAATCAACTTATGTTCTAGGATCTGTCAAAATAAAGACAAACAATACATTTATCAATAAAACTAATATATATCTCCTCTAATCTCAATTATATAATCTCATCTTAAAATACTTTCTTAAAGCTCACTATAATTGTAGGTTAAACTTCATGGCCAATTGTGCCCATTGGTCATTGAATGGTGCTCCCAAACACAAGGAAAGTCCACGGTAGAGATTAGAGAATACTAGAATCTTTATTTGTATTCTTTTTTTAAAGAATTATTCTATATTTCTGTGCAGTTGCTTAAGTGTGTTTTCTACTTAAATTTAAGGTATTGTAATGTTCCCATGCAAATTAAATAGTGGAAAAACAAAAGAACTAGAAAATATCTATATGGCTCCATAATTTTTTTTCCTCTTTTTCATTTGTCTTTATTTCTCCCACCAAATTTTACCCACCAAAATTATTATTAACACTAGAGGAGAGGGACCTATATGTGTGCACCCTAACTCTGTGCTTTTCAAAATCTTATGTGGATATTTCAAATCATTCTGAATTTTGTACAGCAGTTAACTTGTCAATAAAAAAATCATTTTTCAAGTCCATATGGCCAAATATGATGCCATCAGCTTGCATTTATGTGAAGGTGTCCAAAATGGTCTCAAATTGTGATAAGATTGAAAGGTATGTACTAAGTCATTTTACTTATGCAGCTATGTTGCATCACATGATCAGTTATTTTTTGAATTTTAGAGGTACTTTTTTGGGGATAAGCAGATATTTTTAAAGTACCACAATTGTTCTCGTTTTGTTCAACTATCATGAAATGTATTAGACTAATCACACCCTGCCCTAAACCATTATTATTTCTTTCTTACTGCAATTTCATTTACTTCTTTTGTGTGGTACGATAGCATGAATTTTGATTGATTTACAGTAAAAATAGGCTAAGTAAATCTAATCGTTACCTGATGGGGTACGCTCTTTTACCCGGGCTTTACTGGATTCGACCCTCAAATAATAGGCAATGTATTTACAGTCTGTCATTTTTCACTGATCACGTTACTGCTTACAGTCTGTCATTTTTCACTGATAACGTTCCTGCTCCAGTGACATGTTGGGTTGACGTTTGAATCTGATGTCCCGCTCCAGCCTGTTATAAATACTAACTTCTCTATACCTAATGCAAGACAGCTCTGCACTAGGAAATGCCCTACACACACATTAACCCATGTTCACTGTATTCTGAACATACCCCAGTTGCCTCGAATGACAGAACGAGGAAAAGTACAGTTTTGGCGACTCAACCTTTATTCAACCTGCGTTCACTAGAGTTGCCGTACACACAAATTAACCATGTTCACTGTAATCAGTACATACCCCAGTTGCCTCGAATGAGAAAACGAGGAAAAGTACAATTCTGGCTGACTCGACCCAATTCTACCTGCATTCACTAGAGAAAGAGGGGCACACTTAGGCTTAAGGATCCAATTTTATAATATGTGAATTGGTGAGAAAGGATCTTAGATTTAATTAAATTAATAATTAAATGCATAGAGTTGCGCAAATTTCCAAACGTTGAAGGTGAGATTAAATCCAGAGAGCTTCGATTTTTATTGCATCAATTTTTATTGCACAGAGCTCGGAGTGCATATACATCGTCCTCTATAATATTTGTCACCACTTTTTCATTTGTCTTTATTTACCAGAATTTGGGAGAGGGTCTTATATGTGTGCATCCTAATTTTTTGTTTTCAAATTCTTATGTGGATATTTCAAATCATTCTCAATTCTTTTATGTAAAAAAATCATTTTTCAAGTCTACATGGGCAAATATGATGCCATCTGCTTGCATTTTTGTGAAGGTGTTCAAAATGGTCCCAAATTGAGATAAGAACGAAAGGTATGCACTAAGTCATGTTTTCTTGTGTGCTGATGTTGCTCATATGATTAATTAGTTTTTGAATTTTAAAGATATTTTTCTGAAGATTACCATTGACATGACATTTTTAGGACACCACACACCACAATTAATCTCATTTTGTTCAACTACAATGAAATCTGTTAGACTAATCAAACCCCGCCCTAAGCCATTATTATTTCTTTCTTACTGCAATTTCATTTTCTTCTTTTGTGTGGTACGATACCATGAATTTTTATTGATTTACAGTAAAAATAGTCTCAGTAGATCTAATCGTTACCTTATAGGGTACGGTCTTTTATTCGGGCTTTGCTGGATTCGCCCCTCAAATAATAGGCAATGTATGTACAGTCTGTCATTTTCACTGATCATGTTCCTGCTTACAGTCTGTCATTTTTCACTGATAACGTTCCTGCTCCAGTGACATGTTGGGTTGACGTTTGAATCTGATGTCCCGCTCCAGCCTGTTATAAATACTAACTTCTATATACCTAATGCAACACAGCTCTGCACTATGAAATGCCCTACACAAACATTAACCCATGTTCACTGTATTCTGAACATACCCCAGTTGCCTCGAATGACAGAACGAGGATAAGTACTGTTTTGGCGACTCAACCTTAATTCAACCTGCGTTCACTAGAGTTGGCGTACACACATTAACCATGTTCACTGTAATCAGTACATACACCAGTTGCCTCGAATGAGAAAACGAGGAAAAGTACAATTCTGGCTGACTCGACCCAATTCTTCCTGCATTCACTAGAGTTGCGCAAGTTTCCAAGCGTTGCAAGTGAGATTAAATCCAGAGAGCTGCGATTGTATTCCACAGAGCTCGGAGTGTATAGACACCGTCCCTTATAATATTTGTCAACACATCTTTACGCAAGCATTCTCCTTCCTAATAAATATAATATTAGTATTTGTATTTCAATTAGGTGTAATGGTTAATGGTTATGTTGATAGGAAAATATATTTAATCAATATATAAGAAAAAAAAATTGCAATTTAATTTCAATCAGGTGTAATGGTTATGCTGATAGGAAATTATCTTTAAGCAATATATAAGAAAAAAAAATTGTAATTTAATTTAAAGTGGCAAGTTGTGCAATTGTTTTTTGTAATATACAGTGTTTTTACAATGTATTGAGTGGATATGTGGGCTTGCTTTTGCTTTCTCTTGTGGTGTGCTTATCCTTTTTCTTGTCTTCCAAAATCTTAGGGTTAATGTTAAGATTCAATTAGCATTATGATTAGGGTTAGTATTATGATTAAAATTATTGTGTGTTATTTTAGGGTCAAGTTGCAATTAAGGTTATAGTTTTATCTATAATTCTAACTATGATGGTAATCCAAACTCTAACCTTATCAATCTTGGAACCTAATTCTAACTCCATAAGGTTCCAACCTAAACTAATGTTAACCCTAATTTACCATAACCAACTTAATCCTAACAAAAGCTTAAATCTAATTCTAATTGAACCCTAATATTAACTCTAACCTTAACTACAATTTTTTAATATTGGTATATAGTATTTAATATTTACATTAGATTGAGGATTGTAATTTAATAGAAGATGATATGCTACACATTGTAATAAATTATATTTTTTTAGCAAAATGGTTTTTAAATTATTTAAATTTTTCATATTTTAGAATTGTACAATAATTATTTTTAAAGTTTATAATATTATTAAATACAACATATAAATATAAAGTTTTGTAAAATGACAACAAATAATATATCACACAGATTTTGTTATAGTAGAACTACAACTATTATTAATAATTATTTTTTAAATTATTATATTAGTAAGATAATAATTTCAATTACTTATAAAAAATAAAATAGTAAGACAATTCAAATATTGTAAATATGAACATAAAATAATTGTACTTAATAAAAAAGAGTAGAATATTATATATTTTTAAATTTAAAAAAATTATACATGCTTTATTATTTATTAAAAAAAATGTTAAGACATTTTAATAATAATTTTTAACTAAAAATAATATTTTTTCATTTTTATTATAATAATTACAATTTACTATATAAACATTTAAGCTTATTATATTTATACAATAAAAAAACAAGATTATTGTAAGATTATCTCTTCTATATGATTTTCATAACATATTTATGTGTTTAAAATATTTTTGAATAAAATTAAAAATACACAATAATAAATAAAATTCCATCTAAATATAAAATAACATTATTTTTGTTCAATAGAATAAAAAATATACAATAATACATTGAATTTTAACTAATTATAAAAAAATATAATACTTATTAAATAAATTTAATTCAAAATTAACACAAATTTATTTTAAAATTAATGTAATAATTGTATTATTTATATGCTTTGTTGGTGTAATTATTTATTCATGTTGGATATTATTACACCTTACTTAAGTTTACTTAGGGTAATGCTTTTCATAGTAGTTTGGGTATGAGACACTTGGGTGTTTGTGCCGCATTGGGATAGTGTGTGTAGGAGAATTTCCATCTTTTTGTGGTCTTATCTTGTTGTTACATTTCACATTCCACATTCGGTGTGTGATCCACTTCATGTAAAATATTATATTGTTTCTCTTACCTACCCCTACTTATCCCTACCTACCCTTGTTTCTTATTGAGACACATTTCATGTTTGTGTGCTCACATATCCATATAGCCTTGCTCATATTCATTGTATGTAACAACAATTGATCATTTATCTATTGATGAGAATATAGTTTATTCTTGTCCTATATTTTGTCTCTCTATTTTGTACTTTTCATTGAGCTCTTGGTCTTGGCAAAATCTCACATGGTATCAGAGCCATTAGAGCATCATTGATTTGTTTTAGAGAGATTTTATTGTGGCATCAAGAGGTAGATCTGAGGAGCAACATCTTTTGGAAGTGTCCTAGACTAGATCCGACCTCGCCATTGAGCCTGGGTGGCCGTTTCCATAAATTGACTATAAATTTGCCTATATTTGGTGAAAAGTCAATTTCGGGCTTGAAGAATTTTTTTTGCCCAATTTGAACGGTACGGTACTATTTTATGCAAAAACAAATAAAAAAATTTCACTTTTTTTGCGAATAATTTATTCAATATTCATTATTTATTTCGCAGTTTTTAAAAAGTTCTTATATATAAAAAAAAATAAAAAAATTGTATTTGTTATGGGGGGTTTCAACCCCCCGACACCGTACTATCCTCTTTATTCTGCAAGCTTCGTAAAGTTGTTTTCGAAGGGTGTGTTTGTTGTGGGCCCCGCCATCGCCCACTCTGACCCCTGATTGCCAGTGCAACCTCCCATCAACGACCCCCGTCCTCCCCATTTGCTGGTGGTTGATCTCGCCTCTGACAACTGCTAAACCGTCGGCCTTGACTCTGTCGACTGCTTTGCATACTCCGACAGCCTCGTGTTTTTGCCGGTCATCGTTGCAGGTCTCGCTGGCCTTGCGAACTTCCTCCGGCAACACCCTACTCTGCGGCTAGCTACCGGCTCCCATTGCTCCGTCTTGCCGAGGTGATCCGACATCTGCCACCACGCGGGTCCTCATCTACGCCACGTGGCAACGCCTGAGAGGCTCGGTCAGCTCTCCAGTCAACAGGTCAACGAATTTAGACAACTCAGCAATGTGTACAACCCTGTCAGCACTCGACATCCACGTGGAGGCCAGTCATTTGCCACGTGGGACGACACGTCATATGACCGTACACACAGTCAGCGGTCCAGTCATTATTGTCCATACGAACACGTCAATTTTTTCAGTGAATCCGTTTTTGCCATGTCATCAGTCTGTACTGTACGGACATCCAATCAGGCAGGGAGGCGAAGATTTGGCAACACCCATACGATCGTCCAATTTAGGCTCGTAATTTGTTGACGTCATCATTTATTTGAAATTTTGGCAGGCCCCTTCTTTTGAGCTTTTTGATTTTTTAGTTCAACTTCAAATGGCCATAT
Organism: Cryptomeria japonica; assembly: GCF_030272615.1. Taxonomy (NCBI): domain Eukaryota; kingdom Viridiplantae; phylum Streptophyta; class Pinopsida; order Cupressales; family Cupressaceae; genus Cryptomeria; species Cryptomeria japonica. The sequence goes on along the minus strand of NC_081407.1, from coordinate 48,579,074 downwards.
CTTGCTCATTTTTGCTCCTTTTTTTTAAATGGGCTAATTTTTCGTGTACTTTATCGTGGTGGCATTATTTCCTGATTTTGATGGACAAATATTTTAGAAATATCAGTTTTTGGTGACTGTACATGTCCAATCCCCGTTTCTGCAACTTCAGGGACTCCGTTTGGGCTCATACGAACTCCTTTTCAGGCTCCATTTTTTTTGAAAGTGCATAATTTTTCGTCTACTTTTATAATATGCTATCAGTTTGCAGTTATTTTGAGAAGAAACTGTACTTTCAGCATATGATTGTTTTTGGCCAATTTGGCACTTCTATTGCATAGATCTATCTTGTTAGTCTTTTGCATTGTAGTTCTCAGTCTATTGGGGTAGTTGTAAGAAAAAATCAGAAGTCCACCTTGCCATTGTTTGCAAGTGGCCTATTGTACATGCACTACATATAAAGTGCCAAAATCATTTTTTTTTTTTTGGGGGGGGGGGGTGTCTCTTGTGCTTTTGTGTTCTTTCCTTTTTGCTGCTATGGGTTCTCCTAAGTTTCCTCTCTTAACTCTCATAATTATGCTACTTGGAAAATTGATGCATGGAGTAAACTTATGGAAAAAGGACTAACTCATTACACTGATGGAACTATTGTTGCTCCCGTTGATCCTAAGGTTGATCCTGTTGTTCACTTGGATTGGCTCACTAAAAATATCATGGCAATTGGTACCTTAAGAAAGTATGTATCAAAGGATCTCATCTTTCATATTGATAAATGTACCTTAATTAAGGATGCTTGGCCAAAGTTTCAAGACTTGTATGGTTAAGTTGATGAGATTAGGGGATATCAGATTGATAGTGATCTCACCATGTTAGATCCCAAGAAATTTGATACTATACAAGACTTTGTCACTAAGGCAAAAGAGTTGAGGGCACAACTCAAAGATTGTGGCATTGATAAGGATACTCAATTGATCTTCAATTTGATGGGCAAGCTTCCACAAGAATATGCAGCATTTGTATCTAGTTTCCAAACCCATAGGATGACAATGGGTTCAAGCTACACAATACCTACATTTGATGCTTTTGCCGAAATGTTGATGATGGAATAAACTAAGTTGATAAGCATGGGCATTCTTAAGGCTTCTAAGTCTCAAACATTAGTGGCAAATCAAGGGAACAAAGGAAATCAAAGAAAAGACAGCTCAAACAAGAAGAAATAGCAATCAAAGTCTAAGGACAAAGCACCACCTTCTCCACAACAAGGAGATTCATCCTCTTCCAAGAAGGACAATTCACCAAAGGAGGAGAGACCTACTTGTTCCTATTATAAAAAAGTTGGTCATGAGGAGCGTCGTTGCCATTCTAAGAAGATTGATGAGCTCACACGCATCTTCAAAAACCACAACATTGATTTGCCTAATGCCTACAAGGAGGAGGATTCATCAATTTCCACTTCCTCACTTTCAAAAGGGAAAGGGCAAGCATTCATGGCTTCAACAAGTGGGAAGACTCACTCTTTTGGGACAAGAAAAATAAAAGCTCTTTGTGCTACTACAAGTCATGATTCAAGGAGATGGCTTCTAGATTCAGGGGCTTCTCATCATATGGCATCTTTGCAGTCTATGTTTTCTACATTTGAGCCTTGCACCATGTCGTAGATTTTGATGGGAAATCATACATACATGGATGTGATTGGGAAATGAACTATTGCCATTGGGGATAACTCCTTCACTGATGTGTTGTGTGTATCCCATTCGACAAACAATCTCCTTTCCATCTATCAAATCACACATGGGGCAACTAAGAGAATTGTGGAATTCACACCTGAGTGAGTTTTCATTAGAGACTTGGAGACTAGAACTATCATTGCGACTGGGGTGGTTGATCATGCATCTCAGTTATACTCCTTTTCAGAATTTTGTTCCTAGTGATGAGGATGATTTTACATATGATGATTCTTCACATGATGATTCAGATTTTGAGGAGAACTTTGGGTACTTGAACTTGGGGATTCTCACTTGTGACCCCGTTCTTGAGCCTTGTATTTCATCTCCTCCTATTGCTATCACATAACCTATTGCACTTGTTTATGCAGCTAGTGCGACAGTTTTGCCTTCTTGTGATTCAATGCAGTAGGATATATCTTGTCTTCTAGCTTCAGTTTCTTGGGATGACTATTTGATCGACATTGCAGATTTGGGAGACATCATTGATGATATTCATCTTCTCTTTGATGAAGATGATCATTCTTCGATTGTTGCGAGGGAGCACTCCAATCCTCTTGTTCATTCTCTACATGATCATTCTTTCAAGGTTGACATGATTGTGGATTCTTATGTACAACAGTTGGAGGAGGTCTATTTTTCCTTAGAGGAGACATGTGAGTCTTTGGGACTTGTTCTACATTCATCTCTATTAGATCTTGGAGTGCCTTTTTCAGCAGTGTGGAGCAGTTCACCACCTTTGGAGGAGGTATCTTTTAGCATCGACATGGGGACACTTGAGCAGTTTCAGAGATTTATTTCATCATGAGTTTTTTTCCTACATCTTCCCTTCATGATTGGGGAGACTTCATGGATACACCTTTGGTTTTGTTTCTTCCTAAGGGGAGGAATGTTTTTTCGACGTTCATGGAGTAGTTTCTTCATTCATTCTCGAGCTTCTACCATTGGTATAGATTCTACATTGAGGGGGAGCTACCTAGCTTCTCTTCTTCTCTCAAATGGGGGGGACTTTCTCCTCACATGGGGTTTTGTTCCTTACATACTTCTATGAGAGTTCTCTTGTATAGTTTTCATCTCTTTTGGGGGAGGGTTTTTTCCCATTGGGTTTTTCTCTCTTTCCCTGCTTTATGAGAGATCGCATTGGTTTGCATGCATTTGCATTTGTACATGGGTATCTAACATGGCCTAGTAGTCGGGACCCATCTTGCATTGCTTAGTTGCATTGTAGACTTAAGTGCATTCCCCTAAGTTGCACTTAAGGGGGGGTGTTGGTGTAATTATTTATTCATGTTGGATATTATTACACCTTACTTAAAATTACTTAGGGTAATGCATTTCATAGTAGTTTGGGTATGAGACACTTGGGTGTTTGTGCCACATTGGGATAGTGTTTGTTGGAGAATTTCCACCTTTTGTGGTCTTATCTTGTTGTTACATTCCACATTCGGTGTGTGATCCACCTCATGTGGAATATTATATTGTTTCTCCTACCTACCCCTACTTATCCCTACCTACCATTGTTTCTTGTTGAGCCACATGTCATGTTTGTGTGCTCACATATCCATATAGCCTTGCCTATATAAGGAGGATCATATTCATTGTATGTAACAACAATTGATCATTTATCTATTGATGAGAATATAGTTTATTCTTGTCCTATATTTTGTCTCTCTATTTTGTACTTTTCATTGAGCTCTTGATCTTGGCAAAATCTCACATTCTTCAATAAATAAAATAATAATTATTAATTTTACTATTTTAAGATTTTATTATTTTAATTTTATTTACATATATTTAAATCTCTAATAAAAACTATATAAAGAGAAAGAAAGTACTCCCAATGTGTGAACCTACAATAATTTTAAACTAAAAAGTAGTATTTTTATATTTTTATTATAATAATTGTTGGTGTATTTATTTCATTTAATTACACTTAGGCTTATTAAGCCTACTTAGTCGTACATTTACGTTTGAAACTTGTCCATGCAAGATGTCAAGTCCGTTAGGAGTTGTTAGAGAGGCGTCGACTCATTTTCGACACCTCATGCTACCTTTGTGGTAGGCAACTCGCCACCACTCATTGAGTGTTAAGTTTGACTTTTGACTCGACCCAATCACTCTACCTATATGAACAATTGTCGAATAGACTTAATTTATTGAAATCTTGTGCTTATTCTAATCTCATTTGTTCTTGGATTATTACTTGGTATCGGAGCAGTTTGAGTTTCTGTAAGCCAAGATCCGGATTCACTTACACTTGTGCATTGATGTGAGAGGGACTTGGCACGAAGGAGTGGTGAGGGTTTCTTTGATGCCTCACCACATAGGCGAGGGTTTTGTCCTCACTTGGCCCCCACAAACATGGACACGGAAGGCAAAGGTGGCTTGAGTAGCGCCCATGTGGTAGGTAGAGACGGCAGGAGCAACGCCCACCTTGGTTCAACCACTTGAGTCGAGGAACACTCAGTGGTGCCCTGCATTCGGAGTAGCGCCCAACCTCGCACAACGTAGAGCATGGCGTGGAGCGGTCACCCTCTGCGCAAGCCAATGACAGTCACAGAGAGGCGGCCTGCAAGGCATGGATGACCCAACAACGCCCATGCAGGCTTGCACGACCCCAACGGCCCTTTGAGACAGGTTCATGCAGAGGCAGCGCTTAGGCCGTCCGACTTGCTCACTTTTTCATTAGGCTCGACTTGCACATCCTTTCATTGGCCCATTCAAAATTTGAAAATCGGCCTTCAAAAGCACGACCGTCAAATTTAATGGAGGCCAAATTTTTGGACTTTAAGCCCCTGGTTCTTTCCAACTATTTTTTGCAAAAGTGCATGATGTTTTGCCACGAATCCAACTAGCACAATCACTCACTCTCATTATAAAGTGCCAATTCTGTGTGTTTTTGCGGTTTGGTTACAAAGCACTCATTCTATAAAGTGCCAAAAACAAGGGGGTCGTCAAATATTAAATCAAATGGGATGTACAATGTAGTCGTATGACAAGCATTGCGATCTCATTTCTTGTTGCTACTTATGAATCTAGAAATGCTTCACAGTGAGGATGCATGATTCCTTGCAACAAATTATGCATACTAATTTTCAACACTGCAAGTTTGGAGACTAGTATGATGAGGTTCAGTATTTGGATAATGTGCAAACTTTAGAGACAACTACATCACTTCCTCCACATCCAGAATGGGAAGTCATCTTCCACACATTATGGGGGGTTACATAATCCTTCATTTTTCTCATATAGAGGGAACATTCATTGTACTTGTGCATAGAAGTATCTCTTGAGAGGACATGATTGGTCCTTTCTTTTATGACATATCTTCTTCACTCATACATTCATTGTTTCATCATCTTTATCTCCATGGATTAAAGATTCTAGTGCTACACACCATATGGATTCTCTTGCAAAAGCTATATTATAACGCACTAATATAAACTATCGCACTTCTTTGTACTTTGTCATTGATGACATATGTGATGTAATTCTCTTGTACTCCATAGATTAGGAATATCTTGTGAGACTTGGTGCATGACTCCAATGAGACTTAGATTGTACCAATTTGCCATTGATGTGTATTCAGCTGATGCTCAAAGCAGGTGTCTCCATTCTTGATCTTCATGTTGTTGCAGTGAGTGATTAATCGATCATTCTTCATTGACATTGGTACCTAGTTGTGTCACAATTTGACATTCTTAGTGCAAACATTGGTTTCTTTGTAACAAATTCTACCTTAAGAGGGGGCTTCATGGTCTTTTCTTCTTATCTCTTTTTTGGAGGATATTTTTTTCCCATTGGGTTTATTATCTTTCTCCATTTATGAGAGATTTCATTGTACATGGGTACCTCACCAAGCTAGTAGTCGGGACCCATTTCCTTCATGCCCACCCAAACTATGCTTAAGGGGGGGTGTTAGTGTATTTATTACATTTATGCTTGACACTTGTCCATGCTAGATGTCAAGTTGGTTAGGAGTTGTCAGAGAGGTGTCGACTCATTTTCGACACCTCATGCTACCTTTATGGTAGACAACTCGCCACCACTCATTGAGTGTTGGGTTCGACTTCTGATTCGACCCAATCACTTTTCCTATATGTACAATGGTCGACTATGCTCAATTTAATGAAATCATGTGCTTAGATTCTAAAGCTCATTTGTTCTTTGATTATTACAATAATTAATTTAAATTTAAATATATATATTCTTTTTTAATATTATAATTTACTATATAAAAATATAAATTTATATATTTATAAAATAAAAAAACAAGATTATTCTAAAATTATCTCTTTTACATTATAATGTCAAACATTAAAAAAATTAATTATATTATATATTTAACACCAATTGTATATTTTATATTTAATTTGATATTTTAAATTAAATTTTACTTTTAATAAATTTTATATTAAGAAAATTTATATTTTAAATTATATTATTCTTTATCTATATTAAATTCTTATTGAAATTTTTTATTTTTATTTTCTTAATCTGACAAAATGTAATAATTGATTAGACAACAACTTCTATCACAAGATTAAATAAAATGCTTTGAATGAGGAGCCTTTACGAAATGCTAAATACTAACTAATTATAAACTTTTTTAATGCATGATTAAACATTAAAAAGATTACTGATATTTGTGCGATAAAAAAAAATTCCCCTTCCCTAAAACATATAACATATCTGAAATGAAATAATCCATAGCAGATAGGCTCATATGGAATTAGGAAAGTAATGACTTAACGCAAATTCAAGGACGAATGAATGAATGAATGAATGAATGCTTTTCATAACATCCACAAGGCCAAACAACCCATGGGACCCATAGATAGTTATCAAAGCATGCGAAGCCCAAACAAACCCAAATGGAAAATTGTGACTGCTAAATCTCTTTCTCCTTCTACAACTTGGATCTTTTGATGTGCATCTTGCTTAAGAAATATACAACTTTTCTTCGTCAAATAGGTTCGTCAAGGTGTTTACATTTAGTGTCTTAGCATAATTGATTCGAATGTCATTGTAGGTTGGACACTCCATGATATAATGTCATTTTGTCTCCACCACCCTTTGAGTGCAATATCTACATCTTCTATCGTCCCGTTCCTCTTGAGGTATCATCCATCTCTCCATTTCACATCTAAGTTGATGTGAGCCGGTCCCTATTTGATCAATTAGCATTTTTGCCTTCCACTTTATATCCATTCCTATATAGTTCTTTTGTGTAAGGTCATGCGTGGGGTTGAAATGTTTTATATGGTATTCCTTTTTCCTCCCCATTTGATTTGTCCACATGCTTTCTTTGATTTTTTCTTGCACATATTTCTTTAGCTCTCCATTGTTTTTTGGGCAATCTTTTAGGTTAATGTCCCATTTATTCATCCACTTAATATTTTGTTTCATCCATGTGCTCTTCCTTTTGTCTAGTCTTTCTCCCGCTGCCAACTTCGGCCAGCAATGTACCTCCATGTTTTCTAACCTCCCTAAGTAGCTTAGAAACCGGAACATAGTTGATGCTTCAATAGGGAAAGCTCCTGCCTTGCTAGGACAATCTCATATGGGATAGATGACTTAATCTTAAGGATGGTTGTAATTAGATGTTTTTGTAATCTCTCTATTTGTTTCCATTTCCTTGTTGAATTGCTGCTGCCCCATACCTCACAGCCATATAATATCACCAGAACCACAAGAAGTCCAAAGAGAGTTTTTTAAGTTTTCAATCCCATAATTCAGCTCTTCTACATCTATTTTGAAGTGAGTATAAGGATTTCCAACCCCTTTGAATCCTTTTTGCTCTACATGTTTCCTAATTGAGTTTATTGTGGAAGTCTAGACTAAGGTACTTATATTTATTCACCATTGGTAAGAGGTTTCCCTCAAAAACAAATTCTGTATGGACCTTCTCTCTCATCAAGGTGAAGATCACGACCTTGGTTTTGCTAGTGTTCACTTGCATCCCCACCTCATGACATAAATGTTCTCGAGCCTTCAAGTGTTCACTCAAATCTTGTGCTGTTTTTGTCGTTGGGATAAGGTCATCAACATACAAAAGCAACTTCATTACATAAGTGGTAAAATGAATTCCCTCACCACCAAACTTGTTTATCCATTTCTCTAATTTGTCAATATATAACCCAAATAGGATAGAGATAGTGGGCAGCCCTACTTGACCCCAATATCACTTCTAAAGCATTCTGATAATTCTTGTTTGGTACGTATCTTAGCCAAGATTTGGTCATATAATCAATTAACATCATCTCTGTAATGTACTAGAATTTCCAACTCTTTTATTTTACTCCATAATTTGCTTTTGGGCACTGTGTCAAAACCTTTTTTGAAATCAACAAAGCAACAAAAGGCTTTCCCTCCCTATTTATCCTATACCTTCTCAATCAAATGCCCGAGTGTAATGCAATGATCAATGGTAGAGTACTTTGATTTCAAGCCCGCTTGTCCTTTTGCACTCTTTCCCTCTTTTTCAACCCAAATATTGATTCTTCTTTCAATCATGCTCACAAAAAGTTTACCAAAGAGAGGATTGATAATTATAGTGCGGTAATTTGAGGGGTTATTGATGTCACCATTTTTGAGCAAGGGGATGACAACACTAGTTGACCAAAGTGTTGTCCAATTTGTTGGAAATCCATTTTGGATGACTCCATTGAATATTCTTTTGATGCGAGGCGTGAGAATTTCCAATCCCCATCTTAAATGTTTTGCTTGTATGACATTTATGTCTTGTGTTTTACCCACCGTAAGCTTTCTAATTCTTTCTTTGATATTGTTTGAAGAGAAGAGTTTAATTTTTGATCTAATCATCGGTGGAGTATCTTTATCCTGATCTCTGCCATATAATTGCTTTGCATATTCTAGCCATTGGCGATCCGTGATATTATTTTCTTTGTCTGCGTCTCTTTGCTGCAACTCTTTCCAAAAGCCTCTTGGGTTGTGCATCCCAAGCTTAATCAGCTCCTTTCTTCTTATTTGCATGTAATGCTCTTTTTTGTTTATCATTATTTTTGTATATTCCTTGTCATTGCTCTGTATTTTGACAATTTTCTTTGCTGCTTTACATTCTTCATCGTACCATGGGTTTGCGGGGAAGCTATTCTTGCTGCCTCTTTTAGGTCTAGACCTTTTGCATGAGTTGAGAGCCTTGAGAATTATAGATGTCAACTTGACGCCGCCTATCATTTCCTTGTTTGAATTAACCAGCCCATTGGCTCCCTTGATATGCAGCTGTCTTTTGAGCGTTGTTCGAAACATTTCTTGGTTTTCATGTGTCAAGAGGATAGTCCTTTGAGTGACCTCTTCCTTTTCTGTTTGTTGCATCTTCTTTTGGTGTTGATTGTCTTTTTGCATGCTAATCTTTACATATATTGGATTGCGATTCTTATTTCATATCTATGGGACAGTCCTTCACCTCTATATTTATAACACTTGTCACAAGTTTCTTTGAGCTTATAACATAGTCTACCACACTCTGACCATTATAAGTGTGACATGTAATCTTCCCTGAACTAGGCCAAGCCTTTAAATTGTTGCATATAATCAGATCATACAAACTGCAAACTCCTAGCAATTCCGCCCCGTTATGTGTGATGGCTCCCTTTCTATCTTGAGACATTCTTTCCCATTTTTAGTTCCCTTCTTCTTCTAAGCATAGAGGACTGTCCCCTATTCCCTCCTCAATATTAAGACAAACTGACAAAGAGATTGATTATTGGTTGTTCTAGCATTAAAGTCTCGAATTAAGATGATTTCGCCTTTGTGGTTATATGCTGATATAGCTTTTTTCAAGGCTATGTAGGGGTCTTTTTTGTCGAATTTCCTCTTTTTATAGAATTTTGAGCTATAAGGAGCAAAGTAGTATGTTGGAAGATAAATTGTGGACTTTTTATCTTCTATTTTTATCCATATGTACTGCTTATTCGGATCTTCTTTTTCCACATGTATAATTATTTCCCAAGAATCTCTTACTAAGATTGTTACTCCTCCATGACCCTTTCTACTTTCAGTTTAGCTCATTCCATACTGATACCTTCATATAACCCTCAAAGTTTGAGACCTTACATCCTTCGTGCTCGTGTGTCTCAAGGAGGACAATCACATCAATCCTCTTAGCTATGGGTCCTAAACCGGGCCCCCTCCTCTAAGGGTAACCTCTACAATTTCAGCTTACCATTGAGAGGTGTGCCGGGGGGGGTCCGCCTCCCTATTTACTATGTGTTGTTTTGTTACTGAACTGGGCTTTCCCTCTATACATCCACGTTTCATTATCTACACTCCTTGCTACGACGACTTTTTCTCGTTTTTTCTTTCTCTCTTCTAATTATAAAGGAGTTAAATCTTTATCTATGAAAAATCTTGTACCTTTAACCTTTTGTTCCTCAAAATTTTGTTCTTGTCTTCAATACTTTTCAATGTTACTCTTACATTTCTATTTCTATCATCTTGTGACCTTCTACCAATTCTGTTTGTTTGAATATGTCCTATCCACTCCAACTCGTCTGTTAGAAAGTCTTTTAAAGTCTTTTATTAGCCTATTGGTATGCTCACCTTCCTCATAATCCTTCAGCCCTTTTATTATTATATTTGCTGTCATTTCTTTTCGCTGTCTTTCTTCCCCTATTTGCATTCCAATCTGCTTTTCTATGAGTTCGTTTTGGTTCTCTGTTGACCCTGATATTGCTTCTTCTGGCTGCTCCTTTAGTTTAGCTTCTTCTATCTCTATGTTTGCTATTGCTGATTGTAGAGATGTTGTGAAGTAAACAATGAGTCCCGAAGAATTTATTAGTGCGAGTCCCACGAAAGACATGGAAGTAATGATTATCGTAAGTTTTAAGCAGTCTGTTTGAATGCTGGCCACAAAAATCTGACGTGAGAAATGTGAAAACCGGTGGGAGGTTTCTCACAATAAAATAGTCTATCAGCTAAATATAAAGAAGATAAAGACATGTGAATACTGCCACGTGTCTCAATGGACGATGCACATGTGCTTAACATTAGATATAATGAATTGAGAAGCGTGGGTTTATATTTTGAGGGATAATCTTTACCTTTTACTGTGCATATACCTATACTTTTCTACTCTGCAACTACAGAAAATTCAAAGCTGAAGAGTATTGAAAACCCCGTAAGCCGTCGGTCTACTTTTTCAAAGCGCAAAACAGGACTGTTGAGAAAGGTCAGTGAGATCTCCCTTTTTTGCGATCCTGAAGTTGCGCTCATTATTTTCTCGCCATCAGGAAAGCTGTACGAATTTGGCAGCCCCAGGTAAGGAACTCTCATCTCTCCCCAAAGCACACCAATCACCAATTTATTTTGTTTCAATTTTATAGTTGAATAACATACTGCTATTTAATTTCAACGATTCAGCGCTGAAGATTTATAGAAATAGAATTTTGTTGGAATAAATCATGTGTCAAAGAACATCGTCTTAGAAAGGTTTAAAAATCGTTTAAATTTTGCTAGAAGTTTGCTTCATTACAGGAGTAATATTCCTTGCTTTCTATTTGCCATAGTTTAGGACTCCTGAGTAGTGAATAGAATGACGAAAACAGAAAGTCAATGTGTTAGTCTTAAAGACAAACGATAGTTTAGTAATATCTTTCAAAATGTGGATGGCGCAGCGTTCACGAAATCGAAATGCAATTTGCATTTTAGAGCAAGTCGTATTTGAGATCAAGCGGCCACCGTAGCAAGGTTCGTACCGCCAATCACATGGCCCTCTTATACCTATAACTTGCAAGTACCTCATGGTCCATGGAGCCATTAGGCAAAACCTGAAATTAGGTACCACTTATGTACTGAAAATGGCCATATTTGGGAAAAAAAGGAAAGAAAAACAAGAGATGAGAAACGCAAATTGTTGGTTGACATATGGGTATCTCTCTAGATATCTGTTAGAATAGTCTGGTAATTTCTACCAGTTACCACCACCAACCTGCAATTAAATTAATGCCTAGTCTAGAAACATCAAGTCTAACTGTCTAAGATAGAAGAGTCTAGAAAGGATGGCCAACGTAGAAGAATGAAAAAATCTGGAATGATCCTAAAGCAATAAATTCTAGATCATTCTGCAGACCTCTATAAATAGAGGCGATGTAATCCATTTCTGCAAGCAATAAGAATGATGTGTTTGGTGTATGTACAGCAGTACACTTGCGTAACAAATAGTTTGTCTCTTTAATGCCTCTGCCCACCTTCATAGTGGTATCAGAGCCAAGTTTATTGCAGCCTTGTAGGAGAAAAGACTATTTTGGGTGAACTTTATTGCAGCCTTGTAGGAGAGACACAGTCAGAAGAAGAACTGCAGACCAAGGAAAGCACAGCAAGCCGTAGTAATCTGAAGACGTTGATTGGAGAAGCTACAGAATTGAGGAAGCATTGCCCTCACCAACTGAGGAGTCGTCAAAAGAGTGAAAGAGGCCGCAGCCAAACAAGGAGGAGATTAGTCGTATTTCACAAGAAGAAGAATTGTTGAAACATGAAATACAATCATGGCATCAGGTATGAATTATATGCAACCTCTAGTTCCAGTGTTTATAGGAAAGAATTATGATACTTGGGCAATAAGAATGAAGACATTATTTCGTTCTCAAGAATTGTTGGATATGGTAGAGAAAGGGTTTGTAGAACCACAAAATGAGGCATCATTAACCCCAAATGAAAAGAATAAGCTTGAGGAGAATAGGAAGAAGGACATAAGGGCCTTACAAATTATTCAACAAGGTATGGATGATTTAGTCCTTGCTAGAATTAGTGGAGTTACTTCAGCCAAGAAAGCATGGGAAATATTAGAGACAACATACCAAGGAACAAGTAAGGTTAGAGTAGCAAAGTTGCAAGCACTTAGAAGGGATTTTGAAAGTCTTCAAATGAAAGAATCTGATTCAGTAGAACAATTTTCAGTTCAAGTTATGAATGTGGTTAATCAAATTAGATTAAATGGTGATGAGCTAACAGATCAAAAAGTTGTAGAAAAGATTCTTAGAAGTTTGCCTAACAAGTTTGATACTATTGTGGTTGCAATTGAAGAATCTAAAGACTTGTCTAAATTGTCTATAGATGAGTTGTTTGGATCATTATATAATCATGAATACAGGTTGAACAGGAATAGTAATTCTTCATTAGAGAATGCCTTCAAGTCACAGATGACATTTGGCAGAGGCAGAGGAAGAGGAAATTCAAGATTTAGAGGAAGAGGAAGAGGCAATTTTCAAAGAGAGGATAGAAGAAGTCCTGAACCAGGAGGAAGGAGAAATCAAAGTTTCAACACAAGAGGACGTAGCAATAATCAATCATCACAAAGGTATGATAAGTCCAATATTCAATGTTACTACTGCAAAAAGTATGGACACTTTGCTAGTGAATGCCGGAAGAAACAAGTTGATATAGGAAAGCAAAATGCAAATTTTTCTGAAAATAGTTCAGAAACATTGTTTATTACATGTCATATAGCACAAGAAAGTCCAAGTGATTCTTGGTTTCTAGATAGCGGATGTAGCAATCACATGACAAGAAATAGAGATTTATTTGATTACTTGGATAGCTCAATTAAATCGGAAGTGAAATTAGGTAACAATGACACAGTGGAAGTAATGGGAAAAGGTACAATCAATGTGATGACAAATTTTGGTAAGAGGACTAGTCCTGATGTTTATTATGTACCGGGTTTGAAACACAATCTCATAAGTGTTGGTCAACTTGTTCAAAAAAGTTATAAGGTTATCTTTGAGAATGATGTATGCCCTATATTTGATAAATCTTCTAGTAACAAGATAATTGCAAGGATTGAAATGACAAGGAATAGGATGTACCCACTTCGAATGAAGAGCGAAAAGGTTGAAGAAGCTGAAGTGAATTTCAAGGCAACTTTTTTGGATCAAGCATGGGTATGGCACTTGAGGTATGGTCATCTTCACTTCAAAGGATTATCTTTATTACAGCAAAAGAAAATGGTAAAAGGATTACCCCCAATTAAAGAGCTACTAAATTTATGTAATAGTTGTATTTTGGCTAAACAACATAGAGATAAATTTCCAAAAGGGATGTCATATAGAGCATGGAAACCTCTAGAGATTGTACATACGGATATATGTGGTCCAATGCAAACACCATCATTGGGGGGGAGCATTTATTTTCTAACTTTTATTGATGATTTTAGTAGAAAAATATGGTTTTATTTCCTTAAGTACAAATCATAAGCATTTGGAAAATTCAAAGAGTTTAGAGCATTGGTTGAGAAGCAAAGTGGCCTACCCATTAAGGTATTGAGATTAGATAGAGGTGGAGAATACAAATCAAATGAGTTCTTAGATTATTGCAAGTATCATGGAATAAAGAAACAATTTACTATGAGTTACACACCTCAACAAAATGGTGTTGCAGAAAGAAAGAATAGAACAATAATGGAAATGACAAGGAGTATGTTGAAGGGAAAGAACCTACCAAATGAATATTGGGCTGAAGCAGTAGCTTGTGCAGTATATATCTTAAATAGGAGTCCAACAAAAAGTGTGAAAGACAAGGTTCCACAACAAGCATGGAGTGGTAAGCCCCATTGTGTATCTCATTTTAGAATTTTTGGATGTGTTGCATTTGCACGTGCCTAAGGAAATAAGAAGTAAGCTGGATGATAGAGGTGAGAAATGCATCTTTATTGGCTATTGTGAACAATCCAAAGCATACAAGTTGTTTAATCCCATCACTAGGAAGGTAATCATTAGTAGAGATGTTGTTTTTAAAGAAGAAGAAGCCTAGGATGGAAGTATAGACAAAGCAATCACAGGTACTGTAGCAATACCTTATGATGAAAAGGAAGGAAAAGAACAAGGAAGCCAAGGAGATCAATTGCATGAACAAGAAGGAACTTCGTCAAGCAATCCACAAGGAGAAAACTCAACAAGGGATGTTGAACAAGATGAATCGTCAAGTCATTCCTCTCCTAACTCACAAGTAAGTAATGACTCTAATCCTACACTTGCATCATTAAGATCAAGGAATAGAAGTAAGAAAACTAGAAGTCTACAAGAAATTTATGATCAAGGAGATGGAATAGATTTGCAATTAATCTTTGCATTATTTTCTCATGATCCTACATATTTGAAGATGCAATTAAAGAAGAATGTTGGGTTAAAGCAATGAATGAAGAAATAGAATCAATAGAAAAGAATGACACATGGGAATTAGTAGACTTGCCAAAGGGAAAAAAATGCATAGGAGTAAATGGGTTTACAACACCAAATTTAATGCAAATGGAGATGTAGAAAAACACAAGGCAAGGTTAGTAGCCAAGGGATTTACACAACAATATGGAGTAGATTATAATGAAACATTTGCACCTGTCGCAAGACTTGATACAGTTAGAATGGTATTAGCTATATCAGCTCAAAACAAGTGGAATGTTTACCAAATGGATGTCAAATCAGCTTTCTTAAATGGTTTTATAGAAGAAGAAGTTTATGTACAACAACCACCAGGATATGAGAAAAATGGGCAAGAAGATAAGGTATACAGGTTGAAAAAGGCACTCTATGGACTAAAGCAAGCACCTAGAGCATGGTATAGTCGGATTGATACATACATGATGAATAATGGATTCAATAGAAGCAACAGTGAGCCTACACTATACACGAAGGACAACAAACAAGGTCAGATTCTAATTGTTTGTTTATATGTTGATGATTTGATCTTTACTGGAAGTTTATCTACTGATGAGTTTAAAATAGAAATGAAAAAGGAATTTGAGATGACAGATTTGGGATTAATGAGATATTTTCTTGGAATCGAAGTTATACAAAATAATAAAGGGATTTTCATTTGTCAAACAAAATATGCAAAGGATGTATTGAAGAAGTTTAGAATGATAAATTGCAAACTAACATCTACTCCTATAGCATCAGGGACAAAGCTTAGCAAAGAAGATAAAGAGTACGAAATTGATTCAACCATATTTAGAAGACTTGTTGGAAGCTTGATTTATCTCACTGCAACTAGGCCAGATATTATGTATGGAGTCAGTTTGATATCTAGATTTATGGATACACCTAAGAATTCGCATTGGCAAGTTGGAAATAAAATATTGAGGTATATCGCAGGACCAATAGACTATGGGATATTTTACTCCACAACAAATAATTTTGAATTGACAAGATATACAGATAGCGATTTTGCAGGGAGCATTGATGATTGAAAGAGTACTTCAGGTTATGCATTTCATCTTGGAACAGGAGTTGTTGCATGGGCATCAAAGAAACAACCTATAGTGACTATTTCATCCGCAGAAGCAGAATATATAGCAGGAACATCAGCGGCATGTCAAGCAGTATGGATGCGAAGGATCTTGATGGACTTAAAGCATGATCAAAAAGAGTCAACAACAATCTACTGTGATAATAAGTCAGCAATTGCACTATCAAAAAATCATGTCTTTCACAAAAGAAGCAAGCACATTGGCACGCGGTACCACTTCATCCGAGAATTGGTTAATAATGGAGAAATCAACTTGAAGAATTGTAGATCTGAAGAACAATTGGTAGACATATTCACAAAGGCATTAGCACAAGAACAATTTGAATATTTAAGAGAAAAGTTGAATATTGTAAATAGCAATGTAATTAATAGAAATTAGGGGGGAGTGTTAGAATAGTCTGATAATTTCTACCAGTTACCACCACCAACCTGCAATTAAATTAATGCCTAGTCTAGAAACATCAAGTCTAAGATAGAAGAGTCCAGAAAGGATGGCTAATGTAGAAGAAAGAAAAAATCTGGAAAAATCCTAAGGCAATAAATTCTAGATCATTTTGTAGACCTCTATAAATAGAGGCGATGTAATCCATTTCTGCAAGCAATAAGAATGATGTGTTTGGTGTATGTACAGCAGTACACTTGCGTAACAAATAGTTTCTCTTTAATGCCTCTGCCCACCTTCAATATCAGGTGATAAGACGCCAGGTTTTCATGATTTAAATTTTCAGACAAAGGAAAATGTTTGCAACTTGAAAGATTTTTTTGTGGCTGGGTTTCATTCGTCGAATATGTGTCTATTTATCTTAGAAAGATATGATCTATGTGACGATCTATAGATTCTCGATTGACTAGGATAATTGCATCAATAGGATTGGTTCTAACTTCTCATCCCAGAAAATCTTAGAATACCTAGTAAATTTAGTATATATATGTTTAGAAAATTTTTATGCAAAAAATATCTAGACGGGAATTGTTCAATATCAGATAAAACTTTTCATTCATTCAGATGAGACTGCAATTCCTTCTTGATCACACGATTAAGGATCAGCTTATCAGAGAGATTACAAATCAAGAAGGTTTTGTAAGTCAATAAAAAGTTTTATCTGCTGTTGAGTAACTCCTGTTAAATTAAATTTCTTCAATTGGTACAGAGCAGGTTCAAAAAGGTTATCGGGTCAATAAATTTGTGGAGATGAATTGTCCAATCAAAAGATCCAGCGCTGCAAGAGTCGCTGAGTGGGTTGAAAGTCGTTTCATGAGATCATGAAAAAAACAAGCTCCAGTATTAAAAATCATAGCTTTGAAGAAGCTGTTACGTAAGGCAAACAAAATTGTGTAAAACTGAAGCCATTTGAGAATAAGCCTAGCTACATGCAAAACAAAATCCCCTATTTGTATAAGGTAAGGCGTCCAAGGTGAAAGAGTAAAGTTTTTTAAAAGCCAATCCTCAAAGCAGAAGATCGAAGATTTCAAATAGAATAAATTGGAAAGTTTAAGTCACCTTTAGAAAAGGAGAAGCCAATCTTCATAGGAGGAGATCGAAGTATCATTGTTTTCAAGACAAAGCTTCACTGCTACATTTGAAGTTGTAGGAAGATCACAAATAAAAAAAGATTGATTTACATGAAGAAGAGTGCGGATCTTGTGAAAGCTGTAGAAATTAGTCTAAGTCATCAAGTGTGAAGAAGTCAAGTCCAAGTCTCACAAAAAGATTAGAAGAGTTACAAGCTTAGCATTTGCAGTCTAAATGGAGATTGTCGCATAATAGATCGTGGTAGGAGAAAATCTGATGAGGTCGGAAGAAGATATTATTGTTGTGTGAATTCATTAGTAGTTGAAATTAAGGGGGAGATTGTTGGCATTGTAATTTCTTCAAATAAAGAGGTAGAATGTAGTGAAGTCTTTATCTTTGCAGATCTCTTTGATCAACTAACATTTGACCTCGTGATCAAGAAGGTTTTGTAACTCCATTAAATGAATAGAAAGTTTTATCTTTTGTTGAGCAATTCTTGTTAAATTAAATTTCTTCACATATATCAATAAAGCAACTAAAAACGAATCAAAACCAGTTTCTACTTTATAAAAAGAAATCGCATCTAATTTTTGCTTTACATGGTGGTTTTGCTTTGTGAAAACAAATCAAATCCAATTCTTACTTTTTAAAAACAAATCAAATTCAATTTCTTCTTTATATGGTGGGTTTTCTTTTTGTTTTTCTTACATCGATTGCGTTGACGTCCTATACACCTTTTTGCTATTGTAGAATGCCCACGACATAAAAATATAAGATTATTAATTAGCTAAAGTAAAAGAAAATACATTGACTAAATGCAAGCATCAAGGCAATAGGATTAATATGAGATATGTAAACTAACATAAATGAAATATCCAATAATTAGAACAAATTAAATTAGAAGAGGATTATATCAAAACATAGAATATATGTATAAAGCATGTGGATACGATGAAGAGATTAGATGAAGGGAGAAAGGGATTCAAGGTGGTCGAAAAATGATAGGTAATTATTATGCCAATGAACAAATAATTTGGGGGTAGATGAAGTTTTACGCTTTGGGTAAACAATCATCTCATTTGTAATGGTGGGCATGACAATGTGTCGAATATTTGTATGGAGTTAGTGATTCAAGTAGATACCATTCCTTTTGTTGCATCATTGACTCTTGGTTCAAGTCAAAAACACCATTTAGAGTAATAGTTTTAGAATTTGGACAAGTTGAAAACAAGGATTAACCTCCATATAAATCGTCACACTTTTCTTCATAAAACTTCAAAAAAAAATATTAGATTTCTTGAGCCAATTATTTACTTTATGAATATACGTATTTTTAATATTTTTATTTTAATTGAAACATTTAGTGAATTAAAACTATTATAGATGGGTTGGGACATGGCCCAATTGCCAAGAGCTTTGTGTGGTAGGCACGAGGTCATGAAGTTAACTCTCTTTCTAGCCCATGTAGTACCAGAGGGCGTGTTGTGTCATCATCACTCATCATGTCAAAAATAGTTTACTTGATGCATTCTGATTTATAGGGGGGGCTAGCCGAATCTTGTAGTCTTAAAAAAGGAAAAAATTATTTTAGATATTCTATTAGTAAAAGTTTTACCAAATTTCAAGAACATTTCATCATCATTTGCATTGCAAATACAGATTTCTGCATAATTGATCAAGGTAGGAGCGAAACCCAATGCACTCGGAAGAAGATAATATTGTTTTGTTGAATCCGTTAATGGTTGAAATTAAAGGGGAGATTGTTGGCATAGTAATTTCTCACAATTGCATGAAATCAACTGCAGTTTTCTACATAAGCTATAAGTAGCATTTCTAAATATAGAATTTTTATTTGTTTTTAATTGCATGGAGCTGCATGACAAGTTTCCACAATTTCTAGATTTTTTTTGTTGTGTCTAAGACCTCTATATAAAGAGGTAGACTGTTAAGAAGTCTTTATCTTTGATGTCTTCGATCAAATAATCCTTCATCTTGTGATCAAGAAGGTTTTGTAAGTCCATTAAATGAATAGAAAGCTTTATCTTTTGTTGAGCAACTCCTATTAAATTAAATTTCTTCATATATATCATTATTAAGGCAATAAAAAACGAATCAAATCCAATTTCTACTTTATAAGAATAAATCAAATCTAATTTTTGATTTACATGGTGGGTCTTTTTTTGAAAACAAATCAAATCCAATTGTTACTTTTTAAAAATAAATCAAAACCGATTTCTGCTTTATATGGTGGGGTTTCTTTTTTTTTCTTACATGGATTGTGTTGATGTCCTATCCACCTTGTTGCCATTGTAGAATGCCCTTGACATAAAAATATAAGATTATTGATTAGCTGAAGTAAAAGAAAACTCATTGACTAAATGCAAGATTTGAGGCAATAGGATTAAAACATGAGATATGTAAACCAACATAAATGAAATATCCATAATTTGAAAAAATTAAATTAGAAGAGGATTATATCAAAACATAGAATATAGGTATAAAGCATGTGGATACGATGAAGAGATTGGAGGCAGGGATAAAGGGATTCGAGGTGGTCGAAAAATGATAGGTGGATTGATAAGCCAATGAACTAATGATTTGGGGTGGATGGAGTTTTAGGTTTTGGGTAATCAATCATCTCTTCTGTAATGATGGGCATGATGGTGTCTCCAATATTTGTATGGAGTTAGTGATTCAAAAATATACCATTCCTTTTGTTGCATCATTGTCTCACGATTCAAGTAAAAAATACCTTTCAGAGTAATAGTTTTAAAATTTGGACAAGTTGAAAACAAGGATAAACCTCCATATAAATTGTCACAGTTTTAACCTAATTTACCGGTTCTTGTGGTTTAGGCCTGGGTCCGGGTCCGGTTCCTGGTTCGTGCCCGGTCCTGGTCCGGCCTGGGTTCGACCTGGGTTCCACCCGGGTCCTTCCCAGGTGGAACCCAAGAGGACCCGGATGAACCCAGGCCCATGGGTTCCCAAAAACGGGGCCCACGGGTCTAAAAACAATAAAAACCAATTAAAAAGTACTTAAAAAAATAGTTAATTAATAATTAAACCCTAATTCGCCCCTTTATGATGCATTTCATGCATCAAAACATTCATTCAACTCATTCTATTTGCATTTTTGAAGATTTTTTCTCTAAAGCCGGGTTTCTTAGTTTTTGCATTTTTCTTCGAAGGTAGAGACTATGAAGATGTGAGACACGCATAAAAGGCATAGGAATCACTGGAGAAGGAAGATTTAGTCATCAAAGGTGAGTGAATTTGATTTTTTTACAAGTTTTTAAGAATTTTTTAAAGTTCTTTTCAAATTTTAAATTTTTTTTTTAAAGTTTTTCTAAAAATTTTTAAATAAGTTTTGTATATTTTTATACACTTTGTATGCATAGTATGGGGTTATAATGCCAAAATTTTATCAATTTTTTTCAATAATGTTGTGTTTTCTCTTTTTATTTTAGGTGCATTATTCATATAATCATACATAATGGCTGAAATTGGAAGTGCAAGTGCAAGCTCTAGTTCAATTGCCCATGCCCGAATTGAAAATAACCCCTTTAAAATTGATCAAGATTCACCACTTTGGCATTATACAACAATGATCAAGCAAGTGTCTGGTGGTGGGGGTTTTGTTTGGAAGTGTAACCATTGTGGCACTGAGTATACCAGCTCATACTATCGAGTGAAAGGCCACCTTTGTTTCATCCCCGTGCGTGGAATAAATTTTTGCAAGGGATCAGATGCCAAGGGGCTGCCAAAAGCTCTAGTTTTGGAATATATTAGAGAACAAGAGGAAGCTGATAGGAGAAGTGCAAAGCAAAGACTGATCATCCTCTTGTCCAGTCAAGCTCGAAGACTATGAGGCCTTCTAGTAGTATTGGCTCCACAAGACCAGTCGGATCGCATCCTTTCATGCCAAAACCACCAGTTGCTCCACTAGAGAATCAAAATGTTGTGGCTTCACGGAAAAGAGGCCCATTGTATACTGCCTTCAAAAATGAAATGAGAGAGATTGCAGATCAGAGCATTGGGCGTTGCATTTATGGCAATGGGCTTCCTTTCAACCTTGTTAGATCACCTTACTTTTGGGACATGGTACATACCCTTTGCAACACACCTTCTGATTATGTTTGTCCAAGGTATGAAAAGGTGAGAACCACCTTATTGGCAAAGGAGAAAGCATCCGTAGAGTCACAGTTGAAAGTCATCAAAGATACATGGCCGGAAACAGGTTTGACCATCGTTTCTGATGGATGGAAAGATTGTAAAAATAGGCCATTGATCAATGTTATAGCAGTGTGCCCTAAAGGGGCAATGTTTTTGAAAGCGGTGGATTGTGAGGGGCAAGTGAAAGATGCAAGTTTCATTGCCAATATCCTCATAGAATGCATTGACATGGTGGGGCCTCAAAATGTTGTCCAAGTCATAACGGACAATGCTAAAAATTGTAGGGCAGCGGGGACTATAGTGGAGGCTACATACGGTCACATCTTTTGGACACCATGTGCAGTCCACTCACTCAATTTAATCATGCAAAAGATTGGCACACAAATTGATTGGGTGAAAAAACCGTACGAGGAGGGCGAGGAGATTCAAATGTTTGTGACTAATCATCATATGTCACAAGCCACTTTTAGGACCTTCTCCAAGTTGGAGTTGTTGAAGGTAATTACTAATTTAAATTTTTAATTTTTAATTTTTTAATTTTTTATAATTGATATATGTTGTGTATTTTTTTATGTCATGTTAGGTAGCTGAAACACGATTTGCATTTCACACACTCGTCTTAAGATGACTTGTGAAGGTGCGAGAGGCCTTGAGTTCTATGGTCATCAACAGATTGTGGAGTGTATGGAAGCAGGCCCAGACAGAAAGAGCTCTAAAAGGAAGAGCATTGATCCTTAGTGAGAAATGGTGGGATGATGTGGAATATGTTTTGAATTTCACTGAGCCCATCATGAGCATGATTAGGTATGCTGATACTGATCGCCCATGTTTGGGTGAGATTTATGACGGCATGGATTGTATGGTGGAGAAAATAAGAGAAGTAATAAAAAGAAAAGTACATGACCCAACGAAAACATTTTTCAAAGTTGTGCAGAATATTATTGTTGACCGTTGGAACAAGATGACCAATCCCTTACATCTCTTGGCATTTGCTTTAACACCAAATTTTTATAGTGCAGAGATGCTTGCAACACCAAGGAGGGTACCACCATATAGAGATGCAGAGGTTGCTTTTGGCTATAGAGCTGCCTTTAAAAAGATATATCAAGATGAGGAGACAAGAAATGTTGTCATGAAGGAGTTTGGCCAATTTGTATCCACAAAAAATCATGATGTTGTAGCTCTCAATGCTAGATATGGGATGGATGCTGATGAGTGGTGGTATGTACATGGTCAAGGCTCCGTTTACTTGCAGCCTCTTGCAATTAAACTTCTTTCCCAAGTATGTATCTTTTTTATTTTTTATAGTTTTCCAATTCCATTTGATGCTATCATATTTTTATTTTATAATTTATAAATTTCTAATAATGTTTTAACTTTTAACAAGTTGCAAGTTCTTCTTCAGCGGAGCGGAATTGGAGTACATACTCCTTCATCCACTCAGTCAAATGTAATCGTTTGGGTGCAAAGAGAGCTGAGCATTTGGTCTACGTACACTCCAACCTTCGTTTGTTGTCACATAAGGACCTTGAATATAATGTGGGTGCAACAAGGAATTGGGATCTAGCCCCCGAGTGTGCTGATTTAGATGCTACAGTTGCACAACTTGCCCAAGTCTCTATAGACGAGGCAGCTATGGAACTTGAGAGAGACTTGGCTAGTGGGTGTGACATTCCATTCGATAGTGGTTCAATTGATGCTGGATTTGAACCACTTGATGACCTTGGGCTTGGGTTGGATGGTTCAGATGAAGATGAATATGGAATTTAAATCCCATAGATTGCTTGTAATTTGAATTTTTATTGTGTCATGACATATTCACATTTTGAAACTTGAATCAGTTGAAACTTGAAACTTGAATATTATCTTTTTTGCAAATTATGAATATGATATTAGACTTTAGTTATTAGTTTACTGATAACATTTGCGATATATGGATATTTATTGGCATTGGCAATTATGGATTTATGATTTATGTATGGAAAGTCACATTGTATATTTTATTTTTGTATGGATTGTATATATTGATGATATATATAATATATGTGTATATTTATCAATTTATAATTAATATATGTATATATGTACAGACGAACCCATACCCGTACCCAAGAATTTTTTTTTTTTTGCCGAACCCTCGAATCCGAACCCGAACCGATAACTTAGGTTTTAATCATAAAACTTACAAAAAAATATTAGATTTCTTGAGCCAATTGTTTATTTTATCAATATACATTTTTTTAATATTTTTATTTTTATTGAAACATATAGTTATTTAAAACTATCGGTGATGGGTTGGGGCATGGCCCAATTGCCGAGAGTTCCTTGTGGTATGCATGAGGTCATGAGGTTGAGTCTCCCGCCAGGCCATGTGGTACCAGAGGGCATGTCATATCATTGTCACCGGTCATGTCAAAAAAAGTTTACTTTGCGTATTGTAATTTATAGGGGGGCTAGTGGAGTCTTGTAGTAAAAAAGAAAAAAGAAAAACTATTGTAGATATTCCATTACCATAATTTTTACCAAATTTCAAGGATATTCCATTAGCATTGGTAGTCCAAATGGAGATTCCTGCATAATAGATCGCGGTAGGAGCGAAACCGATGAGGTCGGAAGAAGATATTATTGTTGTTTTGAATCCATTAGTGGTTGAAATTAAGGGGGAGATTGTTGGTATCATAATTTCTCCAAATTGCATGAAATCAACTTCAGTTTTCTACATAAGCTAAAAGTAGGATTTTTAAATATAGATTTTTTGTGTTTTTAATTGCATGGAACTGAATGACAAGTATCCACAATTTGTAGATTTTTTTGCTGTGTTTAAGACCTTTATATCAAGAAGTAGAATGTAATGAAGTCTTTATCTATGGTCTCTTCTGTCAACTAATCCTTGATCTTGTGATCAACAAGGTTTTGTATCTCCATTAAATGAATAGAAAGTTTTATCTTTTGTTGAGAAATTCTTGTTAAATTAAATTTCTTCGTATGTATCATTATTAAGGCAATTAAAAAATAATTAAATCCAATTTCTACTTTATTTAAATAAATCAAATCTAATTGTCGCTTTACATGGTGGGTCTTCTTTTTGAAAACAAATCAAATCCAATTCTTACTTTTTAAAAATAAATCAAATCCGATTTCTGCTTTATATGGTGGGTTTTCTTTTTGTTTTTCTTACATGGATTATGTTGACGTCCTGTACACCTTGTTGCCATTGTAGAATGCCCATGACATAAAAATATAAGATTATTGATTAGCTGAAGTAAAAGAAAACTCATTGAGTAAATTCAAGCATCGAGGCAATAGGATTAACATGAGATATTTAAACCAACATAAATAAAATATCCATAATTTAAACAAATTAAATTATCTCAAATGAAATATACATATTTTTATAGAAACATATAGTTATTTAAAACTATTGGAGATGGGTTGGGGCATGGCCCAATTGCAGAGAGCTCTCCGTGGTAGGCATGAGGTCATGAGGTTGAGTCTCTTGCCAACCCATGTGGTACCAGAGGGCGTGTCGTGTCATCGTCACCAGTCACATCAAAAAAAGTTTACATCGCGCATTATAATTTATAGGGGGGGCTAGTGGAGTCTTGTAGTCTAAAAACAAAGAAAAAACTATTGTAGATATTCCATTACCATAAGTTTTACCAAATTTCAGGGATATTCCATTAGCATTTGTAGTCCAAATGGAGATTGCCGCATAATAGATCGTGGTAGTAGTGAAACCTGATGAGGTCCAAAGAAGATATTATTGTTGTGTTGAATCTATTAGTGGTTGAAATTAAGGTGAAGATTGTTGTCATAGTATTTTCTCCAAATTGCATGAAGTCACTTGTAGTTTTCTACATAAGCTAAAAATAGCAGTTATAAATATAGATTTTTTCTGTACGCATGGAGCTGTGTGACAAGTTTCCACAATTTGTAGATTTTTTTGTTGTGTCTAAGGCCTCTATATAAAGAGGTAGAATGTAGTGAAATCTTTATTTTTGATCTCTTCCATCAACTAATCCTTGGTGTCGTGATCAAGTAACTCAATTAAATGAATAGAAAGTTTTATCTTCCGTTGAGCAATTCCGGTTAAATTAAATTTCTTCATATATATCTTTATTAAGGCAATTTAAAAAGGATCAAATCCAATTTCTACTTTATAAAAAGAAATCAAATCTAATTTTTTGTTTTACATAATGGGTCTTCTTTTTTAAAACAAATCAAATCCAATTCTTACTTTTTAAAAATAAATCAAATCTGATTTCTGCTTTATATGGTGGGTTTTCCTTTGTTTTTCTAACATGGATTGTTTTGATGTCCTATACATCTTGTTTTCATTGTAGAATGCCCATGACATAAAAATATAAGATTATTGATTAGCTGAAGTAAAATAAAACTCATTGACTAAATGCAAGCATCGAGGCAATAGGATTAACATGCGATATGTAAACCAACATAATTGAAATATCCATAATTTGAACAAATTAAATTAGAAGAGGACTCTATCAAAATACAGAATATAGGTATAAAGCATGTGGATACGATGAGGAGATTAGATGCAAGGAGAAAGGGATTCAAGGTGACGAAAAATGATTGGTGAATTGTTATACCAATGAACTAATAATTTGGGGGTAGATGGAGTTTTAGGCTTTAGGTAATCAATCATCTCTTTTGTAACGGTGGGTATGATGGTTTGTCAAATATTTGTATGGAGTTTGTGATTCAAGTAGATACCATTCCTTTTGTTGCATCACTCACTCTTGATTCAAGCCAAAAACACCCTTCAGAGTAATAGTTTTAAAATTTGGACAAGTTGAAAACAGGGATTTACCTCTATATAAATCGTCACACTTCTCATCATAAAACTTTAACAAAAACTTTTAGATTTCTTGAGCCTTTTGTTTACTTTATGAATATATGTATTTTTAATATTTTTATTTTCATAGAAACATATAGTGATTTAAAACTATTTCTTGAGCCTTTTGTTTACTTTATGAATATATGTATTTTTAATATTTTTATTTTCATAGAAACATATAGTGATTTAAAACTATTGGAGATGGGTTCGGGCATGGCCTAATTGCTAAGAGCTCCGTGTGGTATGCACGAGTTCATGAGGTTGAGTCTCTCGCCAACTCATGTTCACGGGAGGGCGTGTTGTGTCATAATTACCAACCACGTCAAAAAAAGTTTACTTGGTGCATTGTAATTTATAGAAGGTGGCTAGTCCAGTCTTATAGTCTAAAAAAAAGAAAAAAACTATTGTCGACATTCCATTAGTATAAGTTTTACTAAATTCCAAGGAAAACTTATTGAGTATGCTATTGATTTTTTTTATATGTAGAAATGTGTAAAAAAAATTGTTGTGTCAAGTACATTAGTCATTAATTATAAATATATATTAAAAAATAAAATATTAGTTAAATTAAGAGTAAGAATAAATATAAAATTAAATAAAATTTTATTTAAATTTTATTTCTAGAAGGATGATGTGTTTCCTCTTGTACCATTATTTTATTAATTTGTAGAGGTTTACTTCATTCTAGAGGCATCTATAGACATGTTACAAATATTAGAGAATTCACAAACACTTATTCATTAATGTTACTTTTATCTATGATTCTTACTATACCTAGAATTGCATAATACATAATACTACTTGAAGAAGCAATTAAGTATATCTAAAATCATAGAGAAACACCATAAGTTACCTAAAACTTTTGAAAATATAAAAAGAGTAAATTCTAAATGCTTGATATTCACCTTTGTTTGCAGTTTATTTCATTTGGTCTCATTTATAATGATTTTCATCTAGATGAAATTATTTTTTATGAATAGAAATCAATAGTAATGTCGTTTGAGCTTTACACCTACGCTTGGAAGAGTTTGTAACGCCTCTGTCTGTAGCCACAAATGTTGGGATTCGCCTGGGAGGCTATATCTTTCACGTTTCTCGCCTTTCTGGGGACTTCTTGATCATTTTTTAGATACTTTGAGCTCTTGGCATCCATTCTCTCTTATCTTGCACAGGTTTTCTAGCATTTTGAAGACCACCATTGTTGCATCCTCTTGAAGAACTCACGATGCTATCTTCACAACTGTTGGAGGGGAGTTCACTCTACTTCTTAGTCTGTTTACATATTTAAAACCTCTCATTTGCAACTTATTTATTATCTCGACTATTCATCTTTATCTTTATCATTTCATTTTTCAATCGTGGTTATCTGGGTTGTCCGTGGAGGTGGAAACACCAAAACGGGGGTCTAACTAAGGTAGGCCTCTAAACACAACCCCCGACATTTTCCTTCTTGCTTTTGTGCAGGTTTATAGTCTTGGGAAGGCAATCATCTTCCTGGAGGCTTTAATCGTGGACTGTTTGTAAGCTCTCCCTGCCCCTTTCTTATTTTATTTCAGTGTCGTGTACCTTTTACTCTTAACTTAGTTTTTCATTTACTTCGTTTAATTAATAATATAGTCGCATCTATCATTTCTTTATGGTGTTTGTGCTCCATACAGGACAACGACGTGTCGCTCTGGTGTCCTAGTTCTACACGCTCGTCCTAGGGATAAATTCTTAACTAGGTCATTCGGGAACTTTGTTTGTTGCTAATTTATCTCATTATGTGCTTAGTATCCCGTGGCTCACCTTTAGTGCCAGTATAAGTTCGGTAGAGCGAAGGTAGGTTTGTCACTTGAGGTTCATCACTTTGAGGGTGACAAATCCCATCCTCCACATACATGTTTCAAAGGAGTTCATG
Organism: Cryptomeria japonica; assembly: GCF_030272615.1. Classification (NCBI taxonomy): domain Eukaryota; kingdom Viridiplantae; phylum Streptophyta; class Pinopsida; order Cupressales; family Cupressaceae; genus Cryptomeria; species Cryptomeria japonica. The sequence goes on along the minus strand of NC_081407.1, from coordinate 48,550,665 downwards.
GTTAAAGCGTGATTAATAATTTTTAAAATGAGAGAAGATATTGTAACACTTCATAATTTTAGTAAATGTTTCATATTTATTTTTTTAATGGAAGCCTTAACGAGTATAGTTAATGTTAAAGGTGACTATATTTTTTAGGTATAAGGCATATGCTTAGTGCTTGTATTTAATGTAGGTATACTTTAGGTTGAGCTTGACATCTATTATTTGCATGGATAAATATAAAATTTGTACTCATGTCATCTATGTTCCATTTAAGAGGACTTTTGAAGGTTTGAATGCTACATCTGACAATTAAAGAGTAGCAAAATCATATCAAAGGTTGGAAGAAGTGGAGGCATGAGGACATATATCATCTCAAGCTAGCTTCTTGCTCAGGGGTGATTTGTTATATGAGAACCTTCACATTTCTGTCCCTGAGGAAAAGAAGGGTCCTAGAATCTTGAGGTTCTTGTGAGTGCATATAATGTATTCATAATTGGTTGAGGTTTTCTACAATAGTAGAGGGATTATTTTCACAGTGGAGGAGGGATGTGATATAGTTGGAAGAGATGTGGACTCTCAAAGATGAGTTGTTCTCTCATGTGTAGCACTAGAAGAGACACTTTGACATACTCAAAGGAGATGTGGACTTTTAGAGGAAATTTGTGTCATTGTGCAAGGAGGTTGGGAGCACTTTATATTCTCTTATGTTGGGAAAAGGTTTACATGTTCTACAGTTAGGAGATCCGCTGAGGAAGTCAATTTGGTTAAGGATTGGTGAAGGCACTTCATCTAAGTCTCAAGAAGGGTTGGTATGATCATCTCTTGTAGTGTTCCACCCTTTGTCAGGATTGATATTATAAGGGCTAAATCTTAAAACGTAATACATATTTAGTTAGTTTTTAGTATAGTTTTAGAATAAATTTTAATCAATTTCGGTAGTTTTAGTTAGTTTTGTGAAAATTGCATTCGTGTAGGCTAGGTAGTTGTTGGAAAATAAGGATTTAAAAAGCCAATTGATTTTAATGAGAAATTATTATATTCTATCTCGAAGAATCAAATCAATACATCTTTTTATTTTTGTAACAATGGTTCAAGTTTTGTGCAATTTTTGTTTTGTTTCTCTACTATATTTAATAGTCATGCATTTATGTTAGATATGGTGAGAAAAGTAAGGTTTATAGGTTGTATAATCCTCTCACTAATAGGCTCATTGTTTCAAGAGATGTGTTTTTTTATGAAGATAAAGTTTATGGTCATTAAAAGGGCCATGTTGAGATGTGAACATCTATTTTAAATGGTGGTATTATTAATGCTATTGATCATGAACAACCCACTAATATTTCAATTCCAAATGCTACACATCGACCAAATATCCATTCATCTAGTTCTTCAATTCTAAGTGCAAGTCCTGCTTCAAGTCCGAAAGGTAAGAAGATTAAGTGACATTTATGAAAAGGAGTACACATCGGGCACATGAAAATCCAAGAGATGAGACAACAACTTTTGCTTTACTTACCAAGGCTGATTTTGAACAATTATGCTTAGAAGATGCATGCACTAATGAGTTTTGGGTGCAAGCAATGCAAGAAGAGATAGATTCTTTTCATAGGATTGATACTTGGGAGGTTACAAAGCTTGCACATAACAAGATAAGATTAGTACCAAACGTGTCTACAATACTAAGCATAATAGTGATAGGAGCCTTGAAAGACATAAGGCTAAATTAGTTGCCAAAGGATTCACAAAGAAGTATGAGATTGACTATATGAAGATGTTTGCACCAGTAGCAAGACAAGAGACTATTGGAATGCTTGTTTTATTAGTAGCTCAAAATAATTGGAGTATCCATGATTTGATCACATGGATACGAAAGCTGTCTTCTTCAATGGGTACTTAGAGAAGAAGTCTATGTGAAACCACCATAAAGTTTTGAAACGCAAGGTAAATAGCATCAACCCTGTAAGTCGAAGAAGGTTTCTTATGGCCTCTAGAAAGTACTAAGCGCATGGTATTCTAGGATTGATGGATATTTTAAGGAGAATGACTTCAAGAGAAGAATGAGTTATCTTACCCTTTTCTACAAACAAGAAGGTGATGATATTCTTATTATAAGCTTGTATGTTGATGATTTTTTGTATATGGGTAGCAGTTTTAAGATGAAAGACGAATTCAATATTTCTATGATCAATGAATTTGAGATGAAAGTTGTAGGTCTCTTGCAATATTTTCTTGGAATGGAGGTTGTCAGTAAGATGAAATTTTTATTTGTCAAATGAGGGATATGTTGAAAAAGTTTGATACGACAAGTGTTCATATAGTTGTCTTGTGTAAAAATGATGGTGTTGTAATAGTTAATGAGACAACTCACAAAATTATTGTGGGAGAGAGATGTTTCTAACCCACACAAGGTTTGATATTGCTTATTCAGTTTATCTTATTTCAAGGTGAATAACAAATCCATATGAAATGCATATGAAGACAACCAAAAGAATTTTAAGGTAGGTGAAAGACACTCTAAATTGTGGTACTCATTACTAATCTTCTAAAAGGTTCAATCTTGTTGACTTTTGTGATTCAGATTGGGAAGGTATTTTGGATTACCATAAGTCTACATTTGTTAATCGATTCTCCTTTGGTTCTGGTTTGATTACTTGGAGCTCAAAGAAGAATTTAGTATAGTTGCCCTTTCATCCACATAAATAGAGTACGTTGCAGTCACTACCTATGGCTTAAAAAAGTTCAGAAGAAATTAGAGAGAAGCAAATTCAGCCTATGGTGATTTTTGTGACAATATGAGTGCTATCAAATTAGACAAAGAATTTTGATTTGAAGTATCATTTCATCTAGATTTTGGTGCAAAAGAAGAAAGTAGAATTGAAATACATCAATACTCAAGAATAGCTAACAGATATCTTCACTAAAGCAGTTGTTTGACACTTTGAAATCAGATTGTGAGTCCTTTCAGCATCAAAGGGTAGTATAGTATGTTGATAACTAATGCTGGATCATCTAATTCTGCCACGTCATTTAGAGATCAACCAATTCTGCCATGGCATTCTTTACTATGCAAGCCACCTTGCAATTCATTCATCTTCAGCTTTATTATTGACTGATAGTTTTAAATTTAATCTACATTTAAAATGTTTTAATGTGGCATTCATTGCTATGCAATCCAGAATGAAATTCATTCTTCAGTTTTATGATTGACTGTTCGTTTTAGATTTAATCTGCATTCAAATTTGTTTCAAATTACTGTTTTTAAGCCCATGTTTGTGCCCGTTGCATGTGAGGAATTTGAACTATGAATTGTTGTTTTTAGACGCTGCGAACTCTAGTAGTTTTAGCCTCTTTGCTCTTTAAAATCTGTTTTAAGAGCTGTTCTAAAATAAGTTCGCTAAGAGAATAATACAGAATATGATTTTGTGAGCTGAACTCTTGTTTTCTGAGCAGCCTGAATAGAGTTAATTTGTTACATGCATCTATTGTAAGTTTATCCCTGCATTCTTGTCTGCTGTTATTTATTTTCTCTGCTGTCATAATTTTTTTGTTTTATCAGCTAGTTAAGTATAGCGCTGCTTTCAGATTCTCGACTTTAGCGTTCAATTTATATATTTCTTGTCAAGAATTTGGATTTCATGTTTGGTATGCCATCATGTATGGTTAAATTCACAACAAATTAATTTTTCATATTTCTGTGTATTTTTCTAATAATTTTTTTTTTCTTTTAGTGTTTTCACATTTATTATTTTATTTTGATATATATTTTTTCAATAATATATTTTTTTTAATAAAGCATGAACAGAATAATGGAGAAGTACCAGAAGTTTACTACTATAAAAGACCATACATCATTTTCAGAAACTACAGAGGTATAATTCACAACTCTTCTTATTCATTAATTCTTTGTATTTTTTATTAATTTTAATGATTTCCTTAGAAACTTTTGAGGTATAAGTGATAGCATTTTCTCTGAATGAATTTAGTGATGCCATATTTCAACTACCTAATTAATGTCATTTTTGCTTAAGGTATAATATGATGGATTGTATGGATAATTTTGCAATGGTTCGTATTTATTTTCTCCATATAAACAGCAATCACATTTAAATGGAAATTTTATGTATTAGTAATAAAAATGTTAAATTTATTAATTAATGCTTTTTGTTTTGAACGATTGTTATATGTTATTAGACAATAAAGAAATAAATAATTTTTGTAGAGTTTTTTTTTTGGATGTGGGATTTAAGTTTGCAATAGAGAAAAAATAGAAAATAATGTCTTATACATTATAAGGGTTCCTATCATTTTTTCAAATTCTAAACTTTTTTTCATTAAATTGCTGGTGGTCTTTTTGGATGAATGGATAGCTCTTCTAAATTTTTATCTTTGTAAAACTAAGGGGTCTCCTTGAGATCTTACCTAACAATTATAAAATAACAAAGACTCATAAATATATTTTATACTCTTTTTATGTAAAAGAATTCAAAGATTTGTCACTATCTACCCTACATGCTAGTATTTTCGGGTCATTTGACATGAGCGAACCAAGAAAGTATTCTGAGATACTCTCCTGATAAGGCACTAGAAAATCTTCTCAATATTTATTTCATCAGATCCTGGTACATTAGAATAACATTTCAACATGGGTTATGGGTCAACACAATACATTCATGATTGTTAATTAATTTTTCAAGGTCAAATAGCATATTGGATAGATTGTTCTTTAAACAAAAGTTATCTGCAAAAAATATTTGAAGAAGCTCAACCTAAATTGAGTCTAATTGTATAGCACTCTTAAACTAGTCAAGAGGAACCAAATTTAAAAGATGTTGGGAAAAAGAAAGGATTATGAGAAAGATGCTAGGTAAGAAATGAGATTCTATCAATTGAAAGAGTTGTTGGGTATATGAAGCCCAATGGTCACATGGCTGTTTTTCTTCCCCAAAAGACTCTTCATTTCATATCTAAGATGTCTATATACATGACTGAGTGCAGTCATGGATGTACTGTGTAATTGGATATTGGTTAATAAGAATTCTCCCTGTATTTCTAGTGGACGTAGCCACTTAGTGGTGAACCACGTTAATCTTGTGTCTTGAGTTCTTTGTTGTGTCTATTATTCTTTCTGCTATTTTTTGTTCATTATTATGTGTTTTCTTTGCTCATTTTTAAACTAACAATTATTATGTGTTTTCTCTGCTCATTTTTAAACTAACAATTGGTATCAGAGCTATGGTGAAATATTGAGCAGAGATGGGATCCGATTGGATAGTTGATCCTGGAGTTGGGTGCTTTTATGTTATCAATAAACAGGCTGAAGTTTCAGATGATGAGGCTGAATCAGTCATCGAAAAATTTCTTGACAGTCTAGACTCAGTAGAGAGTGATGTCCAAGTGGAGGTTGAAACCAAATGTCATTGGTGGGATGGCTGGAAAAAGGAGGAGACTTTGGCTGAAGAAGAAGAGGGTTTGTTGTATTCGCTGTTTGAAGAAGAGATTGGTTTGTTTCCCTTCCAAGATGAGGAGGATGCCTCCCGGGGTGAGGAGGATGTAGTCTCGAATCTAGCGAATGAGGATGACCCTGAAGAAGAACAAGCAGATTGCAAAAGTGATGATTTATTGTTGCAGATTGCAGTGGTGGAGGCAGAGTGGAATGCATTGATTGCAGGTACTGCACAAGTTTCTGCACAAATTCATTCAGTGAGGCAATTGTGAGAATTGGGAGTGATGTTTGTAGGCGATTCACACCTGTACGAGAGTTTTATATTTGGGTATTAAAATTTGATAATGGTGATCCTCTAGATATTCTATTACGGGGGAGCACAAGAGCAAGAGACTTTGATGGAGGAGTGTATTATGCATCTGTAGATAGTAGTGTTCCCGATTATGGATTACTGGATGAAGTAGTCAAAAAATATGTTTTTAACTCTCATCTGACTTGGAGAAGATTAATTCGCACTGTTCATGAACAGAGTTTGGCGATAATTAAAATCTTCTCAAGAGTTGGTTGTAGTATGAGCCTTGGAATGGAGATGCAGGGAATGTTATAGGCTGTGCCGGTTGGACTTCATGGGGGAGATTGTTGGGTATATGAAGCCCAATGGTCACATGGCTGTTTGTCTTCCCCAGAAGACTCTTCATTTCATATCTAAGATGTCTATATAAATGACTGAGTGCAGTCATGGATGTACTGTGTAATTGGATATTGGTTAATAAGAATTCTCCCTGTGTTTCTGGTGGACGTAGCCACTTAGTGGTGAACCACGTTAATCTTGTGTCTTGAGTTCTTTGTCATGTCTATTATTCTTTTTGCTATTTTCTGTTCATTATTATGTGTTTTCTCTGCTCGTTTTTAAACTAACAAGAGTAACCATCAATTTTTAAGTCTTCTTTATAAAAATTTAAAAATTGAATAAGCAATTACTAATATAAACTACAGATACAATATTGAATAACTTTCTTATAATAGTAAATATCCACCATATAATTGCCTTTCCAGACCTAAAAGAAATAAGAAACAAATAACTATATCTAAAAATAAAATAGAAACATTAAAAGCAACCAAAAAATTATAGCTAACAATGTCACCCCCAACCGCCACCTACACCTATATATACATACATACATTGCCTTTTTAAGGATGTGATTCCATCCAATTCTTGGCGTTGTGTGCCGGACAATTCATATCTGTAATTTAAGGTTCCTGCCATGCCATTTTAATGGCTATCGATATCACCTCGTGAGTAAATTCTGAAATGAATCTAACTAGAGTTGGCCTTCATTAATTTCCTAGCCACCCTTTACACAACTACAATAGGGCTCACGAACTGTTTTGAGTCGGCATTAAGTTAATTATACTTATGCGAACAACAAAATAAGATTAGATTTACATGAAATAACGCTAAAACAATTTCATATTAAAGTTGTTAATCAAGTTCCTAATCAGTTCACAATGCGAGACTGAATCCCTAAATTATCTTCATCTGTAAATAAATTTTATCGAAACCTAGATTAGATGTCATCTCAAGGACGTGGCTAAATTTGGGACGAGTTCATGTCAATAGTGAACCCTGATGACTAATAAAAGCTGATCATTGATAACATGAGAAGTTCGAAAAGAACAGTGGCTATTGATCCCTATGTATTAATGGGTTTTAGACAGGCGTTATGGTATGCATAGCATGATGGAGGTTAATACATAGTGGAGAGGTCTGATAATTTTTTTTATTAATATAAGATGGGAAGGGCCCCCAACTTTCATAGATAAAAATCAATAGCCACCAAAACCATAGGTTTGAAGAGCAGGTCAACAAATCATGCAGATACAATGCAGTTAAAATCAGTACATACAAAAAAAAAATCATTAGCGTAGAGTTTAAGGAAAACATAACTAAAATAGCAGAAATAAAAAAATATGGTAACATGAAAAAACTTGACGATTCTAAAAGATAGAGTCTTAATTTTCCATCACCTGGTTTAGAGTAGCCTCCTGAATGATCGAAGAAATTGTCTTCTTCCCTTTCTTCTTGGGGCCACTCTTCTTCGTCTTTCTCTCGATTTTACTTCCCACGGTAACCATGCCAATAACAGTCCTACGCATCAAATTACTGTTGATCTTGACAAGTTGTTCAATGGCTTTCTCAAGTTTAAAATTATTTCATTGTTCCTTTCACAGCCAAGGCATTTATGAGGAGCTTATAAATTCTCTACTTTGACCCCTAGATCTTCCAACTACACAGCAAGGACCTGCCAGTTTCGGGGAATTTCCTCTTTATTAGTGGCCCCCTTATAATCTTTAGGCTCTTCATCCTCATCCTCGCCGTAACCTTTTAAAATATTAAGTTCCTCCAGGGCTTCATTATATTGTGTTTTATAGGGTGAGAAGCAGGAAATTAAATCCTCAGGGATAAGGTTCAGTGGCTTATCTAAGGTTTTCTTGGTGTCCTCATTGGCATCTACATTAGAGGTGGAATCCTCCGACTGGGCCTTGTTTTCTCTTCTGGGAATTTTTTTGAGAGTAGTAATATTTTTAGCTGTTGTAGTGTGTTTGGCAAGTCTTGCAGACCTTCTATCAGTAGAGGAGGCAGTAATGTCTTATTTGATACATAACCCATCAGAGATGTCGATAGCAAGGGAGGGGTGGGGTGAAATAGCTCGTTTGTTTCCACTAGAACTTTTGACCTCTTTCCCTTTGCCAACAATGGTCTTTTGACTACTACCCAAGGGGTTGAACACTTTTATCCCTTTATCAGGTGTAGGGTTTGGACCGAGCTCAACAACTAATGGTGGGGCATCACAGTCAAGGTTTAATTTATGCTTCTCGGAGGAATAGAGCGAGGCATGTTTCAGAGAAATGGCTCTCGATGATGAGGAGATATCAATTTAAAAGGCAATTTTCCATTTGCTTCCACTACTTTAGGACATGCTAGGGTTTTGAACCAAAGGTAAAATATTTTGAGGCGGAGTAGGGTTCAAGAAAGGAGTGGTATCGAAGCAGTAAATGTAGATGGCATAGATTAAACCTTGATGTAACTGGGGTAGACACCTTCATTGACACATTTATATATGAATGAAAAAAGAAAGTAAGGAAAACCAATTTATTATGCTTAAGGTGATTGAGTAAAGGAAAATGTTACCCATGCACAATGGAAAATCTGCCCTAGAGAGTGAAATATTTTATCAAATGATAGCTAACTACCCCTAGGGAGGAGACAGATCATCTCTCTATTAAATCCATTCTGGTGCTGTTTGATTGTATAGTAATATAATCTTCATATGCCTGCTTTTGACTGAGACGAGAACCTTTTCACCTTAGCAACTTAAACTAGTAACCTGCACAATGAACTCCTTAGAAACCCCTATTTTATATAGTCAACTTTTACTCTGTCACCTCGCTAATTGTTCATAATTTGGGACAATAACTCCTAATCCTTTGATTTCGTAATTCGAAGAAAGGAGTAATCTCTCCCCTTTACTATTCATAGATGTATACACTAAAAGATATCCAGGTTCTAGAGTAGAAAAACAGCAAAAATTGCTCATGATTAAGATATCTCTTTTTTTATATTTATTTATTTATTTAAGTTTTTAACACGTGAGAAAGATGGATGAAAATCTTATCTATCTTTGTGCTTATACATTTTTCCATTTCATTAAGTGTGTTGTTGATTTTGAATAGTTATATCAAAAGAGACTTTGTACTTACGCTGGGTTTCAGGATTAATAATTGCCATGGAATTATTGAGAAAGCAATCATCATTACATTCTCATTTAATTATTCTTCCCTACTTGGCTTCTCATGTACTTCCTCTCATTTTCCTCTCTTTGTACACTAATCAGCCAAATGATCGTACCTTTATTATAATTAGACAACTTGCTATACATCATCATTACCAAATTAACACAGGAACCTTGCCAAATATTTAAAAAGTTAATTCCCTGCATGATTAATATATACCACTTGTCTATCTTTGAACATGATATTTCTAATTGAAAGAGGAATTTTCACATTATTCACGTAGTATTTTCATTAATAAAATTTATGACCTTTATTAGCCAATGCATTCGCTAGCTTGTTTCCCTCTCTGTAAGTATGATTTGCTCTCCAATGAGATAAGAGAGTGAGGAGACGTCTACTATCCTCAATTAAATTTGTTATTTTCCATGGAGGGGAACCATAAAATTCTTAATATCAACAATTATTTTAGAATCTCCTTTGATTATGAATTTTTGAAATCCATGCATAATGATCCACTTCAGACACCACCATAGATTAGCTGCCTCGACCTCATTATTAGTCTTGATCCCAACTTCTTTTGGATAACCCTCTATCATTTGACCGTTTTCATCTTGTATTACACCTCCCGATAGCTACCATTCCAGGATTACCTTTGCTATATCCGTCAAAATTCAATTTTACCCCTATTCCTTTTCAGGTTTTCTCCAATTAATATCCTATCGTATGAACTTCTTCGTTAATCTGATTTTATCCATTCAACAAGTAATTTCCCATTTCAATCTAATAGATAATTCGATGTTGGTGCAGTTTGGAAAGCTTTTGGATGTTATATATAATTGATATTTTCTCTTTTATCCTTTTTTATTATTTGTAGAACTTTGTTGTTCTTGTAATTAATTCCTAAAAAAATATCAAATAGATTATCTTATATAAAGCTTATGTTTGTGTTTGTTACTTATCCTGATTAACTCCTCTCCATTTTTGTTGAATGTATCATAAAAATTTATACTTACAATCTTCTCCCCTTCAACTTTTTTTGGAAATTGGAGACTCCAATCAAGCATTAGACACAAACATTTGTTGAGGAATGACGACAAGAATGCTTTGCAATGTGAGGAAGTGGCTAGCAGACAATGTCACTCCTAGTCACACAAGGTCCTTGCCATTTTTATGTTTTCTCATGAAATAAAGGACCCATCTAATCTTCTCAATGTCCTCTAACAAAAAAATACAAGCAATGTGTAGCACAAGGATTGTAGGATGCCTCTCCATAAGTAGTCTACCTAAAGCTACATCTGCAAATGCATTGTCCATTATAACTCAGACAACATTCTCAACACCAACCTTCTAGATCACCCCCTCTCTTAGATTGTATAAAGTATCAAAATCTTTGAATTTATGTGGGTGATCTATAGACTTAAGGAACACAAATGCACCATTAGAAGCAAATAAAAAGTGCAGAAGAGTCCTATTCCATCCATCTAATAAGATACTGCAACCTTTTCTTTGCCAAACTTTCCTTTGATAATCAACCACAAGCCATGTATTTTTTATGGCTTCTTGTAGCAATGACCCACTCAATTCTCTAGGTGTTGGAATCCTAAGCCCCTCATCTACATTGATCAATGCAATCACCAAACCTTCCCAATATGGGTTATTTGCCCAATTGAAGGGAAAATTATTACAATACCTAAAGTTTTCTGCTACCATTGTAGCCTCATGGTGTTTTTCTTTATTCCAACCGGTACCTTCAAGTGAAGGTTGTGCTCTTGGAACATTCTGTGGAACAAGATCCTCATATCCTCTCCTTCACCTCATATTTACTTATCTTTTTTGATCTGAAATGCTCCTCTTCACCTCGTATTTTTTTGTTTAGAACTGTATTGGACATGCTTGAGCAAAAATAGTTAAAAAATGAGATTTTATGTTTTTAAGCTTCCTGGTCGCGCCTAGGCAGACCCAAGAGTCCTCCAAAACTCAGGTGTCTGACTTAAAAACAAGTCAATTCCTAGGGTGAAACTCAGGTTGATCCTCCACAAAACTCGTTGGGACTCACCTTTCGACTTTGTGGCAAGTTTGTTGGCAATTGACACTCAATTGGTTCGTTTCAATATGTTGTCATTGATGGCAACATGGTCATTAATTCCGGCTTCATATTTTGGGTTAGTTGTGTACTGACAGACACTTCACAAACACTTCACTGGCACCGACACCGACACCGACACCAGTAGGTTGGAAGGAATTCTTTGATCACCAACAATGCAGGTCGACATGGTTTAGAATCAGGTTATCGATATTGGAGGCCGACATCTTTTGGATCTGACATCGACAATTGTTTTTGATGTTCATGTATTTATGTTATCTAGCCGACATGTATATTCATATTGTAAATATCTTTGTAAGCCGACATAAGGCATGATGAACTGTAAAGGGTATATAGGTCAGTTGGTCAGATCATTTTGAAATATATGGATGGATAGGAGAATAGGATAATGTTATGTAACGCGAAACATATGAGAGAGATCATGTATGTGAGGATATTTATGTAAGGGATATTCCAATAAGGGTTTAGGGTTTCAGACTGGGACAGACAGAGCTTAACTGAAACTGTATTCAGGCATAGAAGATGCTATATTTGTAGTTCAATCATTTTTCCGGATTGTAGTCTAGATTTGTAAGTAGTCAGTGAGGCTCCTTTTGTGATTGAGAAGTGTGCTCTAGGCTGCAAGTGCAGGCCCCTATATTTTATAATATCTCTTTATATGGCTAGTGAATTGATATTGTGGGTCACAAATCCCACCGTGGTTTTTCCTCTTTGAGGTTTTCCACGTATAATTCTGTGTGTTATGGTATTTATCTGTGTGATTGGCTTATTGGTTGCTTTACTTCTTTCAATCTTATATGTACCAGTATGCCGGTTGGTGTATGCATGTTTTAATAAGGTTAAAATTAATCATTCCGGTAGAACACTGATTCACCCCCCCCCTCTCAGTGTTCTTGGATTCTAACAGAGTTGACTCTTCCAACATTTGGAATTGCGAGTCTCATGAGTTTTGGAGAGTACTCGTAGGGTTATAAAACACTAGTCATGATAAGCACGTTTGTGATATGTGTTGAAATGGGGACTTAGCCTACGCAAATAAACTAAATCTTAATTCCCAAATTAGTATCATTCATTGGAGGAAATAGCCAACAAGATCCAACTTCAATCCCAAAGTAGAGGTGGATGTTGTGTAAGATTATTTCCTCTTTTTTATTTTATTTGATTTGATATCAATGTCTAAGGGCTAAGTATAATGATGCAAAATTGATAGTATTCAGCACAAGCAGAATGATAAAGAACTATAAATCGACACAGAAGCTCAGATTTGGTAATGAGATATAGAGAGGAACCTTGTAGGTAATAGCTCAAGCTGAAAGTGTTGGAGTAGTGAGCTAAGCACCCTAGACCCTAGACCTAGAGGTGTCTTTATTAGTTGGGGCTTCAAATTCTCAATCAGCATGCTTTGTAGGTAATTCCTTCAAAATTCAGCCAAAAAGTGTTGGTCAAGTGAGCTAATTGACAGTCTAAGAGTTTTTGCTTGTTCAAGGTCTAGGATTGTGTGCCTTAATCTATTCTATGCAAATTTATAACTTTTCGTGGTTAGATCTATAACATGCATACATATAAGAGCAAAAAATGGTTGTACTAGATAGTGCCTTGCCTAAGTCAAACCTCGTGTTGGTGTTCCACATCCACCATAGGTGTGATGATGAAAAAGAGATCTTAGTCTTGGTAGGGCATAGGCTAAAGCAGAAATAAAATGCTGAATTGACAAGATTATACCTTAGGATTGATAGTGGTGGTGATGCAATGCTCTTTAGACAAGTCATCCAAGTCTTGGCGCAATAACAATGCAAATCATAACGAAATCTATCATTAAAACATACTTGAAGATAAGTTGCTATAGCTTGAAGCTCCTTGTACTCAAATTTGCTCTTGATGAAGGAATTAGGACTCTTGAGTTGTGATGAATGAATTGCTAGATTGGATTTACAAATGATAAATGATTTCCTTACATAGGGTTCATAATGTAATTTCATATTTTGGCTGACTTCCAATGGTCATATGAAAATATCAGGATAGGGTAACAAATAGTATGAACCAACACTCAAACATGTATGAATTTGGGCCTCTTTTGGAGGGACTATGACACTAGGCACCATAGTCCATTAAAAATGGACAAAATAAATGTGTTGCAGAGCATTCAACCCTAGGACATAGGCTGAAGTCATGTCACAAGCATATGACAACAATTTGGATAAGGTAAAGCCAAAATAGGCTTGAAATTACCTTGAAGGAGACAATAAAGTAAGGGCCCAAAATTTCTTAAAATTGTAAAGGAGTTAAATTTTTTGATACTATCTAGCGTGTTTCCTGATTCAACTTACATGTTGGCACGTGGTGTTGACTTGGATTTTGTAGGTTTCGCTTTATAAAAGTTAGTGCCAACTTACTCATTTCAAATGTTATGAACTTATAATTTTGGTTATTTTTATTTTCATCTTATTGCAAGTTTTAGCAAACTACAAAATGGAAGGGATATGTCGAGGGTGGGCTAAATAGGAGGTGGTTATCTAACTGTTAACTAGTTAAACAATCAGTATTAAGGAACTTCAAAGGATTTTCAAGAGAAAGAAAATATAAATTCACATTAACACTGAATTTTCCAAGTATATAGAATCTAGGGTGTACGTTCCGTAAAAGGTAAAACACTTGCAATTGAAATCTTATAATTTGTAAGGTTTTCTTATTGTTTTTTATTAGATTAAGGGGGAAAGGGCCCCAAGCCGTTATAGATCCAAATTAGAAACCAGTCGAAAACAAAACAAGGGCTTGGAGGTCAAGTCCACGAACTAAAATATCAAAGAGTTTATAAACTGTTCATATGAAAACTAAAATTAAAGAAGTATTAAAATAACCACCTAGGAACAATTACTATCAGAAACAACAAAAAGAAGCAACATAGGGGCATTAAGAGATATAGCCCCATCCATCCAACATCTTCACCAACTCCATCTCCTAAGGGGATGAGGCATTGGTCTTCTTCCCTTTGGCTTCTCTATCCTTCGCCCTCATTGGAGCTTTTCTCTTTCTCTTTCTCTCAATCTTTTTGCCCATTGTTACCACCTCCATAAATGTTTTGTGCATCAAATTTCTATTGAGCTTAACCAAGTTCTCAATTTCACTATCAAGGCATTTAATTTACTCCTTGCTTCTTTTTCATCCTATCCATTACCTTTTCTTATCATTGAACCTTAAAATAATTTATAAGTACTAAAAATCACCTTTGAATTATAAATTGGATCACAAGGCTAAATATTGAGGAGGAAACATTGGATTTGTGGAGTTGCAGGTAACCCTAAGTGTCTTGAGAATGAAAGCACCAAGAAATTAGCAAAAACTACGAATATGCGATTCTTCTCTGTGTTTGCATTCCAGATCTATGTTGCTCTATGTGTATTTTATTTTGTATTTTTTACATTCTATATGGCAAATTTAGCAATTAAAATAAGATCATCTGCATAAAGGAGCAATCTTATCACAAATTCACCCAACTAAATACCGTCACCATTTGAGGGTCAAATTCAGTAAAGGTTAAATAAAAGGGTGTACCCAATGAGGTAACCATTAGATTTACTCAACCTATTTTAATTGTAAATCAATCAAAATTCATCGAAGGTCGTACCACACAAAAGAAGAAAAGGAAATTGCAGTAAGACAAAAATAATAATAGCTTAGGGTAGGGTTTGACTAGTAGTCATTTTAATTTTTTTTTTAAAATAAATTTTGGAAGGTAAAATTTGGAGGGAGAAAACAAAGACAAATGAAAAAGACGAAAAAAATTATGGAGCCACATACATTTTTTCTAGCTCCTTTTTTCCTCAATGTATTTTCAATTTCTAAATAATGCTTGCTCCACAATTTTAAATTTGTGTGGGAACATTCCAACAACTTAAATTTAAGTAGAAAATGCACTTAAGCAACTACATTATTTGAGAATGATATCACTTATCACTTAAGCAACTGCATAATTTTAATTTTGAACTTGCTTGTGATTAAACGTTTTTGAATTCTTTTTTGGCTTGATTCATGGGATGGTAATCCTCTAATAATTTCCATGTATCCACACTTGCAACCTCTATGTGATAGTAAGTAATTGCAGCTGGTTGGAATACTGTGGTGGATTATAAGATAGTTTGAAATTGAGTTGTGGTTGTTGGTTGCAGATGGAAGAACTCTATGAATGGTTGCTAGGTGGGTCAGAAGAGGCTAGGCAAGAGTTAGCTAAACTTCTTGCTTCTCGGAAGTGCAATTGTTTGTTAGGAAATGATACTTTAGCCTAGGGTAGAGATTCAACTAGTAAGTAACTCTATAGTTGTGGGATACTTCGAGCTTGATAGATAGCTGTTTAGGTGATCAGGATTAAATTGGGAAAATATTGAAATCTAATTTTTTCAAAATTTTCTATGTTTTAGTAAATTGCAATTTTGAGGGTCTTCGGTGCATTTTTGGACAAATATGCTGCCTAGAAACATGAGGAGATATCATCGATGTTTCCGAAATTTGGTTCTAGATTATTTGAATACCTTTCCAACGCATCAAACGGTTTGTAATTCGGAGCTAGGATGAGAAAGTTATGCCTTCTCAAAGTGGACTAAAATTTTATATTTAGTTTTTTGATAATTTTGATAGTTTTAGTAGTTTAATTGTAATAAACATTATGGTGACTCTTCGTTTCAATTCCAAGGGATTTGTGTGACCCTTGGGATACATTCGACTTGTATAAACTCCAATTTTGAATAGAATGGAGACAGTTTTTGGTTTGCAATCTTCTTGTTGTCAATTTTTGTGTTGAAATCTACAATACCGCAGGTATCACACCAGGTATTGTAATTTGGTTTTCATAAATCAGATCATTAGGAGTATAGGGATTCCTTGGTGGAAATAGGTGTGGAAAAACTTTTCTTCGCCCAAATGCAACTTTTTTATGTGGCTGGTTGTTCATAAGAGAAGTCTTTCTTGGGATAACTTATGCAAGAGGGGCTTACATGTCCTTCTATGTGTGTGTTGTGTTGTGGGATTGAAGACTGTATTTCTCATATTTTCTTTCGGTGCTCTTTTTTGAAGGAGATTGGGCACCTCTGGTGGGGAGTGTTAAAGCAGGCCTGTTGGCATGTCTCCTCTTTGGTTGAGTTTTAGGATCGTTGGTGTAAGCCTCCAGTTTTAAAGACTTCTTTTCTTCAGGTTGCTTGGGTTCTTGAACCCACTTTCATTATTTGGCATCTTTTGTTAGAGAGAAATCAATGAATCTTTCAAGATGCTAGAATGGTTGCTCAACATTTGTGGTGGATAATTATTCTCACTCTTCATGAGACTGTCTTGGCCTAGTGTGATCTTGTTGGAGATGTGGACCTTGGAGAAGTTGATATTTACAATTGGTTCAATTTTATTGTTCAAAGAGTTGATCCTTCTCTTGGAGTGGGTTGTAGGCAAGCTTAGAGGAATAGGTGCAGGCAACCTTTGCGGAAGAGTAATCGGATGGGTCGATGACACCCTCCTTAAGGGATTTTGAAGATAAATATTGATGGTTCTTTTAGGGGTAATGGTGCAGGAGCACCTAACCCAAACATACACCAGGAGGTTAAAGATCATGCCGTGAATAATTTCACTCATATTTGAGTTTATATGGTCATTGTAATGTATTTTGAGTCATTATGAGGTCTTACGTAAGGCTAAAAGAGCTAATTGTAATGAGTTGTCCAAGTTGTCCTAATAAGGTCTTGATTGGGTTTATGAGGTCAAATTTGTATAAACGAGTCATGAAAGGGTAAAAAGGTTGTAAAAGGTCATTTGAAGTCCATTTTGATGTATTTGGAAAGTTCATGTGAAGTCTTACGAGTTTGGAGTTCATATTCATCAAAGTTGTCATTTGTGGCATTAAATGTTGTCAAGCAAAAAAAACTCATGTTTTGCAAAGTTGTAAAAGGGTTGTTGATTGGTCTAGAGGTGGTTGAGTCAGTTGTAACTGCCATATGGATGTGTGGAGGTTATAAAACCCATCATTTGGTCGAATCCAATGGGGGTGTGTATGATTGGAGGAAGGAAATGAATATCATTTGAAGTTTTTACACATTCCACATTGTTTTCTGGGTATTGCAGTCTGATCATTCACGTTTTTATTTATGAAAAAACATTTTTCTCCATTGGAAATATATTGGATATGATAATGGAATGAGTTAACTTTGTTTTCCCTTTGGTTTCATTTAATTTCAATCACTTGGTAGCAAGCTATGCACGTTTTGATGAAAATTGTCAAAACCTTCAATGAGAGTTAACAGTTTTACAAAAAATGATATCAGTTTGGATTGAACCGTTGGATCTTTCCATAACTTTTATGGAAGGTCTGTATTGAGGTTATCCAAAGTTCCACCGAAGCGATTGGCTAAATGTTTCCGTTTTCAAAAGATGTTAATGACTGTTCGTTTGCATTTTATTGTGAAAATCAGACAAATTAAGATTTGGGACAGTGATAGGTTGGTTTGTTCACTTTGTTGTAAGGGGACCTCTCTATGTTTATGAATATTTGAAGGCACTATTAGATGTTGTTTTTTATGCAGATAAACCCCTCTTGATGTGCTTTGGAACTTATTGGAAGAGATCAACAAAAGACCTTTATGTTGACTGTCACAATTAGGACAGTATTTCAGTCATAAAAAATGGAAGATTGTTTGTCTTATTTTGCATTTTGGACTCACAAGAACTCAAAGGATTGGTGATAGTTCTATATGGATGATTTTTTTCATGATGCTCTGCATCAGGTAACCTAGTCATGCTAGTATTGATTGTGTAGGGTGTGATAGCTTTGGTCTTGTCCAATTTATCTGATTCACAAGTGGAGTAGGGCGTGATAGCTCTGGATTATTTGTGAATCTGATTCACAAGTGGTGGTGACTCTGTTGAATAACCAGCGGTTTGATGATGTTAATTGACACTTAGCCTTGGTTATTAGACTGATTTTAAGTTTGTGTAGTTCTTTGGCATGTATTTCTTTTACTCACATTCCTAGGGAGTGGAATCGAGTAGCAGGCTGCCCGGCCAAATGGGCTTCTGATCATTAGGAAAGGTGGAATATTGTGGATAGGGGACAATTATCTTTGGAATTGTCTCACATGTTGGAGTAGTTAGTTGATATTGATAGAATTATTTAATAATCTGTTCTATTCTGCGCTTTCAACCCTTCTTGCTTTGTAATTTAGCAAGGTTACGGGGAACGGGGGTACTTGGAGACTGGTACCCGTATTGGTATGCCTAATTTTCAAAAATAGGAGATGGGGGTACTTTGAGGCACCAATTTTTTTTAATATAATTTAATAATTTCTAGAGAGTATCATGACATAGAACTTTGAAAACAAGAACAGTGGTAAAGTTTAATGTTGAATTTAAAATTGAACAAAAATTGAAATTAAAATTGCTTATAATATTAAATCTAAGTGGCTTGTGCATCTGGAAATTTCCGGAGATGCATCTCCATTTCCGGTACGCCTCTCAGGGGGTAGGAGACGGGTCTCCTGATTAGTAATTTAGTTTGTGTTGAATAAATTTTTACCCTTCAAAAACTAAAAAAAACTTAAAAAATTAATGATAAAGTTCTGAAGGCTACATGCTTATCTTTATATTCTAAGAAAGGAAGATCTAGTAATTTTATTCTTCTTTAGTTTGAGTGAATATTAAGAAATTCTTCTTTAGTTTGAGTGAATATTAAGAATCTTCCAACCCTTGCTCGATATAGGTGAGTAAATAAGAGAAGTTTATATTTATATTAGTTTTGGCCTTTTGACTATTCTTGAAGCCAATGTAGAGATACTCTTTCTAGTAGATTTTCTTGATTTGTTTCAATGATATTATAACTATTAGATTTTCATCATTAAAGCATATATAGGTCCAAAATTTTTTTTGGGGTGCCTCTTTTTCCTAGAATGTGAAAAGCATTTGATCTTAAAGCTCCAAAGCATCTTTAGGCTTATTACTTTCTTAAAGGATAACCCATCTAGAATGGTTATTATTAATTAATTTCACTTCAATTTTAATATATTGTTTAGATTGTTTATATTATTAATATCTTTAAAAAATATTTATTAATATTTTATGAATTAAGATTCTATATGAGAATAGATGTTACGTTTGGAGCTGGAGAATTTACGAAGGAGGATGAAAAATTTACAAAATATGTACAAGTAAGCATTTTTTAAGTATTTGACAAATATTTTATATCAATATAATAAATTTAAATTTTATAATAATAAAAAAAATATCGGTCTTGATGACACAGACATATGATTGGTGACGACTTGGGTTCGCTTAGTTTTAAGGAGCTAAAACATCTCGAGAAGCAAATCAGCTTGGGTAGCAGAAAGCTGCGCTCAAGAAAGGCAACTCTGGATAGCCTTTATATTTCATAGATCTGCTTCAATCTAAGTTCAATTCTATATTCACTTTCGTCAAAATTGCAGAATTCATTCTTTAGAGAACAATATTAATAGGAGTATAAAATTACAATAAATTTCATTCAAAAGTACCATGTCTGATGATTGTGTTCTCCAATATTGCAGGATAAAATTTCAGTAGAGTATATTGGGTTTCTGAAAAACAAGGTACAATACAATTCGTCTTTGAATAAATTGGTTTACTTCTAAATATTTGTGTCTGATTTTAAAAATAAAATAAAAAATCTAATTTCTTATATTAAGATGGTATTTACCTATCAAAAGGAAGATGGTCTCAACCTATCAAAATGGAAAATGTCATTATTTTGGATTTGAATTTCTTTTTTATTATATTAAAAAGTTATATAAAAAAAAGTCAAATAATTTTTTATTTTTTTATGGAGGTGAATATTTCTTTTTACAATGTCATTATATTATTTTATTTTAATTTTTAAAAATAATTGAGATAGTGTTATTCCAAAGAATGTTTATAATAATTCTACGAATATTTATATGTTTAAATAAGGATAATTAGTTGATTTATATAAAAGTAAATATAAATATATATATATTTTTTAAGTTTAATTACTAATAATTAAGGTGTTGAGCAATTTAAGATAAAATGATACATTAAGATCTATGTTACCCAATGTTTTTGGGTCTCTTGCTTAGACCTTTGGGTCTGGATTTGGTTCAAACCCGTCTAGTATTCTTGAGAGTTCGTCAAAATCTCTATGAATTTGCTTGGGATGAACCTAGGCAAACCAGTTGCAAATTTTCTTCGTATTTCATCCTTATGCTGCAACAAACCCTCTTTTTTATTTTCTTCCTGCAAATTGTTGATCGCTTATAATACAACAGGCAGGAAGACAAACAAAATAGTGATAGGTGATCCTATATTGCACTATTGGTGGGCCGAATCATAGATGGAGATAGGTGACTTGAGAGGTGCGAGAGTCTGTTTTGATGATTATTTGTTTAATAAGTTTTTTTTTTTTTTTTGTTAATGTTTTGCCTTTTAAAATTTAGATTTAATTTTTTATTTTTTATTTTTTAATGTTTTAAAAATGAATTTTACTTAAGAGGTTTATACCTATAAAATTTATTTTTAATTAAAAAATATATTTTTTAATTGTAAATGTAATTTTTAATTACATTATTTTATAAAGGTCATGGTTATGAATTATATTTAATATTGTATATAGATTATATTTTTTATTGTTTTAAAAATGAATTTTAATTAAGAGGTTTATATCTTATTGTGTTATAGTTCCCTCACCTTTATGTAAATTTCATTCTTTTTTCCTCTTGCAAGTCTGAATATGACAACTAAAGCCTTAAAAGTGTGTATTTACCACTTATACCACCAAAGTTCTACACACTACCTTTTTCTAAAATGTATCAGAGTTTCATCTTGGTTACAAACCTTCGTTGACATCCAACAATCCTTCACATACTCATCCTAATCCCCGCTTGTCCTTCCCATAAGTGTTTCAAAGTGTTAGTGATTCATATTCTAAGTTTTTAAAATCGTGTTAGAGTTCGACACAGTTTCCTAACCATATCAAAATCCGACCATTCTCATCATACTCTAGAAGTTTTCTAAAGTTTAATCTTGGGCTTGAAGTTTTCCAAAGTCTTAGTTTTAAATGACTTGTCAAAATCCAACGCCCCAACTCAAATTGTTTCTTTGTTATATTTATCTTGTAGTCGTCAGTCCTACTTTTAAAATAAACGGTGAACTCCGATGCAGTTTCCTAACTGTGTTAGAACTTGATGATTCAAGTCATTCTCAATGTAAAAGTGAAGAAAGCATAGGTAAGAAGCAAAAGTTAAAGCAAAAGTGGATCATGGAGAGGTTAGGAATGTCTATTGGGCTCCGACACTCCATCTTGAACTAAAGAGGGACCAATAGAAAGGAGGAGGAACGCCATATAAAGCAGGAGTTATAAGTAGGTTTAAAACGTTTAGCAGAGTCCGATGATTATTCTTAATTAAAGGAAGAGATAGTGATAAAGCAAAAGAGAAAAACTTTCATTCAGCGTAACCAATATGAAGTTTTAAAACCTGTGTTGGATCTCGTTGAATCAAGCTAATCAATTTGAAAAGACGAAGTGAAACAACTCCCGACAGTGCTAAACATTAATTACGAGGAGCCAAAATTAGTGAGCATTGAATACATTGCTAAGTAAATACTATTAATTCATGTTCTCTACTTTTAAATCTTCATTCGAAGAAGCAATTGGGCATTGAAGAGAGATAAGCAAGAATACAAGAGTTGCTTACGAAGCTAGCATCGTCGCCATTGTTGCAGAAGAGGTAGGTGCCCCAAACCACCAACAACTAACTTTCGTCATAAGGCTAGGGTTCTTAAGGGTGGGAATTGAAGAATTATTTGGATCAATTTTTAAAAAAAATTGTAAACATGAAATTCAAATATTTTGTGTATGAACATCTTAATGGATGGGAAAGTTCGTTGCTTGAAATTGACGATACAAAATTAGGATATATAGTGTCGTGACCATTTCACACATCGCTCCATCACGAATAGAAACCGCTCTGATTTGCTTTTGTTTTAGTTTTATGTTAGATTGCTTGGTGTGTTCCTTTTGAATAAATGAGTGTATGGCGAAGCTTATGCTTGCATTTTGAGAGGCAACAATTCACCTTTTGATTGCTTAATCGAAATGAGGAGAAAATTCAGCTAAGACAAAAGATTGCAAGCATCCTTGAGCTAAGGATATCGCCCCCTTAAGAAATTTAAGCATCCCTTAGCTAAGGATATCGCCCCTTTAAGAATATTTCATTGTTGAACTAAGGATATCGCTCCCTTAAGCATTTCAAGCCTTCCTGAGCTAAGGATATTTCATCCTTGAGCTAAAGGATACCGCCCCCTTAAGGAATTTAAGCATCCCTGAGCGAAGGATTCGCCCCCTTAAGGATTTGCATCCTCCTTGGGCAACGATAAAGTGCGACATAGAGATTTGAGGACCCCCCTTTAGGAAAGGCAAGATGTGTTCAAGGCATTATCTTCCCTTATGCAACTCAAGTGTGATTTGATCAATGCGATGGATATGTTTTGAAGCGCCCCTTTGATCGGACCCTCTCCACGATGCAAAGACTTTTTTTAATTTTATTTTTAATTTCAAGATACAAATTTGGCCATACGAGTTTTAATTGCAAAGCATTTAATGTTGGATGCAAGCGGCTCTATGATAGGGTGCGATCCTTCTCTAAACATCTATATAGATTGTTTGATCAAACGATAGAACGATATTGCTTGTGTATACTTCGACTTCAATCAGGTCTGCGAAGGCGAATTCATAGATAGCGATCTCTATCCAAGCAAGAACAAGGTCTGTGAAAGGGTGATTCTGATTTAGAATACAGCGAACTCTTTCCTTGACTAAATGCGACTTTGATTGGGATTACGGCAAGGTCATTAAGGGAGCAAAGTTGATAATGATATACAAAGAATTGGTCCTCTGTTCACAGCGAAATCTACACCAGGTACAGCGATCCAAGTTTGACATTGCTGGTCATAACGAATTCCCACAGTGAGAAGCGAATCTGATTTGGATACAGCGAATTGATTGTTTTCTACAACGATTTTGTCTCCAAGCATAGCGATCTTAATTCTGAATATTGCCAAAATAATTGTTGCAAACCTCAATGAATTCACTTTTGAATGAATGTGATTTTCGCTTAGACTGAGGCGAAGGCATTTAGGGTAAGAGCGAGAAATGAAAGTCACCCAAAATTGTCTGGACTCGGCGAGTTCAGGGGGCTCGGACTCGACTGAGTCTCGGAGACTCGCCTTGACTTGGACTCCCCTCGCCTTGACTTGAACTCCCCCAAACTTGCCAAGTCTAATGTCACGAGGCTAGATTTACCCGTGCGGAGCCGACGATATTTTAGGTACTTGTCTTTGAGATCCAAGCACTTCCAAGAACTCGGATTATGCCTGTAAGCACTCCCAAGCTCTAGAACCTGCACACGCACACTTGCACAGCATGTACAAACTTGCACAACGAAATCCTTACACAATGAACACAATGTTGGGGTGATAAGATGGCTTTATCGATCTGAAGAAATGGCCCTTGGCCTGGTCTACAAACAATTCCAACTATGTCGCTGGTCACTACCCCGAGTACTTCTCAAGCACCCGATTGCAAGTTCCCGCCCTTGGATCTGCGTCCACTCTTGAAACACCGGTACAGATACCACTGCACCTCGCCCCTGGCTGTAGCTTCTCATGTAGACTCCAAATCCACAAAGACCCTGTCTCCTTCGGAACTCAACCTGGCGCACCACTGACTCTCTCGTGAGCCTGTGACGACTTACCCAGTACACGACCCAGGCCCCCTCCCTGAACGGGGACTCCAAGTCTCACTGCGTCTTTGCTGTTGCTTCTACTTCACCTTTGCTCTGCGATTGCTCTAAACACCTTTGCTCGCTGGAATGCTGTTTTGTTCCTCCTCGGATTTCTCCACCATGAACCTTCGCCTGGGAAAGTAAAGCACATTGTAGAAACGTTCTCTCATGAACGGCGGGGTACTCTGCTTCCCCCTATATAAGTTTTTCATCTTGTTCTCACACAACTGTAGCTTGGCATTAACCATCTGTCAATCATCACAACTTCCACCTGCTGAGAATCAGAAGCGACTTATCACCCCAGAAGCCTACTAATCTCCCCGAGACAGCAGCCCCTTACATCTAGTGAGCCCCGACTCCCAGACTTTCCAGCAGCAATGACATTTTAAGTAAAAAAAAACAAAAAAACTTACAATATGTTTTCAATTGATTTTTTTGGTTTATATTATGCTTTTATCCCAAAAGTGAAGTTCATTTCATTCATTTGGCAAAATAGGAGGAGAAAGGTGAGTTGTGAGGAGAAACAAGGGTTCATTGAAGGAAAAACAGCAAGGAGGAAGCTCAAGATTTCGTCCATAAATCACATTGGGGCTGCATTATACTTTCATTTGGTGCATCAAGAATTGGAAAGGAAGAGTTTGCATCTCATTTCAAGCTTGTTCTAAGAGGTAAGATTGATTTTTTGAGTTTTTTGTTTTGTTTTTTGTAAGCAAAAATTTTATTGTAATTTGTTTCATTAATTTTTGCATTTTGAGCCAACCATGCAGCGCATTTGGTTGCGAGTGCAATTGGAGTATTATGAGCACATACAATCCAAAAGGCATAATAGATTATCTGTGGAGAAGTTGAATGATCTTGTCTTTGTTCACTACAACCTCTGGCTCAAACAGAAACGAAGTGCACACAATGACGTCTCCCCTATCATTCTAGAGGAGGTTGATCCTGAAGCTGAGTGGACCACTGAGGCTACAAAACTTGTCTTTAGTGATGACGACATTGATTGGGTTGACAATGCAGATAGAGAGGCCAAGGCTGTAGCCATGGCAGAGGAGCAAAGAGCACGAGCAGAGACAACAGAGCCAGAGTCACACAGATATTCATATACTTGATGTTGGTGAGGGTCGCATGGTGTCACAGGCAGAGGCTAAGGCTGTCAAATCATCCAGGACCTACCTTAGACATCTTCGTAGGAGGGATGCGGGCTCCTTTGAGCCATAGGCTTGTAGTTATTTTTACTTTTGATATTTGTATGGAACATTTGATCATATTATGACATGTATTTTTTATTCCATGAGTTTTGTAATATTGTATGCATTTGACAATATTTATATATATCTATGTTTGTTATTTCCTTCAGCTACAATTTGCATTTATGCTTATGTGATTGATGTATACATGTGTATGTAATCAAATTAGCTTCTATTTGATAATGTTATTGTGTCTTTAAGGTGTATTTAATAAAGGGTGCATGAAACAAGTTTTAAATCTTTAAAAATCTCTAAACTTCTTGAATTTTTCACTTTGTCGAGTCCAATCAAGTCCGAGTTCCGAGTGGAGTCAGCCTCGCTGAGTTTGAGCAGAGTCCGAGTTCCATTTCTATGATCAAACCTGATCATTATCTACTGCAAGCAAACTTCTTGAATCAACAAATTGTGGAAAAAGGATCATTGAATTCGCATCAGTATCTAGTGATTGATCAAGGATATATTCATTTAATCAAAGATAATTTTGTCAAAAAGAGGAATCGGATTAATATAACTAGTCTGTTTTGAAACATTTGCTGGTCGGAAATAAGGCCGATTTCATCATTTTTACACAAAATCAAACCTCATTCCATAACTGATCCAACTTCTTATTCATTGTCTTCATGAGGCTTTTATTTGGGATGCTTTAATTTAACACATTTTTTTATCATCTTAGAGTATTTGCAAGGCGCAAATTATTTGCATAAATGGTTATAATCAATTAGGAATCAGATTTGCAAGCTAGGGTTTTGATCTAAACATGTAGGGTTTAAGGTGATATTGAAAGATTTTGATGAAATTATTAGTCTAGGATAGAGATTCCTAGCCTAGGTGATTGATTTCTACTTGCAAGCATAGATATCATATCACATGACTAACTTGAGCAACTCTCACAAGTAGGACATGGTAGGAGTACGATTGACCCTCATCAAGGGGGACTCAAGAGGCGATATGATGGAGTCCAAGATTACATCATTTTGGGCCAATGTAGGAGACATCAACCTTGGACAAATCAACATGAAGAAGTTTCAAGGGCCACTATACACCACCAAGCCTTCTGAATACTCCAAGATGATGATCGAGAGTGGCATGGTGAAAGCGATAGGTTTCCCTATAGTAGTGTAGTGTGACAAATTGATTGTTGAGTGTGCCAAACACTATGATGCAAGGAAGAGGATGATAGTGACACTTGATGGCAGAGAGCTCGCCTACCTTTCTAAGGAAGCTATTAGGGAGGCCTTCTATAAGAGCAAGGAAGCAACACAGGTGGTCTATGATGATGATCCTGACAAATGCCTGGGCATAATTAACAAATATTGGTTACTAAAGAGAAAACCTAGCCTATTCCAAGATGCTTAATAAGTTCCATAGAATTGACTTCAAGTAGCAATTTAAGGATTTGATCACACTACTTAACTGGGTTATGGGAAGTCCTTATGCTTTTCAATTTGAGAATTGAATGTTCTACTTTATAGAGATCATATCGACTAGAAAGAAAAAGATCAACTGGGCAAGGATCATTAGTATAGGAGCTGAGGAAAAATCAACTCTACAGCTCCCAAAGATCACCTGTATGCAAATTTGTCACAGAAGGAGAGAAGCAAAAAAACTATGGAGACTAGAATTCAGAGATCCAGAAAAGAGGAGTCATATTGATTGTGCAACAAGAATGCAATTCAATAATTACAGTTATGAAAAATACAAAGAGAGAATCCTTATAAAAGGATACTTGAAACCCTAAAGGAGAAAACCCTAACGAATTATAAAATTCCTAAGTTTAGCTTAAGCGTAGAGTATAATAGACTAATAATTAAATAAATAATTACTAGCTAATAAAAGATAACTCTAACACCCCCCCTTAAGATGAACTTAGGGAGTAGCTAAAAAACAACTAAGAACTAAAAAAACATGTAAAAAATGCAGGAAAGCAACAATGGGTCCAGACAACTAGCCCTGATGAGGTACCCAAGTACAATTAAATCTCTGTAAAGTGGAGAAAAAGGAGAAAACCCTGTGGGAACAAAACTCCTCTCCAAGAAGAGATGAAAGCTCAAGTGAAGGACTAAGAAGCCTCCAAACAAGAGTGTTCCAGAAGATAGGAACAAAAAGAAGAGAACGAAGAACACCACTGAAGCATGAAATAGCTACAAACACTATCGAAGAGTAACTGCTGATCTGAAGAACCTGTACTGAAATAGAACATGATCAGGTAGAGAAGACTGTAATTTACATGAGTGCCTTCAAATGACACTACTCGAATCAGATGGAAAACAAAGGCAAACAATTGAACTCGAAGATACAGATGACATGAAATACCAAAGCCTGAAGAGCTGATCAATCGAACCAAGGAAGCATTAGAACAACAGGACAAACCTTCCCATAATGCTGAAAAGGGAGAGGGACAAGTACACTGAAAAGAACGGCCAACAAGAACTGCATAACGAAGAACCATGAACATCGAAGGTGTAGAGAAAGTACATAGTGTCGTGGAAGGAACACTCACTTGACACACATCATGAGGCTAATGTCGTGGAAGGAACACTTACGTGACAAAGGTAGATGGCAAACAAAGACAAACATCAACCCCCCCATGGCACTTTATAAGTCGTACATGTACAATAAGGCACAAGATGTGCAAGATCCCAAGTATACATTGCATGGTAGCACTTTATCTCAATGCGTTTGCATAAATAAAATACTACAATGATTAGAAGAGACAAAATACTGAAAACAGAAAGAACAACCAAAGACGAGACATCCTACTCAAAGAAAGAGATCACAGGAGCTGAAACATCCAAGATATTCTCCAGAGTACTGAAAAGAAAAAAATTGAATAAAATATATATGGAGCAGAATTTGGAAAGAAAAATCATATGAATGGAAAGAACACGTAACAAGCTTTCCAAGGATATAAGTTATGTCTCCTAGAGTGCAAAAAGTAACCTCTGGCTTTGATAGAAAAAAATGCCATCAAAAAAGCAAAATCAAAAGTTCAAACCTCCAGATCTGGATAGAGCTCAAAAAGAGCTTTCCGATGATACAAGGTTTTTGAAAAAGCGCCTCCGTATGACCAAGTTACGGCCAAAAGAAAAAATTCCCTCTTGTAGGGCATAAAGAGGGTAAAGCAAAAAAAATTATTTATTTATTTATTTTGACGAAAATTTTCTGACGCATTTGCAAGTACATTCGTACGGATTTTTCGTGTCTCAAAAAACGTGCAATAAAAAATCATGTCCTAGATGCCCCTGTCATCGAAAATAGGCAAATTATATATCAAAATTCATGGAATCGGCCTTTTCAATCCAACTGTGAGCTCCTTTTGACACCAAAATGTACCAAAAAAATCAGCTACCCCCAGAAATGGAAAAAACAACTGCACAAACCCTCGAATACACAGATTTGAAGAGCAAGGCCCAAAATCTCTCATGAAGAGAACAAGGGCATGTAGATTTGGAACTCTGATACCATATAGGAGTTGAGGAAAAATCAACTCTACAAGTCCCAAAGATCACTTGCATACAAACGTGTCACAGAAGGAGAGAAGCAAAAAAACTATGGAGGCTAGAATTCAGAGATCCAGAAAAGAGGAGTCATATTGATTGTGCAACAAGAATGCAATTCAATAATTACAGTTGTTATGAAAAATACAAAGAGAGAATCGTTATAAAATGATACTTGAAACCCTAAAAGAGAAAACCCTAAAGAATTATAAGATTCCTAAGTTTAGCTTAAGCCTAGAGTATAATAGACTAATAATTAAATAGATAATTATTAGCTAATAAAAGATAACTTTAACAATTAGCAACAACATTGATATACAACTCAAGAGACTCATGCAAACTAGGACCTTCTAGATGAGTGCATACATTATATATTGACTTGCCAGAGCTCATGAGTATGCAGGATTAACCTATAGAGGTCTAGTCGGTAAAAGAATTGGAGAATTGAGAGCGTGTGAATCATACATACAATTACATTATCTTGGCGAGACACATTACAAAAGAGTGAATGATGCCTTCACTATGTACATAGCGAGGACATTGCAAGGTGACATTCATCAAAGACTATCCCCACAGGCAAAGAGCTAGTAGAGACCCATCAAAATGGGGACCCCCTCTCCTTTTTTTTGGTCCTGCTTTCTCTTAGCTTAGTTTTCTCTGCTTGCTAGGTGTTTTGAGTGAGTTAGTGGTCGCCTAGGCTGGGTAAGTTAGGGTTTCCTTCACAGAGCTTTCCTAGGGTTCTTTTCAAACCCAAATTTGACTTGGGCTTGGGAAAACCATTTGTTTTGTGCCTAGAGCCCTGATGTAATTTTAGAGGGATTTTGCCTTTGAAGGATGAAAAATGTATATTTTGCAAAGAAGTTGAAAAGTTTGAGTCAGGATGGGTCAAGGTTGTAAGTTTTAGGGCCAGAGTCTTTGTCTTGTGTCAAGTCAGAGTCAATTGAATGAAGCCAGTGATCAAAGTATAGGCTCGAAAGGCGAATGCTAGCATAAGCAAGTTTGGAGAGATATGATTATAAGGAGTTGGCTTAGAAATTCAAAGAAAAGGTTAAGGATGTTAGCTAAAACTTGGATTTTTCTCCTGACTCTTCCAAAGGGTCCAGAGCGAAATTTCCCAAGGACCTAAGATTTCACCTAAGTCATTGAATGGTTGGATTGATTGTCAAGGATATGGAAGGAAATGCATCAAGGGTTGAATCTAGGGCGAAGTCAAGTCAAATTCAAGGTGAATTGAGCCTAGAGGAGAAATTTCGCTCCTGACCCTTCCAAAGGGTCCAGAGCGAATTTCTCAATAGGGCATTCTACCCTGCCGAGAACTAAGAACTAACTCATTCCCAGGCATTATTAAAGGCAAAAAACTTGTTTGGATAAGGAAATGTGGGAGATGAAGTTAAGATTTGAGCCTAAGTGTGAATTTCGCTCCTGACCCTTCCAAAGGGTCCAGAGCGAAATTCTTGTATGACCTTATTTCCTCACTAAACCTTGAAGTAAACGCCAGTTTGAGAGCAAATTGACTTGATCATGATAGAAAAGGGTTTGAGAAGTTAGATCCAAGGCAAAAACGGGAGGAAAGAAGTGAGAAATGAGCTCAAGTATGAATTTCGCTCCTGACCCTTCCAAAGGGTCCAGGGCGAAATTCCCATAACCTTTATGTTGCTCTTTGTTATGACCAAGTTTTTTGACTTCTAAGGCATGGTTGGGAAGATTTTTATGTGTACTTGCCCTTGAAAGGTAGTTTGAGGCAATGAAGTGGTGAAAATCAACCTAAAACAAGAATTTCGCTCCTGACCCTTCCAAAGGGTCCAAAGCGAAAGGCTCAACTTGACCCTCTATTTTGCCTAATGCATCAAAATGACCTTGTTTTGAGCTAAGTGGATGGTAAATTGACTTGATTATGGTGAAGAGAGACAGGTTTGAAGAAGTGTGAAGTGGGGGTGGACTGGCATGTTTTTGCCTTCTGAAGTGATTGAAAGTGAAGGAGATGAAGTATTTTATCTAAAATCTTGAATTTCGCTCCTGACACTTCCAAAGGGTCCAGAGCGAAATTCCTCAAGAGCACCTTTTTTCCCTTTGTGTGAGGTCAAACCTTGTTTCTTATGGCGTGGTTGAGGGTGGATTTGTGTATATTTGCCTTGCATTGTAGATTGGAGTTAAAGAAAAGAAGGATCAAGCCTAAAACTTGAATTTCACTCCTGACCCTTCCAAAGGGTCCATAGCAAAATTCTTAAAACCTCCTTTTTTCTCCCAATTTTGTGTTGAGCCAAGCATTGACCAAGGAGAATGGAGCTTGAAGATTTCCCTAGGCATGTATTTGAATGGGTTGTGATTCTAAAAAGTGAATATTTTGAGCTAAAATTTGAATTTCGTTCCTGACCCTTCCAAAGGATCTAGAGCGAAATTCTAAATAGGTCCCGTCCTTGACCATGGTTTGGAGCAAATTTCTCCTTTCAGGCTTTCCTGGGGGTCAAACAATTATTGCCTTCATGATAGAGGGATCCAAAGGTGAGGATCAAGGGGAAATGAAGTAAAAAGGATACAACTAAGTGAGGGAAAACAAGCAAAGTATGAATTTCGCTCCTGACCCTTCCAAAGGGTCCAGAGCGAAATTCTCAAAATCCTCTAATATGCTCATGTTTCAGATCAAGAGATGGATTCCTAGGCATTGGTGGAGAGAAGACTAGTATATACTTGCCTTAAGAAGCAATTTGGAGTAAGGAAATGATGGAATTTAGACCTAATCATGAAAATCACTCCTGACCCTTCCAAAGGGTCCAGAGCGAAATCCTTCAAATTCTCTTTTTTCACCTTGTTTGAGCTACGAAAAAGGCTAGTTGTAAGATCATGATGGCAAGAGCATTGAAAGGTTAAAGATCAAGATTGTGAAATGATGGAAAGGTGGAGTAAATAGAGTAAAATGGCAAAAAGATCGCTCCTGACCCTTCCAGAGGGTCCAAAGCAAAATTTCTTGAAGAGCGGTGTTTTGCTAGTTGATGTGTCCAATCAAGCCTCCTTGAGGGTGGTCTAAGCCTTTCCACATCATGCACATTCTTATGATCATGAAGACTAAGTATGCTTTCATCAAATATTGACAAAACTTCAACATCTCCTAGGTTCGCCTATGTCTCTTCAAGGGGTTCACAAGCGGATTTCTTCAAAACACATTACTCCTCTCTTAAATCGCTCATCAAACCTCATTTTGAATAAATAATACAAATTCGCCTTGATTAACACTTGTCAAATTGGCTAATTCGGCCTATGAGCCTTAAAATTCAAAAAATTCACCCTTTGGTGCCCAAGTATATATTTTTTTAAGCTTTAATGATGAGTCGGCCAGCTTGGGAAAGGAATTTTTTGTTTTGTTTTGTTTGTCTAAGCAAGGTTGGCCTTTTGGGAAAAAGGGTGAAAGCGCCCTATAAAGGAAGGTGGATTTCAGAATCATTAATCATTCATTCTTCCTAAAGCGAATTTAAGGAGCAGACTTGAAGAGCAAATTCCAGCAGGTATAGGCGAATTTCTGGACTTAGGAAGGCAGGTCAAGACAGATTTAACCTTTCAAAACTCAGACCTGATCCTCTCAAGGGCAATTTAGAAAATCAGCAGGGGCGAACCTGAGGTTGAGATCTGAAGTTTTAAGCAGAATAAATTCTTTAAATGTCACTTGGAAAGAAGGCGAATCCAGCAGCAATCTCCCCTTTTACCTATCTTTTCAAGTTGATAGCTAGAAATCAAGATTAAGGTATGTGCAATCTGATTTTTTGAAGGTGTATTGAAGATCTGATTCAATTTTGTATATCAATCTTTTGGGTTAAGTCTTCAATAATCTAGTTTGATTCATAGATTATCTTCAATTTGAAAATTCATAATTTTAAAGGATTATCATTTTATTTTCAAATTAAAGATCAATTATTTCTTTAAAATCTCAAATCACCTATCTAGGTTACTATAACTAAACCTAACTTAAGCCTTTTGTAGGTAACAAATGGCGGCTCCCAAAGCAAGTGGATCCTCTACCCAACAGGGTCTCATTAAAGGAGATCAAAAGAATGACGACTTGGAGACAAGGATCATATCGAAATGGAGCAATATTGGAGACACCAACGTAGGAAACCTCAATGTGAAGAAGTTTCGAGAAGCACCCTACATTGGCAAGCCATCGCTCGTAGCCAAGAAGATAATTGAGAGTGGGATCATCAAGGCCGCAGGCTTCCCTTTCGCAGTCAGATGTCATGAGCTGATGATCGAATGCGCTAGGCACTATGATTCAAATTCAAGGGCAATTGTAGCCAAAGCTGGAACTATCCTCGCCCATCTCTCAGAAGGAGCTATAAGCGAAGTTTTTCATCTTCCAGAACAGAGGGATATGATCTACAAAAGCCTAGAAGGAGCCAAGTCTATCTACAAAGATGATCCTGATACATGTATAAACTTTATCAATAAGAATTGGTTACTCAAGAGTAGGTCTCGTCTAAATAAGATACCCAATATGCCTCACAGAATTGATTTCCAAGAGGAATTCGAGGACTTGATAACCATGCTCAATCAAATTGTAGGTGCTTCCCAAGCCTTCTTTTTCGACAGATGGATGTTCCTCTTTATACAAGTGATCGTTCAAGGGAAAGGAATGTTCAACTGGGCCAGGATTATTAGCAACAACCTAGATGTGCAGTTGAAGAGGCTAGTCCCTACTAAGTCATTCCACATGAGTTCATATGTTATATATTCTTTAGCCAGATGCTTTGAATATGCAGGACTACCACACAGAGGAGTTGTTGGGAGAGGACCCAGAGAGATAATAGTATGTGATTCTTATGCTCAATTGCATCATCCACCTAAGAGTTACTACAAGCTAGTCAACGATACTTTCACAATGCATGTCACCAGGACATTACAAGGAGGGATGCACCATCGCTATCTCTAGAAGCACAAGAATTCGTGATGAAACATAGAGCATGGTTCATTCAATTTCCTAAATTCACTTACATCAGAATACATGGATGTCCTTCACCTCCTTATATGTTGCCAAAGTATCGTACAGATAGAATAGTACTACTTGAGGTGACTAGACAGTCGGCAGCTTGTGCTAAGGCATCAAGACATAAGCATGGGAATGGTATCCCTGTACCTATTTCACTTGGAAATTCAATTGAAGTATGTCCTAATTATCAAGCAGCTGAAGATGTAGAAAAGGAACTATCTCTCTACTCATTCGCGTCTTTTGCCTCGAGCGAGCATTTTGATCCTAATGGTCATATGGAAGAAGCAGTTGGGAAGAAGTACAAGCATGTATTTCAAGTAGAGGACTTCTGGATGAATAATCAGGATGATGTAGAGGTTAAAAGAAAGATGCACTCTCGATTTCCCTTGGATCTTATTAGGAAATGCAAAGTTTATAGAGTAGCAGATCAAGCACAAGACAATGGCAGATATCTTCAATCTTCCTATAAAAAAGAAGACAAAGAAGTGAAGATAGATTGGGATGAGCAATAAGTAGCAGACTTAAGAGCATTGATGGATCCAGTATTGAGTTGTACTCGCAAATGGGTGGATGTCCAGCATCAAAAGTTGAAGGAACAGAACATAGCTATGACATTCAGCTTAGAAACAAGAACGAAAGAAGGAGAGGCTAGTGCAAGTGAGAACACTTCTCATTCTAAGAGATCAAAGAGAAAGGAGGGACTTGAAAAGAGAGAATCGTCCAAGAAGAGACAAAAGGTGAATCTTGATCATCCCTCGAGTTCTTCTTCTAGACATGAAAAGGAGATAAGTCAAGGAGAGGATCAAAGAGAGGTGGTGTATGAGATAAATGAGTCTGGAATCCACAGTACAAATTGACAAACAAGACAAAAGAGAGACACTTCAACACTCATCAAGTTAGTCTCTCCTCTCCAAGTTGGTGCTAATGAGCAACAAGAAGAAAAGAATGATGATAAATCAACATCTCCTTTTAGAGCCGAGAGACCTTTGCTTGAGGAAATACAAGTAAGGGAGAAAAACTCTTCCATTCCAGATTGGCTTCGAGAAAGACTTACAAAGGTAATTGTGGTTGAAGATGAAGAGCAAGTATTTGATTTGGAAAGTCTTCTAGGAAACTCTCAAGAGGAGATCGAAAGGAAGAAGGCTACAAAGATGTCAAAGGTAATTAGAGATGATGCAAGGTCCAAAAAGATACAGATAGCTACACCAACAGTTGACAAGTATGATGATGAGATTATGCCAGAGGAATATGATTTAGAGACATTTGACTTTGGTCCACTTACCTCCGAGCAAGTCGTGGATGATGCGACTGATTCAGTAAGGGCTGTTAATGATAAACTAAAGGAAGAAATAGAAAATAATAAAAGGTTTGAAATGGAGATTAACGCTTGGAGAAATTATTTTAACCACCTTAACCAGCCGTTAAGGCGACAGGATCTAGTAGTCTCACCCTTGCAGGCATTCCCTCTTGAGTCAATAAATCAGGCAGAAAATATGAAGAACTTGGCCCAACTCATGAATACATGGATTGATGGATCTTACAAGGTAGCCAAGGAATTTGTAGCAAGAATGATGAAGACAGTCCACAAAGCTATCCAAGTCCTTGAGATCATTCATAATCTAGCGGTGACTGTTGATGCATTCACTCGCACTAGAGACATTGTCATCCCACTATTGCAAGTGGTAAGGACATCAAGACAGGTTTTAACACAAGAGAGAATAATTGATGGAGGAACCCATAATCTTCTACAATGGTCAACTTTGCTCCAAATGAAGGAAGTTCTATTCAAGAACATCAATGGTAGATGCAGCCGAGTTGAAGACACTATCCATCCTATTAAGGATAAAGTGTTTGATGTATTATGTGCAATCCTTGATAGAAGGATAGAGATTGAAACAGATGTGGACGTCCAAGAATTGGAGGACAGGATCAAGGTCATCTTTTGTAGAGAGGAAGGCAATCACAGAAAAGCAATGAGATGAGATGTATACTACTATGTTCTTGATTGAGAAGACAAAAGAGTTGGAACATGGATGGGAGATGACTCTCCTTTCGGCCTTTGATGAGGTCCTTAACTTGGAAGAGCGAATGAAGAACCTGCCTGAGATTCCCATTGCAGAGATTGAAGGGATTATGTCCAGATTCATTGAATATGCCAGAAAGGAACATGGGAAAGGGAACAAAATTCTAGATGAGAAGTTGTTATGAAATGATGTGGCAATTCAATTCCTATTGGACGATGTTTCTTCGTTATTTGTGCCAATTTTTTATTGGCTATGTTATGATAATGCTTATTTGATTAGGGTTATTTTTGTGGCAAACCCTAATTAGGGTTTAGGTGTCAAAATCTCAGCCCTTGATCTTCTTTAAATCTGGGCCATTCATTATATTTGAGAAGGCTAGATAAGCTCTCACTCATTTCATTTTGTAGGTTAGAGTTAAGAGGAATAAGTTTATTAGCAGCAGAGAAGAATAGTTATACAAATTTGGTGAAGAGAGAAAGTTGAACAATTGTTGTTTTATTTTGCTATGAGATCAATGAAATATTGAAGTTATGGTGTGTTATTGCAATCTTTGTGACTTCTTACATGGTTGTTCATCTTCTTGAATCACTCCTATTGAAGATAGTATTTAGATGTTAGAGTTATATTGAGTGATAAATGTTGTGGTTGGTCTTTAGTGAAGCTCATAGTCCAAACCACTAGCCTCTTACTGATTGTAAGTATGCCTTGTGTGGTCAATTGGAGATATTGAAATTATTTAGAGTTCAATCATTATTTGAATACCGATATGTATCCAATTGATAGTATCTATGTTCATTAATGATTTGAAAATCATTGAATTCCCTTAGAAGATCGCCTCAATTTCTATAAAGTTGTTGTTCTATGGCAAGACTGAAATTGGTAGAGTTTCACTAAGATCGCCCTCCATTTAGTCATTCTTAGGCACAATGTAGCATAGCCCTCTCGAATCCCCTACCGTTTTTTGAAACATCGGTTAGTATTAGGAAAATCCAGTTCCTCATTGATAAAGTAGTCGCAAGAACCAGCTTTTATATAAAGTACGTAAGGCCCCTTGATGAAACAGCAAACACTACGAACACTAGTGCTTATCCACAAGTAGAGAACCTACATATTAGAACCTTGGAGTTGCTCCGATTGATCCTTCGGCGAAATCTTCAGCATTCGAGGGAGCTTTATTCAAGAGAGGATAAGGTACCTTTGGGTATTTTATTTTGTGTTTGATCGTGTACAAAAGACACGTCAACAAGGTCCTAACAGATTTAAAGAAATAAGAAGATATTGCAAATACATTTTGTATAAAATATCATCAATAGCCTTGACAAAGAATTTAGTTATCCATGGAAAAAGTAAGCACATTTAAAGAACAGATATCATTACATAAGAGAGCTTGTAGGACATGGAGAAATCATAGTTCAAATATTTGTAGGTTTTAATAGCCGCTTGTTACATTTTTACTAGGTCACTCACAAAAGATAGTTTTGAGCACTTGAGAGAATGGGCATCATGAATACAACAATAGCATCTGTGGAACTCCCACAATCCATGTTAGAAGATATATGAGTTGGCCATCTCGTTTGTAGTACAGATGAGTGCCGTTTGCATGGAGTGCAAGGCAGTTTCATATATTCTAAGTCATCTGTAGATCCCAAAACAGATTGCTAAGTATCATGAAAAATAAAGAATCCTTTCC
Source organism: Cryptomeria japonica (assembly GCF_030272615.1). NCBI lineage: Eukaryota > Viridiplantae > Streptophyta > Pinopsida > Cupressales > Cupressaceae > Cryptomeria > Cryptomeria japonica. Next base: position 48,513,108 of record NC_081407.1, on the reverse strand, counting down.
CTTTATTATATATAATTAAATAATTAAATTTTGTGAGAGCCCCTAAAATGTTGACTCTAAAAGTTGAGTTCCAAAATTGTTGAGCTCCAGAAGAGCTTCTGAATAGTCGAATTCCGAAAGAACCCCGAGAAGTTGAACTCTAGAAATATCAAACTCCGAAAGAGCTTTTAAATGGACAGTTTTAGATCTAAAAATACAGAATAAGATTGAAATGGTTCAAAACTAAAAAGGAGCGTTTGGAATTTAATGTAAACCTGAGCTAGTTATCAGAATTAATTATGGAATCCTATTAGAAATCCTTTTGGGATCTGTTTATCTTCTATTTCCTTAACACCAGCTGCATTTTTAAATGCTATGTATTTACCCTCACAAATTTATTGCCGGTAGTTGAATTTGAACTTTGATGCGAGCAGAAACTTCTGGGAGAAGGAAACAAGAGAACAAAATAGGAGAGTGTCTCCGTATTAATAGCGTTCGGAGGAAGAATAAAAAACTGTAGCATCAGAGTGTTGAGCAGGAGATCAGTAGCAACACTTACAAAAAACCAGTTACATTGTATCTCAGGAAAGTGAGCATATCCTGCAGTTCTAGAAAGACCTACCTGTTATTCACAGCAGTAGTAAAGTAGTTTGTAAATATTTTTGTAATCACAATAAGAAAGTTTTGGTAAATGATATATTGTGATAAATACGTTTTCTTTATTTGGACTCTTGTTTTAGCTCCTTTGATCTCCATAATAGTTTGGTTTGGATTTTGTTCCATCAAATTGATGTCAGAACTATAATTTGTTTAATTTTACTTCAACAAACTGATATTAGAATTATAGACTGTTGTTTTGTCTGATTTTATTCTATCAATACGTGCTGCAAAGATGCTGTAAGTTATTTGTTCTATTGAATAATTCATACTATAAGTAATTATTTAAATATTATTGGATGAAGATTTTATTGGTTTGAAGTTATGGTTAACTTGAAAAGTTATTTCTCTTTGGAAGGTTTTTTTGGCTACCTATCCTCCGCCTTCCTCGAATATTATGACCACAAAAACGGATTCTTTGCAACTTGGTTTGTATCAAGGCGGAAAAGAGAAACTAGGCAGTCTTTACAAGTGTTCTTAATGATTCCTACAATTCACATTTATTTTAACATTTCAGAAATGAATTCTGTAGCCTTAGCAATCACATTTTAACGTTTAGTGATTTCCTATTTAGATGTTTTTTATTTTACATTTGAATTGGTGCGCGCTGCACAGATAGAGCTTCTTTAAATTCCTTCCGTGAACACATTGTGTAGACAATTTTTATTGATAATTTCGATGTCACCCAGGAAAAATCATTGGAAGCAGAAAACGCTAATATTTGTAAAAAGGTATGAGTGTGTGCTATCCATATCCTTATTTTAATCAGAATATATCTATCATTTTTAACCAGAATGATACTGTAAAATCCCAGAGCTATAGAAGCCACAAATCAGGAGATATTGATCTTAACATCATGGAAAAAGAGAGTTAAAGTGGGAACAGATTCTGCAACTCAATAAGATCTGGTTCAAAGAAACCTTTGCCTCCCGCAATTCACATGATCATAATAATTTCAAGGCCACGCTCTGCTCGATCAGATTTTTTTCATCTTCAACTTCAGATGTACATTCTATTTCGGTTTTGCCAAATACTCTCTATTTATTTGGTTGTGTATGCTCGTGATATAAGGCGAAGGGATTTTTCTGCAAGTATTAATTGCAATAAAGTTATAGGTGCTGTGAAATTTAATGTCATATAATATTAAATAGCCGGCAAATTATGATTATTTAAAGTTTTAGATTTTTAAACGACAGTTGTTTAAACTTATTAGTTGACATTACTCATATTTCAAATAATAAATAGTGTGTTGGCTGTTTAAAAACTTTGTTTATTATAAACATTTATTTAAAATTTTGAATGTTTTATATAATAAACAGTTTAAATTTTTTTTAAATATATATATATTATTTAATATTAATGAAAATTAAATATTGCATTTGAACCGTATAATTTTTTTTTTCTTTATTTCATATATATGTTTAATAATTTGAATTTATGTTTGTTTTTTTATTTGAGATTTTTGATGGTCAAGTTAACAAATCAAAACATTTAATTTGGGCTGTATAATAATTTTAACTACTTAAACTGTAATAATTAGATAAGTCTTAAAGATATTATCAAGGAAAATCAAATATTGAATTTGGTTTGTGTTGAAATAACTATCATATGAAGTAGTTTTAAGTATGATTAATAATAAACCTAAAACTATGATTAATGATAAAACTAATTTATGATGGATTCTCTTAAGATTTGTTTTTATTGTCAAGAAAAATTAAACATTCTGTTTGGGTTTCTTGAAATAACCCTTACAAAGTAGTTTTAAGCACTGCTAATGATAACCCTAGGTTATCATGGGTATTCTTATGAGTTTTAAAAACTCCTTTGAATAAGGGCTTGTGAGATTTTCTTGTAAGTCTACTTGAAGCTTGTCAAATTGAAGTCTACTTATCCAAAGTTAATTTGTAATTGGAGATCCAACTCTATTTAAAATTTCAAATATACGAGTACATCCAAAGTTATGGCATTTCACATTTGCAATTTCTTTCCTCTTATTGGTTTATGTTGAGAAAATTGGTAGATCTTTGACAACATTATTGTTATTGGAGAGGGTATGGAATGGACAAATTATTCCAATCTCCATGCAATCTTCATCAAAATTAATTTAGAAAAAGCCTATTATAGTGTTTAAATGACATTTTATCCAATTCATATTGGATATCGTTGGATTTGGTTCTTGCTTCATTCAATCTATCTAAGTGTTATGTTTTGATGCTTCAACTTGTCATACCACTAATGAACACATGTAAACCAATTTGGTTATTTTCAGCGCTATTCATGAAGGTTGTTCAATCTCCTACATTATAATTCCTTTTTGCCAAAAGGTTTGGCTATAGGTTCACTTGAGCCATTACACAAAATCTTGTTTATGGTATTTTTCTAGCTTCCAAGTCATCATCAATTAGTGAGTGATCATTTTGTCAACAACACCTTTCTGACCTATATTGAGGATGAGGGTAGTGTTCCCAGTTGCTGTCATTGATGTCAACCTGTAGCTTGTGTTGTGTCATTGATGATTATCAGAGTATGGGGAGATTGTTGGTAATTGTTGTCAGGTGTTGTTAGATGGTTGTTGGTTGGAAATTCTCTGTGTTGTGGATGTCCACCTTCATGGTGTCTGATGTCTACAATCAGTATGATGTGTTGATGTCGATAATGATGTTGATAATGTGCTTAATGGAAAATATGGTATAACGATGAATCTTATTAAGATGAGAATTAGATGCATTGAGATGAGGATTAGAAGTATGATAAATATATTGTATACATATGTTATAATGAAGTATTAGTCATGGAAATAAAGTGGATATGATTGCAATGATCTTATGTATGGTACGAGATGATATTTTATGATGTTTTTGGGACGCTCTAGTGTTTTGAAGATTTATGGAATAAGTAATTATAGGAATGTATGTTGAAGGAAATTTGGAAGAATGCTTTGCATTCATCCACATTTGATGATATGGTGTAATGCCTCGTTAAGGATCCCCAAAGGACTAACAATTAACAACTTAAATAATATAGCAATAATTTTTTTTTAAACATAATGCATTATATATTTTAACACATCATATAATTAGTCATTACAATGCACAAGAAGAAGGTAAACATACATTGAAAATTATGTCGTCTATGGGTTCCCTAACGTTGCTACTACGGACAACTACTAAACAAGATCTAAGATACACAAATCATGAGTGAAATAACTATAACATTACATAACATAAGAACATGTACAACTACGACTATATTCATTTTAAGTGCTAAACCAAATGTTCCTATGATAACCTTTTCAGATGAGATAACATAGATCATACATCCACATGAGTACTCGGTACCAATATCTAGCCACTTAAAGCACTATTCTAGAGTTGCATTGATTATCAATTACATCCTCCTCCTTATGGAGTGTTCAAGATACAATAACAATACAATTACAATGCTTCTCAATGATATTAATTACAATAATTGAACAACTTGCAACTTAAATGAAAAGGTATTGGAATGAAGAAGACAAGATCCTCCCAATGCATATGAACAAGTCCATCGGTCGCTAATGGAGGTCGGCAACAACCACCCGACCATGTGGAACCCTAAGGTCCACACCATTATGCGTAGGAGATGGACACAAGGCCCCCCACACACACACAACTAAGGGAGAACAAGGTCTACTCTCAAGCACAACACTAATATTCAAGGAAACATATGGTATACATAAGGACAAGTAAGATAAATGACAAAGTTCCACCAGAGGCTTCTACTCACGACATATGATAAGATACTAGAGTACCAAACAAAGAGTGTCATCACATAGCCTTAACATGAGTTACCTTGGTAGCCTCTTTAGGCCCTAGCCCCCATTTGATAGCTCATGTGGAATCAAACAGTCGTTTCATGAAGACAAGAAGGTTCGATTATTCCAAATCAACGCCCCTCTGACAACCGTGCCTTCCCAATCCCATCCTTAGTCTTAACAAGCACTCAAGGTCATGGGCGGTGCATTATATTATCTTACAAATGTGTTTTACTCAAGTCCATTAATTAGATTATCACTTAATTAATCTAAACTCTCCAATGACTTACCGTAACAACCTCTTTAGGGCCTCGACCCCCATTGAGAGTCACGCCTCCTTAATTGCATCTAGATACCCTTACTTCAGGGCTCAATCCAGGGAATGATAAGCTTCAAGAACATAGATATCTCATTTAGATCATACATGAATCCATAATCAGGAATAGAAACACATAGACGTACGTGCATATTCGTCAAGGCATTATTCATCAAGGATTCAACCATTAAACCACTCCTAAATGCGTAATCAATTAGATTCTTTCATAGCTAAGTATAGGTATAGATACATGAACACAAATAAACCCAAAACAGATCATACAAACCCAAAATCACATGATCAACAAGGTACATGACCAAACTTAGCCTTTGGAATGCTCCGGGGACTAAACAAGGCCAAATTAGAAGATCTAGGCAATTGACCTGATACCTGCACACTTGCAGGCCAATGCTATGTGGTTGTCGGCTATAGTTGCATAATTGATGCTTACTTTTGAATAGTTGCAAGTTGTAACTGTGTGCAGTTGCACCTGTAGTTGTGCAGTTGCACAAGGGTGACTTGAAATGCCTAATCGAACATCAAATTGACTCCGAAGGAAAAATTTGGGTAAGAACCATTTGAGTGAAGCTTGTTTACCTTTCGAAAATACAATCAATTTAACCCTAAGATACTAATACAAAAAACACGAGAACAAAACCCACAAACAACCTCAATTTTCTCAATTGAAACAAAAGCATTTCATATAAAAACTTATCATTAAAACCTATAAATTGTAACCACTCATCAGATCGATACAAATGATTCTAAACACACCATATTTCCATTTCAAAATAAGAAATTCAAAGAATAAACAAGATGGATAAAGAGCCCTACCTCGAAACTTAATAAACAAGGAAAATAATGAAGTTTGCACACCAATACTCCAACCAACACCTCTCAGAACATCAACGATTCCAAAAATTAATCAAAGCAATTCGAAGTAAGACAATCTCGAATCCCAAGCCTCAATCCAATCCACACATTCATGGTGAAGTCACTGGTTGCGAGGGACCTCAAAGAGATCAATGCGGACTGGAAAGCAAGAGTAACACAACGGAGACAAGAAACTATGATGGAGGCAATGCAAAATTGAATACATTAGATCATGAAAACTGATCACAAATAACCGGTAACATCCAGGTTACAAGATTCAGCTCATTGGCCTGCTACAAACATGCTTAATTACAGAATAGGTCACTCCCAAATCTCCAAATCTAAGATCTATCTACTATATTCTATATGATTTCCTCTTACTTTCTTACTTGACTTCTAATGCTCAGACTCATAAATTTTTCACCAAATTAAATATAGATCAACACTAGAGTCATTTATCAATATTAGTATATGCAGATAAACATCTGGTAAACTAATATATCAATGCTACACTTTAAGTGTTCATTAACCATGCATAGACTGAAAGTAAAGTATACCATCACATAAAAAACATTCACAATATGAACACCATGATTTTCACGTGAAAACCCAAATAGGAAAAAAACATGGTGGGAATTGGTACCCACAAATATTTTGCACTCTTTCGGAATGTGCCCTGTTAGGAGCCAAGCCTGGTTAGAAGCTTACAATGATGCCCTGTTAGGACTCACCCGGTTAAGGGATTTATCTCAGCCCTGCTAAGAGCTTTGATATGTTAGGATCAACCTCTCAAGAGGATTTTGAACTCAGATATTTAGTCACCCTGTTAGGAGATTTTACAATGTGAGGCCTGTTAGGACCTACCCTATTAACGGATTTTAGCTACTGTAATTGTTAGAGAACAACAGTGAACAATCTATGTATAACACTCAACTGCTTGCTTGATCAGATCCAATTAAGTTCTAAGTCTGCATAACTTTGGCAGATCTCTCACACCCTGGTTCGACTTGACACACTTCTCAAAATCACCAACACTTCAAAACATCAACCTTATCGACATAAATAACCTTTACAACTAGGTCGGCATCAAAACCCTAAGACTCACTACATAGATCATCACAAATCTTTACAACTCATTACAGATCATCATATGGATCATTACAATCAATTATAAATTAATATCAGCTGTTGAATGATTATAAGTCGTCACAACAAGTCGATCTGGTACAAAGTCAAACCCTTAGCTCATTCCTCTAAGCACTTTGCACATTCCCAATAAATCCGTTCTCCAAATGTGCCAAAACATCTTTCAAACACATCACATGCTTTGTGTTGCATTATGATCAACATGTGAATTTAATGTAGATCACTGCCAAACCAAAAATCATTACCGGTCAAGATAATTCTTTATCGATCCTTAAACCCTTCTTAAACCTTGGCAAAAACTCAACAAAAATTATAAACATAACTTCCCGTTGTCACAACATGATGAGGTTCTGGTCAGATACATATTATAATGATGAGGTTCCGGTCATATACATATTATAATTGTTCATCACACTTCTGCATTCATTTGACTTATGTCCATACTTGTTGCATTTAAAACATTGACTGAGGAAAGATGGACCATTATTATTCATCCTCTTTCTACATTGACTAGCCATATGACCAAATTTATTGCAAACAAAATAGTTATTATTGAACTTATGAGCATTAGGTTGCCTTACCAGAGGCTTTCTAGAATTGTTCTTCTGATGTGTTGATTTGGTATTGCCTTGACCGGATCCAGAGCTTTCACCTTTCTCAAATCTAAGACCTCTTTTGTCATTAACATTCTTCTGGCTTTCAAGCATCTCATCAAGTCTGGCTGAACTGATTCCGAACTTTTCCTTATACTCATTTGCAGCTTCAAGATCATATTTCAAAAGAAGGATATGCTTTTCAACGTCTTCCTTGGTTTCATATAAATCATGCTCTAGTTGACCATTCTCACCACCAAGTCTGTTGCATTCATTAGATCTTTCTTTCAAGGATTGATTAAGATTCTCTTCATTGTTCTTTCTTTCCTCAATCTCCTTGGTTAATTTCATCACTATATCTTCCATCTTATGTTTTAGGGTTGCATTCTCTCTTGCAAGCTTCTCACATTCCTCTATCTTCTCCTTCAAGGCTTGGTCATCAATGCTTTGGCTTTCTTTCTCCTTTAGTTATCAACAAGTTCCCTTCTCTTCTCTCTTGACTTGTTCAACTGACCTTTCAATGACCGCATGAAATTTTCAGCATCTTTAATATTTTCTTTCATTTGTCAGACCTCAACTTCCGGTTCATTCATTCAAAGTTAATTCCATTTGGAAAAAGTTCACTTTTGTAGACTGAATAGTGTTAGACAGTAGTCAGGAGGCCACTTCAAATTTTTTTATTTCATGCCCAGTTGACATGCAATTCAAAATTATTGTACCATATGATTCTCAATAAAATTATCTACCATATCCTAGGTTTGTAGCCCCTCAACTCATCATTCGATCAGCTTTCAAAGCCCATTCCAAAGGAACATTTTCAGGGTTTCATGAGCAACATATTTAGATTTTTCAGAAAAAGCTAATTTTGAGGTTATATAAATTTCACATGTGACATAAATTGGTCAAACCCTCTTGTACACTCATTCAAGGTATATTCATCTACCAACATGCCAAGTGGTGGATCCTGAAATGTTGATTTGATATTTTTTCAAATCAGGGTTTGAAGGTCACTCAGGTTGTTTGAACAACTTCAGATTTAGCAATAACTGAGTAGTCTACTTTGAATGTTAATATCTTTCACCTTGGATGTCGTATCGACAATCCATCAAATATCCCTGATTCTATGTGTTACATTCTATCAGAGTGCCAGCTCCCAAGCCTTGGGCAGGTGTTTTGGTCAATTTTTTAAACAAGTTTTGGAGGCTTCTCAGGTGTTTCTAGAAAAAGTCAAAGTTGCAAAAATTATAAATTTGAAGGTTCTAAATTAAGTTTCTTTCATCCCGGACATCTTCATGTTGGCAATTAACACTCAATTGGTTGGTCTCACTATGTTGTCATTGATGGCAACATGGTATCTTGTTCCGCCTTCATGTTTTGGTTTAGTTGTGTACCGGTAGGTACTTCACAGACACTACACTGACATCGACATTGACAGGATAGAAGGATTTCTTTGATTACCAGCAATGTAGATTGACATGGTTAAGAATAAGGTTATCGGCACCGGAGGCCAACATCTCTTGGATTTGACATCGGCAATTGTTTTTGATATTCATGCATTTATGTTATCTAGCTGACATGTAATTTGATATTGTAATAATCCTTGTAAGCTGACATAAGGCATGATAAGTTGTATAGGATATATAGGTTAGTTGAGTTAGATTATTTTGATATAGATATAGTGGTGGATATGTGAATGTGATATAATGTGAAATATATCAGAGAGATTATGTATGTGAGGATATTTATGTAAGGGTTATTCCGGTAAAGTGTTTAGGGATTCAGACTGGAACAGACAGAACTTAAACTTGAACTGTATTCTGGCATAGAAGATGCTATCTTAGCAGTTCAACACTTCTTCGGATCGTACTATGGATTTATATGTAGTCAGTGAGGCTCCATTTGTGATTGAGCCGTGTGCTCTAGGCTGTAAGCCTTCCTGCAAGTGCATGCCCCTTATATTTTGTAATATCTCTTTATATGGCCAGTGGATTGATATTGTGGGTCACAAATCCCACCGTGGTTTTTTCTCTTTGAGATTTTCCATGTATAATTATGTGTGTTATGGTTCTCATTTATGTGATTGGCTTATTGGTTGCTTTAATTCTTTCAATTCTGTATGTACCGGTATACCGATTGGTGTATGCATGTTTTAATAAGGCTAAAATTAATCATTCTGGTATAAAATTGATTCACCCTTTCTCTTAGTGTTATTGGATTCCAACAATTGGTATCAGAGTCTTGTGCGTCGGAGGAAGTTTAACAACTTGAGGAAGATCCTGAATCCAGGATCCGGAATCCATGGACATGGGTTTGGATAAGCAACTTGAGATGGCACTTGAATACTATGATACTGAAAGGTTGAACTTAAAGCTACAAGATGAATTGAATTCTGCTAAGGAATTCATTGTTGTCCTACAGGAGAGGCTATCATCTATTTAGGCTAGGAGGAAGGAACTTTTGCAAAGTCAGGATGATGAAGAGAAAGATGCACTTAAGGAACAATGCCATAAATTAAGTCAGGAGAACATGGTTATGAGAAATGAAATGCAAGCTATAACTATGAGAATGTCTAAGGAGATTGAGGACCGAAATAAAAAGGAAGAAAATCTTCTTGTATCCCTGAAGAACAAATTTGAAGAATGTGGTAGGTTGGCTCATGATAATGATATGCTGAGAATTGATTTAGTATAATCTCAAAGTAATAAACAATAGCTTGAGAGACATGATAATTCTGAGAGAAGATCTAACTATTGCAAGTGAGTATAAAGAAAAATTCAAGATTAGCTCAACACAACTAGATGAGTTATTGAAGAGACAAAGGCAGATTGGAGATTCCAGTGGACTTGGATTTGAGCAAGGACAAAGTTCTGGTACTTCTAATGAAGATCAAAAGCATAAGGCACATGTAAGACAATTTAATGCTTATAAATTTAATGGTAGATGTTTTGTTTGCAATAGGTTTAGTCACATGGCTAGACAATGTAGAAACAAAGTAAATCAGAACCTTGATTCTGCTCTTGGTAAATGTTCTAAATGCAATAAGTATGGTCATAAGACAAAAGATTGCAAAATGAATGTTAAATGCTATGCATGGGGAATGTTTGGACATATGGCTAATCAATGCAGGTCAAACAATTTCACTGGTTTTAGCAAAGCAATTCAAAGGAACAATGTTACATGTTATGCACGTAATGAGGTTGGACATATTGCTAAATTCTGTAGAAGCAGAAATCCATCGGTTGGTAATGGAGGATCAAATGAGAAAGAGAAAGAGAAAGAGAAGGTTAGTGAAATATGACAAGATCATACTCAGAGATGGGTTAGGAAGATTGAAGAACAATCATCAGGTGGAAATGCACTCGTTACTTATCCAGGAGAGGAGGTTGCTCTTGCACCGGCATGTAGCTCATCTGGTAACTGAGGTAGATGCCTTAGGGGTTGGCAAAATTCATGAAGATGTTGCATATGCCCTAGGAAGAGGTTTTGGAAGATGTTCCAGACATTGGAGATGCTTATCTAGTATGGATATGTTTTGTCCGAGATTCAGTATCTTTCACCGACAATCATTGATGTCAATAAAAGATTAGGGTTTTTCTTGGAGGATAAAAGGTCGAATTCACTTCATTATTGATCACCTTGCATTCAGAGCAATCCAAGGCATTTCAGAGTAGTCAGATTTCTTTTTGAGCAATTTCACCGACGACTGGAAGAATTTGTTAAGGGTTTTCATCAGAAGCGATCAACAGGTATTTATCTTTAAACATGGAGGGAAGATCATCATCTATTCCTATCTTTTTTGCAAATCCGACGGTTGTAGAGGTCAAGGACCGCTCCAGAGCAATTTTCAAGCAGTATTCACACGTGGCTATCCTGGAAGATTCGGTTGGAGCATTTTTCCATGTTCCGGAGGGAGTTATCTATGTTGAAGATGTTAGGGCATACATACATTGTCACATTGAGGACTTGAGAACATCTGAAATAAAAGGCATGTACATGAGCGAGTTGATGGGAGAATGTTGAAAGATCAAACCGGCATACAAGCACATTGAAGACTTAGGGTTTACCGATATTTTGGACATCCCAAAATTCGTAGATGAGATAATTAGGTGTGTTTTGAGGAGAGTACATTCTGTGTGTTATGATTCTCATTTATGTGATTGGCTTATTGGTTGCTTTACTTCTTTCAATTATGTATGTACCGGTATACCTGTTGGTGTATGCATATTTTAATAAGGTTAAAATTGATCATTCCGGCATAACACTGATTCACCGCCCCCCTCTCAGTGTTATTGGATTCCAACACTTCAGTCATTAATTTAGAGCTTCTCCACTGAGTCAGTTGCACGAAATCAAAATATTTTTAGTTGGGCTCACTTTGGAGCCCGACTTGTGCAGTGACCCAATAAGGTCTAGTAGGGCGCGTTGAAAGAAAAATACATATTATTTAAATTTTATTAATTTAAATAATATTATTTGGGAAATGTTTATATGATAATCTTGTAATCTCTTTTAAATCATTGATTTGATTTAAATGAGGTCTATTCAAAAGGAAAATTAAATTATATTAAATCATTTAATAGCTTTGTGGTTTGCAAGAAAAATCACTTTGGTAAGTGATTTGGAAATTTAAAATTTCCTTCGGTGACCAAAATGGTGGGCCCACACAAAATATCAAAGAAAGATTTATTAAATCATTCCCCATGATTTAATTATTAGAGTTATCTTGTATTAGCTAATAATTATTTATTTAATTATTAGTCTATTAAACTCTACGCTTAAACTAAACTTAGGCATTTAATAAATATTGTAGGTATTTAATAATTACACATTATCCCTTTAGGGTTTCTTTAGGGTTGCACATATTTAGGGTTGCTATTATCCTTTTATAAGGATTGTATTGTACTTGTTAATTAAATTGATTCCTTTTCTGAATGATGATCTTCTTCTTCAGAACATTTATGCTTTTTTGCTTTATGTGCCTCCATTCTTCTTTTGTGACAGGTATTTGCATGCAAGTGTTTTTGGGATCTCTGAAGTTGTATTTCCTCAACTTCTTCATGGTATCAGAGCCTACATCTATTGCTGCTTGTTCCTGATTTTTCAGAAGATTTTTTGGAGGAGAGTTTCAAGTTTTTTCAGAGTTTTTTTTATTGGATCTGGGTTAGCTGTTTTGTTTATGATCATTTTGGGCTCAAACGGACCTCACCATTAAACTCAAAACGCCCCAAAACCCCCATTTCCATATAAAATTTGTCAAAATTTGACAAATTTGGGTTCTAAAATTTTTTCTTTGGTTTTACTTTTTTTGGCACGAATTTCGAGAAATTTGTCAAAAAAATCATTAAAAAAATTCAGAGCAGTTTGGGCCAAAACAGACCTCACCGTTGGCTTCCGAAGGGCGTTTCCATTCATTTTGACATATAATTCGACCTATTTCGGTGACAAGTGCATCTGGGCCATGATTTTTTCATTGGCACGCTTTACGAGGCACAACAATCCTTACGACTGTACCTGCAAATGCGTCAGAAAATTTTCGTCAAAAAATTAAAAAAAAAAAATTAAAATATTTTTTTTACCTTTTTTATGCCCAAAAAAGGGTTTTTTTCTTCTTTTGGCCATATATTGGGCATACGGAGTCATTTTCTTGAAAACGAATAGGCGTCGGAAAACTGGTTCCAAGTCGGACATCATCATGTTGGTAATTTTTTCAAATTTTGCTGTTTGACTGTGTTTTTTTTTCCAGTCAAAGTGGAGTCTCCTTTTTACACTTTGGGAGTCATAGAATGAACATCCGAACTTCGTTTTTTGAAAACTTTATATCGTTGGAAAGCTTGTTCTGTGCACTTTCCAGCCATATGAGTTTTATTTCCAGATTTTACTCCATGCATATTTTATTTATTTATTTTATTTTCAGCACTCTGGTGGATATCTTGGTTGTTTTAGGTCCTAGGATTTCTTCTCTGGGTAGGATGTCTCTATTTTAGTTCTCGTTTCTATTTCCAGTCTTTTTATCATTGTAGCTTGTATTTATGTAAACGCACTGAGATAAAGTTTCATCATGCATTGTTTACATGGAATCTTGCACCTCTTGTGCCTTATTGTACATGCACTACTTATAAAGTGCCATGGGGGGGTTGATGTTTGCCTTGTTTGCCATCTACCGTTGTCCAGTGAGTGTTCCTTCCACGACATTCGCTTCATGATGTGTGTCAAGTGAGTGTTCCTTCTACGACACCATGTACTTTCTCTGCACCTTTGATGTTCCTGGTTCTTCATCATGCAGTTCTTGTTGGCCGTTCTTTTCAGTGTACCCGTCCCTCTCCCTTTTCAGCATTATGGGGAGGTTTATCCTCTTGGTTCTAATGCTTCCTTGGTTCGATTGATCAGCTCTTCAGGCTTTGGTGTCTCATGCCATATGTATCTTCGAGTTCAGTTGTTTGCCTTTGTTTGCCATCTGATTCAAGTAGTGCCATTTGAGGGCACTCATGTAGATTACAGTCTTCTCTACCTGGTCATGTTCTATTTCAGTGGAGGTTATTCAGATCAGTAGTTACTCTTCGACACTATTTGTAGCTATTTTCTGCTTCAGTGGTGTTCTTTCTTTTCCATCTCTTTTTGGAGTAGAGTTTTTTCCCATGCGATTTTCTCTATTTCTCTAGTTCATAGAGATTTGGTTGTGATTGGGTACCTCATCAGGCCTTGTTGCCGGGACCCAAATTTGTCTTCATCATGTAGTTGCATTTTTTGCTTCATGCATTTAGTTTTTTAGCTACTCCCTAAGTTCATCTTAAGGGGGGGTGTTAGAGTTATCTTGTATTAGCTAATAATTATTTATTTAATTATTAGTCTATTAAACTCTACGCTTAAGCTAAACTTAGGCATTTAATAAATATTGTATTATTTCTAATTATTAAATACACATTATCCCTTTAGGGTTGCACATATTTAGGGTTGCTATTATCCTTTTATAAGGATTGTATTGTACTTGTTAATTAAATTGATTCCCTTTCTGAATGATAATCTTCTTCTTCAAAACATTTATGCTTTTTTGCTTTATGTGCCTCCATTCTTCTCTTGTGACAGGTATTTGCATGCAGGTGTTCTTGGGATCTCTGAAGTTGTATTTCTTCAATTTCTTCATTAATGAGAATGAAAAAATTTATTAAAAGGGGGACGGGTATGTACAGGATCATGGTGTGCCAAAACAGGCCCTTGAGTGGCAATGAAATTTCAGAAAATTAGAGTTATGCAACTTGACATGAAAATTTGAATAAGTTATGAACATTATTGTAAAATATGTAACACGAGAATCTATAGAAAATTGAATGTAGTTTCTAAGCTCCTAGTTTTTTGGAAAAAAAAAATCCTATTTGATGAAAATTTCAAATTTCAAATTTCAATGCAGTGGTACCAAAATTTCAGGAAAAAGATAAGAAGTAGGCGTATGTCTGACCACCCTAATCACAATCAAATCATAATATTTTTTTATAAGATTTATAATATAAGTATTAGACTCATGTCCGGATGTGACATACAATTTTTTCTAAAGTAAATAATTATTTATGATTTTTTTACAACTTTTCAGAAATTCATAAACTCCTACGTCTGACCACCTTAACTTGGTCGAAACCTTATGAAATTCAATTTTTAAATTTTTTTTCTCTATATTGGACGAAGCATAGGATGTGATGCATGTTTCAGATTCAAAAAATGTTATATCGTTTGAAAGTTATGTGTGTTTTTCAATTAGTCTATTAATTAGGACCTTTGTCAGAATTCAATTAGAAAATAAATAGTAATTATTTATTAAAGTTGAAATAAGACAAGCCTTATATTTTTGGAAAGCCGAGAACGTCCTTAAAAACCCCTTTTCGTGTTATCAATTTTGGCTATAAAAAGAGTCGTCAGCCACCGGTGTAAAGTCTGGAAAATCAAGGAATAATAAAAAACACATTTTTTCAGTTGACTTTCTAGGCTTGTCACTTCCAAGCTAATTCCCAAAGCAAACTCGAGCCAAAATTTCAAATTTGAAATTTGTACAACAAAAATCGGATATCCGATTTTAATAGGTAAATTCAATAACTAAATTTGCACATTTAAAAATGGTCAACGCTTGCGGAATCGTACTTTAACATTTGCGCATTGCCTTATTTTAGGGTTTTTGCGTCGCATTAACATTTCTCCTATGTCACGCACTTGGTCTTTATCATTTGCGAGCATCGAGTCCTTCTGCATTCTTCAGTTGTCTCGCTTTCGAATTTGGTCTTGTCGATAACAATCTTCAGTCATGATTTTGGTCGATCTTATCCTGTCGCATCAATGTGCATGCTCATTTAGCATATTTTGACATCATCAATTCGATTTCATTTTGGACATCATCAATCCTAATTAGGGTTTTGTCCTATTTTCAATCTCGTCATTTTGCGATTGATTTGTCATCAATCGTTGTCGTTTTCAATCTTGTCGTCTTGCGATCAATTTGTCATCAATCATCGTCTTTCTCAATCATGTCAATTTGGATCAATTTGTCATTGTTCCTCAGCGCATTTATCAATCAAATCATTTATCAATTCAAAATCATGATCGAATCGACATCAAATCAATCTTACATCAAGACCTAATTGTCGTCCTTGCATTTCTAATTTATCTTCTAGGGTTTTATGATTTATTCATTTAACCTTGTTTGTCATTTTCTCTCCATTTTCCCTTTAGGTTAAATAATTTATTTATTTATCCTAACTCTTCTTGTCACAATTAAATGTTTATTTAATTGGCTAACTAATTCTTCTCTCTTTGTGAATTAATTAATAAATGAAAAAATTGTTAATTAATTCACTTAATTCCTAATTTCCTAATTTTCTAATCTTTCTAATTTCATCGATTTCTTCATTTTTCTAATTTTCCTAATTCCTAATTTCCTCATTTTCTAATTTCCTAAATTTAATTTCTCTCTAGTTTCTCCCTATTTTTGTGCTTCGGTGGAAGCATGAATTTCTCATGCGTCATACTTTTGGCATAGCAAGATGTCATAAGCTTCTAGTCCTCTAACCTTTGCATTGGCAATATGTCATAATTCATGACATAGAAGGTGTCATAACCTTCTTCCTTCAACTCAATTGTGCCATTTTTGAAATCAATTGCCTCTAATATCAATGTCATGCTAATCTTGTTTTTTGTCCAATTTGTCTATAAATTGGATGAGTTTCTTGAATCAAGGTCCCTACCTAGACGAATCAATCACGCTTCTAGTATTCTTGCGCTATCGTCTTGTCTACTTACTTTCACATCATGCTTATGCACTAGTAGGTGAGATCCAAAAACAAAGCTATTTGAAGGAGAAAGAAGGACAATGGAGCCACATGAAGAAGACATCTGCATTTGGTTTGCTTAGTTTTC
Organism: Cryptomeria japonica; assembly: GCF_030272615.1. Lineage (NCBI taxonomy): Eukaryota > Viridiplantae > Streptophyta > Pinopsida > Cupressales > Cupressaceae > Cryptomeria > Cryptomeria japonica. Next base: position 48,496,355 of record NC_081407.1, on the reverse strand, counting down.
AATCTTGCATGTCTTGTTTTCATGTCTTTATTGACTGTTTTTAGGATTGATCACTGCATTTGAGCTTTCGTGATTGAGCTAGATTAATATCGATTTGCTTTGATGATTTCCAGATTCCTATCTACATTAATTGGTGAACCCGACGTGATCTTAAGGAAATTATGAGGTGGATATGATATGAGAGAAATAATGAGATCTTGAAGTGGATCAGATTGCACCAAAGTGGAAGAACCCATTGTGCATGTCGAGGGTTCATGAACATCTTGCACTGACACATTAGAATCATGAGTGGGATTAGGATCATGAGGGGGACTACGATTGTGTAGTGGACATGGTTCAATGACAGGCTCTTCAAGAGATGAAATGGGAGAAATAATGGGATCATCAAAAGAAATGCGATCTTGGAGTGTATATGGAGCATTAAGACAAGGAGATGGAGGAACAAAAAGATCTTGTGGAGGATTTAAAGGAATAATTTGTTCTTGACAAGGAGGAAGATCATTGGAATCCTCTTTAAAGGTGCTTTGCTCTTGACTTTTAATGGGATCATCAGAAAGGATGGAAAGGATATCTTGATCTTGCTCGGGGAATGGAGTGTCAATAGGAATTTGGATAGGATGGACAAGAATAGGGGAATCATCATGAATTTCTGGGAAGATGATATCCTGGTCAACAATTGGATGGGATGATAAGGTTTCAGGATCTTGATCTTGATCTGTTTCAAGACACGTTTCTTCATGCTCTAAATTATCCTCTTGACATGGGGTTGGACTTTGGATATGCATGGGGGATTCTGACAAGTGATCAATGTTTTGGCATGAAGGAAATGCACTTTGAACATTTGTGATGGATTCTGGCAAGGAATCAATGCTTGGACATGAGGAAGAGATACCCAATGACCCGTAAGGACAACATATGACCCCTTATGACACGATATTGGGTCGTTATGGGGTTTATAATGTCCTAACAAAGATTACTTTAGTGGCGAATATTCACCAATGGCAAATTTTTCACGTCGGCCATGTCGGAAATGGCAAATATTTTGTACCGACTGGGGGTGGCCATGTCGCCAGAACATTATCAATTTCCTTCAAAGTCACGACCCAATCGCCGTATGTTTAATGCAATTAAATGTTTCTATGCGATGATTTCGCCAATACAATATATGGTGGACACACGGTAAATTGAATTGTTTCGCCTATACTCTCCGAGGTTGCCTTAATAGATGACCTTAATTCGCCTATAGGCATGTGAAGATTTGTTAGCCAGGGGGACCCAATTCGCCCGACATCTTGCCGACGCGTGTCTCCATTCACCCCAACTTTCGCCAACTATATTGTATTCGCCTATTATTTGGACGACCTATAATCGCCTCGAAAATTACATAAGTCGTATTTGGACGACCTATAATCGCATCGAAAATTACATAAGTCGTGTTATAGTTATGCAGGATTTGCCAAATATTTGTATACCATATAAAATTCCCACTGAATTCGCCATATAAGGATTGGTATAAATACATGCAAAGATCAGATCTATCTCAACACAATCTGGTGGGTTCTAGGCTCTGAATACTGATCAATAGCGAAGTTTCAGACCAAGGAAAATCATTGTTGTTGACTACATTGGTGACTGCTAGTGACCTAAAGCCTAAAGGTGAGCGATCATATTTTTGAAGTGGTATATTATAAATTATAGTCTATTATTGCTTCTTCAACAAATTGATATTTTTTTGGCAGTCTTTATTTGGTTGGAGATGTCGAACAGGAAGAGGGGTAGGAAACCTGAATGTGGGGAAGGCCAGGAGAGGCCAACAAAAAGCATAACGTTGTCTTCGTACTTTGGCATTGGAAAAGATTGTGGTGAAAGTCAGGAAGGTACATCATCACAAGTACAAGTACAAAATTTGCCACCTGCACCACATGTTGAAGACGATGGCGAACCTGATATCTCAGATCAGGATGATCCTAAAGAAGATTATCTGATAGATACCCAAGTTAGCCGGAATGATACAATCGACTTGGGTGATAATGCCATTGATGATAATGCACGGAAGGGGAAAAGAAAAGCCATATCAAAAAAGGGTGAACCACAATCAAAAAAGGATTGGGAGTGGGATATGTCAGTGAGGAATTTTCAAATTAATTGGGCATCAAAGTATCCATTCATTGAACCAGTGGAGAATCCAATTGAAGGCGAGCCTCCAATAGAATGCAGGTGTAAGATTTGCACTTGGAAACATAACAAGGAAATTAGGTTGCAGCTAAAATTTGACACCATAGAAAAGCATATGGGTAAAGTTTATGAAAAACAAATGATAGACGGGGTTGAAAAATCAGTGAAAAGATGGAAAACAAAGGAGGAATGTAAGCATGTGAGGAATGCTGAAGAGTATTATTTTCATGAGAAATTATAGACGAAGCTTGCTGAAGTTAAATGTTCTATTGAAGCTGGTTTTGGAAAAGCAATGCAAATAGAACAACTGGGAAAAGTTGTTCAGTTAAGCGTTGTTTTTCATATTTTGAGCAGAGGGCGTGCTATGACAGATTTCCCATCAATTAGTGGTTTATTATAGTTTTTGAAAGCTCCTAACTATCCTAATAGACACTGGTCAGTAAACAGTGGATGAGAATGGGCAAGTTGTCTTGCTGAGGTTGAAAAAGAAGATGTACAGGAAAAAATAAGAGAGTCAAACTTCATTGCATTTTCTTTAGATGAAGTTACGACAGTAGACAATACTTCATGGGTATGCATGCATGTTTATACTGTAGAGAATCATACCCGCCAACCTCATCTACTATCTGTTGCTAAAATGAAGGAGAGTGTGACAGTGGAAAATTTATTTCAACTAGTAAAGAGAAGCTTAATTGAATATGGAGGTATGGATGACATGATGGTAGCCAAAAAATTGGTTTGTGTTGGAGCAGATGGAGCTTCAGTAATGCAAGGTCATAGGAACGATCTTTGTACAAAGATTGAGACTTCATTTGCACCGTACATTACTACAATTCACTGCATGGCTCATAGAATGAATCTAGCTTTTGGAATTGTGGGCAAGTTTGCTTCAGTTAAAAAAATTAAAATTTTAATCAGAGAGCTCTACTCACACTTTTGTCGAAGTCCCAAGCAATTTATGGAATTTAAACACTTTGCTGATGGATTAACTGACGGGAACAAGCTTCTCAAGGATAATGATACCAGATGGATCTCTTTGGATGGTCTAGCGCATCGAGTGTTTTCAGAATATCCATGCTTGATTGGACTATTTCACACAACTCGCGACGAATCAGATCTACCAAAATTTCCTGAACTTCTTGGCAGGTTAAGTAATTTAGAGACACTCTTAACTTTAGTAGCTCTTCTGCCCATGCTAGAGGAAATGAGGAATATTATGAAGGCTACCCAAAAAAGAGCTTTGTATATTGCAGAATATGCTATGCTGCGTAAGATGACATGCATGACCCTCGACAATCTCTATCGAAATCAACCAACACTATCTGATGAAATATTTGTTAAGTGGCGGACACTCACAGATTTGAACAATCCTGATAACTTTTCACAAATCGGTGCAGACAAGGAGGTATGTGCCAATGTACGGGGAGTTGAGATACCAATGCACTTCTATGCCATGGTCGATCCCGAGGAACCAGGAAAACGCCCCAGGAAGCAAAAAGCAAGAGTTACAAGGGAAGATTTCAACAAGGTTGTTGAGACTGTAACTACTTCTGTGAAAAAAATTGCATATGATCTTTCCTCACAAATTAGAAGCAGATTCCATCCTGACAACCTACTCGAAGCCATGTCTATTGTGTTTCCTCGTTATTGGAGCTTCAATAATGTAGCTAATTTTCGAAGTAAGCTATTGACTGTGATAAAACAATTTTGCATATCCAAATAATTGAATGGAGTAACTATAAATGGAATATTAGACAAAAATCATCTTCGAGAGCAATCATCTTATTTTGCATACACTATGAAATCACAATATGCCAAAATGGAGAACCCTCATGAAGAGGGATCAGTAATAAAAAGGCTTTGGAAATCTATAGCTGAGAACTCAACGTTGCATGATTTAATGCCAGAATATGTGAAGCTTGCCGATTTATGTCTTACCATGATATTGGGTTCTGTGGAAGATGAGAGAGTTTTCAGTGCTTTGGGGTTCCTAAAATCAAAGCTAAGAAACAAACTAGACAAAAGTTTAGAAAATTGCTTGAGACTCTTTACATCTAGGTATGATGTCCACACATTTCCTTACGATAGGGCACTGCAAATTTGGAGGTCCAAATGTGAAAGAAGAGGTTTGGGCAGCACTTCAAACCAAAGTGGGACTATTGACTCATGTACTGGACCTACTAATAGCATTGAGATGTAGTTTAATGAAGGTATGCAGACTCAGAGTGAAGAAACCACATAAAAGAATCGAGAAAGCACTAAATTTGTTAAGGATGAATGGCAACTGTAAGAGATTGGTATTTATTAATCTTATTACTGTATCTCATCATTCATATTACAAAAGCATATTACTTTTTGCAATTAGAATTTAATACTGATTTGTAATTGTATTTTTCAACTTTCTATTTCCAGATTTAAAATAGCATAATAAAAAAAAAATATAATGTGTTTATTGATACAAAGATGTTTATTGTTTATTTATACATGTTTGAGTCTCAAATTTGTGTGATACATTTCAGAACCATATGATACAATTCATTCAATAGTAATACACATGTCGAGAACTTAGATTTTCTTTAATTCTTTCAAAATATAGCCATATGGTACAATTCATTCAATAGTAATACACCAATTTGTGTGATTCTTCATGCCAATTGCAAAAGTGAATACAAAGTTTTAGAACCCTTTGCAAATGACCCTGAATTCCCTTTTATAGAAACAAGGGAGCAACAATAGCTTCAGGTTGAATTTCAAGTTTGCAACATGTGAAGACTGAACATCAAAATCATAAACTTGTTGGCATTTTTGATGATTGATGCTGTGATTGTCATTGATGGACACACACTTGATTTGAGATCACTTTTTGTATGTATAAGTTAAAGTTCAACCAATATTTGTTCCAACCGGTATGATGTATTATAGTCTTTATACTATCATTGTTTTGCAGAAAGTGTTTACCAATCTGAAGCGATATGAAGACCCCAAGCGGTTCGAGGATCTCAAGCGGTACAAAGGAACGAAGCGGCACAACTCATATTTCCCAGTCTTCATTTTGTCAAATCAGCAACCGGTATTTTTCTTTAACTGGTATTCTGTATGAATCGGTAATACTCTATGATGAGTTACCAACCGATATTTTGTGATGAGTTACCATCCACTGATTGTTTGGCGGTGCCGACACTTTAACGGTGCTTTTTGTGTTGGGTTACAGAATATGTCTAGATGCATTGAACCTAGGAAATTGTATTGTAATCCTATTGGACCGACATGAAATTAGATTCCTTTATAAGGACATCATGTCTAGGGTTTTAGGTTGTTGCTAGGGTTCAAGGTGGGTGATGAGTTTTTGTAAGGGAAAATACAGAAGAGAAGATTAGGTCTGCGAGAAGAGGCAGAGTGTGAATGTGTGGAAGACTGAAGTAATGTTGGAATGCATTAGGAACGAGCTATCAAGGATCTAACCAAGCAATTTGTGCTATTTGCTAGATCACTCACTTGTTGATTACTCACATCTTCGACAAGTTTGAAGCCCTTAACCGGGTAGGCCCAAAAACCTTTTGTAAATCCTCTAACAAGGTGGTTCACATCTGTGGATCTAACATCCTCTAGCAAGGTAGTCTTTAATCAGACTTATCTCCTAACAGAGATTGAGATTCCTAACAGGATCTGTTCTGGTAAAGAACATTGTATGACCTTAACCAGTCTGGTTCCTATTCTGTAGATAGTTACTTGTGAGTTCCATTTCACTTTGATTTTTCCCATTTGGGTTTCCATGTCAAAATCTCTTGTGTTATGGTGTTTGTGCTTTTGTGGGTGAATGCATTATTTGCTATTTGGTTTGCATGTGTGCTAACCGGTTTGTCTGCTAAACTATTTTACTGGTTTACTGGTAGTGTAGTAAAGTGTTTAAATACAATAATTTTTGGCATACTAATTCACCCCCCCTCTTAGTATTCATCAATTGCTATCAGAGCCAACCTTTCTATAAGTCTAACCACTTAGAAAGAGATATGGGGGAATACACTATGAGGAAACTTACTCATCGACTCACTTAGTTTGAGCAAGCCTATGATGATCTTATGGTCAAATATAAGGCCTCTCAGGTAAAAAGGAGAGAACATGCTGAAAAATTGATAGAGCTATCTGAAAATAGTTTTTTTGATGAAGCGGACATGAAAGCCCTGATTCAAGAAGTAGAAAAGATGAATGAATCCAATTCCAACCTGAGAAAAGAGTTGGAAGGACTGACTATTCGAATGTGCCAAGAGCTTGAGAACCGGAGGAAAGCTGAAGATCTGGTAAAAGATAAAGATCATGAAATCTCCAAGCTGAAGCAAGAGATCAGTGCCCTGACTGCTCTACTCCATGCAAGCAAAGTGGAAAAGGAAGACATGCAAGCAGAACTGAACATGGTCATCTCTGAGAATGCAAACTTGATGGAAACAAATGCTGCTATTTCCAAAGAACTCTCTGAGTCAAAGGAAATACTTGCTAAGTTCAACAAGAGTACTGTTAAGCTAGAGCAAAAGCTTGAATCTACCAAACCTATCAAGAATACTGATGGACTTGGTTATTCCGGTCATGAGGAAGGTGAGACCTATGGTACAAATGCTGGAGCATCAAAGAAACAAACGACATCAAAGGATAAAGGTAAGCAAAAGTTTAAACCTTTTTGCTTTATCTGTCTTAAAGAAAGACATATTGCCAATGTGTGTAGGAGCAAAGCCTACAATAATTTTCCGTTATAAATAATGTACCTAGATCCAATAAGTTCAATGGTAATTGTTATGCATGCAACAAGTTTGGGCATAGAGCATCTGAATGCAGGTCTGTTATGAACAACATCGGAAGATATCCTCAGAGGACTCAAGGAGTTGGTCCGGAACCTTTTGTGAACCAGAATGACAACTGGTTTAATGCCTTTAATCATTAGTCAGGAAGCAGTGGCTATCAAGCGGCAATCGGATGGAGAGAAAACTGTTTGATCTATTATTGTCATGGTCACACTGCTGCAACATGCAGGAGGAAGAACGGTAACATGAATAATGGACCTTGGAGAGCACCTGGAATGGTTTGCTATCATTGCAACAAACCGGGTCACATTGCCAGATTTTGCAAAACAAGAAAGAACATATCGGATGACATACCGGTCACTCCAGAAGGAAAGATTGATACTGAAATTGTTCAAGCGGATATGAACAAAACCTAGAAAAAGAAACCAGTGGTGTTGCAAGAAGAACCGGTTTCTACACCTAGTATGGAAATCATGGAACCGACAAACTAAGCATCAGAAAAGCTTAGGGGGAGAAAACGGAAAAATACTTTGAACGCCCGGTTTACACCGATAAAAGACCTTAATGGGTATAAGATACCTATCAGTCGGCAGAAGACCGGAAATGGTAAAAGGCAATTTAGGGTTTATGCCCTAATATTGGAGCATTTATTATGGTAGGTGGAGAACCTGTTTAAAAGGAATTTTGAAATCATTTCTCACTTATCATTTTTTGAGCGAAGAAGTTTTTCAAGTACAGAGCGGAGGAAAGCGATTTACACCGCGATTCAAAGTGTTTATCAAAAATCTGGAGAAGAATCTGAAGCTATCATCTGTTGAAGGAGTGAAGAACACAAAGTGATATTTCAGTAATTGAAGGAGTGTGAAGCGAAGTTCAAATTGCGAAGCCCTAAATTTTAATTTGTGAAGGTATTTCTCATAATTCTTCGTTTATCATGGCTTCCACATCTCATGATAGTTCTAGTGCAACAGTTGATTCTATGAACTTCATACAACGAAAGTCGAAATATAATGCCTTGTCTCAAGTACTGGCTAGTGTTATAGTAGAAGAAGGGATTTCTGATTACATAGACTGCAAAATCGAAGACCTAGGTTCTCTTGTGATCCATTCCCAGTTGAGCTTATTTTGCGGAAGGATAAGAAGATTAAACCAGAATTCAACATTCTGAAAAAGAAGAAACTCCAAAATGTAGTTTACTTTCTTGAAGAATTTTCGGATGATCACAATCGCATTATTCTAAGCAGGGTACACGATGACAAGATGTACCTAGAGCAGACACATGATATCACACCGGAAGTGATTCATGTTGTCATTGGTTTCTGCAATACAAGGGAAGTGCCAGCCCTAAGGAAGGTCAGCAAGACTGAAATGTCCAAGCTCACCGGTTCAGTGAGCGACTCACGTGGCATGACCGTCAACTCAATCAAGGACGATCTGGTCAAGTATGCCTACATGGTGATAGGTTACCGGACGTTCTCTGCTAGTAGAATTAATTCTGTTTCTGCTGCATCGGTAAATGCCGCTTACAGGATGATCAAGGAGGATGTTGTGAGGCCTCACCTTGACTCAGTCTGACATTTAGTGGATTTTATATTTTAGACTATTATGGATACTTTATTTTGATGCATTTTGAGACTTAGAACTTATATGATTTCAGGATTTGGATAACATTGCTATGATTTGATGATTCACTTACATGCTTTATGAGATAGAACACTACATGATTATTAGATAGAATGATATTGCAATGATAGATGTCGTTATTGAATTTGCAGGACTTTACACTGAATATAGAACTATGATGTATGTTTAGTTTATGTGAATTGGGATGAAAATTGCTTATGTGAAATTGTTTGATAAAAGATGTATTCAATCTGTGCAGATGAAAATTGTATGCAAGTAATGATGTGTATTGTTATATTATTGAATTATATTATATATGGATATTTGGAATTACTAATGTGTAAATTGAGATGCGCAGGAAATTTACCATGTGACCATGGAAAATTACGGAGAATCAAACCTAGACTTATGTATGTTCGTAAAGCCAGGGTTTGTCTATTTGGAGAGACAACACCCCGTTTGTGTTGTATTTTATTCGTAACAGTATATGCTGCATGAGTGTTAGGTGTTAATTAAATTTAATGTGTAAAAACCACGAGAGACAATCTCATGTTTTATTTTTGTAAAAATGTTTTATTTGTGTCACTTGACACGTGTGTATTTAAATTTAAATGTTTTATTTTGTCTCTTGGCGGGAAAGTGTTTAATTATAGTTTTCTTAAATAAATTAATGTGTTGTCATAAATACTTTGGGAATATAATATTTGGAGTGGTCAACTTATGTTTGACCCGAAAATAAACTTCAGAGGGGTTTAAAATGGGATAAATGAACACCTAGGGGTAGTTTAATAGGGTTTCCTAAAGCCCATAAGGTATACCTAGGGGTTAGGGGTAATTTTAGGCAAGTTTCTACTTTATAATGATCTTTTTAACGCTTTAAAAATTGGCTTTTCTGAGTTGAGCGAAAATTGAAAATTGAAGTTAAATCAAATCAAGATTTTTCCTTTTGGAAGGAGAGTCTTTTTTGCATTTTGCTTTCTTTCTTCTTTTTGTTTTTTTAGAATCCCGTGAGAACTCAGAGAGTGAGCTTCTTAAGGAAGATTTTTGGGAATAGCAGGGTAATCACCCACTCTCCATTTTTGGAGACAGAAGAAAATTTAGAAGGAAAATAATGTTATGGAATAGAGAAAAGGAATAAGGGTAGAAGAAAAAGATTTGTGGATTGGGCAGCTCTTCATCAGATATCATAATAACCTTTGGGCAGATTAAGGTTGGTTTCAATTATTATATGTAATGTCTTCTTCTTGTTTATGTATGGAAGTTGTTTGTATAAGAAATCTGTGTTCTTGAAAGTTTATGTTTGAAAAAACTCTTGGTATTTTTGCTTTATGAAAATGTTGTGTTTTGGGAGTTTTCTCAAGATCTCTTACTCTTGGGAGAGAAGAGGATCTTGAGGGTGGTAGCAGTGACAGCCCTCGAGTGAGAGACTCTCTTTTGAGAGCGATCACAAGGGATCTTTGTGTGACCCTTGCTGCATGGCCTGTTTGTGCAATGGGGGTCATAAGGAGGGATATAAGGCTAGAATGCCTTTGGGGGGCATAAGGAATAAGGGGTTGAGATTCTTGATATTTTTATTGTACCATGAGGTGGCTTCTTGTTTATTTCATACTTGCAGTTCTCCTCAGGGTATTTGGTCCACTACCACCCTTTGAAAATGTTCATCACCAGAGTGTGGTGCTGTGAAAGCCAAGTTGGGAATGTGTCTGAAAAGAATCTGTATGCATTGCTTTCTATGTGTTTGCCTGTTTGTAACCCGTCTAGGATTTGGTTCTCCAAGCTCGGGGGTGGCTACCAGTTAGCCTAGGCTGGGAGGTGAGCACTCCGTGGTCATATTTGTGTTTTCTATTATGCAGGAAAATCAGAGGAAAGAGAATAGGAACCATGAAAGAGATACAAAAGATTGTTATTGAAGATACTTGAATTCAGTTGCAGATGTTTGTTTAAAGTTGTTATAGAAATATTCCTCATTCATAGAAAAGAGAAGCAAGTTGTATTTTGTGAAAGTAGACTTGAAGTTTTATTGTTGTGACTATTCAGAGAAAACATTCTGTAAATTGGTAGAATATCTTAGAGATGTTTTAAAAAAGAAAAGCTTGTTATTTCTACTTCTGGTTTATTTGAAAAAGAAAAGTTAAATTGTGTTGCATGCAAAAGCTTCTTGTATTTTGGAAAGAAATAAAAGAATTGTTTTCATTTAGATTTTACCTATATTTTTACTTGAGGCAAAATAGAAGTTTATTTATGCTAAAAGATTTTAAGTATTTTAAATGGAAAAAGTTGTTTTATGTGAATAATTTATTAGAAGAAAAAAATCAATGAATTTCTTTATTTCCAGAAAAAGTATAATGTATCTTTGAATAGTATTCTAAATTGTATTTTAGTTAGCATTGATTTAAAAGCTTATTAATTATATATATATATATATATATATATATATATATATATATATATATATATATATATATATATATATATATATATATATATATATATATATATATATATATCTGATTTAACTTAATGCTTTTCCCTTTAATTATTTTAGTTTAAAATTTTGCATGAAAATTCTCTTAAAAAAAATAAAAATATAAATTTATATTGAAATAAATTTCATCTTTTAACTATGATTATAAAAGTTATGTGAATATATATATATATATATATATATATATATATATATATAAATATATATATATATATATATATATATATATATTTTATATATTATATTTAAAAAAAAAAAATGTTTTGGGTCCTCGCGGACTCCACTGTGTGCACACACAGTGGAGCCGCTTCCGGCGCCCACTGTGTGGGCACACAGTGGACGGCCACGGCCGCCACTGTGTGGCCACACACTGGGGAACCGCTAGCGGCACCCACTGTGTGGGCACACAGTGGTGCCGCGGCGCCCACTGTGCGCTCACACAGTGGCGCGCGGCCAACCCGCCTCCCTTTCCTCTGCTGCCTGCAACAAAATAAAACGCGGTCGACTTTGGGGTCTTCGGCCCAGTAAGAAATTTTGGACTATTAAAAAAAATATGGGTTAAACCCTAGCCCGAATGGGACTAGGGCAAATTAGTTTAAAAAAAATAAAAATAAATATGTTATTTAGTTTAGATAATATATATATAAGAAATTAGAACCCTAATTAGGGTTGGGGAAAAATATGAAAATAATATTTAGGAAGTTATAATGGTTTTTGAATTTAGAATTAAAATATTTGTCATTTATGTAAAATATATATTTATATATGTATCCATATATATATATGGGTATATATATATGTATATGTATGAATTTTGATCAGAATTTTGGATAAGTAATTAAATTTTAAATATATATATATATATATATATATATATATATATATATATATATATATATATATATATATATATATATATATATATATATATATATATATATATATATATATATATATATATATAATCCTGGTTTTTATTTGGAATAAATAATAAAGAGAAATTTAAAAAGGTTGATTAGACTATATAGTCATATTGGAGATTTAATTAATTTTATTCCTCTCCTATTTCCTTTAGCTTGATTAATTTAATAAACTTAATGACTGAGTATCTCTTGGAGATAAAATTAAAACGGTTAGTTTTCCGCAATTAAAATTAAACAATTTATCGATGCTTAGTTCGTTTCAGAATTAGCTCGAATTTAATAATGGAAATTTCACTAACGTTTGTTGCGAGAGTGAACTTGTTAATTAATTTAGTAGTTTTTAAAAAAAAAATTGTTCCGTTTTTGCCCTTAAATTTTGGGCATGACAGATGCATCATTTGATCTGTGCACCTGTATGCAAAGACAACTTATGTTGAATCTTAAGTCAATCAAATAGGACAATGCACTGAGATTCAAGTTCGGACAACTACTAGTTGGGTTGTTCTTTTACTTTCAAGGCTACTTTCCAGGAGTAGGTGATATTTAGTGGTCTGCCGACCAACCGATAACAAAACAAATCAAGGAGAGCCTACAAGCGGTTAAAACCGGCTATCCGGAAGCATTGAACAAATAATTTGATGAGTTCAGACACAAAATAAGCCAAAGGATAAGAATATCCGATGATTTAGTCATAAAGTATGAGGAAGACATCTGATTCACCATCAAAGTAGATGAATGCTTAATGGAGGCCGTTGAGCCTGGGCAGGAAGAAGTAGAGCCTATGGGCTATGAGGTAATGAATGATATGCTGGACGGGTATGCTTCTACCCTAATCGCCTCACCCCTTGATCCTAAGGCAAAGAGAACTGACACCCATTTGGAAATGGTTGCACCGGTTGTAGAACCCTCTGAAAAGAAAGGAAAGGCAGTGCCTTTAGCATTGGCACCGGTTACTGCAGCCAGTCCCAAAGTGACCAAGTGGTCACCAGTTAAGAAGAAACCGGAAGCGACACCTGCAAAAGTCTTCGAGAGGACGCGGAAGACAAAAAGCAATACACCTGACGCAGAAGAAACTGTGTCAGAAGAACTGCCTAAGAAGAAGACTAGGCAAACAAAGAAAAAGACAAAGAATGAATCGACATCATCTGCACCGGTAAATATTGACATTTCTTCTTACGAACCTTTGACACATTGTTAAAGAACTATAAAGAATATTAGGAGAAAAGTGCTGAATGATTTAATTGATTGTTTTGATGATTTCAATGATGATGAAAAGGAAGTAGTTGAATAGGAAATCATTAAGTATTTATTTTTTAATGACCGGTCGCCTTCAGAAATTAGATCTGAGACACAAGATTCTTTGTATAATTCTTTAGATAATAAATGGCGCATTGCCATAGAAAAGGAACAGGAAATGAGAGAGAAAATATTTGCTCAACATTTTCCTGATGTATTAAATTCAGAACTTTTCAAAGTTATGAATAAATACAAAGGCCTCTTCTTCATGAGAAGAAGAACACTCCTATTACTGGAAGGAAAGGCTCAAGAAGTGATCAAGGATACACATACTCATGCTCAAGAAGCTCTTAAGATGCATCAAGTGGCTAAAGCCAATAGAATAGTTGAGCGAGAACCGGAAATTGGCAAACCGGATGTAGTGTATGACAGTGAAGAACTGGTCACAAAGCAAATGGACCCTATTGATGTAGATGCCTTAGATGGTGAAAATGTTACTCAAGATGCACCATCAGAAGGAACAGGACAGGAAAAGAAGGAAGAAGAAGAAAAGAAGCAACAGGAAGCTGAAAAGAAGAAACAGGCAGATGAATTGGATAAGAGAAAAGAGGAGAAAAAGAAGAAAGAGGAAGAGAAGAAGTAGGAAGAGGAAAAGAGGAAGAAGGAAGAGGAGAAGAAGAAGGATGAAGAAGAGAAGGAGTAAAAAGATGAAGAGAAGAAACAAGAAGAAGAGAAAAGAAATAGAGAAGAAGAGGAGTAGAGGAAGGCTCAAGAAGACTAGCAAAAAGCCAAGGACAAGGAAGCAGTAGAAAAGAGCACACAGGTGGAGACTCCAATGGCAACCGGTAGTTAGGCTAACCTGACTACAATTACCAATCCTATTGATCTCCAGTCTGCAAATGAATTGGAGCTGTTGCAGAGCATTAAGCTCGCTCAAGAGCGATTGGATGCTCTAAGGAGGAAAAAGGAGGAAGATGTTATCCAAACTGCGGTGGAAACACTTACCAGTTTGATACCCGGTACGAACCTTCCTAGTACCGATTCCTCACTTGCACAATTGAAGCTCCTATGCTCAGTTGTAGAAGACCAGGTACAAAGCCTAAAAGAAGTCATAGAAGCAAATGCCAAGAAGGCACATCAAACATGAAAGTGGAAACACTTACCAGTTTGATACTCGGTACGAACCTTCCTAGTACCGATTCCTCACTTGCACAATTGAAGCTCCTATGCTCAGTTGTAGAAGACCAAGTACAAAGCCTGGAAGAAGTCGTAGAAGCAAATGCCAAGAAGGCACATCAAAAGGCTCTGGACACTGCCCTGGTGAAAAAGCTAATAGAGCTCCGGTCTGATCTCTAGAAGGCAGAAAAGGCCATTAGAGATGCAATGAATGAGGGCAATCTTCTACTCAACAAGATTTGCCAACCTCATTTATTCTGTGATGATGTGCTCATTCAGAAGAACAAACTGCAATCTGATATGCATTTATTTATTAGCACCTCCAAGATGCCATATGATTGCTTTTCCACATATGGTCAAACTGTTCACCGAATTCAACTGCAGTTTGCAAGACTAGAGGCAGAGATAAGCAACCAGACACAAAATTTGCAGGAACTTCAACTGGTCCTACTGCCAAGATTGCAAATTCTCTAGAAGTGCTACCTAAATCTTGATGCCCTAATGGTCACTCAAGAGATGAGCATGATAGATGCCATGGAAGAACAGGTCTCCCAGATGTAGACAGAGAAAGAGGTGGCTACATCCCTACTTGAATCATGGTCCTTATCCATGAAGCAATTTCTGCAGGACTTTAAATCAGTTTTTGACAAGTTTTACTCTTTACTTTCATAAAAACTTATTCTTTTAATACTAATGAAATAGGGGTTGGCTTGTAATATTTTTTTGTCATTGTTGGCAAAGGGGGAGAAGTATAAATTTTGAATGTTTTGATGTATACTTTTATGTTATTTCTGTTAAGAAGTAGTATACACTATATTTTCTGCAAAAGAGATAGTGTATATGCTTAGGGGGAGTAATTTTGATTATGGCATATTTTTGTTGTAAAACACTTAGATGTCAAAATTTTGCCTAAGTGTTGTCATCAATGCCAAAGGGGGAGATTGTTGGCATTTTTGATGATTGATGCTGTGATTGTCACTGATGGACACACACTTGATTTGAGATCACTTTTTGTATGTATAAGTTAAAGCTCAACTGGTATTTGTTCCAACCGGTATGATGTATTAGAGTCTTTAGACTATCGGTGTTTTGCAGAAAGTGTTTACCGATCTGAAGCGGTATGAAGACCCCAAGCGGTTAGAGGACCTCAAGCGGTACAAAGGAACGAAGTGGCACAACTCATACTTCCCAGTCTTCATTTTGTCAAACTGGCAACCGGTATTTTGTATGAACCGGTAATACTCTGTGATGAGTTACCAACCGACATTTTGTGATGAGTTACCATCCACCGATTGTTTTGCGGTGCCGACACTTTAACGGTGCTTTTTGTGTCGTGTTACAGAATATGTCTAGATGCATTGAACCTAGGAAATTGTATTGTAATCCTATTGGACCGACATGAAATCAAATTCCTTTATAAGGACATCATGTCTAGGGTTTTAGGTTGTTGCTAGGGTTCAAGGTGGTTGATGAGTTTGAGTAAGGGAAAATATAGAATAGAAGATTAGGTCTGCGAGAAGAGGCAGAGTGTGAATGTGTGGAAGATTGAAGTAATGCTAGAATGCATTAGGAACAAGCTATCAAGGATCTAACCAAACAATCTATGCTATTTGCTAGATCACTCACTTGTTGATTACTCACATCTTCGACAAGTTTGAAGCCCTAAATCGGGTAGGCTCAAAAACCTTTTGTAAATCATCTAACAAGGTGGTTCACATCTGTGGATCTAAAATCCTCTAGCAAGGTAGTCTTTAATCGAACTTATCTCCTAACAGAGATTTAGATTCCTAACAGGATCTGTTCTGGTAAAGAGCATTGTATGACCCTGATTTTTTTTGTTAGGTCCTTCAATTCTGCATCCTTCTTCTCATGCTCTGCAATTTCTATTGTAGAGCCCAAATTTTTTATCCTTTTCTATAAATCATTGCACTTGCTATCTGCTGCTTTCCTCCTTGATTTTTTGTTTTTCAGGTCTGCCTGTAATTTTCTATTTATCTCTCCAATTAATTTTTTTCTCTCTCCACCTTTAGCGGTGAAGTGTACACCAGTTCATTAGTCCTTTTTGACACACTAATTTTGTCCACATTATGTACATTGGAAAATTCCATTTGGAGGGTGCTAACTTGAAATTGAGAGGAGTCTATCAGACTGTGTGGTGGACTTTTATCGTTAGATTGGCCCGGGGGCATAACAACCATTAAATCCATCATATCTTTTTGTGGGTCATATGTTGGAAATACCCTGTTCCTTGCAAGCTACTCATTTACAACTTCAGACACAGAAACCCTATGAAATGTTTTTTTTTTTCTTTATTTGCTTTTGTTGTGTGTTCATATTTTTCATAGTAATCACGAAATTGAAAATCTGGGCTTGCTGAAGCAATTGAATGTTTGAAAGGTGACATAGGAATACCATAGGCTCCAGTTCCACTTATTCCTGTGGTTTTAACTAATGTTTGACGAGGATTACCAACAATAGTTCCTGATGCTGTCCCACTCCCACTGGCACTTTCATGTGTAGTTTTCATAGTCTTTTGAGGTGTGTGATCTGAAGCTACAAATGATTGATTTGTAGTGTCAGTGGCACTTGATATAGGATTCTCAATAATATGAGATTGAGTATCTACCTCTAGTGGCCTCTTGTGAGAGATATTTTGTTGTTGCCCTTGTCCAACACCAAGACAACTAGTATCAGTAGTAGTACCCATGCCAACCCCACCAATCACAACGACACTTGATTGAACAATAATAGGAATACTATCCCCAGATTCCCCACCAGTAGTAGTGGCACTTGATTCACCACCAATGGGAATACCATGATTGGGTGGTGGTTGTGGATTTGAACCTGAAACAAATGTAGGTGGACCCTGAGGGTAATGAGTAGTACCTATCCCTGATGAATATGAAGAATCAAGTCCAATGACTGTTTTATAAGGACCTTTTGATTTTGACTGTGATGGAAGTTGTACCTGAAGTGGATACCAAATGCCCTCTCCTTTGGGACCTAGACCACCACCTTCAAAACCCATTTTTTCCACAAGGTTTGCCCCTTTGCTATATTTTTCTTTTATGGACTCATTGACTCCACCTAATACTTTAGGGACTGTAGTAGTTGTTGGAGAGGGCTCAATGGAAACCTCATGCTCATCATCATCTTCAGTCATGCCATGCTCCATATCCCACAGTTTGCTAAACTCTGCATCCTCGTCGATGCTCTCAAATTTTGCACTTGTCTTTGGTTCACTGAGATTCCTCCTCATATTCCAAAAATCATTTATTTTGGTTTGAGTGAAATAATTCTCTTTACATTCGTGCAGAATTGATTTGGGAATAGATTTGTTAGATGGATTAGCAGATTTTAGGTAGAAATTGTAGGACCTCCTACTTTGGATACCCTGGCCCTCCTCTGTTGTCCTCTCTGTGTGCATTTGCAATGCCGTAATTTGTGATGAAATTTCTTTTGTTGAAATGTTATTGTCAGCTTCAATTTTCTCCATATCTTTTTTAACCTCATCCCAGGAGTCCACGTTTCTAAGCTTTTCTAGAAATGGTTTACTTTCATGTTGACATAATGCTGAAGAGTTCCCATTTTTCTTAAGCCTTGCTTGAACTACACCGATTGGATCATACTTCCAGAGACCCTCATCACCAGAGTTAAAAATAGTCAAAAAATCATGTGCCACACTGAATGCTTTTCTCTCAAATGTGAACCCTCCACATGAGAAAGGCAAGGAAGGAAATATGCTCTTCTTTTGCTGACCATGGAAGTGCCTATCTGTTCTCTCCAATTGCCATACATACTCTAATGCAAATACCCTCTCTGTCACATGTACTGGAAGTCTGTATGGTTTTACTGCCAATCCGTAAAACCTTAACACAATGAATTCTTCCATGAAGAACCAGTCAGCCAATTCTATTTGACTTCCGAGTTGAATGCAATCTCTACAAGACACAAGCAACCTAGGCATTGGAGTGCTTGTAATTTCATTATACATTGGTGCCAAAAAGAAGTCTACAAAATGGTTGTAGTTCTTTCTGTTATCATGCATCCTTATCTTTGGCGTCCAATCATATATTGGACACTCTGTTCTCTTCCCAGTCTTCTCATCAATCTTACAGCTCACAATTTGAAGCTTGTTGGTCTCGAATATTGCATGATACTTGGATAGGAGATAGCACAAGTAGGATGAGAACTTAAATGTCTTACAGGAACCTTTTTTGATCATTAGTAATTGTTTTTACATGGATTTTACAATATGCTCAATAAAATTATATCTTACTGGCCGACCTACACAATGGATATTATAAATCATTTCAAGAAGGCTTGCACCCACTTCCCTATCATTTTCCAATCCCAGGAAAAATGACAGCAAGGAAATACTATCCCCAACCCATGGAACAAAAATGTTAGAATCATAAGGAGGCTTATGATTCTGATCCAATACAATACCAGTACCAGTACCACTCTTTATTAGAGCTTTGACAAATGAATCTCTGCGACTTGGATCGAGACTCTCATAATTCCCTACCATCTTTTCAAGGTCAATTTGGACGTTTGAGTTTTGGGCTTCAAATCCTAGGTTCAACAAACGAGCAAATTCTCCCTCGTTTATAGATAGAATTTCCTCTTTTGTATTTTTATTGACAATTGCTTTTTTATCTTCATCATAATTTTCGGCGTAGACCATGACAAAATCAGGGCAAGGGAATACTTCAGGTAACACCATGCTTCCCAATCCAACATCCCATGATGTGATTTTATTTGTTTTTTGTTGTAACATTGGGTTGAAAATAGTAAATTTTGCCCTGGATGCATCTCTCGCCTTACTAGACAATATATATCTAATATCTATGATACACTTTTCACCATGGATAGCAGGGTCATAAATATCATGGTATTCATCTTTGAAACCTGGTGTTTTAACCAGTTCGGTTAGGTACATTTTGTTTTTCACTTGGCTTCTTGTTGAACTACTGCTTCCCATTTTCTCCATCACTATTATTGTTAATAATTCAAAATAATGCTAGATAAAAACTTAAAAAATGCTAACCCTCAAATTGGACCACGAGATTACCAAAAGCAAAAAAGGCGGGATGTAGGTGTTCTAGATTTTACCAGAAAATTGAAATTTCTATTTCACTAGATTGGCGCAGACAGTCTTTGTTGCAACTTGCATTCCTCAATCTAGTAGCTGTTTCTGTATCTCCCTCGATTTACAGGTTTGTCCATGAAATGAAAGACAATTATGATTTACGAGTCTCTTATTTTGAAAAATCTAAAAAGTAGAAAAGTAAAACCTAAAGGGCAAAATATCTAGAATCATGTTGTAATTTTATTAATTACTATTAATAACTATTCGATGCCGAAGGACAAAGCATTCATTACTTCAGTATAAATTCTGAGGACATTATGAATCATGTTGTATAAATTCTGAGGACATTAAATGTAATACGTTCAATTCCGGGTGAAGTTCTCCCAAATGTGTTCACTTCCCACATTTGGGCCAAAATCCATCCTAAACCGTTGATCTTTTCTCATCCAACGGACGAGGGACCTCAAGGTACCTGTTGTGACTTTACGGGTCTGTTTTTTAAGTCTGTTTAATAATTTTAAACTTCCGCCTGAAAAAGTGCTTTATAGACTTAATTATATTTAATTAAATTTAAAACGTTTCAATTCCGGGTGAAGTTCTCCCAAATGTGTTCACTTCCCACATTCGGGCCGAAATCCACCCTAAGCCATTGATCTTTGCTCATCCAACGAATGATGGTACCTGTTGTCATTTGTCGTGGGTCCCATGAGTTTTGCCAGTTTTCAGGCACGTCACCATACTCATGTCACTTTTCCGGGCAAAGTTCTCAGAAAGTTGTTCACTTCCCACATTCGCCCCAAAATCCACCCTAAGTTGTTGATCTTTATTCATCCAACGGTCGATGGTACCTATTTTCAGATGTAGTGGGTCCCATGACTTCTGCCATTTTTTGGGCACGTCACCATACTCGGACATGTGTCACTTTTCGGGTTTGATTTTTAAGTCTATTTAATCATTTTAAACCTCCACCTGAAAAAAAGCTTTATAGACTTAATTATATTTAATTAAATTTAAAATGTCCAATTCCGGGCGAAGTTCTCAGAAAGGTGTTCATTTCCCACATTCGGGCTGAAATCCACCCTAAGCCATTGATCTTTGTTCATCCAACGGTCGTCGGGTCGATGCTACCCATTTTCAGATGAAGTGGGTCCCATGACTTTTGCCATTTTTCTGGCACGTCAACATACTCGTGTCACTTTTCGGGTCTGTTTTTAAAGTCTATTTAATCATTTTAAAATTCTGCCCTAAAAAGAGATTTATAGTCTATAGACTATAGACTTAATTATATTTAATTAAATTTACAATGTTTAATTTTGGGTGAAGTTCTCACAAATGTGTTCAATACCCACATTTGGGCCAAAATCCACCCTAAGCCGTTGTTCTTCGCTCATCCGATGGACAATGATACCTATTGAGAACTTGAGTGTTGTCAGATGTCGTCGGTCCCATAATAAGAGACATTTAAATTTTAAAGATGTGCAAATTGCAATAGTTTGAGATAACTATTAAATATAAGGTTAATATTATTTGTAATTAAAGATGTGCAATAGTTTGAGATAACTATTAAATATAATGTTAATATTATTTGTTAAAATTTGAAATTCAAAAATAGTATAAAACATGAAACTTAGATTCTAGAATAAAACAAATAAGTAAATAAAAATATAAATTTTGATATACAATTTGAAAGGTAAAAGGTTAATATAAAAAAGAAAACATTCAATATTAAATCTAAAATATTAATTTAAAGTTTAACAAAATTCTTTGAAAATATGTTTACGATATATAATTTTAAAAAATAGTTTAAAAATATATATAAATGCTCAACATAAATTTAGTGTATTAATTTAAAAAAATGTGCAATCCTCAACCTGTTAAGGCGAGCAAATTTGGAAAGTACAAATCCCAAGGTGGCAATTAATTGTTGTAGAAGGAGTTGTCTGCGGCATGTCGCATGAAGGAAGGAAGGGGAGGATGGCAGGAAATATTTTTCTTGATCTCATGGCATTAATGCCTTATCATGCATATTCATTACCCGACCTATAAGAGTTAAGATGGAGGCAAAATTTATTACCTTATGATCTGTGTACCAATTTTTGCTTTGAAGCAGAACAAATCTGTAGTTCGTAGAATCATAGCTTCCAGTTTTTGCTTTGAAGCAGAACAAATCTGTAGTTCATAGAATTGTGGCTTCTGTAAGACATTTTTTGCAGGAAGTGCTTTTGAAATTGCAAGTGACCATGGAGGCCAATTTCACACTTTGAACAGACAAGAAGTTGGTGCCCTTTTTGGGCAAAGTATCTGATAAACGAATGCAAGGACTGGTCAAGTTTAAGGAGGAGAAGTTGTGGGTGACAACTCGACTGATGCTTGCAGAGGAGGTGGCACATATCAGTCACTGGTATCGAACTAACATGGAGGTTTACTCTCTGATTCTGGCATGGGCCTGTGAATTCGAACCGGAGGTGGAAAAGGTAAAACTCACATTGGTCAAATTGATTGATGGGGATTTTTTGATTAACCTGGATTCAATCTTGGAGTGGGTGGTGATAGGAGTTGACATTCTAATTAAGGAAGGGGATGACCAGGATGAATTACTTCCTTTTATTCGTGGCCCAGAGGATGAAATCAAATACCAGTGCCATGAACGTGCCTGAGTGGGTTGGGAAGCGATGAAACTCTTTGTGAAATTAACTAGGATGGATGAAGTCCTGAAGGCTTTGCATGTGGTGGCAAGGATGGAGGTTGGTAGGGAATTGAGAGATAGGGCTCAAGAAGGAAGGGCCATACAACTACTGGCAAGCTTGGAGGGCGACCCCAACTTCGGGTGCCTAAACTGCATTCCAAAAATGAAAGCTGAAGCGGCAAAAGGAAAAGACAAAGCATCGACCTTTAAGGAGGGAAGGGACTAGGAGGAGGCGACCCATGGGGATAGTGAGACTGAGTGAGCGGCCTATCGGCAATGAACTGGTTTTTTTGTCTGCTTGTTATAAGCTGTGGGCAGTATGGTTTTCTCTTTGTCTGTGTTTATACATGAATGATTGCAAATTTTGTATCTTGAAACTTTTGAATTAATAGAATGAAAAAACCTTTACCGATAAACTTTTGTATCTTGAAACTTTTGAAATTTTGTATTTCGAAAGACTGTATATTTATAAAATTATAATCAACCATATTCAATGTACAATTAATTAATGGAACGAACTGATTTTTTTTTATAGCATTAAATAAAAAAGATCACAGTATTAAATTTATTTCCATTGTTTAACAAATAATTGAAATAACGTAGCTCATATACAAAAAGCATTTGAAAGAAATTAATTAATAAAAATGAAATAGAATCATAGAAAGCATTTTTATATCCATAAGACTATAAGAGGCAAATTGAAACAAACTAGAATTTGAAAAATTATCATTAATATTTATGCTTTTGAAATTTACAATTTTTTCGTTTGAGACTTGAGTCCCCCCAAAACTTAAAAGCCAGAATGAGTGAGCCACTGTCACATCCTGTTAGGGTTCGAGGACATAGGAAAAAAAAACTACAGGTGGGCGGGGCTAGGGCACAGGTAGTGGAATTGCTTACAATTTTTCCCTAAGAATTTGGCCCTCCTTCCATGTAGAATTCTTTAGATAGCATAAGCTGAGAGAATTCTTCAAGCCACATGAAGTTTGGAAAGTGGTCCAAGAGGAACCATTTTCGGAGGAAGTCCCTACCAATCCACGCCCATTTTCTGTGACGCGTCAGTTGCTCCGCATTCAGGTTTAGGAGAAACGGTTGCCTGGCCACTGGCACTGCTTGGTCAAGGAGGAGAAGCTTGGATAATTCACTCGCCCAAGGGATCCCCACCCCTACTTCTAAAAGGACGACAAGAGTAATGTTGTCTCCAAGGAAGTCTTCCTTAAAAACCTTCCTCAACAACATCAACATATCCACCTTGTCTCCTCCCAGGTCCAAAAGAGACGCTAAGAAGCGAGATGTAATGTCCGTGTTAACACAATACCTATTTTTGTTTTGCAGAAACTCTCTGCCTAGCACCATCCACACAACCTCATTGGTGAATGACCCAACCTCATTGCAGACTAATTCGAGGGTTGGGTCTCTAATGGAGCCTAGAAAGGCCCTCTGGTCCCCTATAGAAATGCTTCTCAAGCGGATGGGAGTGTCCATCTTGAGAAAACAGATTAACAAATTAAACAACTTGAGCCTATAAACCTAAAATACTGTGAGTCAGCTAAAGCTCTGACGATTTATCTACCAAATGGCAAAGGCTAATTGAAGATGAAAGAAGCAAAGATCGTATATACATTGTTGAAGCTCTTGATTGTTATAATTACTTCTTTAACTGTATTAACTGCTATAATTTTTTTTAAATCTTTCGTATCTCTGCAAATCTTTCCCATAAATGCACTATTGTGCGAAAATGGAAACAACTATGAACCAGTACCAAATTGGCAAGTATCACATTGGAAGTCGTGGGGATAGAGTGGATTGTCGTAAGTGAATAGATATATATATTAGATGAACAAAATTATCGATTGTGATTCGTGACATTTGATACGTGTCTATTGAATCCAATTCCATTCCAGGCACTTTCTGGTGAGCTATGTTCTCTTCAGAAAATTGGGCCGAAATAAAACTTCAGCCATTGATCTACGATCATCGAATGGTTTAAAATCATTGATAGATTTTAGGTATGTGTCACCCTTCATGTGTCAAAGAGGCCGCGCTTATTGATACATAGTGCAGAGTCCAGACTCATTGTATTATGAATTTATGTGATGTGATGTACTGATGTGATGTGATGTGCCTTGTCTATTAATGACAATGAATTCATGAAATCGCCAATAAATTATATATTTTTTCTTAAATAACAAAATATTCGCCAATACATTTAAATAATTTTCAAGTGGTGGATAAAAATCACCAATACATTTAAATAATTTTTCCTTTGGAGTAAAAATTTTCGCTCATACAATTATATACTTGTTCCTTGTAACAAAAATTATTCGCCTCCCACAATAAATATTTCCCCATAGAACAAGGTATTATTCGCCAGAAATTTATGGAATTATCATACCCTTGAAAAAAATCACCAATACAAAATAATTTTTTTTCCCATTTTAAAATTTTTTTTCGCCATCGATATGAAAATTCCCCCCCGAAAATAAACCCCGATTCGCCATGATTTTACACAGTTGCCCAAGGGGTGGTTTCTTAAAGTCATCCTTGTGTCCTAAGGGGTCATATTGTGTCCTATGACCCCTTAGGACACCATATGACCCCTTACGACATTAAATTATGTCATTATGGGTCATATTGTGTCATATGACCCCTTAAGACACCATATCACCCCTTAGGACACAATATGACCCTTTACGACACTATACAATGTCATTATGGGTCATGTTGTGTCCTACAGAGTCATATTGGGTCTTATGTCCCCCTAAGACAACATATGACCCCTTATGACACCAAATTATGTCGTTATGGATCATATCATGTCTTAAGGGGTCATATTGTGTCATATGACCCCTTAAGACACCATATGACCCCTTATGACACCATATTGGGTCGTTATGGGCCTAAGGGGTCATATGACCCATCTCCCCTAATCTCTCTCTCTCCCCCTCCCCTAATCTCTCTCTCTCCCTCTCCCCTAGACTCTCTCTCTCTCTCCCCATCTCCCGTAATCTCTCTCCTCTTCTCTCCCCTAATATTTTTCTCTCTCCCCCTTTCCCCTAATATATATATATCTCTCTCTCTCCTTTAATCTCTCTCTCTTTGTCCCCTAATCTCTCTCTCCCCCTACCCCCTCCCCCTCTCTCCCCTAATCTCTCTCTCTCTCTCTAAAATATGAGTACTCAAATTGGATATCTGATTTCTGCCACTGCCATTAATGTGGCAACAGTAAATAAAAAGGCGGCAATAGGAATTATTTTTGGGACCCCAAATTTATGCATTAAAATCAGATATATGTCGAGAATCATGGGTTTTTCAGATAGGTTGAGACAAATTTGTGCTTTTGAGAGATTCTTAAAGTTAAATATTACATTTTCAATCATTTAGGAGCATCTTTGTGGAGGTAAATGGGGAGTAGTAGCCGCCGGAAGTCTAAACACAAATGAAAGCTTTCAAATGACCAAATTGAAGTGTATAGAGAAAGAGATAGAGAAGGTCATAGGGGGAGAAGACAAGGTATATTAAATATTGCTAATGTCACATCAAGTGAAGAGGAAATTGAATTTGAAAATGAAAATTTAGATTTTGAAAGTGATAATGAAAATGCTCAACATGATGTGAGAATGGAAAGTGAAAATTTGGGAGTTGAAAATGAAGGTGTCCATAATTTTGGTGTAAATATAATTTTATTTACATTGGAGGTGAAAATGTAGAAAATTTTGACATTGGAGGTGAACATGTGGAAAATTTTGATATTGGAGGTGAAAATGTGGAAAACTTTGACATTGAAGGTGGAATTGCTCAACCAAGTGAACAATGTGTAACACCTAATTACTTAAAAAATAAGACCCTCTCATGGATGAAAGACAAATTCCAAGTCCAAGACATTCAAGAACCCCAAAATGGCTACTTAAAATTGATAAGAATATTATTTCAAATCTTGAAGGCAAGAGGTCAACAAAAACCGTTCAATTGTGGGCTACACAACTTTTCAACCAAAATTTTAGCAATAAGACATTGACCGAGCATTGCCAACTTTTTGTTCAATTGCTAAAGATGATAAAGATGAGACCATTGCTAAACAAATTGAAGATTTGTATGAACAAGAAGATGGAGAGAAATTCTATTATTGTCAAAAATCTATTTAATGCTCTCAATTCTAATGGAAAAAATACCAAGGAAAGAGATAAGAGAGCCGCTCGAAGAGTGATTACAACCTCCTTAGTAAGCCATTAATTGATGAAGGCTCATCAAATGAGACAAACTTGTGTTGATTTGAACATAAACTGTAAAACTTTGGATAGAGAACTTTCACGAAGACAAAGACTTGATAATCCACTTCAACATGATACATGGGATTTTGGTGGGAGGCTTCCACATGTTGATAGAAAGTTGACTAACATTGTGAAGGAGGAAATTCAATAATTTTGGCACTCTAATTCTAGAGTATCACCCAATGTAAAGGATGTTTTGAAATTAAGAATCGACAACTGAGACCGCACAATGCATCTCAAACATTTCTTGGAATCAAGCCAAACAATGTTGTACAAACTTTTTTGTGAAGAACATCCAACTTTGCAAATATCACAAAGGGCGTTTGAATCTTTGAAGCCATTTTATTGTGTACCTCTTAAGATTCGTAATACTTATTGTTGCAAGTACCATGTGGAGTTTTCAATGTACCATGAAATTTTATGCCATATTTGTTCTACGATGCATACTAATGAGATGTTACATGAGTGTGGTGCAATGCTATTTTCGAGATCATCAAGAGACTTGCAAGATCTATTTTTATGCCCTAGAGATGATGACTGCTATTTCTATAGAAAAGATTGTTTGAATGAGAAGTGCTCACAATGTGGTGGGTTGTCAAATTTTGTTTCATGTTTTCACGAGGGCAATGAACACGAGTTTGGAAAGAATTATGTTGAGAAAAAAAGATATGAGACAGTGAAATATACTTTGAAGAGTGGAGGTGAAGGTTCTATATGCGAATTAGTCTCAAGAGAAGTGAGTGTTGCTGATTTTATTTTGGATTTTAAGGAAAATGTTTTCTACAAGTATGCAAGGCACACCCATAGGTCTCATTGGTTGGATCAATAGTTCAGGATGTGTAAGAACTCTTTCCTGATTGGCACTATTGTATCGGTGGTTGATTTTGTAGAGAAGTATAATTTGCAACCACAGTTTGAGGTATAATATCAGTACTAAAATTCAATCCAAATTTCTATTTTTGTTCACATTACATATAGACGTGCTCCTGATAGTACAAAAGAGGACAAGAAGATAATAAGGGAGTATCATTTTTATACAAGTGATGATAGATCACACTCCTTCGAGTATGTGTAACATTCTTTCAAGATTTTTTTTGAGTTCTTGCATGGGAAAGACATTGCAATTGATCGATATCTCATATGGTCATATAATTGTACAGGTCAATTCAAAAATTCCCATATGTTTTATTGGTTGAGTGGACTGCATGTAGAGAGGCATATACCTCATATTTGGTATTTTTTTTAGGCAGGGCATGAGAAGGGGGAGAATGATGGAGCATGTGCATGTTTGAAGAGAGCTCTAGTTAAGGAGAAATTGAGGATTTCAGGTGCAAATTTATATGATGCATGTTCTATTGTTGATTGGTGTAGTTCATCATTGTCACATGGAGGTACTCTTGATTAAGCAGTGACTAGATTATTTTGGTTGATTGAGGAGGGCACAATGGGAGACAGATTGGATCGTCAAACAATTAAAGATTCTTCAAAGATACATTCATTTCTCAGCTCAACTTCAAGTACATGGACCATTTGGACATGAGCATTGGCTTGTTTTTGTCAGAGTTGTGTTTGGTGTGATTGGGATGAATGCGAGTGAAGTGAGTGGGTTGATACGTGGTTTCCACAATATATAACTCCTTTATCTCAAACAATATCCTTGTCAAACGATGACATGGAAAGTTCACTTGAGTATGGCCATCTATTAGATCTTGTACAACCAGGACATGTTTATGTAGTTGTTGCACTGCAAGGGAATGAAGATAGATCAAAATATTGGTTGGAACAATGTGTACAGGGAAAACAAAAGCTAACACAACCAGTGACAGATGATGATGGGTTCACATATCCTAGAGGTCCAGTTGTTGTTGTGGGAACTTGGTTGCGAACATACATGATTAGAAATAATGGAATACCTGCATTTGAAGACTATGAGAGACACAAAACCATTCTCATATATTCGCACCTTATTATAGCTACAAATGTCAAGTTGTTTAAGCATCAAGCAAAACCGAAGACCAAAGAGCCATGGACAATAACTACTGCTGATCATGAAGCAATACTGGATACTCTTAAGCAAAGAGATAACCCTTTAGGAACACTTGAGTAGTAGGTCTTTAATGGTGTCTTATTTTTTTTATCATGCACTTCATTTGAAAAAATGATCATAAAACCTTAATGTTCAAGTTTGTTACGTGTATATTAAGGATGTGCTCAAAATACAAGTCTATTGATGAACGTTTTTTTTGCAACACGGTTTTTGCATGCACATAGCGGGTACACTTGATATAATTTGAAGGGATGCATTTTCCAACATGGCTTATTATCATGCATTTGATGAGTATTACAATTTTTGATGATATAGTTATCACAAAACCTTTACGCTCATGCAGGTCTTTTTGATGATATACAACACTATTGCATTATGTTTTTTGCGTCAACATAGTGGGTTCACTCGATGTAATTTGAAGGGACGTATTTTTACAGTATATAATACCACGTTTTAATTTATTATCATGCATTTTAGTTGAAGTGAGTATCATAAAGTCTTTATGTTCATGCATGCATTTTATGTGTAGACTAACAATTCTTAAAAATATAGGTTCATACTAGATCATTCAACATTGACTAGTTTACTCTTGGTGATGGTACATATTACTTGGGGTTATCAATATTTAGCTACTTTTTAAGTTTTCTTTTCAAATACTGCAAAAAATTACAGCCAAACACAACACCGTATGCTCTGTGTGCATTAATGAGATTAAATTTTGTGTGTAAACACTAAGTCCCTCACTTTTTCATTTGTCAATGTGATTAAATTTTGCAAACTTTCACACACTATGTCAAGTGAATGTATTGCCATTCAGAAATGAAAATATCTACCATCTTCTTCAACCATGCAGAGAATGCAGTGAGAAATGCAGTGAGAAGGGCTTTAATCAACATGTGTCTTTCTTCAAAGTTATGCTTGTAGACTTTGTAGAGAAACTGGTAAGTTTCATAATTATACAATCTTGTACATCTTAAAAATGTTTCAAATGATCTATTTATAATTTGACAAAATAATTTGTATTAAGTGTTATAATTTGTTTCTTGTAGCACATTCATTCTGCATAAAAAGGTTGCTTATTTTGGTCTTCATTTATATGCAGGCATTGCTCTACGTAAGCTTTTCTCTTAGGACATGAGGATTTCTGATGCGAATGAAGTGGGATGTTATATTTTTATATGGATGTGAATTGATGTAACTTTGTTTTGATGATATACGATGTCCATGAGCAAACTGGTTTAGTTATATTGATGATATACAATGTATTTGTATACGAGTACATTGGTTTAGTTGTATTGATAATGATGACAAATCCTGTTTGCATATTCGTTCATGGATGTCTTATGTAAGTGTAATGGTAATTATGTGTATACAATACATGGAAATATTTATGATCATTGTGTGTCTATAGTGTAATGCTTGTTTATCTATATTTTTTCATTGAATGAGTTTGACAATTTTTTCATCTACTGAAAAAATGTTGCCCTAATAAAACTGTAGGGAATCTTGGAAAACCAAGATAGGCTTTTGTATGGACTCCTCTCATAGCCTCATAGGTTCAAACATATTATTCGTAGGTGCCATAGATTCTGAGTTAGGTCCCATCAAATTTTGATAATTTTTAGCACTTAGGGTGCTCAAGGGACGACGCAGGTAGGGTATGACCCCGAGCATTTGACCGAGTGGGGTGGGATAGGAGAATTCATAGGGTAAGAATGCCTAACTAGATATGTCAGAATTGAAGGTTCGTGATCACAACGAGAAGAGTGAAAATTAGCCACACAACAACATTTGATTGAATGCGAGTGACGATTTTTTCATCAATTGAAAAAATGTTGCCTTAATAAAATCGTAGGGAATCTTGAAAAATTGAGATAGGCTTTTGTTGAGACCCCTCTCATGGCCCCGTAGGTTCAAAAATATCATTTGCAAGTGCCACAGATTCTGAGTTAGGGCCTGTCAAAGTTTGACAATTTTTAGCACTCAGGACGCTCAAGGGACGACACCGATAGGGTATGATCCTGAGTGTTTGACCAAGTGGCGGGGAAAAATAGGAGTATGCATAGGGTAAGAACGCCTAACTGGACTTGTCAGAACTGACGGTTTGTGATGACGACAAGTAAAACGAGAAATTGGCCATGCAACAATATTTGATTGAATGAGACTGCCAATTTTTTCAGCAACTGAAAAAATGCCGCCCTAATAAAACCGTAGGGAATCTTGAAAAACCAAGATAGGCTTTGGTAGGGACCCCTCTTGTGGCCTCATAGGTTCAAATGGATTGTTCACAGGTGCCACATATTTTGAGTTAGGGCCTGTCAAAGTTTGATAATTTTTAGCACTTAAGGCGCTCAAGGGATGACACTGGTAGGGTATGACCCTGAGCGTTTGAATGAGTGGAGGGGCAAAATAGGAGCATGCATAGGGTAAGAATGTGGTGCAGGAGCACATAGGCTTCATTTTCATCTCAGGTTTGATAACAATTTTGGTTTTTATTAGTTTTAAGTTGGAAAGTTGTCTAAGATGTTTTTGAAGTTGTTTTAGGTTGTTTGGATGAGTTTTGAACTCATTGTGTGGTTTTGGTTTCTTGTTTTCATCTTTTTGCTCAAAGTTGCCAGTTTGGTGTTGCCTGGCAAAATGATGGAAAAATGAGTTTTTAATGTGGTTTTTGTTTTAAAAGTGCTTAGACATGTCTTATGCTTGGTTTGTAGGTGTGAATAGTGCTCTTAGTTGATTGTAGGTCTTTGAGATCAATCTTGTATTTTCTAGGCACCAAAAGTTGTCATTTAGGCATCAAAATGTCAAATTTAAGTGCTCTTGGACATGTACCTGTCTGTACAGGAGGCTAACCAACTAGGAGAGGTATTTATTTTCCTGCTTGAACCATTGTAAGGGTTGATTTCATGGATTTATGAAGCATTTTACAAGTTTGCACTAGTTTTACTTGGTTTTTCTCTAGTTTTTAACTCCATGTGAACAACAGTCCATACACCTGCTGTATTTGGCCGCACTCTTCTTGAATTTTAAGATTCTATTATGTTTTCTTAAGCTTTTCCCTTTGGTGGCATCTAATTTCATCAAGTTTTGAGTTTGTAGTAAAATTAGTTTGTTTTGACAGTTTCACTGCCTTGTCTAGGAAATTGGCAAGGATGCTTAACCAACTTGGCTTTTTGAAGTCCTAAAATGTTCATGGCTTCCCAAGAACCAGTTGGTCAACTTGTAAATTATGTAAATACATGTTTTTCTTTCAAGAATGCAGGTGCAAGGAGTTTTGTGGCCATGGAGCCCTAGGCAAGTGTGCCATTTGGCTAGGGTCTTGTAAAGGTTTGATGCTTTGCTCTTCCATAGAAAATGCATCTTCAGGTGGATAGACTTGTCTTGTTGTCCAAGATTGTAAGTGAAAGCTAAGAGGATTTCTAAGCCAAGAGAAGGAAGGTTGCATTTTCAGTTTGTGCAAATTGTAAACGAAAACAGTGAGTCACTGTTTTGGTATTAGTTTTCCCTTCATTTGTTTGCTCTCCACCATTTATTGGTGTGTGTAAAACCTTGCATCTTATTTGATTGTTTGCAAACAAGAGAAAGGAAAGGTGTTTGGCCTTGCCCATGGGTTTGTGTTGCCAAGATCAAGCAATGATCCCTTTAGGCAAAGTGTAACGCCCAGCAGGCTGTCACAGTCATTTATGACTGATTTTAGCATTTTAAATGATGTTGTTATTGCATTTTTCCTCTTCCACATAGCAGGTATGAAGGACAACAAACTCTAAAGATAGAGAAGTGATAGAAAAGCACCAATTAGTCCTTTGTAAAGGTGTTTTGACAGTGGTAAAGTGCAGATCACAGTGGAAAAACCAATGAAAGGGCAAAGGGCAGTGATAAATTGGTTTTGACAATGTATGACTCATGGTTTATAACTGCCTAATGCTTGTGTCTAGGGCTAATATGACTCTTTTGTATCTAAATGGTAGACATGTTTACATGTTTGAATGCAATTGGTTCTTTGCAAATGATGTGTTTGTAAGAGGCAATAATGGAAAAGTTGTAAATTGTTGCACTCTCCTTATGTGCATTTTGTAATAACTTGTTCTCCAATCTTTGAAGTGTAAATCTTCTTTATTGTGGCCTAATTAGTCATTAGCATGATAGAACTAAGGTTTCTTGTTTCATATTGGAGGTCTCTAGCTTGAAGATTGATTTTCACCATCAAAACCCTACCAAACCCTCCTTTTTCACCCATTTTTGGGACAATCACGGAGAAGGCCTAGGAGACCCTGAGACTTTGAAAATATTCAAGAACTCCCAAAAGGGTGTCTGAATAACTCCTTTTTTTCTGGAAGTCCATCGCTTGAGCAGGGTAAGCACAAAACCCCAAATGGAGGGCTAATTCCTAGTAGCCCATTTTAGGCCTAAAACTAGGTTTTTGACAAATTGGGTATGCCAGAGAAGGTTGCAAAGCATGAAACCCAACAAATCAAGTTGAAATAGGTTAACCTAACATGAATCCAACATATTTGGTGAGTTTGACTTTATAAGTCAGTTTTGGAGCACTTGAAAGGATGGCAACAACTATTGAGTTGAAGCCCTTGAGTAACCAAGAAGAGTTTGACATAGGGAGGTGGAACAAGGGGAGTTTCTAGATTGCCTTTGAGCTATTTGCACTCTATCCTTGGTGACTACACCTTGAAAATAGTAAGGATCTATCATTTAGCAAACATACTAGCCACTTGGCAACCGCCTTACACTACCTCCCTATCAGAATGTCTAACTAGACATGTCAGAACTGATGGTTTGTGATCACGATGATCAAAAAAAGAAATTGGCCATGCGACAACATTTGATTGAATGAGACTGATGATTTTTTTACCAACTGAAAAAATGCAGCCCTAATAAAACTGTAGGGAATCTTGAAAAACCGAGATAGGATTTTGTAGGGACCCATCTTGTGGCCTCGTAGGTTCAAACAGATTGTTTGCAGGTACCATAGATTTCAAGATAGGGTCTATCATAGTTTGACAATTTTTAGCACTTAGGGCACTCAAGGGATGACGTCGGTAGGGTATGACCCCGAGCGTTTGACCAAGTGGGGGGGAAAATAGGAGCATGCATAGAGTAATAATTCCTAACTATACATGTCGAAACCAATGATTCATGATCATGACGATCAAAACGAGAAATTGGCCACGTGACAACATTTGATTGAATGAGACTGATGATTTTTTCACCAACTGAATAAATGCTTCCCTAATAAAACCGTAGGGAATCTTGAAAAACTAAGATATAATATTGTAGGGATCCCTCTCGTGGCTACGTAGGTTCAAACAAATCGTTTGTAGGTGCCACAGATTTTGAGTTAGGGCCCGTCAAAGTTTGACAATTTTTAGCACTTAGGGTGCTCAAGGGACGACGCCAGTAGGGTATGACCTCGAGCGTTCGACCGAGTTGGGGGGGGGGAATAGGAGAATTCATAGGGTAACAATTCCTAACTAGACATGTTGGAACTGATGCTTCATGATCACGACTAGAAAAATGATAAATTGGCCATGTGACAACATTTGATTGAATGAGACTGATGATTTTTTCAGCAATTGGAAAAATGCTACCCTAATCAACCATAGAGAATATTTAAAAATAGAGATAGGCTTTTGTAGGGACCCCTCTCATGGCCCCATAGGTTCAAACGGATCATTTGAAAGTGCCACAGATTTCGAGTTAGGGCCCATCAAAGTTTGACAATTTTTACCACTTAGGGCGCTCGAGGGAAGACTTCGGTAGGGTATGAACCCGAGTGCTCGACCGAGTTGGGGGGGGAAATAGGAGCATGCATAGGGTAAGAATGCCTAACTGGACATGTCCGAACCGACGGTTCGTGATCATGACGAGCAGAACGAGAAATTGCCCACATGACAACATTTTTTTGACAACTGAAAAAATGCTGCCCTAATTAAACCGTAGGGAATCTTGAAAAACCGAGATGAATCATTTCGACACATGAACCCCCCATTGACAAATTTTAATAACTTTTGAGCAATCTTGAGCAATTTTGCCAATATGAGTAACCTATGACTAGACATAACAAATATTGATCTAGATGACCTTATTACATAAAAAATGATTATATTTCACCTTATTTACATTGAGAATCCATCAAAACAATGGTGGCAATTGACACTCAATTAGTTGGTTTCACTATGTTGTCATTGATGGCAACATGGTATCTTATTCCGACTTCATGTTTTGGTTCAATTGTGTACCAACAGGCACTTTACAGATACTTCATTGACATTGACATGATGGAAGGATTTCTTTGGTTACCGACAATGCAGGCCGACATGGTTTAGAATAAGGTTATCGGTATTGGAGGCTGACATATTTTGGATCCGACATCGGAAAGTGTTTTTGATAATCATATATTTATGTTATCTAGCCGACATGTATATTGACATTGTAATCATCTTTGTAAGCCGACATAAGGCATGATAAATTGTATAGGGTATATAGGTTAGTTGGATTAGATCATTTTTATGATGATAAGGATGTGAATATGGATGGATAACATATGCGAAATATATGAGAGAGATTATGTATGAAAGGATATTTTTTTTGTAAAGGGTTATTCCGGTAAAGGGTTTAGGGTTTCAGTCCAGAACAGACAGAGCTTAACCGGAACTGTATTCAGGCATAGAAGATTCCATCTTAGCAGTTCACTCATTTCTCCGGATTGTAGTCTGGATTTAGATGTAGTCAGTGAGGCTCCTTTTTGTGATTGAGCAGTGTGCTCTAAATTGTAAGCCTTCTTGCAAGTGTAGGCCCCTACATTTTTTAATATCTCTTCATATAGCCAGTGGATTGATATTGTGGGTCACAAATCCCTGCGTGGTTTTTCCTCTTTGAGGTTTTCCACGTATAATTATGTGTGTTATGGTATTCATTTATGGGATTGGCTTATTGGTATACCGATTTGTGTATGCATGTTTTAATAAGGTTAAAATTGATCATACCGGTAGAACAGTGATTCACCTCCCCTCTTAGTGTTCTTGGATTCCAACACTTGTCTTCCAAATTTGACCTCGTGGAGGCCTGATGAGCAAGGAGGTCATTAAATTTGGTGAAGTTTCCCAAGGCAACCAAATTTAACAGTTACGATTTAGATGAAATGAATTATATATAATCTGAAGATTATACAAACAACACTTACGATGAAATGAAATGAATTGTATTGTTCATTAAATAACCATTTTTTTTTTTAAATCAAGGTAGCAAGCCACATATATATTAATATAATAATAGGATACAAAATCTGGTTCGACAAGCATACTGACAGGAAAGAACCCCAAAAAAGAAAAACTTCGATTATAGCTTTAATTTTGAAACAAAATCCCCTAAACAACTAACACTAACCTAGTGAAACTAAATCAGTGAAATGATAGAAATATCATTTTTACGACCAAAAATACCATTTTTTCCAATTGGCTGCAGGACAACATAACTGACTCGATCTCGTTACATTCCAAAAATATTAACTTATAGTAGTTAATACTGCACGTAGGCTTATAATTGTTGGTATTAATGGATGAATTTATTATGTGTTGCATTGATGTTTTGTCATTGATGTCAACACTAGCTGTTATGGTTGGTTACTAGCATACAAGTTTTGGTTACCGGTAGAAGATCTAGTGTTACCGACATAAGACACTTCTGACATGTTTGGATCTATGGAATGTGATTGGTTACATGTGGTACGTGCTTCTAGAGTATGTCTTGGTTAGATGGTATTGAATTGGTAATCAAATGCTATCATACACTCTGGTAAACCATTATCAACACTAGTTTAAGGCTTTATCGATAGATCTCTCACTGAGGAATCTTGACAAGATGCATAATTGGTGTTGGTGCAACTTCTACATAGATTTCAGGATACTGAAGATGTTCTTTGATCATGCTTCAACTGATTGAAGACATTGCTTTGGCGTGGTGGACACATAATAGGTCTGGTACCTATCTAGGTTATGGACCGGTATCATGTTAACGTGTACTCTACACATTACTAGGATGTTTCAAGATGTTTTATGGATTTGTTATTGTTGTTTTAGTCTTAAGCCGACATGGCATATCATTGTAATATGGATTTATGTAATGATCTTATTGTAATATCTTTTAGGTGGCCAACCTAATTAGTTTAGGCCTTAGGGTTTGTATAAAATGATGTAAGATCTCATTGTAGATCATGTTATGGAATGGAATAAGAAGTCACAGTCTTGGAATGTAATATCATATGCGAAGGAGATTTGGTGGATCATAGGTGATAGAACTGGGATTAAGGAAGAGGTCAAAGGCCTCCGGTATTGAGCTTAACCGAGACTATATTCAAGCATGGTAGATGCTACTTCTTCCAGTTCACTCTATTGGATTGTTGTCCATTTATCTTGAGATGGTTGTAGCCTCTCTATAGTCAGTGAGACTCTTTTGTAATGAGCAGTACGCTCTAGGCAATGTGCCTTCCTACATGTGCAGGCCCCTCATTGTATCACATACTTTCTGCAAAAGTATCATCTAACTATAGGTAGGATTCCCACCATGGTTTTTCTCTTTCTGGGTTTTCCATGTACAAATCATGGTGTTATGTGGTATGGTTGCTTTGTATTGATTATTTGTTTAATTGTTAAGTTGTATTATTTACCAGTATCTGTTTCTACTTTACCGATACTTAATCTAGTTAAAGGTTATTAAGTGGACTAAATGTTATAATTTTTTAACAACTGATTCACCCCCCCCCTCCCCTCTTAGTTGTTCACCGGTTATCCTAACAATTGGTATCAGAGCTTTGGTCCTCTTTTGCAGAAGCTTAACCGCTTTAGGTAGATCCTATGGCAGCTAACACTTCTAATCCACCGACAACTATTTTTCAGAAGATAAATCCCTAAGCTTGATGGAACAAATTATGGGATATGGAAAATTCGAATGGAGACTCATCTTAGATGTCTTGGCAAATATATTTGGGAGATTAATGAGAAAGGATACACACCTTATGATCTGGCATCTGGAAATCCCGCTCCTGCAGACTTGGACAAGAATATTGAAAATGATTGCAGAGCTAGAGAAGCCCTCTTATGTGCACTTACTGATCAACCGATCATGGGATTAACTGATAAATCATCGACAAAGGTTATGTGGGAAAAATTGCAAACTCTAAATGAAGGTGATCCTACTGTCAAAATTGCTAAACTTGACGGCTACCGAGTATGATATGAAAACTTGAAGATGGAAGATAATGAAAGAATTGTTGTGTTTATGGAAAGAGTAAATGAGATTTTTATGGGAATTTAATGTTGTGGAGGGTTTCAAAGTGAAGATGAAATAGTTTCCAAAGTCTTGAGAGACCTTTCTCTAGCTTACAAGATGAAGGAAACTGCAATTAATGAGTTGAGAACAATGACAAACTCTTCAGTTGACAAAGAAATTCTGTTTGGGAAATTATTTGCTTTTGAGATTGAAGAATTTGGATTTTCTGTAGTTGTGTCTGAACCTTCTTTTCATGCATTGTCATCATCATCTACTGGCAAAAGTGATTGGAAAGTTTTATATGCAAAAGAATTGGAAGACATGAGGAAAGAAGATGAACAATTTGAGCAACTTAAAGCCTTATTTGCTGGAAGAGTACCCAAAGGTCTGACATGAAGTAAGTATGAAGAAAAAACACCTTTTACATGTTTTGCATGTAATAAGATTGGTCATTTTTCATCTAGATGTCCTGAAAGGAATGCAATGTTTGCAGAAAGAGTTAATAAATCATTTAAGCCTAACCAGAACATATATAGATTTAAGAAAAGTAAAGAATGCTACATAGCGGATGAGGAAGGAGTAACTGATGACTCTGGAGATGAACCGATAGAAGACCCTGCTAGTGGATCTGGCAATGGAAAGGAATGGGTGTTCTATGCTTTAAAGGAAGATGAACCAAAATCGGCTATCAAAAATGAAGAAAAGGCCTTGGCAGCAAAAGTTTTTTTTTTTTTTTTTGATCGGTAATAGGCCTAAGCCGCAGTATTTTCAATTATTATTATTATTATTATTATTGATTAGATTGACCCTAGACCTTCCCCATTTTATGGAAGGCCAAGAGTCACAACTTAGAATTCCTCTTTAGATGTCCCTATTGGGAATTGAACTTGGGTCTCCACAGTGAGAACCCAGTGTTTTAACCAGTTAAGCTCAACCCCTTGGACCCTTGGCAGCAAAAGTTGAAGATAAGGATGAATGGGTAATTGATAGTGGATGCTCACATCATATGACTAGAGATAAAGGGAAATTTCCATCCCTACAAG
The DNA here is from genome assembly GCF_030272615.1 of Cryptomeria japonica. Lineage (NCBI taxonomy): Eukaryota > Viridiplantae > Streptophyta > Pinopsida > Cupressales > Cupressaceae > Cryptomeria > Cryptomeria japonica. The sequence goes on along the minus strand of NC_081407.1, from coordinate 48,457,529 downwards.
AATACAATGGCGGTCAAATTAGATTTGGAGATGATAAAGCATGTATGACTAGAGGTAGAGGTATTATTTCTTTGGATGACAAGCATAACACTGATAATGTCTATTATGTAGAAGGTTTAAAGCATAATCTTTTGAGTGCTGGTCAATTGGTGGACAAGGGTTTCCAACTTCAGTTTAAAGATAGAAAATGCAAAATCATTAACAAGACTGGTTTGGAGATTGCAACTGGTATTCAGACTGGAAATAATATCTTTCACTTGAACACTGGTAATAAGACATGTTTGATTTCTCATATTGATGAGAGTTGGTTATGGCATGTTAATTTTTATTGTATTTTTAATATTAGTTCAACTAAGGCAGTTAGAGATATACCTAAGATTATGAAGCCTCATAATCCGGTATGTAAGGAATGCCAAATGGGAAAGCAAGTTAGAAGTTATTTTAAGAGTATACATGATAAATCTAATGATGTACTTAATTTAATTCACACTGACTTATGTGGTCCAACAAGGACTAGAAGCTTTCAAGGTGATAGGTATTTCATGTTGATTATTGATGACTATTCTAGGATGATGTGGGTGACTTTTCTTAAGGAGAAGTTTGAAGCTTTGGAGAAATTAAAGATCTTTAGAAAAAAGGATGAAACAGAAACTGGATTGAAAATCAAATGTCTAAGATCAGATCATGGTAGTGAGTTCACTTCTCATGAATGTAATAGTTATTGTGAGACAAATAGAATCAAGAGACAATTATCTGCACTTAGGACTTCTCAACAACATGGAGTGGTGGAAAGAAAGAAAAAAACTGTAGTCACATAAATCTGTCCATTTTAATTAAATGAATATTTCGTATTTATTTGATTAAAAATCCACTAGCCATCAATTAATTAAATTAATATTTAATTAATTCATCTTCAAAACATTCTCCTATTAATTAAATAAATTATTCAATTTATTTTAATTAATTGATTAAACCAAATTCAGAATCAATTAAATGAATAAATCATATTTATTTCATTTAATCCCCTTTTTCTCTTTTAAATAAATTAAATAAAACATTTATTTAAATCATTTATCCCCCCATTTGCATTTTCCTACAAATGCAACTTGCACACATTTGTTGAAATAAATTATTTTTATTTTAATTAAAATCTTATTTTCCCTCACCCACCAAATCCACTTGCATTCCTAAACCCCCTTCTAGATTCTTCTAACCCCTTCCTAATTAATCTAATCCAACACCTAATTATTGTCACATTCCTAAGCAACTTGGAGTCACTTCTCAAAGACTTCAAAGTCTTTGAAAAATATTTAATGCTTTGTGTGTTCAACAATCTAACCTCAAAAGTCTTCCAAAACCACTAATGGCTCTTACATGACCATTAATGACTCTTACATAACCATTTATAGTTAATTCAACTTGCACTCATGTGTCTCCTCAAGCATTTATTGCTTTGACCATGGTTATCCCTTTTACCTTTGCACAAGAATTTATCCATTGGATAAAAGCATTATCCTTTGGATAATAAATTTATTCATTCAACCCAACCATTGACCTTAACTCTCAAGTTAACCCTTAGGTCATGTCAAGCATTTAATGCTTCTTCCCTCTCCTCTCAACCCCTCTCATGTTGACACTTGTCATCCTGGGATTGGGTTGAAAGCCCTCACATGGATTGAATATCATTCAATCCCGACCCTTGTTGAGATTACTCAATCTCAACCATCCATTGCTCCATTTTACCTATAAAGAGAGCTCACATTCCTCATTTTCAAATCCTGAAGCATTTAACATTCATAGTCATAATCCTGAAAACTTGTATGCATCTAAGTTATAGAGAATTTTAGAGAGCATTTAGCATAAATCACTAATATCTTGTTATTTTGGCCTAAAATAAATCATTTTAGCATCATAGCATCTAATATTAGCTTTTATTCACATTTGCATAACATTTTAGAATAAACATTTCAATCTTGAACCTCCATAAGCATCCATAGTGCAAAAAGCTGTTGAGAGCTACACTAGTTTGGAACTTGGAGAGGAGAGGAACAAGGAAGGAGAAGCTACCAGCATGGTAGAGAGCATATGGAGAAGTTTAGCTACTTTTTGTAGATTCCTTAAGCTTTCTTTTTGTTTAGTAGTATCTTTCTTGATATTCTTGCTTATGATAGTTTTTAATTGGTGATTTCTAACACTAACATCTAACAATTGATTTTTTTTTGTTTCTTGTGTTGTGTTTATCCTAACCAACATTGTCCATTTTGTAGTGCATCATTTGGTGAACCTGACGTGAATCCAAACACCCAAAAATAATTTTTTTAACACAATTAACTTGTTTGAATGTTGAGCTTGACACACAAGTCGCACTTTAGCGCTTTTGATCGCATTGTAGCGCTATTGGAATTTGACATTCTAGTGCTATTGTATTTACAATAGTGCTATTGTCTCAAATTTGGTGCTACTGACAATTATTTAGTGCTTTTGTTTCTTAAATAACGCATTTGTGTTTGTTTTGGCATTTTTGTATTTACTGTCAAAGTTTTACTTTTAGTGCTTTTGTCTTCGTATTAGCGCGTTTGTGTTAAATATCGCTTTTGTTTGCACACAGAGTAGCCCTATTGCAACAAAACGTTGTAAAAAAGACCATGTAATCGAAAATATAATTTTTCTTAGGCTTGTGGAACCCCTCCATGGGTTCGGATTTTCCTAATCATTCAATTCTTGTGCAGGTTTTAAACTAACTGCTTTTTGTGGTTTAAAGTTAAAATTTCCATTTGGTGCTCTAAAATTGAACAACACAAACTTCATTTCATGCAAGTTAGGATCAATCTTGTTTTGGTGCTCTAAAATTGAACAAAAACATTTCATTTCTTGCAAGTTAGGACAAAATTTGTTTTGGTGCTCATGAAAAAGGGGAAGGACCCTTAATAATAAGGCTTAAGATGCAAACCGTTAACCGGGATGGAGAGGGAGTCTCCATTCATGTCCTCTAACTCAAAGGCATTGAAACCTTTACATCCTATGATGCGGAAAGGACCCTGCCATAGGCAATCGAACTTGGTGTGTTGACCTGGCTTTGTTGTTCTCTCATTGTACTTTAGAATAAGGTCTCCAAGGGCGAATATAACATCAGAGCTCTTTTTACTATCGAACCATCTTTTTATGACCTTTTGCCTATCCTGGAGAGCTGTGAAGGCGACCTCCCTCGCTTCCTCTAACTCCATAATCTCTACTAGCCTTATAGCCATCAGGCCATTTTCGGCGATATCCATAGATTTTAGCAACTGTAACGTCGGGATTTCCAGTGACAGAGGAAAAAACACATCTTTCCCGTATACCAGCTTGTATGGGGAACTCTTGAGAATCTGCTTAGGTGTTATGCGGTCGGCCCATAATGCACTCCTCAGGTGATGGTACCACTCTCTCTTATATTCCGTGCCTATCCTCTTGATAAGTCAGATCAGGATCTTGTTAGTAGATTCCACCAGACCGTTCCCTTGGGGATAATAGTTAGAGGAAGTTTTGAGATAAATACCTCTGCTAAGAGCGAACTGCGTGATCCGCGAGCCAGTGAATGCGCAAGCATTATCATATATAATGGTTTTTGGGGGACCGTACCAACAAGTTAGTTCTTCCAGGAAAGATAGCACCTCATTTTCAGATGAATTCCACAGGGGAATGACTTCAGACCATCTGGTGAAATAGTCTGTGTCAGTCAGGATCCATTTATGTCTGGCTGAGCTTGGGGGATTGATCATTCCGACAAAATCAAGTCCCCATTGAGCAAAAGGTTCTTCAATTGACACAGGCCTAAGTGGCATGGCCGCTTTCTTACCCCTCCCCGTGTAATATTGGCATTCTTTACATCCTCTTACTAGAACATGTACATCCTTGAACAGGGATGGCCAAAAGTATCCAGCTTGAGTAATTTTGATCGCAGTTGTTGGGGCAGAGAAATGACCTCCCGAGGGGCCATAGTGAAATTCTTGGAGAATTTCATCAGCTTGGCCTTGATCTACACATCGGAGTAGGACTCCGTCGAAATTCCTTTTGAAAAGAATTTCATTTATGAGGCGGAAACCGCTGTTTTGGAGTCAGTAGAATCTCCTCTTGGGCAGAGGGAGATCTTGGGGAAAGGTCCCTGTCTTCATGGAATTTTTCCTTTTGTTAATCCAATTTCCACTGGGGGTGTCAAGCATAAACATAACTGTCTCTTCTGGGATGGTTTCGAAGACACGAGATTCACCATCCTGTGCTATATACTCACATAAACCTCTCCCACGGACTAGCTTTATGGGCTTGATGTCAACATCATATTCTAGGATCTTGGTGATCCAATTCGCTCTTTTTTATGTGATGTCGCCCTCCATAATGTATTCTCTTACTGCGAGGTGAGCTACATACACTGTGGTCTTGTTGCAGGCAATGAAATGCTAGAATTTTTTCAGTCCTTTTACGGTAGCTAAGGCTTGTTTTTCCACAAAGTTATAGTGGAGCTCATAATCTTTGAGAGTTTTTGAATGGAAGGTGATAGGGTGCTCTCCTCCTTTTTGAGTGTCTTTTTGAGTTAAGACCATGGCAATACTATGCCAACCAAAATAGACATACATTATGAAATCTTTTGACATGTCTGGATTAGATAATACTGGGGCTAAATAGATAGCATGCTTTATTTGGTCAAAGGCATTTTTGGCTTCAGCGTTCCATTTGAAATGTACATCCTTCTTAAGCATAAGAGTGATCGGTCTTATTATCCGAGCGAAGTCAGAAATGAAATGACTGACAAAATTAACTTTTCCCAAAAATGACTGCACTCCCTTTTTGTTGACCAGAAGGGGGAGCTCTTTGATAGCCTCGACCCAATTAGGGTCGATAAAGATGCCTTCTTTAGAAACTATATGTCCCAGCAACTTCCCTTAGGGGACCCCGAAAATACACTTTTTTGGGTTCAAGGAGATCCCAAATTCCAGACATTTTTTCAGGACTAACTCGAGATGATCGAAATGATCCTCTTGGTGTTTAGAAAACACGGTTAGGTCATCTAAATATATTAAGATAATCTTATTTATTAGCTCTTTGAAAGCCAGATCCATGGCCCTTTAGAAAGTGGCCCCAACATTTGACAAGCCGAAAGGCATCTTTTGATATGAAAACGTCCCCCACTTGGTGGTAAAAGTGGTCTTGTGTTGATCCTCCATTTTAACACTTACTTGATTGTATCCTGAGAAACCATTGAGCATAGAAAACATTTCTGATCCAGCTACTGTGCTTAATAATTTCTCCATTGACGGCAGGGGATAATGATCCTTGAGTGATGTGCGATTCAGGTCCCGAAAGTCCACATAGAGCCGAATGTCTCCATTCTTTTTCCTCACTGGGACCAGATTGGATACCCATGTATTGTGTTTTATAGGATAAATAATCCTTGACTCGATCAGCTTCTTCAACTCCTGAGCCATGAGGGATTCGACCTTAGGATTGACAGGCCTCTATTTTTGTCGGACTGGCTTAGCTTCATTTATGAGTTTGATGGTGTGTTGAATGATGCTAGGATCGTAACCTTTTAGATCATCATAAGACCAAGCCATGACGCCTTCATATTCATCATAGTATTGAGCCAATTTCACCCTGTGTTCAGCGGAAACACCTTTGCCTACTTTGAGGATTCTTTCGCGTCCCACTGACATTTCGGTGTAATCTCCTTTGTCTGCAATGAGCTTCTACTTATCCTTCTTAACATCCTCTTGATCAAACAAATTCTCCAAGGTGATCGGACCATTAGGGAGCTTGTTGGATTTTAGCTAGATAATCGGGTCTCTATAAGCCTCTTTAATTCTAGGTTGCAGGTGATTGGCAAATTCTCCCGAGCTTTGAATAAATAGAGAAATCTGCTCATCGCTTTCAAATACTTGCCAATATGTATTATTATTAGGAATAGCCAAGCGAACCACCATATTAACTACTAAATTGTCGGCCAAGAGGTCTATAGCTGGATCAAAATGAGCCCCTATGGTTGCCATGTGATTAGCTTCGGTATTTAGTGTCCGGGGAACGCTGGTGATATTGAAAGCATCAAAACTTTCTATTAAATCCCAGACTCTGGAGCAGTAGGATCTCATACGAACGTGCTTGGCACTAGATATCCCTCAGACTTGATGTACTACTAATTCAAAATCACCAAAAACTTTAAGCTTCTTGATGCCCATTTTTTCTGCCATGTTCAGACCTTAAATTAGCCCTTCATATTCCGCTTCATTATTCAAACATGCAAACTGTAATTGAAAAAACCTTCGGATCAGATCACCCACCAGAGGGGTGAGACAAACTCCGGCCCTGGAGCCCATTTTACATTTGGCACCATCAAAGTGTAGGGTCCATAGTGTCAAAGACAGCTGATCTTTGGAGAAAGGATCTTTGGTGAGTTTTGGGATTGGCTGATCCTCTTCAAAAATGCAATAAGTTCCTAGGCCAGTGGCATGGTAATTAGAGAAGGGATTAGATTTTATGAACTCATTTAGGAAGGCTTCTTGTTCAGGCAGGATTTCTCCTATCACCTCTTCATCTTCTAATAGTTCTACCACCTTTCGCTCATCATGGGTTATGGAGGTGTGAGTAGGCTCGAAATTAATCAAGGCTTGGTCAGCTATATTATCGGTGTGAAGAGGTTCTGCAAGGATCTTCATCTTAGCACCATGTCGGGTATGGAGAATCAAGTGGGACCAATTCAAGGACATATACCCTCCTATTTTAGTGGTGAAGTCTAGGGAGAAACAAAGTCCAAAGATAGGAGGGATGTCGATGACCACTACTTCTTGGGATACTGTTATACTTGGACATACAAATAAGGTCAAAGGGAGGCTTTAATGAGATCTATCATCTGGACTTTGTTCCCGTCAAGCTGCATTACCCCTTTACTTAAAGGGTCATACTTAATATTTAATATTTTAGCAATCTGCTTAGGCATGACCGTAGTGCTAGCACCAGAGTCTATCATGGAGTTATACAAAAGTTTGTTTCTAACTATCAGGGTGAGGTAAAAAGGATTTGGCTTAGGTTTACCTTCTCCTTATGCAGTGGAGGGTGAGCCTTCATTTATCAAAGTAGCAGGGGAGCATGTCTTGTTAACTGTTGAGTGGCAATCCATTCCATTTGTTTGAGAGGGGGGCAGAGCTACTGCAACTGTATCCTTTTGATCATGGGACAATGCCTCCCTTAGCTGGCTTTTCTGCTCCGGTATACTTAGGAGGTCCCAGAGAGAGACATGGGCTGGAGCTTTCTTTAACTTATCTATTACATCCAACGTTGGGGGCGTGGAAACTCTAGGCTCTTTCAGTTTGTAAGGGATGAAATCCTTCTTGGGATAGGCAAAAACGATGACTGGTGGTTCCAGAGGTTTGCTTACGGGTATTGACCTTATATTGCTGGCATCCTCCCCTGTCAAACACCTTTTGGAATGAAGGTTGTAGTCTGAATGCACCATAGTGGTCCCATTTTTTGAAGCTCTTTCCTCAATAGTTAGTACTGTATCGTCCTCCTCCATCCATGAAAAAAGTGCGTGATCAGGGGCAATTTTTGCTTCTTGTTGTAATGACATTCCTTGTATCTGAGCAACAAAAGCTGCATTATCCATGCCCGAGGATGTATATGCAGATTCATCTGGTATTATACCTGAGTTCCTTTGTTTTGCGACCTTTTGTTGTAGATTACACCTTGGGCAATTTTTCGGGGTGTGAGCATTGTTGCGTGGAAAACACCAAGAATTGACATCATCTGCCAAATTATTCTGACCCACAATCAATTCTCTACATTCATTCGGGTGGATGGCCTGTAATGGATTAGGGACAGGGACTATTTGGCCATTTGGCGGGGTATTTTTCTCAGCCCAATAATTAGGATGTTGATAGGGGGGTCTGTTTCCTTGGAAATTTTGCTGAAAAGGAGGTTTGGTAGGAGAGACCTGAGCCCTTTTTAGGTTGACGATTTCATTAGAGAAAGATCTTAAGAGATTTTTCATATCATTGACCTCAACAGCCAGAGAGGCGGAATGGACAATATTTTGAGGAGTGGGTGTAAGGAAACTTAGGTGCGGAAACAACTTCCTACACTAATCTCTAGAGGAAAGTATTGTGCAAATTCTTTTAAATCCTTACAATTTTAGATTCGTTAACAACTTTAACAAAGATATTGCAGCCATATACCATGCATATAGAAAATAGAGAATGACACAATGATTTACCCTAGGGAAAACCTTTCGGTAAAAAACCCCAGCACTCTAAAACCTGCACAATGTATTATCTTCAACACAATGGTTACAACACACTTGCAATGCAAGTTCTTTCAGGAGACAATCGACACTTAAAGACAAATCCAGTAGCATGATATCATACCAACAATACACTCTTTTCATATCATAGTCTATAACCCTAAAAAATGCTTATGCGCTTTCCTTTTTAGGGCAACTTCCAAAGATAGCCGTATTAGGGTTTTACCATTCTCCGAGAAAATAGGAACCCCACGATTGAGGAAGAGTGTATAGTACTCAACTTTATCAGTTGCCACATGTCTTGCATGTCTTCACCCGTCATTGAAATCTCCTAGAAATAGCTCTTACGTGTCATAGGAATCCGTCATAACCGTTTCAACCATGATCTCCTTACACACAGTTCAAGATGCCGACACATCAACATGCCAACTAGACATGTACACTCACACTTAATTACATTATTTGCAAGAAATACATTTTACAAAACAAATAATAAGAATAGGAATTATCCAAGGTTGAGACACCTTATTCCTAACATTCTCCCACTTGTCGAACACCTTGTAAGAGCAATAGGAACATAACAGAAACTAACCGCTATAGGCCAAAAGGCCCATAGACTCCGAACACCATTTGAACTTCACAGTGCCCACTAGTTTCATTAATGCATCTACAACATTCCTCACAGTATCTACCTTCTCCAAATTTACCTTTCCATCTTCCACCATATCTCTCACAAAGTGAAACTGCACATCAATGTGCTTTGTTCTGGCATGGAAAGTTGGATTCTTCACAAGGCAAATAGCACTCTGACTGTCACACCAAATAGTAATCTATTCTACATCAACACCAATATCAGAACACAATCTCCTAAGCCAAATGGCTTCCTTACAAGCATGAGAGCCATGTACTCAGCTTCTGTAGTGGACAAAGCAACCACAGGTTGTCGCTTACTCATCCAACTGATGGCACCACCAAACATAGTGAACACATAAGCACTGGTGGATCTCCTGCTGTTAATATCACCTACCCAATCTAAATCCACAAACACATGAATATAAACTGAATGTGGAGATCTAGAAGAGTTACCATGGTAACATATGGAGTAATCTGATGTACCCCTCAAATATCTGAATACTCGCTTAACTGCATCCCAATGTACCCATCCAGGGTTAGCCATAAACCGACTTAGGACTCCCATTGCTTGGGCAATGTGTGGTCTAGTACAGACCATAGCATACATAAGACTACCAACTGCACTAGCATAAGGTACTCTACTCATGTCCTCCACCTCACTAGGAGATTTTGGACAATCATCTACAGATAACTTTGTTCCCACTGAAACGGGAACACATAGTGGTCTACAATTTGCCATGCTGAACCTGTCCAACACAGACTTCACATACTTACTCTGACTCAACCAAAGTTTTCTGTTAGACCTATCTCTACTGATTTCCATACCCAAGATGTACCTTGCTGCCCCAAGATCTTTCATCTCAAACTGTGCTGACAACTGAGATTTAAAATCAGAAATCATACGCTTACCCTTCCCAAACAACAACATATCATCAACATATAATGCAACAATAAGAAGGCGATCATTTTCAACTCTAAAATAAACACAATGATCTGATTTCGATCTTACAAATCCAATTGACAATACAAAGGCATCAGACTTAAGGTACCACATCCTAGGATATTGCTTCAAACCATATAGAGATTTCTTTAATCTGCAAACTAAGGATTCTTTACCTTTAACAATGTAGTGCTCAGGTCGTGACATATAAATCTCTTCCTCCAAATCACCATGAAGGAAAGCTATCTTCACATCCATATGTTCTATCTCTAAATCATATGATGTAGCAAGAGATAACAAAAATCTAATGGATGTCAACTTTGCAACAGGAGAGAATATTTCACCATAATCTATTCCCTCTACCTTTGAATACCCCTTTGCAACCAATCTAGCTTTGTACCTTTCAACACTGCCATCTGCATAGAATTTCTTCTTGAACACCCATTTACAGCCAATAGATTTTCTCCCTTTAGGCAAAGGTACAAGGTCCCAAGTTTTGTTTTTCTCTAATGAAGCCATCTCATCATCCATAGCCTCAATCCAGGAACCTGCATCGTCCATGCCCAAAGCCTCTTTCATAGATCTAGGCTCATCGGTGTTAGTAATCAAAGCAAAAGCACAACTGGAATCTAACATAGAATAACCAAACCTTTCTGGTTGCTTTCTTTCTCTCATGGATCTCTTCAAGGGCTGAGATTGAGGTTGTTCTTCCTCTTCTTCCGAACTATTAGAGCTGCTAGAGCTCTCCTCATCATTAGACCCAACATGGTCTCTTTGTTCAGTCTTCTAAGGGGTAGGAGGAAACTGAACAACACCTTTTTCCTTTTCTTTTTCATCTGGTTGTAGCACAATAGGAGAAGATGTTAGCTCTCTGAAAATAACATTTCTACCATGCAACACCTTACTAGTCATAGGATCCCAAAGCTTGTATCCTTTCACACCAACACTGTATCCGATAAAAATACATTTGACAGCTTTGTTTTCCAACTTAGATCTTTTCTCCTTTCGAATATGTGCATAAGCTTCACAACCAAAAACATGAAGATGTCTTAATGAAGGCTTCTTACTAGACCACACCTCCATGGGTGTCTTACCAACAAGAGCTGATGTAGGAGATCTGTTAACTAGATAGCAGGCAGTGGCCACAGCTTTGGCCCAAAACCTTTGTTCTAAACCAGCTCCACTAAGCATACTCCTAGCCTTCTCCATCAGTGTTCTGTTCATTCTCTCTGCAACTCCATTTTGCTGTGGGGTGTAAGGAGTTGTCTTATGTCTCTCGATTCCTTATTCTTTACAGAACTGTTCCAACTCTATGGAACAAAACTCACCACCATTATCAGTTCTCACACACTTGATTCTTTTACCAGTCCAATTCTCCACGAGAGCCTTAAATTCCTTGAACTGACTAAAAACCTGTGTCTTACTTTTCAGGAAATATATCCAAGTCCTTCTACTATAATCATCTATAAAAGATACAAAATATACAGAACTGGAGATAGAAGCAACTTTTACAGGACCAAATACATCAGAATGAATAAGATCCAAAAGTCTAGAAGACTTGTGAGAACTGGAGTAGAATTGAACACGATTTTGCTTACCATAAACACAGTGTTCACAGAAATCGAATTCGAGATTACAATCATTTAGCCCCTCGATGAGATTTTTAGTTTTCAAGGTCCTAAAACCCTTCTCACCAATGTGGCCAAATCTCATATTGTAGCGTCCTAAAATTGCAACACTTGCAATTTCAACTGCATTTGGGTCTTCACGATGGTGGCGCAATGTTGAACCTGAATGGAGACCCCGAAACCTGTTTACAACACCAAAAACTGTAGTTTTCTGCACCCTGACCTGATCCCTCCTTGCACCCTGCTGTCCCGGGAGGTGGGACCATGGCACCCAGCGCCCTGGTCCCTAGTCCTATTTTGGGCCCGGTCTCCTTTTGGGCATCGGGTCTTTAAGTTTGCAATTCAGGAAATAATGTTTCCTGGTCGGCCTAAGGTTGGAAAAATCAGTCTATCAACCCTAATTGACAAGTATATAAACTACTTTTTCTCTCCTAGAAAGGGAGAGAAAAAGGAGGACATATATGTGCAAAGACGTGGAAGCAATATTCAAACATTCAAACATTTAAGCATTCAAGCATTCTTTCAAGCAATTGAGCATTCTAAGTCTCCATTCAAGGCTAAGTGTTGCATTCAAGACAAGGATTCAACCATTGAAGAGGAGATCACATACAACATACAACATACCACATACATTACACCTTCGCATGTAAGAATACAAACATTCTTACAACAAGGTATCAGTACTTGTTTACATTACAAACATTTACATTTACAGCATTCTCATTTCTTGGTTAATTCCAAAACTTGGGTTTGACCTAAAGGCAAACCCCTAATCCCTAACCCCCCAATCATCCTCTCTTTTCTATGTGTAGGTTGCAGGTACGCGGCTGTAATTGAAGATCTGGAATCCTTGTGTAGAGACGAATAGATTCACCTTCGTTTTGTGGATTTTTCGGAGGACCCTGTGCACACCGGGCACCATCGTCCCATCAACTTTTGCTCAAATTTGTAGAACAGCACCGTCTGGACATTTTACTGTTAATTCCAGGTCCGCAGCTTCATCCCGTATCCCTATCTCTGTTTATAAGCGAATCTTTCTTACTTTACATGCATTCCTAATTCAATCTTTCTATCTACATTCTTTACGAAAGAGGGTATCCTTGATGTCTTAACCCTTGAAACTCATTTAAAATCCAAACCTACATTGCGTGGGATTGGATCTTGTGGGTTTCAACCCCTCTTTTGAATGTAAAGTCCCTCCTAAGTGAAAACCATCAACCCTAGTGACCTCCCTTCTCTCTCCTTGGAGTTGGGGAGGGGAGAACAACTAGGGTTCGATTTTTCTGCTTTACATTTTGGTGAACCTGATGTGAACATCCTAATTCTGATTATTCATATTTAGATCTGAAAAATTTGCTTCCTTAATTACATTTCCATGCTTGATCTTTTGCAAATTTTAGAGGTTGATTGCATAAAAACCCTAAAATTTTCTTTTTAGTAATTAAGCTTGTGAAATGTTTAATTGTTAATGCTTGTTTCAGATCTACCCTTCTATTGCAAATTGTCAGTTCATATTTGTGCTTTAATTCTGAAAATTAAGTGGTTAAATGTCAAAACACTAATTTTTAAAACCTTCTTGATTCAATCTTTGACTGATAATTTCACTGATCAAAACACCTCCAAATCGGCTGTAACTTTGGATTCCGCAACAAAATCACAATATCTTTCATCCCTGAAAATTTGGAAAAAAGTTGCGAGGACCGTGTGCACCCTGAGTGCCATTGTCCCCGACATTTTTTTTGAAATTTCGGGAGCTAGATGTTACTGTATTTTTCTGCTAAAATCCAAAATTTTGGCTGATTTTATCAATTTTAACACTTTCAAATTTAAAGTCAAAGTTGGTCTAGTGATTGCTCGGATTAAGGCTTATAATCATTCAAAAATTGTTGAAATTGAAATTTTGTGTTAAAATTGTGTTTCTTACAGTCCTAAATCTGAAAAGTGTGTTGGCATTTATTCAAAGTTTCAGTGCTTTATTCAAATTCTTGCAATTTGTGACTTTTGAAATTAAGTGCTTAGTTACAACAACCTTGATTTCCACTTTCAAATTTGAATTTTGCATGAAATTGAGTCAACTTTTAAATTTCAAAGCCTGGATTGCTTTCAACATTCCCTCTAAAATCATAAAATTCAAAATTTCAGTTTCCCCCTCTTTTTCAAAATTCAAATTTTACATTTTTCAACAATTTTGGTAGGGTTCAATTTTGAGATTGCAACTTTAATTTGGTCTATCTACAGATCGTAAAATCACTCAATTTTTTCAGATTAGCTTTAAAATCATCATAACTTTCATCCCTGAAAATTTCGAAAAAAGTTGCCAGGACCGTGTGCACTCCGTTCGCCACGGTCCCGGACATTTTTTCCGAAATTTTGGGAGATTGTCCTAATTGCATTTAACAGCTTAAATCTAGGAGATTGGCTGATTTTATTGAAATTTGCTACCTCTAAAATTCAAAATCTTCTCTCTCTCTCTTTAGTGCATGAGTTTTACAACAATAAGTCCTACTTACACCATTCCCGCTAGACGAAGCCTTAGAATTAAGTCTTTCCGAGGTTTAATTACTGAGGAGATGGAACCTAATTTGAATGGCCTTTTTAACGAGGACATGGGTAATTCCTCTAATCCTCTTAATGATGAAGAAGCTCTCCATGAGGTTTCTGTAGAACAACTTTCGAAATTGGATAACCAATTTGATGATTTTCGACAATGGATGTCTCAAGAATATCCTGATAGTGAAGCTCTTTCCTTAATTGAGGGTCTAAAATGTATGGTTCAAAATGATAAGAATGGAATTGATATTTTGCGTGGTATTGCACACATTGTGGATTCAAATGTGATGCCTATGAAGAGTTGTGCCGAAACTTTAGGTTATACACAACCTCCTACTCAAGTTAATCATTCTATTCCTTTGACAACTCCTATTGCTAGTATACCTACTTTTACATCAAACATAATGACTACTTCAATACAAGACATTCCTCCTATGATCACCAGTCATGGGGGCAATCCCTCTTCTTCAATCAACCCTCTTCCTTCATTCAATCCGACTTCTTCATTCATTCCTTCAATGAGTGTTCCTATTATATCACCACAAATGAACATGGCGCAAGGGGGCAATTCATTTAACCATTCCATTCCTCCTTGTAATGTTCCTCCTTTCCAATCATCTCCTATGACTAACTATCATAGTGTCCCGCCACCTTACTCTCAATCAATACCTTCTTTCAATAACATAATACCTCCATCACAATCTAACACGTCTAATATGAACTCTTTGACTGAAGAGACCATTAACAATCTTGCACAAACTGTCTCTTCTTTACAGCAACAAATTGCCTCTATGAATCAATCTAAGTTTAGTGTGCCCACATTTGATGTTGCGAGCCCACTTTCTCTTGACATTGTTCGAGCTATCCCCCCTAAACATGTTGAAATCCCACATTTGGAGCTTTATAATGGTAAGGGTGATCCTCTAACACATGTTAAGACCTTTCAAACAATATGTACCGATTTTGCTTATGACCAAAGGTTGCTTGCAAAACTGTTTACTAGAACATTAAGAGAAAAGCCCTACAATGGTATTGCTCGTTGCCTTCTTATTCTATTACTTCTTTCGAACAACTTGCAAATGCTTTTATTCAACAATTTCAAAACAATATAAGTCCTACAATTACTTTGATTGATTTAATGCATTGTAAACAAGGTGTTAAAGAAAGAGTGACTGATTTCATTGGTAGATATAAGCATTTGTATGCTCAAATTTCCTTTCCAGTACCTGACATTGATATTCAAAGAATCTTTATTTCTAATTTACAAAAAGATATTAGAGAAAAACTTCTGTTTTCTGAGTTTACTTCCTTCCAACAGTTGTGCGCAACTCTTCACAATTATCAACTGACTGTGAGTCAAATGGAACAAGCAAATCCTATGGCTCCGAGTGATAAGGGTGATAGTAGTCAACAACCATTTGGGAAGTTTAAACCGAACAGAGAGTCAATTAAATTCAATGAAAACATCATCAACAACAATGTGAATGCAGCATCAGGTGTGCCTCCTATTTCTAAGTTTTTCAAGAAAGAAAGAAATTTTACTGCTTTAAATGAATCATTGCATAGTATTATGAATAAGTTATTGGAACAAAATGTGCTTACTCTTCCTCCTATAAAGCAAATAGATCCTGCAAAGATTAATTCACCCTATTTTGATAACAAATCTTTTTGTCAATTTCATCGTCATCCTGGGCCTGATACTGAAAAATGTTTTGCTTTAAAGGGTAAAATTCAAGATCTGATTGATAATAATACTATCTCTGTTTTTGGTGTGAATGATAAAGGCAACACATCTGTAGCTCCTCCTAACCAAAATCTTAAGATTTTTACCGATCCATTACCTTCTCATACCTCTAATGTGATTGATACTAATGATTCCTCTATCTCACCTGATGATCCTGTGTCTATGACTCCGAATGTGATTAACTTTGTGAAGCAACAGAAAATCCCTAAAGAACTTTCCATCACATTTGATTCCAGTGAAACTATCAGGGCACCTGATGGTCCTTTATATATAGTTGCAAAAGTCAAGAATACACCTTGCCATGGAGTGCTTATTGATCCTTCTTGTATGGTTAATGTCATTACTAAAGAATTTCTTTTTACTTTGCAATTGAATCAAGTGATCTATGACGAAACAAATGTGGTTGTGAAATTATTTGATGCATTTTCTTCTCCTGCAATTGGTTCTATTACATTACGTATTGAGGTTCATAACAAATCCCTTAATGTGAGCTTTGCTATTATTCCATTGTCCAAACAATTTCGTGTGAAGCTAGGCTATCCTTGGCTATCTTCCATGAAAGCTATTGCTTCTCCTATTCACAAGTGTTTGAAATTTCCCCATAATGGTGAAGTTGTTACTGTCAATCATAGTCTCTTTAAACCAGCTGAAAGAACTTCTAGCGTTCCTAT
The DNA here is from genome assembly GCF_030272615.1 of Cryptomeria japonica. Lineage (NCBI taxonomy): Eukaryota > Viridiplantae > Streptophyta > Pinopsida > Cupressales > Cupressaceae > Cryptomeria > Cryptomeria japonica. The sequence goes on along the minus strand of NC_081407.1, from coordinate 48,441,100 downwards.
TGATTACTTTTGGCCTAAACAATTCCAATCTCTTCCTCCGCGAAGTGATCATCTTTTTAAATCTTATCAAAAGTGGAAAAAGATATGATCCTATCTCTAAGTGAACCTAGAACACCCGAACTTGACATTCCTATCGTTCTTGAGAAGGAAGTTCTTCCTTTGAAAGATAAAACTAATGTCTTTCCTCAAGAAGATTCCCAACCCATCCCTATGAATGGGACTATTCCTATATCTAATAAACTTCCTAAAAGTAGACCTATACCTCCTCGTCATGATGGACTTGGTCTCCTTCCTAAACCAAATATTCCTCCCTTATATGGAGCAGTTCCTCCTCCTTCCTCTTATGGAGAGAAGAGACCTTCCTCTTCTCCTATTGTTCAACCTAAGAGACCACAACCTAAACACCCAGGTGCTAAGGATGAGAACATTTCTCCTCCTCAATCTTCTCAACTTCCTACTAAGACTAGACGAAATCGTTCTGCACGTTAACGCCGATGAAAGCGTCGTCTTAGAGCTCAGGCAGCTGCTTGTCAAACTTTGCAATCCCCAAAAACACCTTCAACTAGTATTATTCTATTTTCTCCGTAGCCGAAAATTGAGCCAAAATCTCCTAAACATAAGATGCATGATGGTCTTGATCCTGTGCGAGTTAAAGATCCTATTTTTATAAATCTTGATGATGATATAGATGAAAATGTTATTCATGATGAAAATGTTACTCCTCTTCATTCTGATAATGAATATGAATACGTTGATGTTGATAACCATTTATCTAATGAATTTTCTAAAGCACTTATCCTAGCTCCTAGACAAGAACAACGTGGCGTGGAACATGAACATATCCCTTTTTTGGATCTTGTGATAGCTCCATCTGCTGTGTTGGATGTTCCTCCTCTAGCGTGTTTCCTGCCTTCCCGAAATATTGATCAGCAAGATCGAGGGGTGGATAACGTGCTAGACTAGTTTCATTAGCATAGCAGACTCTCTCCTCCTCTCTTGATCTCTTTTGTTACTTCTTCTATGTGTTATTCTCATTCTTCTATTTGTTGTCCTTATTGTTGTCTACTTGAGGATGATGCAAAGCATTGAGATATCTTGGTCTCTCTCATGTTGACTCAAAAGACACATGTGTTCCCTTCTTCTAGGTGACCTTCCTTGATTGGGGAATGAAGAACAATTATGCATACATACATATGATATACATGAATTATCATACATCATACTGACCCTGAGGAAAGCGAAGTCACCTTGTGCTTTGTGTTTTGTGTCTATTATCCTTGGGCTTATCTCACACTTGGGGTCTAAATCCTTGTGATAACGTGCTCCTTTCCTTTCTCTTCTTCTATGTATCACTACCTTAAAGCAATCACCCCTGTTGAGGCGTGTACGATCGCTTTAACGTAGGGGGGCATACATCCCATTCATATCTCTTCAAGATACTTGAAAGTTTCTTGGCGAACTTAGCTTTGCCTCCAAAATTTTTGGTATTTTTTGCATGACTCATAGTGAGGGAACCTTACTACTGACAGTCATGGTTCTCCCTCGTGATCTTCCCTTTTACTTTGTCAATCAAAGTCGTAAGATCCTTAGTCCATTGGGGGCTTGGTGTATCTTGCCTCCTTGACGTGGTGAAAGTTTTTCAATGTTGTTTCCTTGTACTTTACTGGAAGTATGAGCGTACGCTTATACTCCCGCTAAAGTGGGGGCTAAATGTAGCATCCTAAAATTGTGACACTTGCAATTTTGACTGCATTTGGGTCTTCACGATGGCGGCGCAACGTTGAACCTAAATGGAGACCCCGAAACCTATTTACAACACCAAAAACTGCATTTTTCTGCACCCTAGCCTGATCCCTCCTTGCACCCTACTATCCCGGGAGGTGGGACCATGGCGCCTAGCGCCCTGGTCCTTCAGGACTAGGGCACCCAACACCTTGGTCCCCCAGGACCATGGCGCCCAGCGCCCTGGTCCTTCAGGACTAGGGCGCCCAGCGCCTTGGTCCCCCAGGACCATGGCGCCCAACGCCCTGTTCCCTAGCCCTATTTTGGGCCCGGTCTCCTTTTGGGCATCGGGTCTTTAAGTTTGCAATTCGGGAAATAATGTTTCCTGGTCGGCCTAAGGTCGGAAAAATCAGTCTATCAACCCTAATTGACAAGTATATAAACTACTTTTCCTCTCCTAGAAAGGGAGAGAAAAAGGAGGACATATATGTGCAAAGACGCGGAAGCAATATTCAAACATTCAAACATTCAAGCATTCAAGCATTCCTTCAAGCAATTGATCATTCTAAGTCTCCATTCAAGGCTAAGTGTTGCATTCAAGACAAGGATTCAACCATTGAAGAGGAGATCACATACAACATACAACATACCACATACATTACACCTTCGCATGTAAGAATACAAACATTCTTACAACAAGGTATCAATACTTGTTTACATTACAAACATTTACATTTACAGCATTCTCATTTCTTGGTTAATTCCAAAACTGGGGTTTGACCTAAAGGCAAACCCCTAATCCCTAAACCCCCAATCGTCCTCTCTTTTTTGTGTGTAGGTTGCAGGTACGCGACTGTAATTGAAGATCTGGAATCCTTGTGCAGAGACGAATAGATCCACCTTCGTTTCGCGGATTTTTCGGAGGATCGTGTGCACACTGGGCGCCATCGTCCTGTCAACTTTCGCTCAAATTTGCAGAACAGCACCGTCTCGACATTTTACTGTTAATTCCAGGTCCGCAGCTTCATCCCGTATCCCTATCTCTGTTTATAAGCGAATCTTTCTTACTTTACATGCATTCCTAATTCAATCTTTCTATCTACATTCTTTACAAAAGAGGGTATCCTTGATGTCTTAACCCTTGAAACTCATTTAAAATCTAATTCTGCATTGCGTGGGATTGGATCTTGTGGGTTTCAACCCCTCTTTTGAATGTAAAGTCCCTCCTAAGTGAAAACCATCAACCCTAGTGACCTCCCTTCTCTCTCCTTGGAGTTGGGGAGGGGAGAACAACTAGGGTTCGATTTTTCCGCTTTACACATATGCCACAACATTGTCTTTTCTGCAGGAAGCTTGCCTTCCAAAGTGTTTGCACCCTTAGGTACACTTACTGCACTGCCATCATAACCCATTGCCACAGTCTTCTTTACTGCTCGTTCAGATGGTGGGGATGAAGTGATAGTCGCTCTCTTCTTTGAAACATAAGAAATATTGCACCGAGCAATGCATGCATCAAGTTGAAACAAAGTACCTCTCTTAGTACCTTTAGGGAGCACCATAGAACCTCTCATCATCTTGCATCCATCTTTCGAAAAGACAACTTGCACACCTACACCATTCAACATAGTTACAGATAATAGGTTTCATGCCAAACCTAGAATGTGCATAACTCCATTGATTCCCTTTACTCATCCATTAGGAAAACTGATAGTGACCCTTCTGTGTCCAACTATCTTTAGGTGAGAGTCGTCACCCAAGTACACCTTTCCACCATCAAACTCTTCATATTTTGAGAACCAGTTTCGATGAGAGGTCATGTGAAAAGAAGCACCTGAGTCTACCAACCACACATCATCAAATGCATGGGCTGCCAAAGCTGCAATAAAAGCATCTCCATCTTCTTGAGATTTTTTGGAAACTGAATCTAAGCCTTTCTTCTTCTTCTGCGATTCTTTGCAGTCCCTCCGGAAGTGCCCAGATTTATCACAGTTCCAACATTTCGCCTTGGACTTTCCAGGAGTCTTAGAACTCCCACGGGATCTGGATTTGCCCTTCTTTGACTTATTGTCATTCTGCTTTCCTTTTTTGTTGGATCTCCTGTGAACAGCAAGGGCTTCCTTAGATGAATCCAAAGTCTTTCTTCGCATCTCCTCAAATAGCAGCGAAGAAACCACATCATCCATACAGAATGTGACTATAGTACTTCCGAGAGCCATCACAAGATGGTCCCACGAATCCGACAACGAATGAAGTAGGGTCATAAATCAATCCTCCTCCTCGATCTTGGCACCAGATGATGCCAACTGTGCAATCAATAAATTGAATGCATTGAGATGATTAGTTACGAATCCACCTTCCTCCATTCTTAAAGAATACAACTTATTTCTTAGGAATAACTTATTCACTAGAGATTTGGCCTGATACACAGACCCAAGCCGTGTCCACAAAGAATTTGCAGTAGTCTCATCAAGAACATTCAGAAGAACGACATATGCTAGACAGAGTCTGATGAGACCCCTAGCCTTCTGATCCTTGATCTCGTAATCTACTAGAGATATCACTACAGGTCTCACATCAAGTGTAGTAGCCTCCCATAGATCGTGGTCTTCAAGCATGTCTTCCATCTTGAGTTTCCACAACTCGAAATTAGTGCCATTAAATTTCTCCACCTCCACTCTACTGTATGAGGAACTTGCCATCTCAATCTGCAAATAAGATTCAGAATGCTCTGCACAAAAAAACTCCCACTCAAATTAAGATTAGCTCAAAAAACCCTACCCAACAACTAGGATCAAAAGTTGATCAATCTCTGATACCACTTGTAAGGAAACTTAGGTGTAGAAACAACTTCCTACACTAATGTCTAGAGGAAAGTATTGTGCAAATTCTTTTAAATCCTTACAATTTCAAATTCATTAACAACTTTAACAAAGATATTGCAGCCATATACCATGCATACAGAAAATAGAGAATGACACAATGATTTACCCTGGGGAAAACCTTTCGGTAAAAAACTCCAACACTCCAAGACTTGCACAATGTATTATCTTCAACACAATGGTTACAACACACTTGCAATGCAAGTTCTTTCAGGAGACAATCAACACTTAAAGACAAATCTAGTAGCACGATATCATACCAACAATACACTCTTTTCGTATCACAGTCTGTAACCCTAAAAAATGCTTATGCGCTTTCCTTTTTAGGGCAACTTCCAAAGATAGCCGTATTAGGGTTTTACCATTCTCCGAGAAAATAGGAACCCTAAAAATATTTTTAGGGGCGATGCCCCGAACCCCACGATTGAGGAAGAGTGTACAGTACTCAACTTTATCAGTTGCCACATGCCTTGCATGTCTTCACCTGTCATTCAAATCTCCTAGAAATAGCTTTTACGTGTCATAGGAATCCGTCATAACCGTTTCAGCCATGATCTCCTTACACACAATTCAAGATGCCAACACATCAAGTGGAGTGACACATCAACATGCCAACTAGACATGTACACTCACACTTAATTACATTATTTGCAAGAAATACATTTTACAAAACAAATAATAAGAATAGGAATTATCCAAGGTTGAGACACCTTATTCCTAACAGTGGGGAATGAATACATAGACTGTGGAGCAGAAGTGCTTGGGGCGGCCTCCTCCATTACTTGAGTAGGCATTTCGGGGAATATTGGCATTGTAGGGTGAGGTGCGAGCTTTCCAACGTCGATAAGGTTATTTTCAGCTTGAACCGCTAAGTTGAAAGCTTGCGGAAGAGTGTTACCCCCTAGGATTGAATCATTACTGATATATCAGAATTGAAAGCTTTTAGATAAAATACGAAGGCCATATTTGCCGGAGGGCAGGCGAACAATGGTATCCTTTGCCAGGTTCACTGGAATCTTGGGTTGAAATCAATTAAGGCCTCTGTGGGAGCTCTTTTGATCGTAATGAGTTGGTGCATGAGGAATGATTTGTCGGCTTTGTCTGAGAATCTTTGAAAGAAGTGATCTCCCAACTGATCCCAGTCCCTTATGGTACTAGGGACTAAAGATCTAAACTAGTCCAAAGCTTTTCCTTTGAAAGAAGCTACGAGCAACTGCAAAACCACATTTTGCTCGGTGATTCCGTGTACGGTATAAATAGTAGCCATGTCCTGCAGATGTTCTCCAAGGGTTTTGTCACATTCTCTCATGAATTTGGGAACAGCTTTCAGCACGGCTATCGGAATGGCTCCCTAAACTACGGGTGGAACTGGAGGGATGAGAAGGCTACCATTGTCCCAGGTCACAAAATTATGGGGAACCTTGTGGAAGTGAAATGGAAGCGGAATGGACGGTCACCAGAGGGAAAAGAAGATGGGGATTTATGGCCGTTTGACTCCTGGTGACGAGCCTATGACTCATAAACTAGCTAGGATGTTTTTTTAAATTTTTTTTAAAGGTAATGGTCCCACTGGGCATGCCAGAAAAAGAACTGTTGACTCTAAATTTTGCTTCGGGGACAAACAACCTTATGGGAAATTTAGTGTTGGGGGACCGACTCGTGCAAAGAAACACTGAATGACCTCCGGAGTTAAGAAGCCAACTCTTCCTTGGGTTTTGAGGAAAGAGAGAGGAAACAAATACTTTTTAAGAAAATGAGATGCTAAATACTTAGGTGATGCGCCATATCATTAATATGAAATGAACCAACAGAAATCAAAGAACACTTGCAACTTCTATAAGCATCTGAGCCAAAGATGTAATCAAAACAACAACCAAATTTGCCTGAAAACATAAGGGACACGTTCATCACACATTCACTAGATAACAAGTATAGAAAAACATAGTTTAATTAGTGAAGTATTAGACAAAATATTCCCAAAGTCTGTCGGAATTTTCAACAACAATAGCACAAAAAACACTATAAACAGTAAGCCAAGAAAGACCTCATAAAGGCCACAGGCACAATCTGAATAATCTTCTTATAGCAAATCACAAATAGTTTTTTAAGGCTGGAAATAAAAGAAAACTCCTACTTAGCAAATTAGGTTGTTCTTCTTCTTCTCTAAAAAATCCTCCCTTGCGACAGGAAAAATCCCCCCTTAAATACACCACTGCTTCTAAAAATAGCTCCCCTGAAGATCCAAAACTGGTACAACCTCCTCGGAACAAAAAAATATTGCGTGTCACAATAGAGGCCGCACCCAGCAAAACAAACTCCTTTAACGGCCTGGAGGTTACCCAGAAGTGAATTGATTCTATCAGAAGGGAAAGGACTGCGGAAAAGGGGACCGCTGTGAGGAAACCGCTTGCAAACCACGCACACGAGTGGGCTTGCCCAAAAGAAAAGTGAATGAGCATTGCCATTTGTCACCCCCGCACTGCTTCAAAAATGAGACACCAAAGAAGAACCGAGGGAGCAACACCGGGCCACCAAGTGTCACGCACGCTCATCCCTGCTGGATAAAGAGAAAAACAACAATCACAACTGGGCTCACCAAGAACTTACATCAGGGAAAATAAAGGTGAACATATACTAAGCCATAATCTTCAATGCCTTTCAAGTATCTAAAAATTCTCTTGATTGTTGTCATGTGTGTTTCCTTAGGACCTGCAGAGAATCTTACAACTATACCTACTACATGTGCTATGTCTGGCTGGCTGTGAACAACATATTGTAGCTTTCCAATCATAGATTGGTAAAGTGTCTCATCAATAGATGCAGATTCATCATTTCTTCAAGATTTAATTAATGTACTTGGATTGAGTAATGAAAATCTCATATTTCATTTGTAGTATTTGTAAACCGATAAAATACTTTATCTCACCGATTAATGACATCTCAAATTCTTTGCTCATTTCATTTCCAAAGTTTTTGTATAGAGAGTCATTTCCACAAAAGATAATATCATCAACAAATATGGCTGAGATCAGTATTCCATTTTCATCATTTTTCATGTACATGTTACTATTTTCACTTGTTCTTATAAAACCAATCTTGATTAAATAAGAGTGCAATCTTTCATACCATGCTCTAGGCACTTGTTTCAAACCATATAAAGCTTTGTTCAATTTACATACCTGATCTTTATTCTTGTCTTCAACAAATCCTTCAGGTTGTTCAATAAAAATTTCTTCTTCTAATATATCATTCAGAAATGTAGATTTGACATCCATTTGATATACCTTGAAATTTTTGTAAGCAGCATATGCCAACAATGTTCTTACTCCTTCAAGTCTTGCCACAGGTGCAAAAGTTTCACCATAATCAATTCCTTCTTCTTGGGCATAACCTTTGCAAACTAGTCTTGCTGTATTTTGAATGACCTCACCTTTTTCATTCAGCTTGTTTCTGAAAATCCACTTTGTACCGATTACATTTTTGTCCTTCGGTCTTGGGACCAATGTCCATGTGTCATTCTTCTTGATTTGATCAATCTCTTCTGTCATAGCATTTATCCAATCTTCACTGTTAAATGCCTCTTTCACTATCCTTAGTTCAAATTCAGATATCAGACATGTGTTCTGTCTCAGTTTGTTCCTTGTCATCACTAGATCATCCTTATCTCCTATAATCTGACCTGATGGATGATGTCTTTTGACATACTTGGCTAATACGGGCTCGGTAGGCTCTGTATGATCTTCTTCATCACTCGGTAACTGGATATTCTCTTCATTTTCTTCAACAGTTCTCTCAGTAAGACTTGTCAGTTGAACATAGACAAATTCATCATATTCTTCTGGTTCTTTGGAGTTTCCTTCATCATTTCTTTCTGCAAATTCATCAATTTTCACATTTGCACTTTCTACTATTTTGCTAGATGATTTGATCAGACATTTAAATGCTTTACTTCTAGAAGAATAACCAAGAAATGTTCCTTCTTCACTTTTCTGATCAAACTTGCCATTTCTATCATCTTTGTGAACATAGCATCTACTTCCAAAGATTTTAAAATAACTTACATTAGGTTTCTTGTCATACCAGATCTCATATGGTGTCTTCAAAGTTCCTTTCTTCAGTTGTACTCGGTTTAGGGTGTAAACTGCTGTGCTTATTGCTTCTCTCCAAAATGTTTGTGGAACTTTCTTTTCAATCATCAGGGTTCTGGCACAATCCACAATAGATCTGTTTCTTCTCTCAGCTATCCCATTTTGTTGTGGAGTTCTCAGTGCAGAGACTTGTCTTTTTATACCATGATTATTGCAGAATAAGTTGATCTCATCAGATGTGAACTCCCCTCCTCTATCTGATCTAAGACATTTCAGTTGTCTTCCTATTTCATTTTCAACTCTTGCCTTGTACCATTTAAACATTTGAAAAGCTTCTGATTTTTCTTTTAAAAACATTACTGACATCATCCTTGAGTAATCATCCACAAATAATATGAAATATTTATCACCATAATAACTTTGAACTTTCATAGGACCACAAAGATCAGTGTGCACAAGATCTAAAATTCCCTTAGAAGTGTAGGACTTACTTGTAAAGCTTGATCTTGTCATCTTACCCATCTAGCATCCTCGGCACATAGGATTCTCAGGTTTTTCAAGACTCGGTAGACCTCTTACTCGGTGCTTCTTGCTTATTTTGATCAGATTATTAAAATTTACATGACACAACCTTTTATGCCATAACTAGGTATCATCTATCTTTGCATACAGACACTTGTTCTGAGTTGAGTCAAGGTGAAATGTGTTACCTTTTGTTTGTGTCCCGGTAGCAGCTAACTTTCCATGCTTGTCATGAACTTTGACAATTCCTTTCTGAAATTCTATTCAGTATCTTGTATTGTTTAGTTGTGCTACACTCAACAAATTGTATTTCAAACCTTCAACCCAATAAACATCATTGCATCTTGCATTGTCAAGAAGTGTTATAGATCCTTTACCTTTTATCGGACATGGTGCATCATTACCAAATATTACATAGCCTCCATCATAATCTTCTAATGTAGCAAATTTGTGTTTATCACCTATCATGTGATGTGAGCATCCACTATCTATGATCGAAGAATCATTAGTATTTATATGAGATATTAGGGCTTTTTCTTCATACCTTTCTTCATTTGATCCATCTTTGATAGCCACATAAACTACTTCCTCTGTATCAGTTTCATCTGATTTATCATCATTTGAATCCTGATAAGCTATTAGGCATGACTTTCTATCTCTTCTTCTAAAGTCTCGATGTCCTCTATAATGATTATCTTTCTGTCTGTCATCTCGGTAATCTCTCTTTTCAGTAGAATCTTTGTTAGGACAATTAGAAGCCATATGTCCTATCTTATCACAATTGAAACATTTCAAAGGTAGTTTTCCTTTATACTTACCTTTGCCTCTCGGTAACCTTCTGGCTAATAGTTCTTCAAACTCTTCTTGCTTTCTGATTTCCTCATACAGTTTGTGCACTTTTTCCATGTTCTTGTGAAATCTTTCACTTGCTCCACTATGATCCCTTTTAGTATACTTACTCATTCTATCATTGTAATCATCAGATTCACCAATATGAAAAGAACTAAATAAAGACTCAACTTTATTTACCGATGACCCACTGTTATCAAAATTACTTAACTCAAATGCATGTAGCTTACCAATAGTAGCATCTAAAGAAACTGGCATATTGGGTACAAACCTCAATTCATTGATTGTAGAGACTCGGATTGCATAAGCTGGTAGAAAGGTTCTTAACAACTTACTTGTTATATCATTTTCTTCAATAGTTCCACCTGCTCCTTTGATTTGATTGACAATATCCTTTAGTCTTGTACTGTACTGGGTTATGTTCTCACCTTCATCATCCTCATAGATTCAAGTTGTCCTCTTAGACTATCCACTTTTTCTCTTTGAACATGTTCATCTCCACCATACATAGATATGAGCTTGTCCCACACTTCCTTTGCATCATTGCAGCCTTCTAGATCATTAAACTCCAAGTTTGTCAATGCAGATGTTATTTCAATCATTGCTTGAATATGTTCTTGCTTTGCTTTATCTCTTCCGTTGTCAATGGATAGGTGCTCGATGTAATGAAATCATTCTCCAGATAATATACAACATATTCTCCAACTCCTGATAGGTGCAGCTTCATCCTTTTCTGCCATGTAGAGAAACTTGACTTGTTCAACTTCGGTGCATCCCTCTTGTACATCTTTGGATCTTTGCCTCAAGTACCTTTAAACTTTTCTTTCCGGAGTCCAAAGATCTGATACCAATTGATAGTTCTGATACTAAATGTTTAGTATAGATGCCAAGCTAATAAGATGAGAGGGGGGGGGTGAATCATACAAACTTAACCTTCAATCAAAACAATAGATTCAACCTCGGTAACATATACTTCAGTAATATACCAAAACTGCTAAACATGTAAAGTCATAAGCATATAAACATCATAACAATCATAACACCAGATTTAACGTAGAAACCCAAATAGGGAAAAACCACTGTGGGATTTCGGACCCACTAAGAAATATACTCTTCTAGAGTATGCTCGATTAAAAGCAAATCTTGTTAAAGATTACAACACATTGCTAGATGTGACCCAGTTAAGGGATTTCCCTTAGATCTATTAGGATCTTCACCTTTTTAGAAGTGACCTTGTTAAAGGATTTCAAACACTCAATCAGAATGTCACCTTGCTAGAGGGTTCTACAAATAAGACTGTTAAGTCCACTCAGTTAAGAGATTTTCTATCACTTTACAAAATAACAGTAATAAAAATCTATCTACAACTTCACATCTAAAAATGCTAAAGCAGATTCTTATTTGCTCAATACAATAGGACTTATCTTGTCCATCTGCTGGGCTTTATACTCTGCTATTCAAACAGGTCTTTAAGCTTCTGTGCTTGGTAATAGCATCTCTATGCATACACTTGCCCACATACATTGTTTATCAATAGTTCCTTATTTATAAACAACTTGCCAACCGCTTAATCTCCTTGATCACATATCCCATGATCAATCATAGCCATCAGATCTTCAAACTTGACCAGGTTCAATGTATCCTTCGAACTGAAAATGTTTTACCCCACCTTGGAACTTGCATAAATTTCTTGGAACTTGTGCTAGGGTATTGCAGTTCAATCTGAGTTGTAGATCTTCCTATCGATCTTCATTTTGCCATAGATAATTTAACAAACTTCATGCACGATATACCAATCATTTAATCATAACTAGCTCATCAGCTTCCTTCATTAAATAATGCTTTTATTCATTCAATGCATTCTATTATTACTTGGTTGCAAGTCGGTAAATACTAAACTTCACTCAGTAGACATTCTGCCTTCATTAACCGATAGCGATAACCTTAGGGTTTACTGACTAGGTTCTTTGCTCGGTAACATAGTATAGTATTAACCTTACAATCAATAACATATGTAGGATATCAAAACAATCTAAACATCATGATCTCATCATTGTCTAACTCAGTAATAGTTGCCCATTGAATAACTTATTCCTCCCCTTATTCATCACATTCTTTCTATGTCTTTTACCGACATCTTTATACTCATCAAATCATACTTCTTAAGATATGGCAACATCATACTGAAATAGAAAATCAATTTCTTGACATCAATGACAAAATAATAGTATTAAGACAATAAAAATCCTTAATCAGTTATATCCATAATCATCAACAACCTTCTCAATATCCTTATTGAAATGCCAACAATCTTCCTTGTCTGTTATAATGCCAACACTAATAACTTAAGGGAAAAATAATTTAAAAAAAAAATGTTATTTTGGAGTATTATGGAATGGTTATTATAGTTTAACATTGTTTATCTACTAGATATTTCAATTTAGACAAAAGAAAATATTGTCTTAATAATTTTTTTAATAATTATCTAGATAATTAGAATTTGTGTTTATTGTTATAGATAATAATTATTAAATTTTAAATATCTAGATAATTATTATATTTGATTTTTAAAAAATATTTCAAATTACTCATTATAATTAGGAGATATTTTGACCTAATAAACTTCTTAAGGATTAAATATCATAGATATCAATCCAAATTCCATCACAGATGCCGAAAAATTAATTACATGAGACGCTTATGTTTTCTAAAATTTTGTCACAGTAAGTATTTGAATCCTTTCTAATGATTTCTTTCAATATATGACTGCCTGCTCTACACAATCTATCCATTACATGCTTCTTTTTTACTAACAAAATAATAAGAGCTTTATGATATGTTAGATTTAGTAGTGCTTAATAAGAATTCAAAGTTTGTTATTTATTTATTGAAAATCTGGAAATGAAGAGTTACAATATGGTGGAAGCATCGTAACCTTGACACATCAATATCAATATCAACATTGATGTCAGATTTTGTTTGAGTTCACACTTTTTCAAGAAAATAAGTTTACCATTGTATGGATTCACTTCATGTAAATCAACTTTGCTTTTAAGTTTTACTTCAGAAAATGCTAGCACCTCAGAAATTTTGACACCAGTTTGATAATATGTTTGGACAAGATTTTTAAGTGTATATTAATCAAAATAAATAAATTAGGTTCACTGATGGTCTTTATGCAATCATAATACTATTTTCAATTCACAGAGTTATTGCAATAAATTCTAGTAAAATAATCCTCCTTTTTGTCAAATCACGACCATGGACAGCAAATAAGGAGAGTGTTTTGGAATCCATCTAAACTAAATGAAATGTTCAAAGAAGATTTGATGCGCCACATGCTATTCTTTCGATCTATGACAGCCTGCATACACACAATATCCTCGTCAAAATCTTTGTATGATAAAGAAAAACTAAGTAGAAGAAATTAAACATGTAACTTACATGAGGTTAAGATTAGTTTGAGGGAGATATTGTTGAGTTGCATTATCTGTTTCCAGTTTATAGTTGTCTTGGGCTTCGTGGATTCCACCAGTCTGTTTCATGTTAAGAATGCCATTGTGGTTAAAAAATGAAGAACAAATATTATGATGACAATCAACATATAATAGGAAAGTCTCTTACCTTATTGCAAAGATTAGCATTTTCTGCCTTGAGTGATCGTGCCTGGGTAACAATAAAATTTTCAGCCATTAACAAAAAACTTCTGTACAAGTGTGATCGTGCAAGGAATTTAAAGCAGTCCAGTGTATGTAGTGTGTAAAAATTCGATGTAAAACATAAATATGGTATTGCTCAGTCTACAAAATTAAATAGAGAACTTTAAAAAGTAATTGTAATTATCATAGGTATCCTTAGGGTTTCTCATCAAAATCACCGACTATGGTAATCTGAACACAAAGAAGAGCGTTGCAGAAAAAACATTACTCTCAGAGATAAAGCACTAATTATAGCTAAGTTTGGCCTTCAGGACATTTCTGCCCCTACCAATAGGGCCTTTAGGTCCTTTGACATTAGGGTTGAATATAAAGGTGATATAAGGAATGTACATTATATATTAAGTTATTAATATAAAGGGATTTATTTTACTGTTTCAATAATGTGTATGATGTTTTCTTTCTGATTAGGTGCATAGATTAGATTTGGAACACAATCGATTGTCACCTTAATAGGACTAAGTCTGGGGTTATAGACTACAATTATCAGAAATTCTTTGGGAACAAAACTTTGGTTTGTTGTCAGGGCACTAGTTAGGTTTTGTTGGGGTTATTGATGAGAGAATTTTTTTCAAATTTTAACTAATATTGGATTATAAGAAGTGCAAAAAATGAAGATAAACTAATAAAAACTCTATCTTCTTGACGTCTACCTTGTGAGAGGGGGTCAAGCACCAAGGGGATGGGGAATGGAAAGGGGAAAAGAGTTTGGAAAATCATGAAGAGATGTGACTGTTGAGAAAACCAAACAAATAACCACCATAGAATGTGATATAGGAGTAATGGAAGATGAAAGCATAAAAACCTATAGCAAAAGGTGATAACAAGCATTCAAGGGAGATCAAAGAGCAAACTAAGAGAAATAGACTAAACACAATGGCTAGCCCTATCAGAGAAGAAAGGAAACTCAGACAAACAATTTATCAGCTGCCCTCAACATTCTCCTCTTCATGTTTGGTTTAGAAAAGAGAAACTCCCCATCCATTTGAAAAATGAACTCATTTGCCTCCCTGTGATTATCATCTTGAAGCCTTGGTCAAAACTCATCATAGAAGATATTGCGTACATCACCCATATACATATCATTTCCTCCAATGGAGACTCTTATCATGAATCTCCTCCAAAACAAAGCTATGAATCTTGTATTATTTAATACTAACAATGATAACCTTTTTTGGAATGAAACCATATCCAAGTGCAACAAACTGTACCTATTCAAAACAAGAGTTATCAAAATCAGCAATATATCAATGATGTAATAATTGCATGAGTGACCAACCCGAGAAAAAAAACAAAATCTGTTCCAAGTAATATGGGTGATCAACCATGTAAGGGATGAAATATCTCCATAAGTATCCAAAAAATATAAAGCATTCATTCCCAAGCCTGAAATTTCCATTGGAACATAAGCTACAACACTCATGAAATTGTTCATGTTAGCTTGTACACAAATGTACAGGATGGTAATCAGACATACAAGGCTGGAAAACATTATGATAAAAAATATAAATGGAATACAATAGTAATGCACTAGAAATATAGTCCATAGGAAATCTTGGATTAACCATACAATAATTTCACATCCTTCCAAGAATGTCTACACACTGCTAAGACCCATCAAAATCAGCAATCCTTTGAAAATAGCTACACAAGGACTATATAATATTATTATGTCTATTGGAAATATCTTTGAGGCTTCCTTGTGGTAGAAATTATTCTCTCATAAAGAAAAGAATTCCCATCATGTCTCATTCCTGTAGCATCACATTTTTTAGTGCCATTATCATGACCCATGTGTGTATTATCAGTGTCCCATGAAGATGCCTTAGGGAAGACCTCTTGTTGTTGAAATATATTTGTAGCTATATCCTAACAGTTTCAATATTTTTTCTAAAACTTATTGGAAATCAAAATATCATCATCATAAATAAAATCAATAGCTCTCACTTGATTCACCATGAATTGTAAACTCAACTTGTAAGGAATGAACTTGTACTTCATGTGGCTCCTATAAATAGATATCTTAGACTAACATGATGCCAAATCAAAATTTGAGATAAGTTAGCATACACACAACCCATGAAATGCTGAAATGTCCCCTCCAAATATGATCCTAGATGCATATATTTGAACACTTTCCTTTGCTGATTTGGAAACAATGGAATGATAGAAAGAGATCTTTGATGCTCATCGATCAATATCACAACTTCCATACTCTTCACCACCAAACAACTTGCTGCCCACTTAGCTTCTCCTACAACACCATAATATTCTGCACAAGGATGTGAGAGATTATAAATAAGACATGAAAAACATGTTTAGATTACCTTTAGAGAGTTTTCAATTGTCTCAAGTGTTACATTCTCTTGCATGTCAATAGTATTAATTTTATGGCTCAAGTATGAAATATTCATCATCATGGAGCCATAAACATATTCATCTATAATTAGAGCCTTCTCCTCTTGACTCTCTATTTGTGTAGATAATATTCCTCTAGCACTTTCACTTCTTCACCTATGAGCTCAAATTTCTTAGATTTTTGCATCTATAACACCTCATCAAATAAATGCAACCAACCTAAAGCTTTAGCTTGTACAAAGGTGAAAAAATTAACTGTTAGACAGATCTGATACCAGGAGTAAACTGAGAGGGAGGGTGAATCAGTTTACCATCAGAAATTAAAATGAATGCATATTAAAACCTTTAAACAAGAGCACAAAGAAACCAACACAATGAAGGATAGAACATGGAAGCACAGTACACATGTAACACCAATATTTTGACATGGAAAACCCAGTAAAGGGAAAAAACATAGTGGGAAACCGTACCCACAATCAGATGAATACTCTGCAGCAGTATGTGAAATTACAATGGGGATTGCACTTGCAATCAGGCCATCTGCCAAGAGCTCACTGATCATCACAAAAAGAAGTCTCACTGACTTACAAAAACATCAGACTACTCCAGAAAGAATGAACTATGAAAGTAGCATCTCCTAATGCTTGATGCAGTTTCAATTAAGCACATATGTCTGCCCTACAATACAAAAACCTTCACCAAATGATATATCACTTGTTCGCACATAAACCTTCCTCTGATAATGTAGACATAACCATCAATCCCATCCATGTATCGATCAATATTCAAATTACATGAATAAGTCACCTATAAATACATATCATCAACCTTATTGACAAGGTCGGCTAAACCCTAAACCCAAAAACCCATAATAACAAAAATTACATTACAGGATATCACTAGATCAATATTATGATTTAGATTACATAACATGGACCTAAATAAGGTAACCAAACAATTTCATTCACCGATAATTCTGCTAAGACCAAAATCCAACACACTTCACCAATCGGTAGAAACCTTTAGTGAAGTAACACAAAAAGTCTAACCGAATCTGAATAGGACCACCATAAAAGCACACCTGCCAAAGAAAAGTCACCAAACACTTGGAATATGATCAAGAAGTAGCTTCAACATGATAGAAATCGATTCCATAAGCTGTACCAAAATCGCCTGACCAAAACACCAAATATCTCTTACCGGTAAAGCTAACCGGGAAAGCTAGAAGCTAGTTGGCAAAGCCAGAAGCTAGTCGATACTAGGAAATACCAACTGGGAACATAAGAGATAGTTAACAAAGCACCAAAACATGAACCAACTGAATATGGCAAATAGAAAAGCATCCAGAGTAAGAATTCAAAACTAATTCCAGAGATCTGATCATATCGGATCAGAATCATAGCCAAAACCAAGATGATCACCAAGACTAATGAGGATAGGTCCAATTGGGATAGCCTCCAATCGGGATATAGTATTGACATTAATGATAACACTTAACCAAATCCAGTATATTTCCAACAATCTCCCCCTTTGGCATTGATGGCAACACTGAATATGAAAAACATCCAAGTGCCAAGGAATGCCAACAATCTCCCTCAAAGATATGACTGATTTTCACATGAATACCACCTTTCTCCCTTTGACATCAATGACAAAGGGCAGATACTAAACCAAAAATACTGAACCAAATTGCTGACTACTCCCCTTGAGTAGTAGCATCATCTCATCAACCCGGATCAAAGAAAATATCTGATAACCTTACCGGATTGATGCATTCCTGCATCTCTAAGTCTCTTCCAGAGGGTTGGCAAGCCCCACCTGGTCTCTGAGATATTTAAAATTATCTTTAGGCAAAGGTTTAGTTAGAATATCTGCAACCTACTCCTTAGTAGGCACATAAACCAATCTGACTTCCTTTGCTTCAACCTTTTCCTTTAATAAATTGCATCTTATAGAAATGTGTTTTGATTTGGAATGAAATACCGGATTCTTTGATATGTCAATAGCAATAGTATTATCATAGTGAATAACAATAGGATCATCATAACTTACCCTTATATCTTTTAACATTTGTTTCATCCATAAAATTTGAGTACGGTTGGTAGCAGCAGCTACATATTTTGCTTCAATAGTAGATAATGAAGTACATGATTGTTTCTTGCTAAGCCATGAAACCAACTTCTTCCCAAGAAAGAATGCACCATTGGTAGTGCTCTTGTTGTAATCCACATCTCTTTCCCAATCAGAATTTGTATATACACATAATCTGAAGTAATCATTCTTTGGATACCATAACCTAAGCACTATTGTACCTGCCAAATACATGAATATCATCTTAACAACAATATCATGAGTTTCTCTAGGATCTGACTAAAATCTAGAGGCAATACAAACAATATTCATAATATCAGTCCTAGTTTGAGTTAAGTACAACAATCCACCAATCATTGATTTGTATCTACTTGGATTCACTTTAGGGGATTCATCATCCTTTGATTTGCAACTAGTTATCATATGTGTACCGATAGGTTTGGAATTCTCAAGTCCAAATTTATTAAGTAACTCCTTCACATACTTAGTTTGACAAATTAAAATAAATTTATCAATCTGAGTAATCTGCAAACCTAAGAAAAATTTCATCTCACCAATCATAGACATTTCAAATTCATTCTTCATATCATCAACAAATTTTATGGATAGACTGTCTTCTCCTCCAAAAATGATATCATCCACAAAGATTTCAATGATCACTATGTCATCATGCTCAATTTTGTAATACTATCAGCATTACCTTTGCTAAAACCAAGCTTAGAAAGATATTTGTCTAATCTAGCATACCATGCCCTAGGGGCTTGTTTTAGTCCATATAAAGCTTTCTTCAATCTACAAACCATGTCCTTGTCTTCTAATAAATAAAATCCATCAGGTTTCTCAATGTAGACTTCCTCTTCAAGATCTTCATTAAAAAATGCACATTTGACATCCATCTGATATACTTTGTAGTTCTTGTGTGCAACATAAGCAAGAAAAAGTCTCACCGCTTCAATTCTTGTAACCGGGGCATAAGTCTCAGCATAATCTAGGATCAAATTTTCCCAATGCATCATCTCTTCTAATGTAACATTTACCTCCAAAAATTTTGAAATATTTGAGAGTAGGATTATGACCAAACAATAATTCATAAGGAGTCTTACCGACATCACCTTTTATGTGTACTCTGTTGAAAGTGTATACAACTATATTGACAGCTTCCCTCCAATATACATGAGACAATTTAGCTTCTATGTGAGATTTTGCCAAGATCAAGAGCTCAATGAAATGTACAAAATAGAGACACAATATGGGACAAGAATAAACTATATTCTCATCAATAGAAAATGATCAACAATCAAGATTCAATAGTTACATACAATGTAGATGAGCCTGCTTATATAGGCAAGGCTAGGGATATGTGAGCACACAAACATGACATGTGGCTCAATAAGAAACAAGGGTAGGTAGGAAATAGGTGTGGGTAGGTAGGAGAAATAATATAATAGTCCACATGAGGTGGATCACCCATTGAATGTGGAGTGTAACAACAATAGTGGAGTGTAACAACAAGATCAACACCATAAAAGGTGGAATTTCTCCTACACACACTATCCCAATGTGACACAAACACCCAAGTGTCTCATACCCAAACTACTATGAAATGCATTATCCTAAGTAAACTTAAGTAAAGTGTAATAATATCCATGATGAATAATTATTTACACCAACACCCCCCCTTAAGTGCAACTTAGGGGAATGCACTTAAGTCTACAATGCAACTAAGCAATGCAAGATGGGTCCCGGCTACGAGGCCATGTTAGGTACCCATGTACAAATGCAAATGCATGCAAACCAATGTAATGAAATCTCTCACAAAGTGGGGAAAGAGAGAAAAACCCAATGGGAAAAAACCCTCCCCCAAAAGAGAGATGAAAAACATACAAGAGAACTCTCATAGAAGAATGTGAAGGACAAAACCCCATGTGAGGAAAAAGTCCCCCCCATATGAGAGAAGAAGAGAAGCTAGGAAGCCCCCCCTCAATGTGGAATCTGCACCAATGATAGAAGTTCGATGTATGAAGAAATTGCTCCATGAATGTCGAACAACATTCCTCCCCTTAGGAAGAAACAGAACCAAAGGTGTATCCATGAAGTCTTCCCAATCATGAAGGGAAGATGTATGAAGAAAACTCATGATGAAAGTAATCTCTGAAAACTGTTCAAGTGTCCCCATGTCGATGCTAAAAGATACCCCCTCCAAAGGTGGTAAACTGTGCCACACTGCTGAAAAAGGCACTCCAAGATCTAGTGGAGATGGATGTAGAACATGTCCCAAAGACTCACATGTCTCCTCAAAATATAAAGAGACCTCCTCCAACTGCTGTACATAAGTATCCACAATCATGTCAACCTTGAAAGAATGATCATGTAGAGAATGAACAAGAGGGTCAGATTGTGCCCTCGCAACAATCGAAGAAGGATCACCTTCATCAAAGAGAAGATGAATGTCATCAATGATGTCTCCCAAATTTGCAATGTAGGATTCCATAAACAAACCTACAATGTCTGTCAAGTAATCATCCCATGAATCTGAAGCTGGAAGACAATGAATATCCTGTTGCACTGAATCACATGAAGGCAAAACTGTCACACTATCCGCATCATCTGGTGCAATAGGTGATGTGATATCAATATGAGGAGATGAAATACAAGACTCAAGAATGGGGTCACATGTGAGAATCCCCATGTTCAAGTGTCCAAAGTTCTCCTCAAAAACTGAACCATCACAAGAAATGTGATCATCATGTGTAGAATCATCAAATGTGAAATCATCATCATCAACAAAATCTGAAAAGGAGTATAACCGAGATGCATGATCAACCACCCCAGTCACAATGATAGCTCTAGTATCCATGTCTCTAATGAAAATTGAGTCAGGTGTGAACTCCACAACTCTCTTAGTTGCGCCATGTGTGATTTGATAGATAGAAAGGAGATTGTTTGTCAAGTGGGGTACACACAACACATCATTGAAGGAGTTATCCCCAATGTCAATAGATCCTTTCCCAATCACATCCATGTATGTATGATTGCCCATCAAAATCTGTGGCATGGTGCAAGGCTCAAATGTAGAGAACATAGACTGTGAAGATGCCATATGATGAGAAGCCCCTGAATCTAGAAGCCATCTCTCTGAATCATGACTGATAGTAGCACATAGAGCTTTTCCTTTTCTTGTTCCAAAAGAGTGAGTCTTTCCACTTGTAGAAGCCATGAATGCTTGCCCTTTTCCTTTTGAATGTGAGGAAGTGGAAGTTGATGAATCATCCTTCTTGTAGACTTTAGGTAAATCAATGTTATGCTTTTTGATGATATGTGTGAGCTCATCAATCTTCTTAGAATGGCAACGATGCTCCTCATGACCAATCTTTTTACAATAAGCACAAGTAGGTCTCTCCCTCTTTGGTGAATTATCTCTCTTGGAAAAGGATGAATCTCCTTGTTGTGGAGAAGATGGTGCTTTGTCCTTAGGCTTTGATTGCCATTTCTTCTTGTTTGAGTTGTCCTTTCCTTGATTTCCTTTGTTCCCTTGATTTGCCATTAATGCTTGAGACTTAGAAGACTTAAGAATGCCCATGCTTATCAACTTAGTTTGTTCCATCATCAACATTTCATTGAAAGCATCAAATGTAGGCATTGTGTAGCTTGAACCCATTGTCATCCTATGGGTTTGGAAACTAGAAACAAATGCTGCATATTCTTGTGGAAGCTTGCCTATCAAGTTGAATATCAATTGAGTATCCTTTTTATCAATGCCAAAATCTTTGAGTTGTGCCCTCAACTCATTTGCCTTAGTGACATAATCTTGTATAGTATCAAAGTTCTTGGGATCTAACATGGTGAGATCACTATCAATTTGATATCCCCTAATCTCATCAACTTGACCATACAAGTCTTGAAACTTTTGCCAAGCATCCTTAATTAGAGTACATTTCTCAATATGAAAAATGAGATCCTTTGATACATACTTTCTTAAGGTACCAATTGCCATGATATTTTTAGTGAGCCAATCTAAGTGACCAACTAGATCAGCCTTAGGATCAGCGGGAGCAACAATAGTTCCATCAATATAATGAGTGAGTCCTTTTTCCATAAGTTTACTCCATGCATCAATTTTCCAAGTAGCATAATTATGTGGAGTTAAGAGAGGAAAATTAGAAGAAACCATAGCAGCAAAAAGGAAGGAACACAAGAGCACAAAAGCACAAGAGACACCCCCCCAAATTCACTCAATCAAAGTACCCCCCCAAAGTGATGATTTTGGCACTTTATACTTAGTGCGATTACAATGAGCCACTTGCAAAACAAGGAAAAGTGGACTTATGATGCAAATTTTACAACTTCCCAAATGAGATACAAGAGACTTCAATCAATAGTGCAATGAATCTAACTGAGATTCAAGCAGATATACAAGTACCAAGAGAGCCAAAAATGGCCAAGATCTGAAAGTACAATTTCTACTTACAATGGCATTAGTCTGATAGCATCATGTGAAAGTAGACAAAAAAATATGCACTTTCAAAAAAAATGGCACCTTAAAAGGAGGTCGTATGACCCCAAACGAAGCCTCTGAAGTTGCAAAAACTAGGATTACTTAGGTACAGCCACCAAAAACTGCATTTTTTGAAAAATCCATGCATCAAAATCAAAATATTTCTTCACCACTGCGGAGAGCACGAAATTCTAGCCTATTTCAAAAAAAATTGCACCCAAAAAGGAGCAAAAATGAGCAAGTTATAACCATTTGAAGTTGAACTGCAAAATCAAAAATGCAAATGAGTGGGCCCTGCCAAATTTTAGAAAAATGCTGATGTGGTGTTGATGTCAGCAAGTCACTAGGTTAAATTTGATGACCGTATGACCATCGCAAAAACTTCGCTCTCTTCTTACTGGACGTCCGTACTGTACGGACTGCTGACTGTGCAAGTGACTGTGCAGTACGGATACTGACGTGGCAGGCTAATTTGGCTGCTGATGTGGTAGTCGTATGGATGTCTGTGTGGCATAGTGACTGTGTGTACGGAAGCTGACGTGGAAGGGTTTGTACCCGTGGGCCAGTGGCTGCCTGCCACGTGGCGGGCACGGTTTCCTCCGGTCTATGTCGGTGGTCGCCGGCGGAAGGAGCGCCGGAGCTGAGGGCCGACGGCGGAGGAGAGTGGAGGTTGCGGCGGGCGTTGTTGGGAGGAGCCGGCGCCGGTGACTATGGGTGCTGGTGGGAACAAAACGGCCGGCGGCAGCGGTGACAGAGGCACGACGCATCGGCGACAGAGGACAAGGTGGAGGGTGGCATGAGGAGGCGACAGAGACCTGGAGAAAAGGTACGGGCACGGGCGGCGGCACGGGAAACAACGCAGCAGACGCACCCTGCAAGTACAGCGGGTCACGGGGGGGGGGGGGGGGGGGGGGGGGTCTGGGGACCCCCAAAAACTTTTTTTTTTTTTTTGCTTTGTCTTTTTGAATTTTTTCAAAATTTTTTTGATTTTTGATTTTTCTGAACAATTTTTTCGAAAATTAAATTTTATTTTTTTTGAAAAATATAGAAATTTTTTTTGAAATCCGTACAGTACTAGCAAAATTGGAGAAATTTTTTTTTTCACCAAAATAGGTCGACTTTATAACCAAAATTCATGGAAACGGCCTTCTGGACGCAATGGCGGGGTCGGATCTGGTCTAGGACGCCTCCAAAAGATGCTGCTCCTCAGATCTACCTCTTGACGTCGCAATAATGCCTCTTCAAGATGAATCAATGAAGCCCCAATGGCTCTGATACCATGTGAGATTTTGCCGAGATCAAGAGCTCAATGAAATGTACAAAATAGAGACATAATATGGGACAAGAATAAACTGTATTCTCATCAATAGAAAATGATCCACAATCAAGATTCAATAGTTACATACAATGTAGATGAGCCTGCTTATATAGGCAAGGCTAGGGATATGTGAGCACACAAACATGACATGTGGCTCAATAAGAAACAAGGGTAGGTAGGAAATAGGTGTGGGTAGGTAGGAGAAATAATATAATAGTCCACATGAGGTGGATCACCCACTGAATGTGGAGTGTAACAACAAGAGTGGAGTGTAACAACAAGATCAACACCATAAAAGGTGGAATTTCTCCTACACACACTATCCCAATGTGACACAAACACCCAAGTGTCTCATACCCAAACTACTATGAAATGCATTATCCTAAGTAAACTTAAGTAAATTGTAATAATATCCATGATGAATAATTATTTACACCAACATTCTATCATCATAGTCCTTGTCGCATCCAATATGGTTTTGTTCTTCCATTCCACCAATCCATTCTATTGTGGAGTCCTAGGTGTAGAAAGTTATCTTATGATTCCATTCTTTTCACAAAAGTTGTTGAGTTCACCGGATGTAAACTCATTGCCTTGATCTAATCTCAAACACTTTATCTTTAGTCTCACCTTAGTCTCAACCATAGCTTTAAAGATTTTGAATTTCTCTAAAGCTTCGGATTTTTCTTTCAAAAATGCTACCCACATCATTCTAGAATAATCATCAATAAGTAACATAAAGTATCTATCACCTTGAAAATTTTTAGTCCTTTCCAGTCCACACAGATTAGTATGAATAAGATCAATAATTTCATTAGATTTATCATGTATGATTCTAAAATAAGTTTTGACTTGCTTACCCATTTGGCATTCTCTACATACCAGATTATGAGGTTTGACAATTTTGGGTAAATCTCTGATAGCCTGTGATGAACCGATCTTCACTATGCAATCAAAATGTACATGACACATCCTCTTATTCCATAACCAACTTTCATCAATCTGAGCAATCAAACAAGCTTTCTTACCAGAGTTCAAATGAAAGATGTTTCAATTGGTCTGAGTTCCAGAAGCAATTTCCAATCCCGATCTATTGATGATCTTACATTTCCCATCCTTGAATTGTACAAATGAAATCCTATATCCACCATCTGACCTACACTTAAAATATTATTCTTTAAGCCTTCAACATAATAAACATTATCAGTGTTAGTCTTACCATCCAATGATATTGTTCCCTTGCCTTTGATCCTGCATGCCTTGTTGTCTCCAAATCTGACTAATCTGCCATCAAATTATTGTAGTGATAGAAATTTTCTCTTGTCACCAATCATGTGATGTGAACATCCATTGTCTATAACCCATTCATCTTTATTCTTCAATTTTAGAAGCTAAAGCCTTTTCCTCAGTATGAGTTGTTTCAATGACAAGTTCCGGAGAATCATCCTTGATAGCAATAAAAACCCAATCCTTACCGGAGGCAGCTCCATTACTGGTTCCACTCACAGCTTCATCATCACCAACATAATAGCATGGTTTATCCTTGTTCCTTCTAAATCTAGGTCCATTCTGATATTCCAGATTAGGATTATAACTCTTCACCAATCTTTCATGATTCCTAACAGCTCTTTTAGGGCATCTAGAGGCAAAATGACCAATCTTATTGCATGAAAAACATTTAAAAGGGACTTTTCCTTCATACTTACTTCCAGTTGGTCTTTTAGGAATTCTTCTAGAAATTAGGGTTTCCATCTCTTCAATTTCTCTTTCTTCTCTTTCAATTCCCTCCATATCTTTAGCATACATTTCCTTCCAATATATCTTTTTCTTATTGGAGGCAGATGCTTTAAATGTAGTCTCATTTTTAGTAGCACTCTAATCTCCAACTTCCTCAAGCTCAAACACAGTCAATTTCCCAAGTAGTGTATCTCTGGTAACATGGGTACTTGATATTGTCCAGAGTTCATTGATTATAGTAGCCTTCATCTTATAAGCCAGAGGTAAAACTCTCAGAACCTTTGACACTATCTCATCCTTGCTAACCAATCCACCACAACATTTGATTGCCATAACAATCTCATTTACTCTATCCATGAAAGAACTTATCTTCTCATCTTCTTCCATCTTCAAAGTTTCATACCTTATCCGGAAACCTTCAAGTTTTGCAATTTTCATAGCCTGGTCACCTTCATAAATATTTTCAAGCTTTGTCCAGATCAGCTTTGCATTCACCAAATCTATGACATTCAATAGATTTTCATCAAATAGGGCGCTTAACAATACTTCTTTAGCTCCAACATTATTTTCAGCCTTATTATGTTCATCAACAAGTGTCGGTGTTCCAGAATTAGGATCATGAGGTATATACCCTTTCTCCACTATCTCCCAAACTTCAGCTCCAAGACTTGGAGATGAATCTTCATTCTCTCCTTCCATATTTTGTAATTTATATCATATGAGGCTCTCCTTCTGATAGGGATTGAATGTATAACTAGATGCAGTTGCCATCAGATCTCCTAAAGAGGTTAAGCTTCTGTAGAGAGGACCTTTCTCTGATACCAATTGTTAGACAAATCTGATACCAGGAGTAAACTGAGAGGAGGGGGGGGGGGGGGGTGAATCAATTTACCAGCAGAAATCAGAACTAATGCATATTAAAACAATTAAATCGAAGCCCAAAAAAACTAACACAATTAAGGATAAAACATGAAAGAACAGTACACACGACACCAATATTTTGATGTGGAAAACCCGGTAAAAGGGAAAAACCACGGTGGGAAACCCTACCCACAATCAAATGAATACTCTGCAGTAATATGTGAAATTACAATGGGGATTGTACTTGCAATTAGGCCAACCACATAGAGCTCACTGCTCATCATAAAAAGAAGTCTCACTTACTTACAAAAACATCGGACTACAATCCGAAAAGAATGAACTGTGAAAGTAGCATCTCCTAATGCTTGATACAGTTCCGGTTAATCACAGATGTTTTCCCTACAATACAAAAAACTTCACCAAATGATATATCACATGTTCTCACATAAACCTTCCTCTGATAATGCAAACATAAACATCGATCCCATCCATGTATCGATCGATATTGAAATTACATGAATAAGTCACCTATAAATACAGATCATCAACCTTATTGACAAGATCGACTAAACCCTAAACCCATAAACCCATAATAACAAAAATTACATTACATGGTATCACTGGAACAATATTATGATTTACATTACATTGCATGAACCTAAATCAAGCAACCAAACAATTCCATCTGTCGGAAATTCCGCTAAGACCAAAATCCAACACGCTTCACCAACCAGTAGAAACCCCTAGTGAAGTAACACAGAAAGTCTAACCAGATCCAAATAGGACCACCATAACAACACACCAGCCAAAGTAAAGTCACCAAACACTCTAAATATGATCAAGAAGAACCTTCAACATGATAAAAACTGATTCCATAAGTTGGACCAAAATTGCCTGACCAAAACACCAAATATCACTTACCGGGAAAGCCAGAAGCTAGCCGGTAAAACCCGAAGCTAGTCGGTACCAGGAACATAAGTGATAGTTACCAGAGTACCAAAACATGAACCAATAGAATATGGAAAACAAATAGCCATCCAGAGTAAGCATCCAAAACCGATTCAAGAGATCTGATCATACCGGATCAAAATCATAACCAAAACCATGATGATCACCAAGACTAACTGGGATAGGTCCAATTGGGATAGCCTCCAACCAAGATATAGTGTTGACATCAATGATAAAACTTTAATAAATCTAGCATATTTCCAACACTAGCATTAATCATTTCAAAACCTCTTTATATCCAATCCAAATACCCATGAGGGAATCCGATGACTTTATTCCCTTTCATCCTTGCTTTATCTTTAGGAATGAGATGTTTCTCCAAAAGATGCAAATGCTAAAATTTAATAACCTTTTTAGTCTTCATAATATTAAACTCAATATATACCTTACCCTTCCTCAAGGTTATAATTAACCCTTTGTCTATCAAAGTGTGTAGAATGGAACATCTTTTTGTGACAAAGGCAATAATCCTATTACATATTTCATCTTTTAGATGGACTTGAATGTTCTTAGCCTATAATTCTTTGGAAAATGAACCAAGGTCATACCAATATGCATGAATAAGTGAGAAGAAGAGAAAAATGGATTGTGTTACCTTGAATAAGTTTATCATCAGTGTCCCATATGCACAAAAAAACATGACTTGGGATTGATATGCTCAAATGCTCTATGTTGCAAATTACATCCTTGTTTCTATATTCCTTTTTAGAGTGTTTTACAACATGATAGAAATCTTGTAGAGATATAGAAGGAAATATTATATCATACCTTGAGTTGCAATCAACATGTTTATCCACATTTTCTATAAGAGGTACATTTTTGAGATAACCTCAACACCTTGATCTTCAGAATCAATCCAGATGTTCTTCTTCACTTCATTCTCACAATCAACAAATTCCTCCATAACTTCTGAAGGGATATTTTGAATATTGTCTTGTGCCATATTTTTCCCTTTGACTTCATTAATCTCAGGCTGAAACATATAATCATTGCTGGAAATCAAATTAAGATCTTCTAACAAAGGATCCTTACCTTCATATTTTAGAGTGCAATCTCTTTGTTCTTCCTCATTGATCTTTTTGGTGGAGTCTTGTGGTTGAAATCACCAACTTGCATAGTGTTGCAAACTAGTCTTCAACTTTTATAATTTCTCTATAACTTTTTAAGACTTATCCAACTAGTCTTCTTCTCTTTTTCCTTTTCATGGGATACCCATCAAATGGTACTTCAAATCTGCCCTCTAAAAGGTACTCAAAAGTTTTGAAAACCTTTCCTTCTTGAGGTAAATATTTTCCTTTAAGATCTGTAAATTTGTAAAATGTATAGTATTCCTTATAATATCTAAGTTTCATCTAATATTCATAAAACTTCTCAAAAAAATTGCAAACTAAAACATCATTTTCCAAACTCACCAAAAAGGATTTGTAGAACCCTCCCATGATTTGCAACTAAAAACCCTACAAGATAGAAAGATCTTAGCTCTGATAGAATTGTAATTTACCTTCAGAAATATTTTAAATCAGATTTAACATTCTTTAAAACCCTTTGATTCAACTTTGCCAAAATCTAAAACTACACCCCAAACTATCAAGGAGTTTTCTTAAGAACTCACCCCGAAGATGGGTAAAAACACATGGAACTCAATATAATTTTAAATAATCATATTTGAAAAAGTAATAAAGGTTTGTGTGACTGTCATAAAATAATTTGTGTAGAAAGCCACTCATGAAACAAATATTATAAAACTAAGATCCAAAATGTAGCTTTGGTAAGCATTATCGAACAACCTAGCCAACAAGAAACTTCAGCCAGCTTATAAATTATTTATCAAATGATGATATATCAGCCTTGAACATGAAATAAGAGATATGAACATACACTTTTCTGTTATCAAACACAACCAAAATATCAAATACAATCTTATTACAAAAACCAACAAGCTAATCACCAAAACCCTTACAAAATGTATAGAAACTCAACCCAACTTGCAATGGAAACACTCCAAACTCCACACCAAGGTTTATTATAATGAAATAAAAAATATATAAATAAATTCTAGAAAACCCATATTTACAGTGATTCCATAAACATCTGCAACAAATAGAGCATTCAATCCTCAAACTATTGCTTCAAACCCTTGTTGGCAAGACAAATTTTGAGACTGTTGTAATTGCCAAATCCTCAAGCACAATGGTAGCCTCTGAATGAGATTACTCTCAGTAACCCTTGAGCTCTTGAACTTAGATAACCTTGATGAAGCTTAGACTCTTGTCCTTAGTCCACTTGGAAACCTTCAAACTCCTGTTATTTAGTCTCCTTCTCCAAGGTTTATCAACCTTTGAATAAACAAGCCAAAGCTCTGTGAAATATACAAACAACAATAACCCAATATGGATCCAAAGCCACATATATATATCAAAAATACATTCAAATGCAATTTTGGGTGCCAAAATTCCAAGAATAGAAACTACCATTTCCAAGTGTCCTTCAAGTTCTTCCACTTTCAATGTAAACTCCCAATTGCCAAAACTTTCCATAACATCCCAAAGAGCAAAAAATCATGCCAAAATAAAATTTCCATTTTCCCATGCCACAAATTGGAAAGATTTTTTTTTTTTTTTTTGGGGTGATTAAATAATCTTTCCTCAAACCATATCACCAACATTTATATTATTTCTTGGCCTATTAATAAATTTTTATTTGCTATTTTGGGACAACCAACTTACTATTTTTAGAAAGTAGCTATTTTTGGAAAGGGACATGACATCAAGTGAGAAATTCAGTGGTGGACATATATGGATTTTAGTTGCCACAGACTACTTTACCAAATGGATTGAGGCCATTCCTACTAGGAAGGATACGAGTAATGTAGTCATGGATTTCATCATAGACAACATCATCACCAGAATATAAATAATAAAATTCATGTAGCAAATGTCATTTAGTTTTGAATATTAATGAAAATATTGCAAAGTCCTCTACAGATCGTACATTCAAAGTTCATATTGTAATGGTGAAAAATTAGGGTTTCCACCACTAGATGTAGTATAACCACTAATTTTTACTTAGGGACCAATACATTAGGGAGTTATAGAATTTGATAGATCTAGATTATGATCAGATTCTAAGGTTTTTAGATGTTCCCCTTCTTTTCCTTTGAATTGTATTGATTTGATTGATAATGTTAGAATTAGGGTAAATGTGTGTGAATTGAAGCAATTATGCATAAATAGTGAGCTACAGTCATCAAACAGAGATACAAACCTAGATCTAGGCAATATGTGAATATTTGGATCTATTTCCAAAAGGTTGACCTAAATTACGGGGATTCGAACTGCCATTGCTTTGGTCCTCTTAACTTTTTGTCATCCAAAAGGGAACCTATTTGTTTGTGTGAATAATGGTGATCCTAAAAATTACAGCTCTATACTTGTTCCTACACATAATAAAGAAGGCAAAATGGCTGGGCATAGGGGTATGCGTTAGGTCAAACCCCAGTTTTGGAATTAACCATGAAATATAATTGAAATGTAAATAAAGTACTATAATGGAAATGATTTCCTTTTGAGGGGAATGCTAAACAAATATCTAAAACACTAATGTTATACCTTTTTATGAAGTTTTATTTGTCTTCACAAGGAATTAGGGTTTCATGTCGTCTTCATAAAACATAGAACATGAATGTCATCTCCAATGCTTGAATCTTGACTTTACTTTTGCTCTAATTCTTGAAAGAAGAGTGATTTCTTGCTCACTTGAATTTGAATAAATTTTTGATTGCTTGATTGAATTCGTTAAGAGTGGATGTCAAAATTAGGGGGATAGACCTTTTTTTATACATGCTTGGTTAAAAAACAAATTAATTTTCCACATATATTATGTTAGCATTGAGAGTCCCCAAAATGGTCCCTAATTGGGAGAACTAGGGCAAGGGAACTCTAGTCCCTGAGGAGCCAATTAGGGACTCTAGATTTTGGGGGAGAAAGTGCAGATAATGAAAATATTGAGTTTTGTGCATGGTGTGAGCAGAATCAAGGCTCCAATCAGGCCTTAGAGGATGAACACCAAGGTGAGGATCCAAATGAGGACAAAATTATAAGGGAGTATAATTTAGGGTGCGACATTTAGCCCCCACTTTAATGGGAGTATGAAACTAAGAATACTCTCGGTAAAGTACAAATGTTTACATTTGAAAGCTTTTATCAAGGTACCAAAGAGACAAGATACACTAATCCCCCAAGGGACTTTAGGATCTTACTACTTCAACATCAAATAAAAGAGACATAAAAAATAGGAAAGAGAGAGAATCATTAATGCTAGCTTAGTAAGGTTCACTTATTATGAATCATGAAAAATTAAAAAACCAAAATATAAAGAAAAAGGCTTAGTTTGCAAAGTAACTTGAGTATGAAAACATGTGATAGTGTGTGCATAAAGTGAAATGCTGAGCAAAGTGTATATTAAAGCGATTGCATAAACCTTATCAAGAGAAATTTCTTTAAGGTGGAATGCATCCAAAATATAAGCATGTTACCATAATGATATAGCCCCAAGAAAGGACAACTCAAAGGATAATGATCACAAAACATAAAAAAATATAAGGATCCACTAACTTTGGGGCCAGTATGCTCTAATGTATATCATAAAATATTTGTATTGAATTAACTTCATCCTCCAAAGGTAGTGGAACCACAAGCACAATGGAAGAAGAGAACATGTGTCTTTTGAGTCAACATAGAAGAGACCAAAAGAGATCTCAATGCTTTGCATCATCCCCAAGTAGACAACAGAAGGGAAAACAAATATAATAATGACACAATATACTTGACCTCTTTATTAACTTGCACGAATGGAGTGACAAGGGCCATCCAAAGAGAACCTAACATAAAAAAGAAACAAATTACGAATAAGCAAGAGAGGAAAGAGAGAATCTATGACACAAATGAATCTAATCAAGCAAATCATCCACCTCCCAATCTTGATAAATATTATTTTGGGAAGGTGAACAAGATGTAAGAGGAGAAACTTCAAGCACAATAGATGGAGCTATTACAAGTTCCAAACAAGGACCATGCTCTAATGATGAGTCACTTTGTCTGTTATTAGGAGCTAGGATTAATGCTTTTGAAAATTGTTTAGATAAATCATTGTCAACAACAATAAGCTCGTATTCGTCATTAGAATCATTAGTATCAACATTGTCATCATGAACATCAGTTTCATCCATTTCTTCATCAAGATTTAAAAAAAAAGGATCTCTAATATGAATAGAACATGAACCATCATGTGCAATTTTAATCTTGGTGATTTAGGTTTAACTTCCTCCCTAAGCTTAGATGAAGGCTAGACAAATGGGACTAAGTCAATATTTGGTGTCGTCGAGGAGGAAATGGGTTGAGAAGAAAGTTCACAAGCCTTAGCACAACATCTTTGTCGGCGTTCTCTCACACAATAGTTTCATTTATTTTATTTTAATGTTGTAAAGGTTTAGGATCAATGGATATAGATTTATTCTCTTCCTTTAAAGGAGGAGGAGTGGGAGATGGTCTACTAGCTTGAAAATAGGAAATGTTGTGCACTTCCCTTTGTAAGATGTAGGAGGCAGAACTGTGACATATATAAGAGGAATGGAAAGTGTAGGAAGCATACCAAGTCCATCATGAGGAGGAGGAATCAGTCTAGGGTTTCTAGGCTTACTCAAAGATAAGATCATCTCATTCTTCCACTTTTGATAATATTGAAAGATAGAATCACTTGGAGGCTTAATATGTTAGGATTCCCAAAGATACTAAGAGGGGGGGTGAATTAGTATCTAACTAGTTTATTAATTTACTTGAATTAAAACATGTAAAGCATGTCAATACAGTGTATCGATAAATCAAAAGTAATGTAGTAAACAAGAAAAACAATAACCACATGAAGAGCACACCATAACACAGTAGTTTAATAAGGAAACTCGGTGTGGAAAAAACCTCAGTGGGATTTGTGACCCACAATATTCACTTACTGACCAATAAGGGAATATTACTACTACAATAGGGGCCTGCACATGTAGGAAGGCCAAGTGCCTAGAGCTCACTACTCAAATACAAAAGGAAGTCAGACTGACTTACAAAAATGGATTATAATCATACAATGTCTTGTACTACTTCAAAATAGAATCTACTATGCTAGATCCAGTACCGGTTTTAGCTCTACTGCATACATAAACCCTTAACCTAAAATTTGCATATTAGGTCTGCATTATTTTGCCTATCACCTTATTACAAAATGTTCTACAATGATATCATACATAAATGAATCATATTATAACTTGCCATGTCAGCTTATAATGATTTTACAATTAATTACAAAATATATTATTAACAAAATTCCTGTCGGCCTGGGTGCCAGTATCCTTTCTTTCACTGTCGGTGTTCTGTGTGTCGGTGTAGAGTTTGTCATTGTCAGTGCCGGTATAATTGTCTTGCCAGTATCATATGATTGCAAGGTTGCCATCAATGACAAAACCTTCAATCACCTATAATTTCTCATTGGAGTGTGCATTTGCCAACAATCTCCCCCTTTGGCATTGATGGCAACACTCATGAGAAAAATCCAAAAAGTGTCGTCCAAAAAGAATCTGCCAAAATTGTCTTACCAAAAATTGTGTGCCAAATCATATGTGCTCCCCCTGAGCTGATGGTGTCTTCTGCTAATCATTTTTCTCATTTCCACTACCCCCCCTTTGGCATCAATGGCGAAGGTTGTCAAGGTGTCAACCGAGTGTGGTTTCCAGCATCATCCCTATAACCGGTTGGTTACAATCTGAAAAGGTCTACTAATACCAGATTCAGGCTCTCAGTGAACAATTCACTATCCTTTAATGCAACCTCTGTCCTCTGAATTGTACTGGTGAGGTGTTGCATTTGCTATTCTGATGTCTTTTGTCCTTGAACCAATGCCTCAAATATCTCTTTTCTCAGGGAGACGAGGTAGTCCAATTTTGGACTAAGTCTCCATTTCAGATCTTTTGCCTTTCCTTTTATTCTTTCCTTCTCTTTTTCAAATTTCTGAAGTTCCCCCTCAAAACCTGTTATTTTCTGCTCAAAAACTGATAATGGTTCAAATGAATTAATGAAATTATCAGCTAATTTATTTATTTCTTCCTATACCTTACTAATCTTCTTGTCTATATCTACTGTCAAAAAGTTTGTTTTACATGTATCTTTGTACAACTTTTTAAATTCTTTTAATGTTTTACATAGTGCTGGTAAAAGAGTGTCAAATTGTCTCATGCACTTCTTTATTTCCTCTTCAAAGAATTTATGTTTTTCTTTCTCAATTTTCTCTTTGAATGCTTCCTGATTTATTTGTTCAACTGTCACATTGTTGTCAGTAATGTACTTGGACAATGTGTCAAGTTGATTTAAAGAATCTTTATTATCCACATTACACTTGGGTGCTATCATTTTCAAAATTGGGATTGCATCATCAATAGCTTTGTATGCTTGTGCACTGCACTTTGTTATTTTCTTGATTGAATCCAATAGAACTTCTGTCACATTTGTTGGTCTGAATTCTTCCATGGAAGAACCAACAATCTGTATTCCGTCGGTGTGAATAACTTATTTGCTTGTAGTGACCTCTGGTAGGTCAGTTTGTGTCTGCATTTCTCTAAGCAAAGGTTTGGGTTTCTCAGCTGTTGCCGGTGGCACTGTCTCTGCATGAACCTGTTCCTATGAGGGAGCTTGTTGATCTGCCTGTTTCTCAGTGTTGTCCATTGCTGGTTTTTCTTTTGTGTTGCCTATTGCTGGTGGCTCAGTAGATGAATCATTATGTACATCTGTGGTCTTTGCCTTTCCAGTGTCCAGGGTCACTGTAATGTTTTCTATCGGTGGCTCTGTTGCCACATTTGATTTCCTAGTTGATTCTTTATCCACCACAATGTTGACTTTCTGAGTGTCAATGTTCATTGTATATAACACCTCAGAATCAGGATTCGTATCCTCATGTGGTGGGTCCATACTCTTAGTAGCCGGTTGATTGTTAGTAGTAACTGTCGGTGGAGTATCTAAAGGCGGTGGGGATAAGTTGTCTATTATTTTTATACTGGGTGGTCCACCAACCTTACCTTTTCCCTTATCCTTTTGATATACCTTGATGGGTTTAGGGCTTTGATACTCTTCCTGTTTCTCCTTCTCTACAAGGAATATATCCCATGCATCAGTTGTTTCTTCTATTACCTCATTCACTCTACCTACCCTCAGTGCTACAAGTCGGTGAGCAGTTGAAAATACTGACCGGTTAGCCTTAGAGATCAATTGATCTATCTCATTAGGTGATTTGACAGGATGTACAACAAGTAGTTTTTCAATCTTTATTTTCTTATCAAGTTCAACAATAGCTAGCCTTCTAGCTTCTAGTCTATTATATAGATCTGTCAGTATTTCATCAACAACTTGCATAAAATTTTTCTTGTAAATATCTAAGTATAAGATTACATTGTTCTCTACTTTCTCCTTGTCATCAGCCGATAGTGTGTCATATAATTTGTTAATGTTTTTCAGCTTTCCATACTCTGTTATTTCATTGAGAAGTTTATCAATGGGAGAAATAGTTTGTTGAGTCTTCTTCTTAGGGGTCATCTTCTTTTTCTTTGGAGTCAGTTTCTTTGCTGGGGGCCTCACTGCTTGTTGCTTCTGTCTTGTTTTCCTAGGAGAAGGTGAGGATACCGGTGAAGTTTTTCTCTTCCTTTCAACTCTTTTGAATTTAGCCGGTATGTCACTCTCAGAGGAAGTTGCAACCGGTGACAGATGAATTTTCGGTTGAAGTTATTTCAGTTCACTCTCTTTAATACCGGTTTGTCTTAATACATCTTCCTTGATAGCTTGTGCCTATCGGGTTCCTTTTCTAACAATTGCCTCAACCTTCTTAACCCTTTTCCTTGATTGGATTTGGCTTTCTATTGTTTCAGCACTGCCAAAAACTTTTTCTTCAAGCTCCATTGGAGCTTCTAGGAGGGCTTTTGCATAAGCTTCTATTATGTTGTCATTAGTTTCATACCCCATTTCAGCTACCCAGATGGTTCTAGGAATAATTGCCTCCATCCAAATTTCATCCTTCTTTATCAAAAAATAGATTTCATCCTTATATTTATCCACAATTGTTTGTGACAATCTAACTCTAGTTTTCATTCAAGCCTTCAATGCCTGAAAATACTCATTTATGTTCTTTTCCCTGTTCTCTCCCATGTTGTTCAGTAAATATAACAATTGTTTGCCTACCGGTATATCAAAACCAAAATTTCTAATACCAATACCGGGTACTTGTTTGGTTATGTACAACATCAGACAAACAAGTAGGTTTCCAATTCTGAATGTTCCCTTTTTGTCTTTCTTTATCTTTCCCAAATTATCAATCAGTTCATCTTTAAGCCATTCACATATGTCTAGCCTTGCATTATCATTTACCATATCATAGGCACTTTTAATGCATAGGCTAGAGACTGAGTTTAACCTATTTGCATGTGTAGTTTTGTAGCCTAAGAGCATACTGATAAATTTGACATTGATATCCGTTACATCATTTACCCTCAGTGATCTCTTGTCAAATGTTGCACCAGTTAGGTCTATCACTGTGTCATTT
The DNA here is from genome assembly GCF_030272615.1 of Cryptomeria japonica. Classification (NCBI taxonomy): domain Eukaryota; kingdom Viridiplantae; phylum Streptophyta; class Pinopsida; order Cupressales; family Cupressaceae; genus Cryptomeria; species Cryptomeria japonica. The sequence goes on along the minus strand of NC_081407.1, from coordinate 48,403,829 downwards.
GAGACTCTCTTGGTTTTGTCAGGTTTGTTACCGGTGGAAGGTAACCCTGTTACTACTTTGACAACTTCCTTAGTAATCTTGTGAATAGAGTCCAACTAAAAGAATTCACCATGAACCCCACTTAGCACAATTCTTATGATATCCTTGGGAAAATCTGGGATACTAAGAATTTCTATAAAACCTAGGGTTTCTATTATCGTGTATCCAGTTTTGACATTTCTGGATTCATCACAAATTACAGATTTATACATGTTTTTGATTTCATCATCACCCAATTCCTCTATATGACAATGTATATACATTCTAGGGTCTTCAACATAAACTACTCCTTTAGGGATTTAGGAGAATGCACCTATGTCATCATCTTTCTTAGCAATTTTGGGAACCAATTTGAAGACGGGTCTAGGGCGCTTAACTACTTCAACAACAATAGGGTTTGCAATGAATTCAGGAGTAGATGAAGAAGACATGGATATAAATACCTTTATTTGCTTTAAGGAATGATTGCTTGATGAATTGCTTTGCTTAGGGTGCCTTCACTAAGAAATTTTTGCGCTCTCAAAAGTTTGAATGCTCGGTGAATGAAAAATGGAGCCAAAACACTTGCTTTATAATGTCATCATCCCCAACTACCACATTTAATGCTTGTCGGTTAAGTAAAGACTTAACTTTTCTGTCGGTATAGAAGTAATTTCAACTTCTTACCATCAACCGAGGGAATAATAGCATGTTTCTCATTTATTTGCTAAACCCTCAAAGGATTTTCCTTCAGTTAGATGAAGAGTCTCCTGCCAGTGGAGTGTTACTTTGTTCTGCTGGTGGAGGAGTATTCACATCAACATTCTGATCTGACTTTCTAATCCATTGTTTTGAGAATTCTTGCTTTACCTCTTCAACCTTTTCTTTACCTTTCAAACTAGGACCTTTGTTATTTGTCGGTGAGGTCTTTCTTCTACAAAATTTAGCAATGTGTCCAATCTTGTTATAGGCGTAACAAGTCACATTGTTTTTCTGAATAGGTTTCCCATATCCTATGCCGGTATGTGTTCTACATTGATTAGATAATGTAGACACCTAAAAATGGTCAATGCTTGCGGAGTCATACTTTAACATTTGCACATTGCCTTATTTTAGGTTTTTTGCATCGCATTAACATTTCTTCTATGTTGCGTACTTGGTCTTTATCATTTGCGAGCATCGAGTCCTTCTTCTGCATTCTTCATTTATCTCGCTCTCGAATTTGGTCTTGTCGACAACAATCTTCAGTCATGATTTTGGTCAATCTTATCCTGTCGTATCAATGTGCAAAGCTCATTTGTCATCATTTTGGACATCGTCAATCCTAATTAGGGTTTTGCCCTCTTATCAATCTTGTCGTTTTGTGATCGATTTGTCATCAATCGTTGTCCTCTTATCAATCTTCTCATTTTGCGATCGATTCATCATCGATCATTGTCCTCTTATCAATCTTGTCATTTTGTGATCGATTTGTCATTGATCGTTGTCATTTTCAGTCTTGTCATCTTGCGATCGATTTGTCATCGAATCGTGGTCATTTCCAATCTTGTCATTTTGTAATCTATTTTATCATCGATTGTTGTTGTTTTTGTCATTTTGCGATCGATTTGACATTGATCGTCGTCCTTCTCAATCATGTCAATTTGGATCAATTAGTCATTGTTCATCGTCAATTGGCGCATTTATCAATCAAATCACTTATCAGTATGAATCATTTATCAATTCAAAATCATGATCGAATCAACATCAAATCAATCTTACATCAAGACCTAATTATCGTCCTTGCATTTCTAATTTATCTTCTAGGGTGTCATGATTTATTCATTTAACCTTGTTTGTCATTTTCTCTCCATTTTCTCTTTAGGATAAATGATTTATTTATTTATCCTAAGTCTTCTTGTCACAATTAAATGTTTATTTAATTGGCTAATTAATTCCTCCTATTTTTGTAAATTAATTAATGAATGAGAAATTATTAATTAATTTACCTAATTTTCATCAATTTCCTAATTTCCAAGTCATTATTTCTAACCTAATTTTCTAATTTCTCCTAAATTCCTAAATGTCTATTTCTATTTCAAATTCTTGTCATAAATCCTTGCATAGCAATTTGTCATAAATTGTCATAAATCCTTGCATAGCAATTTGTCATACACTTGTCATAATTTTTCTATTCCTGATTTGAATTTCTATTCGAATCAGTTTCATGCTAATCTGATCTTTTCTCCAATTTGTCTATAAATTGGATGAATTTCTTCAATCAAAGTCCCTGGTCGAATCAATCACGCTTCTAGTATTCTTGCGCTATCATCTTGTCTACTTGCTTTCACATCATGCTTATGCACTAGTAGGTGAGATCCACAAATAAAGCTATTTGAAGGAGAAAGAAGGACAATGGAGCCACATGAAGGAGACATTCAAGTTTGCAATGGTTTGCGTTTGAATTGATGTCTTGTTTTCATGTCTTTATTGAGTGTTTTTAGGATTCTTGTCACTGCATTTTAGTTTTTGTGATTGAACTAGGCCAAATTCCTATTTGCTTTGATGATTTCTAGATTCCTAGTTACATTAATTGGTGAACTTGATGTGAACTAACCCCCTAACCATTCTTTTGAGTGCTTTTGATTTGATTTGTAGGTGAAAACCCCAAGAAACAGGGTAATGCAGGGCTTTTTGGGCACTTCTGCGCCTGTGTAGGAGAGTTTTGTGCCTCTGTCAAGCAATCTGTGCCTGTGTCAAGGACTTCTGTGCCTGTGTCAAAGGGATCTGCACCTGTGTTACGACATTGTCCGCCTGTGTTACTGAGTTCTGCGCTTGTGTGAGACATTCTGGGCCTGTGTAAGGCCAGAAACAAAGGTAAAAAGCAGTGTTTTTACTTGCAAATTGCTTTGTTTTGCATTATTTTTCTGCTTTTTGGTTTTTGGTACTGATTCTCTGTGCAGAATGAATGTGTGTTTGCTTTGATTGTCGAGTTTGACATTGGAGTAGGAGAGTATGCTCTCATCCTTCTTAGGGTGATCAGAAATCCAGATCTTCGATACCATTCTCATGGCTCAAATTGTTTGTTACCTTTAGAGGGCCTGCCTTCTCGACCATTTTCTTTCTTTTGCAATCAAGTGACAGTCGTGAGAAGGGAATGACCCAAAGTGAGTATAGCTAGAATACCTTGGCATTCTAACTCACTATAAATAAATACCTGATGGGCAAAAGCTTTGAAGGAAGGGTTACGTGGGAATTGTAGTTACTTGGGAAGTGATGACCCTTGGACTCTTTCTCATATCAACATCTAAGTAGGGACTTAAGGTCTAAATCGTGCTTGCACGACTACATTTGTTTGGTATCTTGGTGGGCTTAATGTCTCAATCACGCTTGCGTGACACCAAGGAGTAATGCTTAATAGAAATCCTTACTAAACACCTTGTTGTAATGCCCCTACCCTAGTTGGACTTGTAAAACCCGTTTGACCTTGGTTGACTTCCTATGTGGCATTCTTGAATGGTAGGTTAACCGTGGTGCTATGTGTAGTTTAGATAATATAAATAATCGTGCATACCTATTATTGTGCTTTTGCATCGATTCTTGTGTATATGTAATTGTTTCCTAACTCTTGTGATAAATCTCGAGCTAACGCCTTCATTGAATATGTATATGTATATGTATATATATGCTTGCGTGATTCATGAGTGCAGGAGATTGCAGGTATGACACCGCCTAAGGCGAGGTTCATCTCCTTTGGGGATTTGCGAGGTTGAGTATGTTTCCTTCATCCTTAGAATTCAGATTTGGTGGTCATTAAACTCTCGTCTTGCCTTAGCCATGGTCAGGTGAGCATCGTGTGTGGATTCATGGGGATTTCTTTTTGTTGGGTTGCATGTCGTGTGATTTGGTGGACTTCCTCGATTTGCATGCCTTGCGCGGGGTAAGTGGAGTTTGTTATTCTAAATATTCAATTCAATTCAATGTGTGGATGTACGCATTAGTAATGTAGAAAATTTAAAATAGGTAGTTTTCTTTTATATGATTAATCGTTAATTTAAAGAGATCGCTTTAATCATTATTGTAGCAAGCTTAAGGTATTTAACTTGGATTAATGTGCTCATTTACGCATTTGTAGTTGAGACAATTAGAATAAATAGGACTCTTTCATTAGATTAGTCATTTATTTAAAAAGGTCGCTTATTATGTTATAGCGAGTCAATTTAATAGCTAATTTTAATAATAACGAATTTAATGAGTTATGCATCTTAGAAAAGAAAGATTTAAAATCATTTGGGAAATAGAAATAAAATTTATCATTTTCGCATTTTGGAATAGAAAGGGTAAATTTTATTATTAAAAAGAAATTATTTCCTTTTTACTTGTATAGTTGATATAGTATAAAAGATTGATTTTTAGAAAATTAAATTAATCAAAACGCCTTACCCGGTCAATAGTTTCGAATTTGAAGTAGGCTTAAAATTTATATTGAGAAATTAAAATTTAAAACCCAATAAGAAATAGAAGCATTTTAATTTTCAGAAGGAAAGTGAATAAGATGTAATAGATAATGGAAATGAATGACTTCCAATTTCATTTTCATTTATTTTATTTTAAAAATAAATGCCTAAATTCGAAATTGAAAATTAGGGCAAAAATAGGGTTTCTCATTTAACCTAGTTTGAAAATGTTTTTGGGGGTTCTTTTTGGGGGGGAAAAAAAAAAAAAATGGAGATGGGGGAAAACTTTGGAAAAATGGGAGATTTGCTTGGAGTTGCAGGTGGAGCTCTTCAACAAACTCTTCCCGGAATGCGTTGGAGGTAGGATTTCAACCTACCCTTTTATTTATTGTTGAATCAAATCTGGTGATTGAATGCTCTCCATGAAATGCTGGAAAAAGATAGGATAACCATGAATGTCTAAAGATTTAGTTCAGTTTCTTTTTTGAAAGTTTGGTTGCCTTGGATTCAAGGGTTATTATGTTTTCTTGAAACATATTGAAGAGTGAAAATGGTTCTGAAGACTCCTTTTATTTTACTAAAAAAAAATGGTGTTCAAACTGTATTTTTTTTTATCAGTTATGTTTAGGCCATGTGTTTCTTTTAAAAAAATAAATAAAAAAATGAAAATAAATAATAAACAAAAAAAAAAGGGGAGAAAATAAATTTTATATGTTTCGGGCTAGGGTTTGGCGGGCGGAGGAGCCGAGGCTCAACTCGCGCCGCCATCCCCGCTCCCCCCCCTCTTCTCCTTCCTCGTGGGTTCGCAGACCTGCGACCACACTGTGGGCCGCAGGGCCTGCGTCCACAATGTGGGCCGCAGACCTGCGTGCATAGAGTGGGTCGCAGGGCCTGCGTCCACAATGTGGGCCGCAGGCCTGCGTCCACAGTGTGGGCCACAGACCTACGTCCACAATGTGGGCCGCAGGCATAGACCTACGTCCACAATGTGGGCCGCAGGGCCTGCGTCCACAATGTGGCTCGCAGAACCTGCGTCCACATTGTGGGTCGCAGGGTCCTGCCTCAAAGTTTAGGGTTTTTCTCAAAAAAAAAGAGAGATAACTATAAAGTCTGTTTTATTGTTTTTTTTTTATATATATTTTATTTGTTGTTAAAAAAAATAATATATAATATTGACATTTACAGAATGGAAGAAAAATGTCATGGGAAAGTTTAAAAGAAGTTGTAATATAAATGTAGGAAGACCTATTTTTTAGGAAATTAGATTTTAATGTCAATATATATATATATATATACGTTAAATACAAAGCTTGCGTATGTTTAAATCTGTGGATAAAAGGGGAGGGGGATTCGTTAATCATGGATTATTAGATTTATATTAGTTAACATTTAATCTTGGGAACCAATTATAATCGGGGAGTAATCTTTGGAAAAGAGATTAAATATGGTCTTATTTGGAGATCTTTGAAATAATTATACTCTGGTTAATGCTTGGTAATACATGTTAATGAGAAGTTTTCTTGGAATATGAATCTAAATTTATCTTCGTATATTTTGCTATTACTTCAACAAAATGCTAGTAGGATGCAGGTAAATTTTGATAACGTTACGTTTTTTTTTTAAAAAAAAAATGTTGTAAGTTTAAGATCCATATTTGCCTTGTTTAGGGTGGCGGCATACCTTGATGTATTTGTTTTCAGACCCTGTTATCTAGTTATTTGTGTTGGTCATAGCCGGATTACGCCCCTAGTCAAAGTATCGTCAGTCATTAGAATTCCTGTATTTGCTTTGAAGTGTTCAGTTGGATCTGCTTTAGAAGGGACCAATTATGTAAATTCCGACCGAGGTGTCTATTGTATATTGATTGTATTCCCCTAGTGGCAAAGATGTAAAAGTCATGTGATTATGTAAGTTCCTAACTATATTATAATGCCAAAGGGGTCTTGCAGTTGAGCAAACCCGGAGATGTAGCCCCTTAGGGGTGAACTCCGAGATCATATATGTGTTATGCGATGTTTTAGCTTCCTTTGTTTCATGCTTTAAGTTATCATGTATGGTGGATATCTTGTATAAGTGTATGGTGTGAATTTAATGAATTTAAATCTAAGTGCATAAAATTATTCATCTTGACAAATGTAGTAATTAGGTTCATAAAATATTGTAATTAAGATTATGTAAAAGTATTTTGAAAATGGGAATTAAAAGTAGTATTAGTGAAAATAATCTTGCTAGATTGCAACATCGGATTAACTTGTTATTAAGCATGTAAATTGAACAAATGAGTATGGGAAACAAAGATAGAATTAATTTTATAATTTCTAAGTTGAAATCTAAAGGATGAACATCATATAGGTATTTACTTTTATCTTCTTAAATGAGTAACGCCATGTTAATTATGTTTCACTATATTGGATGAATTTGTTTAGTTATTGCAAATTTTAATCTCAACAAATAATCCTTACCAAAATTAACTTGAAAATTGGGTTAACTCAACTATTTATCCATAATTGTAACTGTGTAGGGGAAAAAGCGAGACTAGGCTAACATGTCCTAATCCTACCTTTTGACACACATTGTGGAATACGAAAGAGCCTAGAGGTATCACACAATTGGCTACTTCTTTTTGTGGAAGAGAGAGCCACGGGCTACCTATTAGGGGTTTCTATTCCTTTGTTGTAATTGAAAGATAAAATGATACAAGTTCAATTCCTAATCCCAAAGTGAAAGTATGAACTAATAACAAGATTGCAGAATTAAGGTTAAACAATGGAAAGCTGTAAACACAAGGATAAGATAAGAATGCAGATGTGTACCCAGAGTTAAAATCTGAGTGAAAATGTTTGGGACGGGGACGCGGGCGCCACTGTCCTGATTCTACTCCTGAAACTACTCCTGAAACTGTTGTTTTTGCAACCTGAAAAGCTGTCAAAAATGCTGAAACTTGCTATCTGACAGAGGGACTAGGGCACCCAGCGCCCCTGTCCCAGGGACCAGGGCGCCCAACGCCCCTGTCCTGGCAGGACCAGGGCGCCCCACGCCCCTGTCCTAGCTTTCTGGGCTGGAATTTGGTGTGAAGTTCACTCTCCGTCTGCTTCCGTCGGATCTGCAACTTGCGGCGTCGTCCGAATCCTGAAACCTGCACTTATATCTGAAAAGGTATGGCGGGCGGCTATATAGGGTTTTGCCTTAGTCAAACCCCCGCTTTGGTGATTTCCACCTCCACGAATAGCCAAGTTGTATTGTAAAAATAGTGTGTGTGCAAGATCCTAAAATGCAAGTAAGCAAACTAGAGCAACCTAGAAAGTAAACCCTAATTGCTTGTAAATGATAATGTAAATGCTCCAAATCAAGATGTAAAGAGATCTAAAGCATGAATAAAGGTGATATAATGAAGCTTATGTAAAGACATGAAAACAACATGAAATCATACCCAACCCCAAGGGAGGGGTACAAGCCAATCTTCAGTCGGTGATCCCTTATTGTTCTTCAATGCCTTCAAAGCCCTAAATGGATGAATGAAATTGATGGATGCTTGATGGATGGATGTTGAATGTTGTTGAAGTCTTCAAAGATCTGCTCTTTCGCTGCATAGAAGGTCCTTGAAACCAAAAATTCCCCATCCTTTCAAATGAAGAAAGAGAGCTCTTATATATGAAACCCTAGGTCTTAATTTCAACTTTTGGCCGACCTAGAGATTGAATCTCCCACCAATTTCTTGGGGTTAAGCTTTATTTTATGATTGGATTGCGCTCCTAAAATTTCAGGAAAAATGTCCAGGACCGTGTGCACTCCAGGCGCCATGGTCCTGACAACTTTTCACCAAATTTTCAGGGCCGTCGGATATGATGATTTTAGAGCGAATCCCGAAGTTACAGGTGATTTAAAGATGTTTTGACCCTCAAAATCAAGCCCCCAAGTTCAAAATAGGACCTAATTAGGGTTTTAGATTAAATGATGTATTAGAGGAATAAAATGAAAGGGGCACACTTTAATGAAAAGGGCCCAACTTTATGATATGGGAGATGATAAAATAGAACCTTAGACCTAATTAATTTGATTAATTAAGTGCTAAAGGGGAAATGCAATGCAAAATGCAAGATGCGCCAAGGCGGGTGCTAAACTAGGTGTGAAATTGTACCACCCTAGCAAGTGCATACAATTTACGACGGTATAGTAACCTTAATAAAAGAATCTCTTATGATTGCTAAAATTGAACTAAAAAAAGGAAGTGTTGTATAGTTGTTTACATCTTAATCTTAGTAAATGTATATTTTCATATTAACTTCATTTAACTAAAAAGAGTGACACACATTTAGTTAGTTATAATCTAATCCTAATGGGAGAACGACACTATGAACTTATATTCTAATCTTGAAATGATGAATGTCATCTTGCTAACCATATTCTAATTTAAAGGAGGAACTCATGTGGTCCTAATACATTTTCATCTTAAGGAATTTAGCCCATCTATTAGCATTATTAAAACTTCAATGAACTCTAAGGCTACTCACATTTTATCCTTCATAAGAGAACTATGAATCATTAGTTGGTTATGCTTGGATTCAAAAGAAGGAACCTCACTCTATGAATGGAAGTTTAATTCCTTAATGAACGAATCTCATCTTATTAACCATACTTTTAATATTTAAGAAAAACATCAAATGTGGGTGGTTATCTTAAAACCCAAATGAATGAACTTTGTTATAGTTATCACATTGAACCTTAAGGGAGGTCTCTTAAATTAAATAGGTGTTAATGTGCATGGAGTAAATAATCCTCTCGATGGCCTCCTAACCACCCAAAGTAAATGAACGCTTCCTACAATTCTAAGATGACATATCATTGAACATATATATAATCATGTCTTATGCATTATCCCACAATTAGGATACCCAGATTTATGGATCATTTGACGCAAGTTGAGTTAGGTACTAGGTTATGTAATCGCATTGGGAAACTCCTTAGGATCGTTTAGCCTTCCGCTGTGTTATCTAGTTTTAGATAACTCCAAACTATCTTAATGTTGTAACTTTTCATTAACTACTCTTATTATTATTATAAAAAAAAAAAATTTCACACTCTATTCGAGTGTTTTTAACTTAAACCTTAGGGGTTTCCTGGTGGGGCATTACATTTGGTATCAGAGCCCATGTTGCAACACTGGGATCTCTGGTTTTGCTTGTGCCCTTAGTTGTTGTGTGTGTGTCTATCTTATGTTGTATGCTTGTCCTCCTTGATGTGAGGGTGTGAATTAACAAACCCTACTTGTGTGTAATGTGTGTGTTCACACCTTGTTTTCACCTTATTGATGTGGGTGTTTTGGGAATAATTATAGGTGTTTTGTCTGCTTATTGAGGTCTTGGTCTATGATTTCTCTTACTTTGAAAGGGAGTCATATGTACCTTCAATTTTGAAGTGTTTTACTCTTTTGACTAATCCATCTGGGTTGTTTGTTAATATCTTGAATCTAAAAGTGCGGTATGTGCTTGTTTATGGTATTGATCTATCTTAATGATTGTCCACTCGAAAGACTAGTATGGCAAATGTCAATGCTTATTATGTAGTGCATTGAGTGATTATGACTCTTCTTTTTCTCTCTCTACTAAATTAAAAGGAATTGACCAGTGTAGTTATCTCTTATTTAAGTTTTCTTATTGCAAGAGAAAGGATGATATTTCTTGAGCCTTGTGTGAGCCTTATAACATTTTTGTGTTTTAGATTGTGAAAGGGATTGGTTTAGGAGTTAATTTTTGGTTAATGATAGAAAATGGTATGTTTGCATTAAAGGGTTCTTCATGTGCTTGGTAGGAGTAATATAATTGAATTCCCTCTTAAGTAAGGTGCAATAAAATGCGCATAGTTGATTTTGTGAAAATTGCTTGTTGTGAAAGGAATACCAAAAGAGGACATGTTATAGTAGCTTCAGGAGAGTATTAATGTGTTCCTCAAAAGATTGTTTTATGTGCTTATTCAACTAGTGTGATTTAGGACCTATTAAGTGACGCACCATTTAACTTGCTTTGGATATGGGTGATTGTATTATTACGTTTCGAAAAGAGGAAATGAAAGACTTGTTAATTTGTATGCATTAAATGTGTAATATCTAGTAGATAGCTCTTCATTTACCTCCTTGTCATATTAGGTATTTTCAATGTTAGATTTGAAGTGTTAATGTATTGTATTGCATTACGAATAGTGATTGTTCTCTAGAAGACTTGTATTACGAAAGAAAATTTGACTGTCTTGAATTCTTGAATCGGAAAACTAGAACATTATAGTGCAACAATAATGATTAGAAATGTCATGTTAGGATGCTTTGGCACCTTCCTAAAAGATAGTGAAATGAAAACCGTGCAACTAAAATGATAGACTTATATCCGAGCATATGGTGTGATCTTGAAGTTCTTGTGTATTCGTAGGAAATAGTTGATTTTCCAACTCTCTCCCTCCTCTCGTCTAAAATATAGGAATTGTTGTTTTTGAAATACTATTTGGAATGCAGTGATTTAAGAAGAAATTTTGTTATAACGCATATGAAATTGTATGTTGCTTTGGGCTTCTAATTGAAAGGGGAAATTTTTTCATCTTGGAAAGGGAAATTGCATAGTTAGTAATGTGAATGAAAATGCTTAGGGAAGATTGAGAAAGATATCAGAATGATGTAATTTCTTGGTGTAAATTTGAATTGTTGAGAATTTCAGAACGTGTATCTAGAGTAAACTTTGTTTGGTGATTCATGTGTAAAGCATAATTAAAACTTCCCTTAAGTATATGTTAGCATAATGTAAAGTACTCCCTGTAAATGTGACTAAACCAGTGATGGTGCTATTCTGTGTGTGTTGTAAGAAACCCGTACTTGCTATGTGTGCCCATGGGATGGTGAAGTAATCAACCATGAGGAATATGTTTGCTTATGAGTATGGGAAACCATACCTATCTATGTGATGTTGCTTATTTGTTTCCTTACTGAGTGCCAACCCACGGGTTGTTGATAAGTCAGTATGTGAAGGGGTAGTAGTAGAAGTCACCATTCCTTGAATAGTATGAACAACGTACGAGTAATGTCGACGCGAAGCGACTTTAGCTTCCCTATTTTGAGGAAAAATATAGTTTTGTAATGAAGCTATAACATAGGTGCACTCTATACTTCCCCTTGTGATGAACCAATTTACGAGGTTCATGTGTGCCAGCCTACTTCCTACCCCTTATTTTGAGCATATAAATGACAGTTTTTTTTGAGCATATTGATGGATTCTATTGGAGCATCTGTTGCCTTGTCTTCATGAGAGGCGTGTTATTTTCTTATATAAGTTGCCAACTGACTAGTGTTGGTAGACTTGTGGGTAGACCTTAGCCATGTATACCTCTGGCTTACGGCGAGTATCCTGAGAGGAACATCGCTATGCGGAGTGTGACCGACGCATGCCTTATCCACGGGGTACACTACCATGCGGGATACGTCCATTGCGTGCTTTGTCCGCTTGGAGTATTGCCATGCCGTGCTGAGACACGATGTGGGATGTAGTAGACATTTCCATGCGGCCTACCGCTAGGTATAGGGTAGAGCCATGCCACGTGACGACGTGATGCGGGGTGATGCCGAGGTGCACACTGCCATGCCATGCGGATGTGTGACTTGGCCACACCACATGATGAGCTACTAGGATAGCTAGACGATTGTTCCTTCCTTCCTCTTTGGTGGCTAGCTACTAGTCACGTAGTGATGTAATGTGCACTTATGATTTTCTTTTATTTAATTATTTATTTCCTTGTGGGCCAGTAATTTATTTTACTTTGACCTTGACAGTTTAGCCACGATCTTGCAATCTTGATCTTACTTGATTTGATGTTGCAAATCCGGAAATTATTTTCTTGTCTTATTGTTGGAATTGACAATTATTATCTTTACTCTTTTGTACTTTGGTGGCTAAACCGGTTTATCCTTGTTGTTTTCGTATGCTGGTCTTGTGTTGCAATGTGAATTCCTCTCCAAGAACGTAGGATACGGTCTTGGATGAGTGTATACGAGGAAGTAGACGCAGGGAACCTTGAGGATGGAGGTATGTGAGGCTGGGAAACAGCTAGGATCCACTACCTACCTATGAGTGGTGACTATCTCTTGGAGGCTAAACACCTTACACAACAAGGGATATTCACGAGGGACTTGTATGGAAGGTAGCACCGCTATGGTGTACCCTAGCACCATCAAGCCCTCGAGTGAGATGTTGGACATTTGTTGATCATGTATTTATTCTAAGAGCAGGCATAGAGATGTGGATCATATATGTTACCTTTGACCGAGCATTAGACATGCTCACATGTGGCCTATTGTGTTGTGCAAACCAGTCTTATGGATGGATATTATGTGTAATCATGGATTAAATGGAATTAACTTGTCACTATGTTATGGGGCATAGTCATTGGAAGGGTTCTTGTATGTCTGAAAAGTGTAAACAATTGAGTTCTTACATTGCTCTTATTTGTCGGAAGTAACTTGGTTGTAAAAAAAAAAAAATGATATTTGAAGCTAGTTCTATGCGATAAAGTTTTGTGAAAGAGATGAATTGGTGAGAAAAATTGACCTTGAGAGCATATTTTCTTGTCATGTTTGATAAATGAGTATGATAATTGTGTCTATATATTTTAAATTGCTTAAATTTGGTGTAATAAAAAAGGAAAAAAGTCTCGTATCTTTACTATGATTGTGTGTAAATTATAGAATATTTGAAGATGTGAATGATGTTAGATGCATTTTTGTTAATGGATGATGACGCTTGTAGAGGATTTATGAATAATGTTCTAAGAGGATGGCAAAATAGTAGGTTGTGCAAATTGATAATTGTTAATTGAATTTAAGGGCTAATAAGTGTTGCAGGACTTCCGTTTATCTTTGCGACTTCCAGGAGTAAGTCGGAGCCTAGGGGGGGAGAATGTAATGCCCCTACCCTAGTTGGACTTGTAAAACCCGTTTGACCTTGGTTGACTTCCTACGTGGCATTCTTGAATGGTAGGTTAACCGTGGTGCTATGTGTAGTTTAGATAATATAAATAATCGTGCATACCTATTATTGTGCTTTTGCATCGATTCTTGTGTATATGTAATTGTTTCCTAACTCTTGTGATAAATCTCGAGCTAACGCCTTCATTGAATATGTATATGTATATGTATGCTTGCATGATTCATGAGTGCAGGAGATTGCAGGTACGACACCGCCTAAGGCGAGGTTCATCTCCTTTGGGGATTTGCAAGGTTGAGTATGTTTCCTTCATCCTTAGAATTCAGATTTGGTGGTCATTAAACTCTCGTCTTGCCTTAGCCATGGTCAGGTGAGCATCGTGTGTGGATTCATGGGGATTTCTTTTCGTTGGGTTGCGTGTCGTGTGATTTGGTGGACTTCCTCGATTTGCATGCCTTGCGCGGGGTAAGTGGAGTTTGTTATTCTAAATATTCAATTCAATTTAATGTGTGGATGTACGCATTAGTAATGTAGAAAATTTAAAATAGGTAGTTTTCTTTTATATGATTAATCATTAATTTAAAGAGATCGCTTTAATCATTATTGTAGCAAGCTTAAGGTATTTAACTTGGATTAATGTGCTCATTTACGCATTTGTAGTTGAGACAATTAGAATAAATAGGACTCTTTCATTAGATTAGTCATTTATTTAAAAAGGTCGCTTATTATGTTATAGCGAGTCAATTTAATAGCTAATTTTAATAATAACGAATTTAATGAGTTATGCGTCTTAGAAAAGAAAGATTTAAAATCATTTGGGAAATAGAAATAAAATTTATCATTTTCGCATTTTGGAATAGAAAGGGTAAATTTTATTATTAAAAAGAAATTATTTCCTTTTTACTTGTATAGTTGATATAGTATAAAAGATTGATTTTTAGAAAATTAAATTAATCAAAACGCCTTACCCGGTCAATAGTTTCGAAATTTGAAGTAGGCTTAAAATTTATATTGAGAAATTAAAATTTAAAACCCAATAAGAAATAGAAGCATTTTAATTTTCAGAAGGAAAGTGAATAAGATGTAATAGATAATGGAAATGAATGACTTCCAATTTCATTTTCATTTATTTTATTTTAAAAATAAATGCCTAAATTCGAAATTGAAAATTAGGGCAAAAATAGGGTTTCTCATTTAACCTAGTTTGAAAATGTTTTTGGGGGTTCTTTTTGGGGGGGAAAAAAAAAAAAAAATGGAGATGGGGGAAAACTTTGGAAAAATGGGAGATTTGCTTGGAGTTGCAGGTGGAGCTCTTCAACAAACTCTTCCCGGAATGCGTTGGATGTAGTATTTCAACCTACCCTTTTATTTATTGTTGAATCAAATTTGGTGATTGAATGCTCTCCATGAAATGCTGGATAAAAATAGGATAACCATGAATGTCTAAAGATTTAGTTCAGTTTCTTTTTTGAAAGTTTGGTTGCCTTGGATTCAAGGGTTATTATGTTTTCTTGAAACATATTGAAGAGAGAAAATGGTTCTGAAGACTCCTTTTATTTTACTAAAAAAAAAATGGTGTTCAAATTGTATTTTTTTTTATCAGTTATGTTTAGGCCATGTGTTTCTTTTAAAAAAATAAATAAATAAATGAAAATAAATAATAAACAAAAAAAAAAGGGGAGAAAATAAATTTTATATGTTTCGGGCTAGGGTTTGGTGGGCGGAGGAGCCAAGGCTCAACTCGCACCGCCATCCCCGCTCCCCCCCTCTTCTCCTTCCTCGCGGGTTCGTAGACCTGCGACCACACTGTGGGCCGCAGGGCCTGTGTCCACAATGTGGGCCGCAGACCTGCGTCCACAGAGTGGGCCGCAGGGCCTGCGTCCATAATGTGGGCCGCAGACCTGCGTCCACAGTGTGGGCCACAGGCGCAGACCTACGTCCACAATGTGGGCTGCAGGGCCTGCGTCCACAATGTGGGCCACAAGGCTTGCGTCCACAATATGGCTTGCAGAACCTGCGTCCACATTGTGGGTCGCAGGGTCCTGCCTCAAAGTTTAGGGTTTTTCTCAAAAAAAAAGAGATAAATATAAAGCTTGTTTTATTGTTTTTTTTTATATATATTTTATTTGTTGTTAAAAAAAATAATATATAATATTGACATTTACAGAATGGAAGAAAAATGTCATGGGAAAGTTTAAAAGAAGTTGTAATATAAATGTAGGAAGACCTATTTTTTTGGAAATTAGATTTTAATGTCAATATATATATATACATATATATATATATATATATATACGTTAAATACAAAGTTTGTGTATGTTTAAATCTGTGGATAAAAGGAGAGGGGGATTCGTTAATCATGGATTATTAGATTTATATTAGTTAACATTTAATCTTGGGAACCAATTATAATCGGGGAGTAATCTTTGGAAAAGAGATTAAATATGGTCTTATTTGGAGATCTTTGAAATAATTATACTTTGGTTAACGCTTGGTAATACATGTTAATGAGAAGTTTTCTTGGTATATGAATCTAAATTTATCTTCGTATATTTTGCTATTACTTCAACAAAATGCTAGTAGGATGCATGTAAATTTTGATAACATTACATTTTTTTTTTAAAAAAAAAATGTTGTAAGTTTAAGATCCGTATTTGCCTTGTTTAGGGTGGCGGCATACCTTGATATATTTGTTTTCAGACCCTGTTATCTAGTTATTTGTGTTGGTCATAGCCGAATTACGCCCCTAGTCAAAGTATCGTCAGTCATTAGAATTCCTGTATTTGCTTTGAAGTGTTCAGTTGGATCCTCTTTAGAAGGGACCAATTATGTAAATTCCAACTGAGGTGTCTATTGTATATTGATTGTATTCGCCTAGTGGCAAAGATGTAAAAGTCATGTGATTATGTAAGTTCCTAACTATATTATAATGCCAAAGGGGTCTTGTAGTTGAGCAGACCCGGAGATGTAGCCCCTTAGGGGTGAACTCCGAGATCATATATGTGTTATGCGATGTTTTAGCTTCCTTTGTTTCATGCTTTAAGTTATCATGTATGGTGGATATCTTGTATAAGTGTATGGTGTGAATTTAATGAATTTAAATCTAAGTGCATAAAATTATTCATCTTGACAAATGTAGTAATCAGGTTCATAAAATATTGTAATTAAGATTATGTAAAAGTATTTTGAAAATGGGAATTACAAGTAGTATTAGTGAAAATAATCTTGCTAGATTGCAACATCAGATTAACTTGTTATTAAGCATGTAAATTGAACAAATGAGTATGGGAAACAAAGATAGAATTAATGTTATAATTTCTAAGTTGAAATCTAAAGGATGAACATCATATAGGTATTTACTTTTATCTTCTTAAATGAGTAACGCCATGTTAATTATGTTTCACTATATTGGATGAATTTGTTTAGTTATTGCAAGTTTTAATCTCAACAAATAATCCTTACCAAAATTAACTTGAAAATTGGGTTAACTCAACTATTTATCCATAATTGTAATTGTGTAGGGGAAAAAGCGAGACTAGGCTAACATGTCCTAATCCTACCTTTTGACACACATTGTGGAATACAAAAGAGCCTAGAGGTATCACACAATTGGCTACTTCTTTTTATGGAAGAGAGAGCCACGGGCTACCTATTAGGGTTTCTATTCCTTTGTTGTAATTGAAAGATAAAATGATACAAGTTCAATTCCTAATCCCAAAGTGCAAGTATGAACTAATAACAAGATTGCAGAATTAAGGTTAAACAATGGAAAGCTGTAAACACAAGGACAAGATAAGAATGCAGATGTGTACCCGGAGTTAAAATCTGAGTGAAAATGTTTGGGACGGGGACGCGGGCGCCACTGTCCTGATTCTGCTCCTAAAACTGCTCCTGAAACTGCTCCTGAAACTGTTGTTTTGCAACCTGAAAAGCTGTCAAAAATGCTGAAACTTGTTGTCTGATAGAAGGACTAGGGCACCCAGCGCCCCTGTCCCAGGGACCAGGGCGCCCAGCGCCCCTGTCCTGGCAGGACCAGGGCGCCCCACGCCCCTGTCCTAGCTTTCTGGGCTGGAATTTGGTGTGAAGTTCACTCTCCGTCTGCTTCCGTTGGATCTGCAACTTGCGGCGTCGTCCGAATCTTGAAACCTGCACTTATATCTAAAAAGGTATGGTGGGCGGCTATATAGGGTTTTGCCTTAGTCAAACCCCCGCTTTGGTGATTTCCAACTCCACGGCCAAGTTGTCTTGTAAAAGTAGTGTGTGTGCAAGATCCTAAAATGCAAGTAAGCAAACTAGAGCAACCTAGAAAGTAAACCCTAATTGCTTGTAAATGATAATGTAAATGCTCCAAATCAAGATGTAAAGAGATCTAAAGCACGAAGACAAGTGATATAATGAAGCTTATGTAAAGACATGAAAACAACATGAAATCATACCCAACCCCAAGGGAGGGGTACAAGCCAATCTTCAGTCGGTGATCCCTTATTGTTCTTCAATGCCTTCAAAGCCCTAAATGGATGAATGAAATTGATGGATGCTTGATGGATGGATGTTGAATGTTGTTGAAGTCTTCAAAGATCTGCTCTTTCGCTGCATAGAAGGTCCTTGAAACCAAAAATTCCCCATCCTTTCAAATGAAGAAAGAGAGCTCTTATATATGAAACCCTAGGTCTTAATTTCAACTTTTGGCCGACCTAGAGATTGAATCTCCCACCAATTTCTTGGGGTTAAGCTTTATTTTATGATTGGATTGCGCTCCTAATATTTCGGGAAAAATGTCCGGGACCGTGTGCACTCCGAGCGCCATGGTCTCGACAACTTTTCACCAAATTTTCAGTACCGTCGGATATGATGATTTTAGAGCGAATCCCGAAGTTACAGGTGTTTTTGAGATGTTTTGACCCTCGAAATCAAGCCCCCAAGTTCAAAATAGGACCTAATTAGGGTTTTAGATTAAATGATTTATTAGAGGAATAAAATGAAAGGGGCACACTTTAATGAAAAGGGCCCAACTTTATGATATGGGAGATGATAAAATAGAACCTTAGACCTAATTAATTTGATTAATTAAGTGCTAAAGGGGAAATGCAATGCAAAATGCAAGATGCGCCAAGGCGAGTGCTAAAATAGGTGTGAAATTGTACCACCCTAGCAAGTGCGTACAATTTACGACGCTACAGTAACCTTAATAAAAGAATCTCTTATGATTGCTAAAATTGAACTAAAAAATGGAAGTGTTGTATAGTTGTTTACATCTTAATCTTAGTAAATGTATATTTTCATATTAACTTCATTTAACTAAAAAGAGTGACACACATTTAGTTAGTTATAATCTAATCCTAATGGGAGAACGACACTATGAACTTGTATTCTAATCTTGAAATGATGAATGTCATCTTGCTAACCATATTCTAATTTAAAGGAGGAACTCATGTGGTCCTAATACATTTTCATCTTAAGGAATTTAGCCCATCTATTAGCATTATTAAAACTTCAATGAACTCTACGGCTACTCACATTTTATCCTTCATAAGAGAACTATGAATCATTAGTTGGTTATGCTTGGATTCAAAAGAAGGAACCTCACTCTATGAATGGAAGTTTAATTCCTTAATGAACGAATCTCATCTTATTAACCATACTTTTAATATTTAAGAAAAACATCAAATGTGGGTGGTTATGTTAAAAGCCAAATGAATGAACTTTGTTATAGTTATCACATTGAACCTTAAGGGAGGTCTCTTAAATTAAATAGGTGTTAATGTACATGGAGTAAATAATCCTCTCGATGGCCTCCTAACCACCCAAAGTAAATGAACGCTTCCTAAAATTCTAAGATGACATATCATTGAACATATATATAATCATGTCTTATGCATTATCCCACAATTAGGATACCCAGATTTATGGATCATTTGACGCAAGTTGAGTTAGGTACTAGGTTATGTAATCGCATTGGGAAACTCCTTAGGATCGTTTAGCCTTCTGCTGTGTTATCTAGTTTTAGATAACTCCAAACTATCTTAATGTTGTAACTTTTCATTAACTACTCTTATTATTATTATAAAAAAAAAAAAATTCACACTCTATTCGAGTGTTTTTAACTTAAACCTTAGGGGTTTCCTGGCGGAGCATTACACTTGTATTTAGAGGCCAAAAATCCTTCTAGTTGCTTGAGAAGGACAAGTTCGGATACTTGGAAGAGATACTAAGTTCGCCATGGGGAGATTTCCATGGGGACTGATGCTTGGCTGCCCTGAGAAGTGAGTGTTGTGGAGGGGAGCCCGTGGGGTCAAGCATCTATGTATTCTCCTTGAATCTCATAACGAGTCTACCTCTCAAGTACCTACTGTCCTTACCTACCATAAGAAATGTGTGAATAAGCATGATTGTTTTGAGTCTAAGTTAAAATATCTTGTCTTCTTTGCTTGTCAAAAGTTGAGTTGTGTCTCATTTCAAAAAACAAGACAAATTGATTCAAACCAAGGTTAAAGACAAGAGTATTTCATTCAACAAAGTTCAAAACACCTTCAAACATGGTTGTCAAACATTTTTCAAAATCTTGTCTCAACATTCATGTCACTTAGATTTAGGTTCATCCTAGGTTTGCATTTTGCAAATTCATTGTCAATTACCAAGGTTATGTTTCACCTAGGCCATACTCCTTTGCATATCAATAAGGGTCATCCATTTAGCATGTGTCCTCTTGCATTAGAGTAATACCATTTCATAATTCAAACTTAGGTTGACATTGTCATACATTTGCATTTGCATACCCTATGTTTCTTCATTAAGCTTAGGTCATTATCATATCATATTAGGGTCATTGGCATAGTAATTGTCCCTTTGCATATAGTGTCAAAACTTTGGTTTGTCATACTTGGGTAATCCAAATCTTTGAATAAACCCTAAGTCATTGTTAGGAAGTCTAGACCTTATCAAACTTTTGTCTTTTTGTCATCAATGTCATTTGGTCAAACCTAGCTTAGTATCCAAGCATATAGGTGAGACATTGTCAATTTGTCCTATTGTCACTTGGTCCTTTTGTCCTTTGAGGTCTAGACATCATTTCAATTTCCTAAGGGTCTCATTTTTAGAATTGCATTCATGAGTTTGTCAAAATCTTGAAAAACAACAAAAACATTAAGTTGCATTGTCATCTTTTAGGTTGCATTTGTCAATCCCATTAGTTGCATTGCATAGTGACATGTTTGTTGAAATGAGGTCTCAACCTTCTTACGAAGCCATGTCATCACAATTGAGAAATCAATTATGTCAATCCAATCTCTACATGTCTCAGAACTTGGATCAAACTTATCATGATGATGTAAATGTCCAAATACAAAAACTAGAGGAGAAACTAGCCCAAGAAGAGGAGATATTGGAACAAAGAGTGAAAAACATTGAGAAGAATAGATCACAAATGTCCAAAATGTTTCAAAAATTTCCAGGTCAAAATCCAAAGATTGAGCCAATTGATGTAAGATCTCTTCTTGAACGATTAGACATACCAGCTCTCATCTCCCAAATAGAGATGATGAAACAATTTCAAGAAAGGAGACAACATCAATTTCAACATGATGTGCCTCCACAACAAGAACAAGAAGGTGTTTACTATCAATCAGATTTTCAACCAATACAACCAATGGTTCAACCAATTGTTCAACAGTTCAAACATTTCCAACAAACACAACCAATGGTCCAACATATACAACCAACACAACCAATGGTTCAATTTCAACAATATGTCCAACCAACTATACAATGTCCACAAATAGTTCAACCAATGGTGTAATATCAACAAGTTCAATCAACATATCAATGTCAACAACTACAATCACAAATTCAAAAACAAAACTTGCAACATGCACCAAGCCAAGTTTCAAACATGTCGGAACAATTGAACCAAGTCCAATATCAAAACATGACATCAAACGAAAAACACGTTCAAATTCTAGATACAACCATGTCAAAACCTTGAAAGAAAGGTGGATTTATTGCAATGCTCTTCAGGAAATTACCAAGTGAGTTCTTTGAGGAAGATCAAAATAATACAGTTATGTCTAGCAATGCCTCATCCCCCCACAAACAAATTGACTCTCCAGTGGCATCTATCCCTACACCTTTAGAAGTTTCACAAGAACCTTCCATATTGTCCTCATCAAACAATACACCCAAGGATGCAATTATCCAAGGGCTATCCATAATTGATTGCCAAGATAATCCAATTCATGATGCACATCCTTGTCATGTTTCAGAAATACAAGACCCAATGCCACCATGCACTTTATTTCCATTACCTGTTTTAGAGGACCCCATTCGAAGTCCCTCTTCCTCATGTTCAAGCATTGATTCCTTGCCAGAATCCATCACAAATGTTCAAAGTGCATTTCCTTCATGCCAAAACATTGATCCCTTGTCAGAATCCTCCATGCATATCCAAAGTCCAACCCCATGTCAAGAGGATAATTTAGAGCATGAAGAAATGTGTCCTAAAGAAAAGATCAAGATCCTGAAACCTTATCATCCCATCCAATTGTTGACCAGGATCCCATTTCCCTAGACACTCACAATGATTCCATTATTCCTGTCCATTCTATCCAAGAACACAATATCCTTTCAAATCCCATTGACATTCAAGATATCCCTTCCATCTTTTCCGATGATTCCATTAAAAGTCAAGAGCAAAGCACCTTTAAAGAGGAATCCAATGATCTTCCTCCTTGTCAAGATCAAAGTATCCTTCCAAATTCATTTCCAACACAAGACCCTATCATTCCTTTAGATCCTCCACAAGATCCACTTGTTCCTCCATCTCCATGTCCTAATCCTCCATATACACTCCAAGATCGTATTTCTTGTGATGATCCCATTATTCCTCCCATTCCATCTCTTGAAGAGCTTGTCATTGAACCATGTCCACAACACAATCCTAGTCCCCCTCACGATCCTAATCCCTCTCACGATTCTAACATGTCAGTGCAAGATGTTCATGAACCCTCGACATGCATAATGAGTTCTTCCACTTTGGTGCAATCCGATCGACTTCAAGATCTCATTATTTCTCTCATCTCATATCCACCACATAATGGACTCGCATCTTCTTCCCAAATAAAAGAGCATCCTACAAGTCAAGATATTCATAAAGAAAAAGGAGTAGACCTTCATGAGAAAGAACCCCTCCATATCAAAGAAGATATTAAGGGTCATGTCTACACAACTCACTCTCAAGACATTGGTATCCCTCCATCAAAATCATAACATACACCTTCCCCATCATACTTTCCATCCATCTTAGGTCCTTATATTCCTTCATTCTCTATGCAAGGTCAGCAAAGGCATACATCCTTGAGTAAATTTCATCCATCCAAAAGAAGTCCATTTCATTCATATCCATCCATGCATTCCTTTCCCCCTCCAAGCAATTTGGATGCCAAGTATAAAAGTCATAAGTCTAGCAATCCACATGTATTTAAGGATCAACATGTCCAATATAATCAACATGTCAAAACAAAGAACAATATGATCTATAAAGAAAAAGAAATATACAAAAAGCCACAAAGGCCCATTGCTCAAAAAGCAAAGTCAAAATCTATATGGGTTCCTAAATCCCTTGTGCAAGCAATGCACTCCAAGGAACCACAAAAGCATGAAAAATCAAAAACCATGTGGATCCCTAAGCGGCTCCTTGAAGCACAAAAACCTAAAGAAACATCCAACTTGGCATCCAAAATTGCTATTCCTCCATCCAAACCTCTCAAATTTGTTCCTCCATCACCTTCATCATCCATTTTGGGCTCTTATGTCCCAAAATCCCAAGCTATTCCTCTATCCAAATCTCACAATCTGAGATCCATTTTTCCTCCATCAATCCACCACCCGTCAAGGTGTGTTCCAAAGTTGATCTTGCCTTCATTTCCATCTAGTGAAGCCCAATTCTTCCAATACCCTATCCATTATCCAATGCATATTTTCCATCCTTCTATCCCTTTGATCCAATCCTTTGCATAAATCCTTTCCTTAGTTCCATCTCATATTCCATGTCCTTATCCTACCAACGTCTTTGAGCATACTTTTAAAGGTCATGGTCAATTTTTTTCAAGGCTACTATCCAAACAAAAGATGCTTGAGTCCTTCTTCCATCCCCTATCATGTGTCCATCTTCTCTAAAATGTCAAATTCCAAAAAAAAAAAAAATCATAAAAATCAAATAATGTCCTGAAATAATCCAAAAAAAGTCAAAAAAAAAAAGTGAGAAAAAAAAAAGACAAAAGAAAAAAACGTAACGCAAAAAATAATTCATCCATTGGTGAAAACCTGGCAAACAGGCACCTTGGGCAAGTACCATGATAAAAACTTGGCAAACAGGCGTCATGCGTAATCTATGAACTTCTTGCATACCGTACTTGGGGGCAGGTTTCCTCTTTCATATCCTATTGCCCTTCATTATCCTATCATACCATGTCATTACCCCTTCATATCCTATTGTTCCTCATGTTCAATTTCCCTTTCCACCTTTTGATCTTGACAAGGCTGAGGATCTTCATGAGCATCATGCATCTTGTTTGCAGCTTTTAGTCCATCACAGCTTTTGGTCATTTATCCATTTGCTTATTATAACTTTTCATCCATATTCCCTGTCTTATTGCAACTTTCTGCCACTATCCTGTATCCTATCCCGACCTTCAGTCCATGTCCCTTATCCATTCTTGGTCTTGCTTATCCTATCCATATCTTATCACTATCCATACACTCTTTTTCATTCCTTGATCTTGATTTGACATAAAGACGCAAAATTTAAACATGGTTTCAAAAACCTCTTGACATGTTCCTCATGCCATGTCACTGCTTTACATTGCCATATCCAGTCTCTTGTCCCATCATGCAATAGCCCTTGAAAATTGCATCCGTATTGTCTCCATAATAAAAGGCCTTTGTCTTCCCTCTATCCACCAACATTTCAGAAAGATTGTTTATCCACCTGTCATATTCCTTGCCTTGCTAGACACTGGGGGCAAAATCATAAAAATTGAAAAATGTCCTGAAATAATCATAAAAATTGAAAAATGTCCTGAAATAATCATAAAAATTGAAAAATGTCTTGAAATAATCATAAAAATTGAAAAATGTCCTGAAATAATCCAAAAAAATTGAAAAATGTCTTGAACAAAAATCCCTAAAAAATCAAATAAAGTCCTGAAAAACATGAACACAAAAAAATTGTACACACTCGAAAAGCAAAACAAAACAAAATAAAAATATCCTCTTGGTGCATAAGACAGATCACTGAGTATACATCCAACGACGTGTAATCACACACTGTGCTTTAATGAAATCATGCATAAACAGATGAACTTTTTCAATCAAACCAGACATTCCAACTGATCAAAGTTGTCTTATCCATCACACATCAACATCAATATGATTTGTCCTTGTCACTACTATCATGGGTCTTATACAGGGTGTGATATGCTCGAAACCAGACAACATGATCGTCCTATCAACACTTTCAAATTTTGACAATGAAGATCAAGATGTTTGTTTGACTTGATGAAATTAGCGAGTCTTATCATTTATTGATTTATCTTCAATCATGTTCCTATGTTGCTTGATGATGTCATTGAGTGATTTAGAGTGACCGGGATGGTTCATGGTCCCTTTCTTTTTTTGTTGTGATTGTTGTTTGTCTGCAATGTGTCTGTCTTTTTCAAAAAGGGTTGCATTTTGTTAGGGTTTCAAGCAGATCCGAAGCAAATATGAACTAACAATTATATGCAGATTTAAATACAAAAGATAAAGAAATAAAACAAGACACAGATAACACAGAGATTTAACGTGGTTCACCCAGAATGGGTTACGTCCACCATACACAGCCGTCCAATCTTTCTTATTATCTAGCAAAAAAAAGTACATCAACCTTACAATGCCTTAAGCATCCCAACTGCTTATAACATGCATTTTTAGGGCAACAAACAAAGTCGGCCTTTTTAGGGTTTTATTACAATGTTAGTTTTCATCAACGAAAAACAGCAAAAAAAAATTTCTTAGGGGCCGCCGCCCCCGAACCCCTGCCCGGGGCCCAGCCCGGCCCCGGACCCCGGTGAGGATATGTGTTGAGTGTACAGTACTTTGCTGATTAGTCACCACATTTCAACAATCTCCCACATGGAGACTGATCAGGCTACACACCGAACAATCTCCCACTTGGAGACTGATCAGGCTCCACACCGAACAATCTCCCACTTGGAGACTGATACTACATGACACCACTATACATGCAACATCCGCTGGATAAAACACAAGGACTTGACTGGTATAAATTCCACAATTATCAATCAAGAAGACCAACATAAACTGATGAAGAAATCAGCTTCTCCTGTGGAATTGCCTTTGTGAACATATCGGCAGGATTCTCACTTGTGTGAATCTTCTCAAGCCGTAACTGACCCTCCTCCAAAATAGTCTGGATGAAGTGGTACCTGAGCTGAATGTGCTTTGTCCTTGAATGAAAAGCAGAGTTCTTCGCAAGATGAATGACACTCTGGCTATCAGTATACAAAGGGCTATCCTCTTGTGTCTGACCTAATTCCTTTAGAAAACATTGCAACCAAATCATCTCTTTGCTGGCTTCTGTAGCAACAACATACTCAGCTTCAGTGGTTGAAAGTGCAACAACCTTTTGCAGCCTAGAAATCCAACTGACTGCAGTTCCCCCTATAGTAAAAACATACCTTGTAGTACTCCTCCGTGAATCAATATCACCCGCCAGATCAGAGTCAACAAATCCACTTAGAGCAGCATTAGATTCTTTGAAACATAATGCCTTTGTAGTAGTTCCTTTCAAATACCGAAGAATCCATTTCACAGCATTTCAATGTTCCATACCCGGATTACTCATAAACCTGCTCACAACTCCCACTGCATGTGCAATATCTAGCCTTGTGCATACCATTGCATACATCAGACTGCCAACAACTGATGAATACGGGATGTTAGACATTTTATTAACCTCTTCCTATGCCTTTGGGCACATCTCCTTAGTCAATTTGAAATGACTAGCCAAAGGTGTACTAGTTGCTTTTGCATTCTGCATGTTAAATCTTTTCAACACCTTCTTTATATACTCACTTTGGGACAAATTCAAGGTTCTATTTTTCCTGTCCCGTGTAATCCTCATACCGAGAATTTGCTTAGCTGCACCCAAATCCTTCATAGCAAATGACCTGGCTAATTTCTGTTTAAGATCATTTATATGTTGCATGTTAGACCCAGCAACAAGCATGTCATCAACATAAAGCAATAGGATAATATAACTGCCATTATCAAATCTCTTAAAATATACACAATGATCAGAATGACATCTATGATAACCCTGTTCAGCTATGAAACTATCAAATTTTAAATACCATTGTCGGGGTGCTTGCTTTAGGCCATACAAACTTTTCTTCAACCTGCACACCAATTTCTCCTTACCTTTGACCTCATATCCCTGTGGTTGCAACATGTAAATTTCCTCCTCCAAATCTCCATGGAGAAAAGCTATTTTGACATCTAATTGTTCAAGATGTAAATCATCTGCAACCACAAGACTAAGTACAGTTCTAATTGAAGTCATTTTTACAACTGGAGAAAATATTTCATCATAATCTATACCCTTTTTCTGTGCAAAACCTTTTACCACAAATCTGGCCTTATATCTTTTCTGACCTCCTTCCTCCTCCTTCAGCCGATAAACCCATTTGTTAGGCAAGACTCTTTTTTCTATAGGTAAAGGGACTAAGTCCCAAGTCTTATTTTTCATCAAGGAGTCCATCTCCTCTTTCATGCCTAGCTGCCACTGTTGTTTGACATCCACCTGCATTGCTTCTTCATATTCTTCTGCTTCACCAGAATCCGTTAATAAAATAGAATACAAAGAAGGAGAAAATCTTTTAGGGGGTCTACTTGTCCTCGTAGAATGTCTAACACTTGCAAGAGTTTGTGGGACAATCTGTTGTTGCTAAGCATCAGGTACCTGTGGCATTTCATTTTTAGGAATCTCATCCAACACCACATATTCTTGTTTGTCTTGTTCATGCTTCTTTTCCTGCATCTGTTCTTTATACATAACCTTCTCATTGAATATAACATCTCTACTTCTAATTATTTTCTTATTTTCAAAATCCCATAACCGATAGCCATATTCATCTATCCCATATCCAATGAAGGTACACTTCTGAGATTTAGCATCAAGCTTGGTTTTGTTTTTTTTATCAACATGGACAAAAGCTTCGCAACCAAAAGTTTTTAGAAAAGAATAATTTACCTTTTTACCAGTCCATGCCTCCTTTGGAATACCACCATCCAAAGGGGTTGAAGGTCCTCTATTTATCAAATAGACAACAGTATGTACAACATCTACCCAAAAATGTAAGGGCAATCCAACATGCAATCTCATGCTCCTCACATGTTCCATGATGGTCCTATTCATTCTCTCTGACATACCATTTTCCTGTGGAGTTCTTGGAACTATCTTTTGCTTTCAAATCCCATTTAAGGAACAGTAATCTTCAAATGCTTTGCTGCAATACTCACCTCCATTATCCGATCTGAGACACTTCAACTTTTTTCCTGTCTCATTCTCAATCAAAGCTTTCCATTTCTTAAAAGTTTCAAAAACATCTGATTTTTGTTTTAGGAAATATACCCATGTTTTTCTGGTTGAGTCATCAATAAAAATAACATAATAACAAGAGCCACCAAGAGATGATACCTAAGCCGGTCCCCATACATCTGAATGTACAAGCTGTAACTTCTCACTCTTCTTCTCTTTCCCAACCTTGATAAATCTGACTCTTTTCTGTTTACCATAAACACAGTTTTCACAGAACTCTAAATCAATCTTCTTTAGTCCTGGCAATAGATTTTTGGAGTGAAGGATTTTCATCCCTTTCTCACTCATGTGTCCAAGCCTATGGTGCCACATTATCGAATCTGTTCTTGCAACATTTATTGTTGTTGTCCCTGCAGTAACTTTATATGTAGCAGCTAAGGTAGAGTAAGTGTTACCAGTACATAGATATAATGTGCCTACCTTCGCACCTTTAGCTACTACTAATGATCCTTTAGTGACCTTCCACATATTGTCCGAGAAGGTAACTATGCAACCTTCACTACCTAGTTGCCCTGTAGAAATTAAATTTCTTCTTAAATTAGGAACATGTCTTACCTCCTGCAAAAACCAGTCATTACCATTTTGCAACTTGATCTTTATCTTTCCTTTTCCAACAATTTGACAGGGCTCATCATCACCCAAATATACCTATCCAAAATCACCTTGAACATAATCTAGAAAATATTTTCTATGGGGTGTAGCATGAAATGAAGCCCCAGAATCTATTACCCAGGAATCATTAACATTATCCAAACATAAGATTAAAGCATCTTGTAAAGTATTACTTGCAATATTAGCTTCCTTACTGTCATTTTCATTTTTGTCTCCTCCTCTATTTTTTCGAGACCAACAGTCTTTCTTTAGATGACCAGGCTTTCCGCAGTACCAACAATCTTTCTTTCCTCTAGATTGAGAGCATCCTTTCTTTGACTTCCCTCGTGACTTCTCATTCCCAGGGCCTTTTCCTCTTTCCTTTGATCTTCCTCTGTTCTCCACATTCAAAACACTACCCGATGATGTTGGAGTCTCACCTGTGCTTTTCCTTCGCATTTCCTCACTTAGTATAACACCAACAATATCATCAAATACCAAAGTATTTTTACCAGAGACAGAGTTACTTACAACTATAACCAAGCTATTCTAGCTTTTTGGCAAAGAACATAAAATCAAGAGAGCCCTAACCTCTTCTGCAAAGGTAATTTTTACTGAAGACAATTGACTGGTAATTGTATTAAATTCATTTAAGTGCTCTACTACAGATCCTCCCTCACCCATTTTCAAATTAAACAAACGCTTCATAAGAAATACCTTATTCGAAGCCGAGGGTTTCTCATACAACTTAGCCAATGTTTCCATCAAATCTACAGTCATTTTTGCTTCTATTATATTGAATGCTACAGACAACGCAAGGCACAATTGAATGGATCCCAGTGCCTTTCTATCTAAAATGTCCCACTCTTCATCTGATATTGTGGTCGGTTTCTTTGCCTTTCCTTCCAATGGCCGCCACAAATCCTTTTGATACAGGTAATCCTCCATCTGCATTTTCCATAACTGATAATTCTGGCCGTTAAACTTTTCGACCTTGAATTTGGAATCCTCCATTGCTCCCACTCAAATCTGAAAGTCCTGCCAATTTACAAAAAACCTCGCTCTGATACCAATTGTTAGGGTTTCAAGCAGATCCAAAGCAAATATGAACTAACAATTATATGCAGATTTAAATACAAAAGATAAAGAAATAAAACAAGACATAGATAACACAGAGATTTAACGTGGTTCACCCAGAATGGGTTACGTCCACCATACACAGCCGTCCAGTCTTTCTTATTATCCAGCAAAAAAAAGTACATCAACCTTACAATGCCTTAAGCATCCCAGCCACTTATAACATGCATTTTTAGGGCAACAAACAAAGTCGGCCTTTTTAGGGTTTTATTACAATGTTAGTTTTCATCAACGAAAAATGGCAAAATTTTTTTTCTCGGGGGCTGCCACCCCTAAACCCTTGCTTTTCTCGGGGGCTGCTGCCCTCGAACCCCTGCCCGGGGCCCAGCCCAGCCCCGGACCCCGGTGAGGATACATGCTGAGTGTACAGTACTTTGTTGATCAGTCGCCACATTTCAACACGTTTCAGCTTTGCCCTCCAATGCCATGATGCTATGCATCCATTTTGCTACATTAAATAAAGGTTCTCACCTACAAAGTGCATTACTGAAAGCAAGTTTTTCTTCGTCTCTAATTGTCCCATGTCTCGTTTCTTCTTACTAACATTTCTTTCATCTGTTCGGATAGTCAGTTCGGTCTAGTGCTCCGATTTCCCCAAACACATATGCTACATCCTGCATTCATTGGTTAGTACATTTGCATTATATCAAACATCACATCGAGCATCATATCAAGCATTTTATCCATTTCATATTAACAACGCATCAAAAACACATAAAATATATATCCATATATGTTCCACAATGGTACATAAACAGTGCATATGCCATCCATACATAGAAAATAAACATACGTCATAACACATTGCATCCCATCATATCGATGCATATCATATCATATATCCAAATAATATCAGAGTATAAAATTGGACTGTCTGTCCTAAGTATGGCCCGCAAGATGACTACATAATGTCAAACTACATCTGTCTTTGTTCGAAGGAGCATGTGCCTCTGTCACTGGGTGCTCCCTCTGTCCTCCTCATCCTCGCCATGTCTCAAGGATGATGTCCCTCCTATCCAAGGTCTTGGCTGTGGTGGTCTCATAGGTCCACTCACCCCCATGCTGCTCATTGACCTCCGAGAGCATGCCCTACTCTCTGTCCTCGATCGTGCCCGATATGATGATGCTCTCTACTCTGGTGGAACTGTAGTCTCATATAGTGCCCTCCAATGGTGTATCTCCTCTCTGGTCTCTACCAACATCTGTGCCATCTCACGTGCACTGGCATCCCTAATCGATCCAATATACTCAGTGACTCTTTGTTCTTCTCGCTGTGCTTGGGCTATTGTTGTATCTCGAGGCACTGTAAGTCTGGCTATCTCTGATCTTAACTGGTCATGCTTTGTCCTCAAGCTGGCATTCTGTCTCTCTAATGTCGTAATATGATCATGCTGACTCGCTATGGTAGCCCTACACATCTCCATCTCCTCTATCCTAGCTATCTCTAGCTCTATGGGTATATCCTACATTAATTCCTGATCGGCTGAATCTGGCTCATAGTCATCATCCTCATCATCTCCATCCTCATCATCCCCCTCATCCTCCTCCCCATCCTCATCCTCATCTCCATCCTCATCATCTCCTTCTTCCTCTCCTACGAGTGGGAAGTCCTCTTGTCTCCTCGGTACCGGAATATCAGGATCTGTCAATGGCACTGGCCATCATCGTGCAAACCATCGCTCATATTCCTCTGTTGTCCCGACGTCCACCACATCTGATCTCCAATCCCACTGTCTTTGCTGTAGCTGTGTGAAGTCAGCATATGCAATGTGTGGCTAAATCATCCTCCCCCACTGACTCGTCTCTCTGTGAGATCGGACAAAGTGTGCAGTCCCTCTAGGTACATCCTGCCTCTCTCCAAACTGTCATCTGACTCTCTCCGGTAGGTACATCTCAATCACTATCTGGCAATTCACTGGTTGCCCAATCAGGTACCTCTCCTATTTGCAATATGGTAGCTCTTCACTATCTAACCATCCAGGGCAATCAAGAAATGGCCTCCATGTGACCTCTCTCAATCTGTCTAGCTCATGTCGCCAATACAATATGTATCCAAACGGACCCTATATCAGTGCTCCCCCATAACAGTACACATATGGCTGGTGTGGTACTACCTATCTCTTTGCAATCAGTTGACATATGGCTATGTGCTCAAATGCCCATACCTATAGCAGTGTGACTCCATAGCTCAAAGTTTGCACTCCTTGATATGCTATCTGATGCAACTAAAAATATAGCATAGCAAGTACACATGGTCCCCATGCATACACAGTCCCCTCTATCGCCATCCGCTCTAGCACTCTTCCCCATCTAGTAGGGAATCCATGTCCTTATCAATCCCCTACTAGTAGGCATGCTATCACCACTGCTATCACCACATATCGTTGATCATACTTTGATGCCATGGTCTCCCAGCCAATGTCCCTCTCTATGATATCCAGATCATCTGCGTCGCACTCAAATAATCTGCACAAAGCATCTCTCCCTATCATTGGGTCATACTTTATCATCTCTCCATGAATTAGAATGCGGAGGATACACCATACATCCTCTAGTGTCACAGTCACCTCTCTAGTCGCTAGATGGAATGAGGTGGTCTCTGAATGCCATCGCTCTGCCAATACGATGAGTAGTCCTATGTTTGCCCTAATCTTAGGCATGAATGTGATATAGTATATTCCAAGTCCTGCTAATGTATCTCTGTCTATGCTCCTGAGTCTATGTCATAACATGAAGCAGTCAGGTTGGTTCTCCCGTGTGATCAATGGATACTGTCGACTCTGCATCACAATTGGGGCACATTTTGTCAGTTTTAATGTTTCCTTCTATGGGCTACATTTCCTTGTACATGTCCAAATCAGGGTGCTCTATCATTGTCATTGTCTAGGGCATTTTCATTATTGTTCTTTGAAACAATGCTTAAAATTGCATTGTCTTAAAGAGGGGCAAAATGTAGACACCTAAAAATGGTCAACGCTTGCGGAGTCATACTTTAACATTTGTGCATTGCCTTATTTTAGGTTTTTTGCATCGCATTAACATTTCTTCTATGTTGCGTTCTTGGTCTTTATCATTTGCAAGCATTGAGTCCTTCTTCTACATTCTTCATTTATCTCGCTCTTGAATTTGGTCTTGTCGACAACAATCTTCAATCATGATTTTGGTCAATCTTATCCTATCATATCAATGTGCAAAGCTCATTTGTCATCATTTTGGACATCGTCAATCCTAATTAGGGTTTTTCCCTCTTATCAATCTTGTCATTTTGCAATCGATTTGTCATCAATCGTTTTCCTCTTATCAATCTTATCATTTTGTGATCGATTCGTCATCAATCGTTGTCCTCTTTTCAATTTTGTCATTTTACGATCGATTCATCATCAATCGTTGTCCTCTTATCAATCTTGTCATTTTGTGATCGATTTGTCATTGATCGTTGTCATTTTCAATCTTGTCATCTTGCGATCGATTTGTCATCGAATCGTGGTCATTTCCAATCTTGTCGTTTTGCAATCTATTTTATCATCGATTGTTGTCATTTTTATCATTTTGTGATCAATTTGACATTGATCGTCGTCCTTCTCAATCATGTCAATTTGGATCAATTAGTCATTGTTCCTCATCAATTGGTGCATTTATCAATCAAATCACTTATCAGTATGAATCATTTATCAATTCAAAATCATGATCGAATCAACATCAAATCAATCTTACATCAAGACCTAATTATCGTCCTTGCATTTCTAATTTATCTTCTAGGGTTTCATGATTTATTCATTTAACCTTGTTTGTCATTTTCTCTCCATTTTCTCTTTAGGATAAATGATTTATTTATTTATCCTAAGTCTTCTTGTCACAATTAAATGTTTATTTAATTGGCTAATTAATTCCTCCTATTTTTGTAAATTAATTAATGAATGAGAAATTATTAATTAATTTACCTAATTTTCATCAATTTCCTAATTTCCAAGTCATTATTTCTAACCTAATTTTCTAATTTCTCCTAAATTCCTAAATGTCTATTTCTATTTCAAATTCTTGTCATAAATCCTTGCATAGCAATTTGTCATAAATTGTCATAAATCCTTGCATAGCAATTTGTCATACACTTGTCATAATTTTTCTATTCCTGATTTGAATTTCTATTCGAATCACTTTCATGCTAATCTGATCTTTTCTCCAATTTGTCTATAAATTGGATGAATTTCTTCAATCAAAGTCCCTGGTCAAATCAATCACGCTTCTAGTATTCTTGCGCTATCATCTTGTCTACTTGCTTTCACATCATGCTTATGCACTAGTAGGTGAGATCCACAAATAAAGCTATTTGAAGGAGAAAGAAGGACAATGGAGCCACATGAAGGAGACATTCAAGTTTGCAATGGTTTGCGTTTGAATTGATGTCTTGTTTTCATGTCTTTATTGAGTGTTTTTAGGATTCTTGTCACTGCATTTTAGTTTTCGTGATTGAACTAGGCCAAATTCCTATTTGCTTTGATGATTTCTATATTCCTAGTTACAGATAAATGTCCAAATCTTCCACAAACATAACATCTTACATTCATTGTACAATTTTCTGAATTATGACCAACTTTGCTGCATTTAGAACATTGATCGGTGGGTGTATTGGTGTTCTGATAATTTCTAGATCTACACTGATTTGCTCTATGACCATACTTGTTACAGTTAAAGCATTTGCCATTAAATTTGTAAGTAGTAGGTTGTCTTACTAGTTTTCTATGATCATTATTGTTTCCAGTACCAGAGCTTTCACCAACTTCAAAGCCAAGCCCATTTGTATCACCATTAGGTTTCTGATTCTTCAGCATGTCACCAAGTTCTTCTGAACTTTTCTTGAATTTTTCTTTGTGATGATTTGCAGTAGTTAGTTCACTTTCCAAGATTCATTTTTGTCTTATGAGTTCAGTTATGTCATTTTGTATGTGCATTAAATCTATCTTCAACATATCATTTTCATGACTAAGTCTTGTGTTCTCATTTCCAGCATCATTTATTCTTCTGGCCAAGTCTTCTTCATTCTTCTTCCTATCTTCAATTTCTTTACAAAATCTCATAATCATATCCTACATCTCATTCTGTGTTGTACTGATCTCTTGTCTTAGCTTGTTTACCAGATCATTAAGAGTTTCCTTTTCATCTCCCTCTTTCTGCATCTTCTCACAAAGTTCTCTTCTTTTATTCCTTTCTATAGTGTAATTTTCTTAAAGTTCTTGAATGATATCCTGAGGAGCCTTCAGATCATCTTCAAGTTTGATATTCTTCACCTTTTCTGCATCATAGTCTGAAAGAGTTGTTTTCAATTATTCTCTTAAGTTTTCCATCTCTATCGGTGTCAGGATCTTCCTCAAGCTGTTAGACTTTTGAAAATAGAGGACCAAGCTCTGATACCAATTGTTAGGATTCCCAAAGATACTAAGAGGGGGGGTGAATTAGTATCTAACCGGTTTATTAATTTACTTGAATTAAAACATGTAAACCATGTCAATACAGTGTACCGATAAATCAAAGTAATGCAGTAAACAAGAAAAACAATAACCACATGAAGAGCACAGCATAACACAGTAGTTTAACGAGGAAACCCGGTGTGGGAAAAACCTTAGTGGGATTTGTGACCCATAATATTCAATTACTCGCCAATAAGGGAATATTACTGCTACAATAGGGGCCTGCACATGCAAGAAGGCCAAGTGCATAGAGCTCACTGCTCAAATACAAAAGGAAGTTAGACTGACTTACAAAAATAGATTATAATAATCCAATGTCTTGTACTGCTTCAAAATAGAATCTACTATGCCAGATCCAGTGCCGGTTTTAGCTGTGCTGCATACATAAACCGTTAACCTAAAATTCACATATTAGGTCTTCATTATTTCACCTATCACCTTATTACAAAATGTTCTACAATGATCTCATACATATATGAGTCATATTACCACTCACCATGTTGGCTTACAATGATTTTACAATTAATTACAAAATATAATATTAACAAAATTCCTGTC
This sequence comes from Cryptomeria japonica, assembly GCF_030272615.1. Lineage (NCBI taxonomy): Eukaryota > Viridiplantae > Streptophyta > Pinopsida > Cupressales > Cupressaceae > Cryptomeria > Cryptomeria japonica. The sequence continues at coordinate 48,368,014 of NC_081407.1, read as the reverse complement.
GGCCTAGGTGTCGGTATCCTTTCTTTCACTGTCGGTGTTCTGCGTGCCAGTGTAGAGTTTGTCATTGCTGATGCCGGTATAATTGTCTTGCCAGTATCATATGATTGCAAGGTTGCCATCAATGACAAAACCTTCAATCACCTATAATTTCTCATTGGAGTGTGCATTTGCCAACATAATATGTTCAAATTGTTTAGGCCAAAAGTAATCAAGGTTGACATCTCCATGCCTCACTGTGGGTTAATACATGCTATGATTAATTGCTATGATTTTTTCATTATGAGAAAATTTTAAGCATTTATGAATAGTAGAAGGGTTCACTTTCATGGAAGAGAGCCAAGGATGTACCAAATTCACACGAAATTGATGCAATGCTAGAATGATAGAAAAAATGACATCTAAGAACTTAGTACCAACCTCAACAGGATGAGTAATAGACCCAATAATAGGGAAAGAGAAACCATCATACACCTTAACCACTACATCAGATTTATCATATGTTACTTGATGTAATTGTATAGTATAAAGATATACTTTAGTGATCACATTGACCATACATGCTGGATCAATGAGAACCCCTCATGAGAGTTTGTCTTTGATATTTGCAGTGATATATAGTGGGCCATTAGGTGCAATAATAGTCTCACTAGGTTCTGTTGGCATATGTGCAGAGCTTGATGACATGATGATGTTTGTATGTTGTCATTGATGTCAATATGCTGAAGTATGAATTGGTATATTGATATAAGCAAACTGGCAAGAGAACCGGTATGATGATGTGAACCAGTATGTTGGAATGAGAACCAATATATGGATGTTTTATATAGGGGTTTTATTTGGCATGACTACCAGTTGGTAGTCTCAGCTTCAGGGTTTTCGGTTGATGCATTACCTGTGTGATTCAACCGATGACATCTTGTGATGAGTTAGCATTGTAATGAAGATCAGATCATGTTTCCACATTAGCCTTGTGCACGTGAAGGATTTCCTTAAGGATCTTGCATGAAGAAGATCGATCCTATGTACCTCGGGAATGTGTGAAGTCTTTGTAAATGGTGGAGAGTGCGTGATGAGTTATCAGCTTCCTGAAGCAGAAAAGAATGAACGTTGGAGAACTTCCTGAGATCTATTCAAGACTGTTGCATTCAATGCAATGTGATTAATGGTCAGGATTGAACCGACTGAAGTGTTAAACCTAAATGTTTAGGGTTTAGAGTTTATGCTACTGACCTATCTGTTTCCTATAAGGTCGATGACGTTTTTCATTTTGAAGTTGTTGGCAAATGTTATGTGTGTATCCCAGTGAGTGATACTTGATTCTTGCCAAACCAGAGAAGTGTGTTGAAACCTGCAGAGTGTGATTGCAGGAGCAAAGGAGCTAAAGAGGACCTGCCTTGGCATTGTGTGTTGTTATCAGATCAGTGTATTGCCTGTTGACTTTTAACCATTTCAGCAGTTGGAAAATCCCTTAATCGGGTAGCTTTAGCAATCTTTTGTGTAAATTCTTTTACAGGGTGACTCAATTCAATGAGTTCTTCAAATCCTCTTGCGAGGTAACCTTTAATAGGGTTCTAACCTTTAATCGGGTATTTAGCCATCCCTTAAATGGGTGATCCCTAGCAGGATCGGTTCCTAGCAGAACCTATTGTAAAAGTCTTTAACCGGACTAGGCTCCTAACAAAGCGGACTTGAAAAGAGTTCAAAGAATAGCTTGTGGGTATTCATCCCCACCGTGGTTTTTCCCAGTTGGGTTTCCATGTGAAAAATTGGTGTGTCATGTGTGATGTCTTTCATGTGATGTTTTAGTGTTTTATGTCAAAGTGGTAAAACATGTTGAACAAGCAGTCATTATATTTCTAATGTTAGATTACTTGTTTATGCATAAGGGTGAAGTGGAAATGAGGGATTAGATTGTGTGGAAAGCTAAGAGTTACTGGTTTATTTCTTTCACATTCTCACTGTGTTTTACCAGTAGTAATCTAATTTAGACTGGTGTTATTGCTTGCTAGCCAAGTGCAGTGTTTGCAGTCAAACTGGCTCAGGGTAAGTGTTTTTGTCTGTACTGATTCACCCCCCTCTCAGTACCTATTTGGTACTAACTGTTCATCATTTATTTATCAATTGGTATCAGAGCATCCTCCAAGTCCTTTGTGTTGTAAGCTTAACCGCTTGAGGAAAAGATCCTACTCTAATGATGAAGAGGGAAGGTCCAAAGTTCAATAGAGATAACTTTAAAATATGGAATGACAGAATGAAGATATACATCAGAAGGATGGGTGCTCAACACTGGAACTATGTTGAGAATTCTTATGTTATTCCTACCGGTACTCTCACTAATGATCAAAGAAGAGAGATTCAGGAGAATGGGCAAGTCATGGGAGCCCTAATCAATAGTCTATCTGACATTGAGTTTATTGATGTTCAGGATAAAGACAATCCCAAAGAAGTATGGAATGCTCTGGAGAATATCTATGGCAGTGATGAGCATGTGAAACAAGCTAAGGAAGAGAGCCTTAGGGGAAAGTTTGAAGACATGTGGATGGTTGAAGGAGAGACCATTCAACAATATGGAATAAGAATCAAAACTGTTGTTGGAGACATCAAGAGTGCAGGGGGTAAAATTGAGGATTCCACTATTGTTAGCAAAGTCTTGAGATCCTTGTTACCAGTCTATGCAATAAGGGTTGCTTATATTCAGGAGTTGAGGTCTATAGACAAGACAAAGGTATCCTTAGAATCAATCATTGCTAAGTTGACCGCATATGAGCTGAATAATTATGATGGTGGTATTCAGAAGATTGAATCAGCCTTTAGAGCATCTGCTGCACCATCTAGAAAGGGAAAAGAAGCAAGTACTAGTTGTGAACCAAGACAAGGCATAGAAATGGATGATGAGGAGATCCTGATGGAATTTGAAGCTCTTCTTACTAAGAGACTTCCTAAGGGAACCGGTAAATATAGAGGTAAGCTTCCTTTGAAATGCTTCTCTTGTAATAGGATAGGACACATTGTTGTAAACTGTCCTAATGGAGATAATAAGGACAAACCAGAGAAGTTCAAGAAGTTTAAAGGAGGAAATAGGAGAAACTATTTTGTAGTAGTTGATGAAGGTGTCACTGATGAGGAATCAGAAGATGAAGAAAATAAAGACATTGTGTTTGTACCAGTTAAGGAAGATGTGTCAGACAAGAAAGCTCTTGTCTCCCATTTTGATAATTCCAATGAGTGGATTATTGACAGAGGCTGTTCTCACCACATGACTAGTGACCAGAGCAAGTTTCCATCTTTAGAAGAGTATGATGGTAGTGTGGTCCGATTTGGTAATGATGTACCATGTATGGTAAAAGGTAGAGGGTCTATCTCTCTGAATGGAAAAAGTAGTGTTGATAATGTGTATTGGGTAGAAGGTCTCAGACATAACCTTTTGAGTGTTACCCAACTAAATGATAATGGACTCACTCTGCAATTTAGAGATGGAGTGTGCAAAATAAAAAGGAAGAGTGGTGAACTGATGGCCACCAGTATGTAGACTAGAGGTAACTTATTTCAACTGAATGCAAATATCAGTATATGTCTAATGGCTAAGTTTGATGATAGCTAGATATGGTATAGGAGACTCTGCCATGTAAACTTTAATAATATTTTGAAGGCCAATAAGATCAAGACAGTCAGAGGATTGTCTGTGCTAAGAAAACTGGAGAATCCTTTGTGTAGAGAGTGTCAACTGGGGAAAATGTCTTCCTCAACCTTCAAAGGTAAATCTTTCACTGCAGACAATTTACTTGATCTTGTGCATACTGATTTGTGTGGTCCTATGAGAACTAGGAGTGTGCAGGGAGATAGGTATTTTATGAATCTTACTGACGATTGCTCAAGAATGATGTGGGTCACATTATTGAAAGACAAGTCTGAAGCTTTTGGAAAATTCAAAGCCTTCATAGCACTGGTTGAAAAAGAAAGCAGTAAGACGATTAAGTGCCTAAGAACTGATCAAGGAGGAGAATTCACTTTCGGTGAATTCAACAACTACTGTGAAGAGAATGGCATCAAGAGGCAACTGTTTGCCCCCGAACTCCACAATAGAATGGCCTAACAGAGAGCAACAACTGAACTATAGTTGAAGCAGCCAGAACGATGTTGATTCAAGGAAAATTTGCTCACACTTTTTGGAGAGAAGCGGTGAGCACTGCAGTCTAGACTATGAACCGGGTACTCATCAAGAAAGGTAAGGATAAAACATATTATTTTTGGTATTTTGGTATGGTTTTTTCATTGATGTCAACACCTATTAACACTTATCAACTCTGACACTTTGAAGGATTGACAATATTCACCAGCAAGCAAGTGACTTATGCATAGTCACCGGTATTTGTTACACCGATAGGATATAATGTTCACCGACACTTGGAATGATATGATAAACACCTGGTTATGTCAAAGACATCGTTTGGACACTTTGTCTTGGAGATTTGTTCATTGGTATATTTGTATTTGATGTTACCAGAAAATAGGTCCAGGTTATGCACTGACAGGCTTATCTTTTCCAGATCAGCACGACATGCTTTGGAGATGATTTATTGTTGTTGTAAATGCATTAAGCCGACATGTTGAATTCGATATTGCATCGGTTATTGATTTACTTGTAAATTAATTTTATTGTTATATCTTTTAGAGCCGACCTACTAAAATTGGTCTTAGGTTATGATATATATGTAAGATCTTATTTATAAGATCGATAGGTGATAAGGAAAAAAAAATATAAGAAGGTATATGCGAGAATAAGCAGAGCTATACACACAAACATCATTTAAGGTGAAGCAAGGTTTTTTTGAAGGCATATCAGAACTAAACCGGTACTGAATCCAACATATGAAGATGCTATTTTGAGCAGTACATCTTTATTGGATTTAACCATCCAATTGTAGTCAATGTGACTCCTATTTGTGTTTGAGCAGTGAACTCGAGGCGCTTGGCCTTTCTGCATGTGTAGACCCCATTTGTATACACATACTATCTACAGTAGTATCATCTGATTATGGGTAAGGTTTCCCACCATGGTTTTTCCCATTACAGGGTTTCCACGTACAAATATTGGTGTTATGTGTAGTGAATATTATTGTCTTTCTGTTTCATGCATTAATCTTTACCGGTACTGATATTAACTGATAAACTATCTACCGACATAAAGTTTGGTTTACCAGTATTAAGAATTAAGGTTGGTTAAGTTATTTTTGGTTTGAATTTATTTGACAACTGATTCACCCCCCCCCCCCCCCAGTTGTCTCCGGGACCTAACAATTGGTATCAGAGCCTAGTCCTCCTTTTGCAGAAGTTTAATAGCTTGAGGAGATCCAATGTCTTCTAACTATTTCTGGAAGGACAGTCCTAAACTTGATGGAACCAACTATGGAATATGGAAGATCAAGATGGAGACATATCTGAATTGTATTGGAAAGGACATTCAGGATGTTACAAAGAATGGATACATTGCTCCTACTCAAAGTCAGCCTAATCCACCAAACTTGGCTAAAGATGAGGAAAATGATTGCAAAGCAAGAGAAGCACTTTTGAGTGCATTATTAGATCAACAAATCATGGGATTATCATATAGGTCTACTACTAAAGCTATTTGGGATCATTTGGAATAATTGAATGAAGGAGATTCCACAGTCAAAATTGCAAAACTTGAAAGCTTCCGGGTCAGGTATGAAAATCTGAAAATGGAAGAAGATGAAAGGATTTCTGCTTTTATGGAAAGAGTGAATGAAATTGTTTTGGGTATTAAATATTGTGGAGGAACCTTAAGTGAAGATGAAATTGTTTCAAAATTTTTAAAAGGATTTACACCAGCATATAAAATGAAAGTTACTGCTATAAATGAGTTGAGAACAGTGCCTAATACATCAGTAACTAGGGATACATTGATTGGAAAACTTTCAACTTTTGAAATTGAGGAATTTGGTCCTGTTGCTACTATAAAGACAGACTTAGCTTTTAAGGCATCAACATCATCTACAACATCTTTTGACAAATCTGATTGGAAAGCCTTTTATGTGAAATAACTTGAAGAAAGGAGAGAAAATGAAGAACTCGAAGAACTTGAAGCACTATTTGCAAGGAAAATGCCTAAAGGTCCAGTTGGAAGTAAGTATGAAGGTAAAACACCCTTTAAATGTTTTAACTATAATAAGATTGGTCATATGGCTTCAAGATGCCCTGATTGACATGCTAGACTAAGAGAAGAAGCTAGAAGAACATACAAGCCTAACCCTGAATATCAGAGATACAGATTTAAGAAGAATAAAGATAAATCTTGTTATCTTGCCGATGAAGGAGTCACTGATGATTCTGATGAAGATCCGATAGACAATGGATGGGTTTTTGTTGTTATAACAGAAGATCAACTGGCACTTACTGTTCAACTGGTAGAGAAGGCCCTGACAGCTAAAGTTGAAGTTAAGGATGAATGGATCATTGATTCAGGATGTTCACATCCTATGACTGGTGATAAAGGTAAATTCTTGAACTTTTAGGAATATAATGGAGGTTTGGTAAGATTTGGAGATGATAAAGCTTGTTTGATCAAAGGAAAAGGCACTATATCTCTTGATGGTAAGCATAATACTGACAATGTTTACTATGTAGAAGGTTTAAAGCATAATCTTTTGAGTGTTGGTCAATTAGTTGAGAAATGATTTTAGTTACAATTCAAGAATGGAAAATGCAAAATTATGAACAGAACTGGTTTGAAAATTGTGACCGGTAATCAAACTAGGGGAAACATCTTTCATTTAAATAATAGTGAAAAGACATGCTTGATTGCACATATTGATGAAAGTTGGCTATGGCATAAGAGACTCTATCATGTAAATTTTGATTGCATGATAAAAATAAGTACTACTAAGGTAGTCAGAGATTTACCTAAGATTGTTAAGCCTCACAATCTGGTATGTAAGGAATGTCAATTTGGAAAACAAGTTAGAGCATCTTTTAAAAGTATTCTAGAAAAATCCAATAATGCTCTTGACTTAATTCATACTGATTTATGTGGTCCAGCTAGAACTAAACGTTTACAAGGTGATAGATATTTCATGCTAATCATTGATGACTATTCTAGAATGTGTTGGGTTACTTTTCTCAAAGAAAAATCAGAAGCACTTGGGAAGTTCAAACTATTAAAAGAAATGATAGAGAATAAAACCAGTAAGAAAATCAAATGTCTGAGATCAAATCAAGGAGGTGAATTTACATCTAAAGAATTTAATGCATTCTGTGAAGTGAGTGGAATCTGAAGACAGTTATCAGCACCTCGGACACCACAACAAAATGGAGTTGTAGAAAGGAAAAACAGAACTATCTTGGATGCAGCTAGAAGTATGTTATCTGAAGAAAATCTACCACATGTATATTGGAGAGAGGAAGTAAGCACAACGGTCTATACATTCAACAAAGTTCACATCAAAGGTGAAACCGGTAAGACCCCTCATGAACTGTGGTTTGGTATTACTCCTACTCTTAAATATTTCAAAATATTTGGAAGTAAAAGCTATATTAGAAGAGATGAGTATATTGGCAAATTTGATCCTAGAAGTGATGAAGGAATATTTCTTGGTTATTCATCTAAGAGAAAGGCATATAGATGTTTTAACAAAAGATTGCAGAAAATTGTTAAAAGCGCAAATGTGAAGATTGATGAACAATTTAGAGGAACTTCAAGGTATATAGACTCTGAACCGGCAACAAAGATACTGAAAAATGAACCTACATTGAATCCACCAGTACAGAATGAAGACCCAGTTACACCGATATCATCTAAAAATTCCACTGAAACTGAGGAACAACAACAAACAAAGACACCTTGGTATATAAGACTGAATCACTTTGAAGATCAGATAATTGGAAACAAGTATAAAGGAGTTATGACAAGAGGAAGACTGGAAAATGAAGAGGTATGTCTTATTTCTCATATTGAATCATCATCAGTTAATGAGGCATGTGAAGATAAACACTGGATTAAAGCTATGGAAGAAGAATTAGAACAAATTGAGAAGAATAACACATGGACATTAGTTCCTCGGCCTAAAGACAAAAATGTGATTGGAACAAAATGGGTATTCAGAAACAAACTTAATGAAGATGGTAAGGTAATCAGAAATAAAGCGAGACTAGTGTGTAAGGGATATTCTTAGAAAGAAGGAATTTATTATAATGAAACCTTTGCACCGGTAGCTAGAATTGAGGCAGTCAGATTATTCTTGGCTTTTGCAGCACACAAGAACTACAAAGTATATCAAATGGCTATTAAATGTGCATTTCTGAATGGAGATCTTGAAGAAGAAGTTTACATTGAGAAACTTGATGGGTTTTCTTTGACAGATAACAAAGATATGGTTTGTAGGCTAAGGAAAGCTTTGTATGGGTTGAAGCAAGCTCCAAGAGCTTGGTATGCTAGATTGGATAAATATATTTTGAAGATTGGTTTTTCTAAAGGAAATGCTGACAACAAATTATACTATAAAGTGACTGATGATGACATCTTGGTTATAGAAGTTTTTGTTGATAATATAATCTTTGGGGGAGAAGATGGATTATGTAAAGATTTTTCTATTGAAATGCAACAAGAATTTGAAATGTCTATGATTGGAGAAATAAAATTCTTTTTAGGATTGCAGATTTCACAGATTGATAAAGGTATATTCTTGAGTCAATCCAAGTACTTGAAGGAGTTACTAAAGAAATTTGGGATGGAGAACTCTAAATTGGTAAGCACACCTATGATTACAAATGACAAATTATCACTGAGGGATGAATCTACACCTGTTAATCCGACTAGGTACAAGTCTATGATAGGAGGCCTATTGTATTTGACACAAACAAGACCTGATATTATGAATGCAGTATGTATTGTTTCAATATTTTAGAATAATCCTAGAGAAAATCATGAATCAGTGGTAAAAGGATTTTTCAATACTTACAAGGCACTACAAATCTTGTTTTATGGTATCCTAGAGATGAAAAATTTGAATTATGTGCATACACATATGCAAATTGGGCAGGAGATATGGATGACAGAAAAAGCACCATCGATGGAGCATTTTTTCTTGGAAGCAGATTAATTTCATGGTTGAGTAAGAAACAAAGTTGTACATCTTTATCAACAGCAGAATCAGAATATGTTGCAGCAGCAACTAACTATACACAGGTATTATGGCTTAAGCAAATGTTGAAGGACATAAAGGTAAAATGCAAGGAACCTATAACTATCTATTGTGATAACACTACAACAATTGATATATCTAAGAATCCGGTACTACATTCTAAAACTAAACATGTTTCTATAGATAGGAATTCGGAAATCATCAAAGCAAATATCAATATTAAGCATAGCTCAATCACAAAAGCTCAAATGCAATGATCAATCCTAACACACTCAATAAAGACATGAAAACAAGACATTCAAGATTGAAAACTAAGCAAACCAAATGCAGATGTCTCCTTCATGTGGCTCCATTGTCCTTCTTTCTCCTTCAAATAGCTTTGTTTGTGGATCTCACCTACTAGTGCATAAGCATGATGTGAAAGCAAGTAGACAAGACGATAGCGCAAGAATACTAGAAGTGTGATTGATTCGACCAGGGACCTTGATTGAAGAAATTCATCCAATTTATAGATAAATCAGAGAAAAGACAAGATTAGCATGAGGAGATTTGAAAGGAAATTTCAAATCAAGAATGACAATTATGACAAATTATGACAAATTGACACTTTCTATGCAAGATTGATTGATTGATAATTATGACAAATTGCTATGTCAAAATTGATTGATTGACAATTATGACAAATTATGACAAATTTGCTATGTCATTCCCATGAAATTAGGAGAAATATTAGAAAAATAGAAAATTAGATGAATTAGAAATTAGGAATTAGAAAATTGATGAAAATTAGAAAATTAGGAATTAGGAGAAATTAGTAAATTGGAAAATTAGGTAAATTAATTAATAATTTTTCATTCATTAATTAATTCACAAAAAGAGGAATAATTAGTTAGCCAATTAAATAAGACATTTAATTGTGACACGAAGACCTAGGATAAATAAATAAATTATTTAACCTAGAGGGAGAAATGACAAACAGGGTTAAATGAATAAAATCATGAAACCCTAAAAGATGAATTAGAAATGCAAGGATGACAATTAGGTCTTGATGAAGGATAATTGATATCGATTCGATTTGATCATGATTCTAACTTGATAAAAGACTAATGCTGACAAATGATGTGATTGATAAATGCGCCAATTGACGAGGAACAATGACTAATTGATCCAAATTGACACAATTGAGAAAGACGACGATCGATGACAAATCGATCGCAAAATGACAAAATTGACAAAGAGAACAACGATCGATGACAAATTGATCGCCAGATGACAAGATTGAAAATGACAACGATCGATGACAAATCGATCGCAAGATGACAAGATCGATAGGAGGACAAAACCCTAATTAGGATTGACGATGTCCAAAATGATGACAAATGAATACGCACATAGATGCGATAGGATAAGATTGACCAAAATCATGACTGAAGATTGTTATCGACAAGACCAAATTCAAAAGCGAGATAGATGAAGAATGCAGAAGAAGGACTCGATGCTTGCAAATGATAAAGACCAAGTATGCAACATAGAAGAAATGTTAATGCAACGCAAAAACCCTAAAATAAGGCAATGCGCCAATGTTAAAATACGACTTCATAAGCGTTGACCATTTTTAGGTGTCTACATTTTGCCCCTCTTTGAGACAATGCGATTTTAAGCATTGTTTCAAAGAACAATAATGAAAATGCCCCAGACAATGACAATGACATATGCATGCCCCCTCGAGGAATTGGCCGGAAACATGCAGAAAAGAGGCCAATTGATCGATAAAAATGATAGGAGCGAACGGACTGACAATTGGAGATTGGATGCATGAAGGACAAGCAATTGAAGATGCAAAAGACTGCAACCAATATGAGATGGAGAGAGTGCATGCCCATCTATGCACTGACAAAGATCTATAAATGAGGCAAAGTGAGTGAAATTTGCTCATTTGCACTAGCCCAAGAAGAGGATTTGTTGCTCTGGAAAAGGACACTTGCAGAGAGATGATGAACATTCCAATGACAGATCACCTCAGAGAATGTGTACACACATATAGACGACTAGACGACGCGGGAGCAGCGGTATGTATCTCAAAAACCCATGTTTTCAATTTTATGAATTTGACTTGCTTGCGGGACATTGCGGGGCCCACAGGGGATGCAGAAAGGGACTCCTGCGCTTGTGTAGGGCGAATCCTACGCTTGTGTAGGGTCTTCTACGCTTGTGTAGGGGGACACAGGCACAGGATATGTGACACAGGTGCAGGACTCATCACACAAGCGCAGTTGTACTCTGGCAACCCTAATTTTGGTCAAAACAACATGCAAATGATCCGGAAAGGGGGGATAAGGGTAGGATAGGTTAGAATAGCTTATAAACACCCTGATTTGTAGATGAAATGAGGAAATGCAACCTGTAGGTGAAAACCCTAAAACTGACAAAATGTGCCCCAATTGTGATGCAGAGTCGATAGTATCCATTGATCACACGAGAGAACCGACCTGACTGCTTCATGTTATGACATAGACTCAGGAGCACAGACAGAGATACATTAGCAGGACTTGGGATATACTATATCACATTCATGCCCAAGATTAGGGCAAATACAGGACTGATGACCGCATTGGCAGAGCGATGGCATTCAGAGACCTCCTCTTTCCATCTGGCGACTAGAGAGGCGACTGTGACATTGGAGGATGTATGGCGTATCCTCCGCATTCTGATTCATGGAGAGATGGTATAGTATGACCCAATGATAGGGAGAGATGCATTATGCAGATTATTTGAGTGCGACGCTGATGATCTGGATATCGTAGAGAGGGAGATCAGCTGGGAGACCATGGCATCAGAGTATGATCGATGATATGTGGTGATAGTAGTGGTGATAGCATGTCTGCTAGCAGGAGACAGATGAGGACATGGATTCCCTATTGGATGGGGAAGAGTGCTAGAGCGGATGGCGATAGAGGGGATGGTGTACGCATGGGGACCATGTGTACTAGCTATTCTATATTTTCAATTGCATCAGATAGCATATTAGGGGGTGCAGACTTTGAGCTGTGGAGTCACATTATTACAAGTATGGGCATTTGAGCACATAGCCATATGTCGATCGATTGCAGAGAGATAGGTATTACCAAACTGACCATATGTGTATTGCTATGGGGGAGCACTAAGATAGGGTCCATTTGGATACATATTGTATTGGTGACATGAGCTAGACAGACTGAGAGAGTTCACATGGAGGCCATATCATGATTGCCCTAGATGGTCAGATGATAGTGATGAGCCACTGTATTGTAGATAGGAGAGGTACCTGATTGGGTGACTAGTGAATCACCAGAGAGTGATTGAGATGTACCTGCCGGAGAGAGTCAGACGATAGTTTGGAGAGAGGCAGGATGTACTTAGGAGGACTGCACACTTTGCCCGATCTCACAGAGAGACAAGTCAGTGGGGGAGTATGATTTAGCCACATATAGCATATGCTGACTTTACATAGCTACAACAGAGACAGTGGGATTGGAGATCATATGTGGAGGATGCTGGGATGACAGATGAGTATGAGCGATGGTTTGCACAATGACAGCCAGATTCAGGCGAGCATGAGGCATTGTAGGATATACCCATAGAGCCGGAGACAGCTAGGATAGAGGAGATGGAGATGTGCAGAGCTACCATAGTGAGTCAGCATGATCACATTGTGACTTTAGAGAGACAAAATGCCATCTTGAGGACAGAGCAGGATCAGTTTAGAGCGGAGATAGCCAGACTCACAGCGGCTCGAGATATAGGAATAGCTCAGGCACAATGAGAAGAACTGAGAGTCACTGAGTATATTGGGTCGATTAGGGATGCCAGTGCACGAGAGATGGCACAGATGTTGGTAGAGACCGGAGAGGAGATACTTATCAACACCTATCAACACTTATCAACTCTAGTAATTTGAAGGATTGGAAATGTTCACCAACAAGCAAGTGACTTATGCACAGTCACCGGTATCTATTAAACTGGCAGGATATAATGTTCAAGGGCACTTGGAATGATATGATAAACACCTGGTTATGTTGAAGACATCGTTTGGACACTTTGTCTTGGAGATTTGTTGATTGGTATATTCATATTTGCTGTTACTGACAAATAGGTCCAGGTTATGCACCGACAGGCTTACCTTTTCCAGATCAGCATGACATGCTTTGGAGATGATTTATTGTTGTTGTAAATTCATTAAGCCGACATGTTGAATCGTATATTGCATCGCTTATTGATTTACTTGTAAATTGATTTTATGGTTATATCTTTTAGAGCCGACCTACTAAAATTGGTCTTAGGTTATGATATATATGTAAGATCTTATTTATAAGATCTATAGATGATAAGGAAAAAGAAATATAAGACGGTATATACAAGAATAAGCAAAGATATACACGCAAACATCATTTAAGGTGAAGCAAGGTTTTTGTGAAGGCATATCAAAACTGAACAGGTACTGAATCCTGCATATGAAGATGCTATTTTGAGCAGTACATCTTTATTGGATTTAATCATCCAATTGTAGTTAGTGTGACTCCTATTTGTGTTTGAGCAGTGAGCTCTAGGTGCTTGGAATTTTTGCATGTGCAGACCCCATTTGTATACACATACTATCTGCAGTAGTATCATATGATTGTGGGTAAGGTTTCCCACTGTGGTTTTTCCCCTTACAGGGTTTCCATGTACAAATATTGGTGTTATGTGTAGTGAATATTATTGTCTTTTTGTTTCATGCATTAATCTTTACCAGTACTGATATTAACTGACAAAATGTCTACCGACATAAAGTTTGGTTTACCAGTATTAAGCATTAAGGTTGGTTAAGTTTTTTTTGGTTTGAATTATTTGACAACTGATTCACCCCCCCCTTTCAGTTGTCTCCAAGACCTAAAAATTATGAGTATTGGACCAGTAAGACTCCTGTAGTAAGCTACTTCAGAGTGTTTGGTAGCAAATGTTATATCAAGAGGAGTGAACATCAGAGCAAGTTTGATGCAAAATGTGATGAGGGAATATTCCTAGGGTATTCCACAAAGAGCAAAGCTCTCAAATGTATCAACAATAGGACTCAGAGAATTGTTGAAAGTATTAATGTTAGAGTTGATGAAACCTCTGAGAAACCTGAGGAAACTGACACTGAGCAAGTAGGAGATGAACCGGTAGTAAACTTGTAGGAACCAGTTGCAAAACAACCTAGTAACAGTAATAGTGCTTCTACACTGGTAGATGCTGATGCTAATGAAGATGAGGATGAAGAAGAAAAGCAAGAGGAAACAACTAGGATCATCCCTAGGTATGTAAAGCTGAATCATGATCCAAAGCAGATCATAGGAGACAGGGATGCAGGAATTCTTACAAGAAGAAAGGTCAGAGAAAATTCTTGCATGATCTCTGAATTTGAGCCTAAAACATTTAAATAGGCACATAAGGATGAAGACTAGATCAAGGAAATGGAAGAGGAACTTGACCAGATAGAAAATAATGGTACATGGTCCTTGGTACCTTGACCTGAGCATAAAAATGTCATTGGCACCAAATGGGTTTTCAGAAATAAGATGAATGAAGATGGCGCAATGGTAAGAAACAAAGCTAGATTGGTGTGTAAAGGATATGCCCAAGAAGAAGGAGAAGACTATGGAGAAACCTTTACTCCAGTAGCTAGATTGGAAGGAGTTCGTATGCTTCTTGCATATGAAGCTTTCAAGGGATTCAAAGTATATCAAATGGATGTAAAATCTACATTCCTAAATGGAATACTTGAAGAGGAGGTGTATATAGAGCAACCAGATGGGTTTGCCCTATCAGAAGACAATGACATGGTGTGTAGGCTACATAAAGCCTTGTATGGATTGAAGCAGGTAACTAGAGCATGGTCTAAATGCTTACATTCCCATCTTGTAAAAATTGGATTTGAAAGAACAAGTGAATATAGAAATATCTATTTGAAGTCAGAAGGAGATCAGATTCTGATCTATGAAGTATTTGTTGATGATATAATTTTTGGTGGAGATGACAAGATGAGTCATGATTTTGCAGATGAGATGAAGAAGGAATTTGAGATGTCACTTATATGAGAGATTAAGTTCTTTATTTGACTACAGATTCAACAAATGAAAGATGGAATCTTTATCACTCAGTCCAAGTATGTCAAAGAGGTGTTGAATACCTTTGGCATGGAAGACAACAAACCAGTTGGTACACCGATGGTGACCGGTTGTAAATTATCAAAAGAGGATGACTCAGCATTGGTGGATGAGAAGGAATACTGATCAATGATTGGTAAGTTGAACTATGTAGTACATAGAAGACCAGACATTGCACATGCAGTAGGCATTACTACATGGTTCTAGAAAAGCACAAGAGAATCCCACTTGATAGCAGTCAAGAAGATTCTTAGATATCTGAAGGGAACTATTGACTATGGATTATGGTATACATACAGTAATGATTTCAACCTAAAAGTGTTTACAGATGCTAATTGGGCTGGTAATGTGGACGACCAAAAGAGCACAACTGGTGGTGCATTCTTTCCTAGTGGTAGACTGGTCTCATGGACGAGTAAGAAGCAGAGTTGTATCTCTCAGTCTACAACAAAAGCAAAATATGTTGTAGCATTTATGAACTGCACTCAGACAATATGGATGAAACATGTATTAAGTGGTTTCAAAGTTCCTGTATCTGAACTAGTGAGTATATTTTGTGACAACACAAGTGCAATTAATATTTCCAAGAATCTAGTTTTACATGCTAGAACCACGCACTTCGAGCTCAAGTATCATTTCTTGAGGGAGAAGGTTCAGAACAAAGAGGTTGTATTGGAACATGTTTCCAATAAGGAGCAGTTAGCAGACATATTCACCAAGCCTCTATCGAAGGCTACATTTACCTATTTAAGAGGTGAATTAGGGGTGCTGCCCCTTCAAGAGGTGAACTAAAGATGTGTACTCCACATCAGTTAGGTATTGCATTGACAAATCTTTTTCAGGATTGGTGTGCTGAAGGATGCTACTCCTTAGGGGGAGCAGCATAGTGGAACATAGTTGTGTGTGCCTCCACTTTGGCATTGTTGTGAAAGGGGGAGATGATGTGAAGCAGAGAAGATATCTACAGTATTGGGGAGAAAAAGATGTGAAGCAAAGAGATATCTTTGTATATTGCCATCAATTCCAAAGGGGGAGATTGTTGGCATATGTGCAGACATTGATGACATGATGATGTTTGTATGTTGTCATTGATGTCAATATGCTGAAGTATGAACCGGTATATTGATATAAGAAAACTGGCCAAAGAATCGGTATGATTATGTGAACCGGTTTGTTCAAGGTGAACCGGTATATTGGAATGAGAACCGGTATATGGAAGTTTTGTATCGGGGTTTTGTTTGGCATGACTATCGGTTGGTAGTCTCAGCTTTAGGGTTTCCAGTTGATGCATTGCCTGTGTGATTCAACTGGTGACATCTTGTGATGAGTTAGCATTGTAATGAAATCAGATCATGTTGCCATGTCAGCCTTGTGCGCGTGAAGGATTTTCTTGAGGATCTTGCATGAAGAAGATTGATCCTATCTACCTCGAGAATGTGCAAAGTCTTTGTAAACGATGGAGAGTGTGTGATAAGTTATCATCTTCCCGAAGTGGCAAAGAATGAACGTTGGAGAACGTCTTGAGATCTGTTCAAGGCTATTGCATTCAATGCAGTGTGATTAACAGTCAGGATTGAACCGACTGAAGTGTTAAACCTAAATGTTTAGGGTTTAGGGTTTATGCTACTAACCTATCTGCTTCCTATAAGGTCGATGATGTTTTTCATTTTGAAGTTGTTGGCAAATGTTATGTGTGTATCCCAGTGAGTGATACTTGATTCTTGCCAGACCAAAGAAGTGTGTTGATACCTATAGAGTGTGATTGCAGAAGCAAAGGAGCTAAAGAGGATCTTCCTTGGCATTATGTGTTGTTATTAGATCAGTGTATTACCTGTTGACTTTTAACCATTTCAGCAGTTGGAAAATCCCTTAACCGGGTAGCTTTAACAAGTTTTTGTGTAAAACCTTTAACAGGGTGACTCAATTCAATGAGTTCTTCAAATCCTCTTGCGAGGTAACCTTTAAAAGGGTTCTAACCTTTAACCGGGTATTTAGCCATCCCTTAACCGGGTGATCGCTAGTAGGATCGGTTCCTAGCAGAACCTATTGTAAAAGTCTTTAACCGGACTAGGCTCCTAATAGAGTGGACTTGAAAAGAGTTCAAAGAACATCTTGTGGGTATTCATCCCCACCGTGGTTTTTCCTAGTTGGGTTTCCACGTGAAAAATCATTTTGTCATGTGTGATTTCTTTCAGGTGATGTTTTAGTGTTTTATGTCAAAGTGGTAAAACATGTTGAACAAGCAGTCATTATATTTCTGATGTTAGATTACTTGTTTATGCATAAGGGTGAAGTGGAAATGAGGGATTAGATTGTGTGGAAATCTAAGAGTTACCGGTTTGTGTCTTTCACATTCTCACCGTGTTTTACCAGTAGTAATCTAATTTAGACCAGTGTTATTGCTTGCCAGCCAAGTGCAGTGTTTGTAGTCAAACCGGTTCAAGGTAAGTGTTTTTGTCTATACTAATTCACCCCCCCCCTCAACACTTGTTTGGTACTAATTGTTCATCATTTATTCATCAGTTTCAAAGGTAATGCATAGTTCCTTAGGATCTGTAAGTTTGTCAACAAGATTCACCATATTATTAGACTCAAGGCGAAGGTCATTGGGATAATATGCAAGAGGCTCAGACTCAACCACATTAGTAGAATGGGAAGGCAAATGATTAGTAATGATTTCAAGGTTTTGATTAGGAGGAGCTACAAATTTGTTGCCTTTGTCATTCATACCAGCTATGGATATGGTATTGTTATCAATAAAGTCTTATATTATACCCAAGGTATAACACTTCTCAATATCATAATCGGGTTGACAATGAAATTGGAAAAAGGCTTTGGGGTCATGATAAAGTGACAAAGGTTTGGAAGTATCAACTAGCTTGATGGGAGGAAGTTTCTATTGGCATTGCATGAAAATTGCATTAATGAAGTATAAGTGTTGTCATTGATGGCAATACAAATATCAATACCCTTTGATTATGATGATTGAGAGTAATGCACATACACAAGTATAGGAATCCTGGTTTACATTTTCTCATGTACTCTCCTTTAAGTGAGTCTTCATGTCTTCAACTAGTAACTAGGTACAATTCTTCTCCCCCTTTGACAATAATACAAAAGTGAATACCAATAGCAGCTGGTAAACCACTCCAAGCTTCACCGATCTACAACCAATCCTGCACCAATCTTGCTTCAAGATCTTCAATAAGCTCTAGAACTGATGTCTTCCACATCTACTTAATTGACCTCATGTAGGGGCACAACCCCTAGTTGATCTCTAAGATACTCAAAAAAATCCTTAGGTAGAGGTTTAGTAAAGATATCTGCTAGTTGTTCCTTAGTAGATGCATTCTCTAGTAACACATCTTTACTCTACACTTTCTCAAGAAATGATCTTTCAGTTCTATATGCTTGGTTCTAGCACGCAACACTAGGTTCTTTGAAATGTTTATTGCACTAGTGTTATCACAAAAAATGCTTATTGGTTTTGTAATATTCAACTTGAATCCTTCTAGAATGTATTTCATCCAGATTGTTTGGGAACAATTTATATACGCTGCAACATATTCAGCTTCAACAATTGAGTACAATATACAAATTTGCTTCTTTCTGCTCCAAGATACAAGCCTTCCTCCAAGAAAGAATGCACCTCCACTTGTACTCTTCCTATCATCAACATTTCCTGCCCAGTTTGCATCTGTATAGACTTTCAAATAAAAGTTACCTGCATATGGATACCATAATCCATAATCAATAGTACCTTTCAGATATTTGAATATCCTTTTAGTTGCTACCATGTGTGTCTCCTTCGGGTTCTTCTAAAATTTGGAAACTAGTCCAACTGCGTGAGAAATATCCGGTTTATTGTGAACAAGATAATATAGTTTCCCTATCATACACTTGTACTCCTTTTCATCCACAGATGCAACATCATCCTCCTTAGATAGAATACAACCTATAACCATTGGTGTTCCAACTATTTTACAGACTCCCATTCCAAATATCTTAAATACCTCTTTCACATATTTAGACTGTGTGATAAAGATACCATTCTTGATCTGTTGAATTTCAAAACCTATAAAGAATTTTAATTCTCCTACCAGAGACATCTCAAATTCACTTTTCATCTCATTTGCAAAGTCATCACACATGTCATCATTTCCTCCAAAAATGATATCATCCACAAATACCTCACTAACTAGTATCTTATCTCCTTCAGTCTTGAGATATATATTGCTATCTTCACTAGTTTTCTTAAAACCTATCTTCACCAAGTGAGAATGTAGACTTTCACACCATGCCCTAGGTGCTTGCTTCAAATCGTATAGTACCTTGTGTAATTTGTACACCATATCCTTTGCTTCAGTCAAAGAATAACCATCTGGTTGTTCAATGTAGACTTCCTCTTCTAGTATTCCATTTAGAAATGTTGACTTCACATCCATCTGATATATATTGAATCCTCTATATGCTGAAAATTCAAGTAGAGTCCTAACACCTTCCAGTCTAGAAACTGGTGCAAATGTCTCGGCATAGTCTTCTCCTTCTTGTGCATAACCTTTGCATACCAATCTATCTTTTTTTCTGACTACTACTCCATGTTCATTTAGTTTATTTCTAAATACACATTTAGTACCAATTACATTTTTGTTCACCGATCTGGGTACTAGGGTCCATGTATTGTTCTTCTCAATTTGGTCAAGATCTTCTTCCATAGCCTTGATCCAGTGATCATCTCCAAGAGCTTCCTTTACCATTCTAGGCTCAATAGTGGAGATCATACAAGAATTCTCTCTAATTCTTCTTTTGGTTAATACACCAGCATCTTTAGCTCCAATAATCTGATCAGGATTATGATTGAGTCTGGAGTTGTATTGGAACTGGTAGTGATGCAGTAATGCAACCACTAGTTGAGCAAGTAAAGTAAACCAGTATTACTATTGAAGCAGAGAGATCAAATGGTAACCCTAACCTTCTTATATGCCGAACCCTAACTGATGGAGCTTGGTGAATTGGTTGTGTTGATCTATGATCAAATGGTGATTGGAGATGATTATGCCACGTATGAATGATGCACATGATGAGTTTCAAAGTGGTTTTGGCACGTAGAGGTAACTTGTTTCACCTAAATTCCAAAGTCAATAGATGCTTAATTGCAAAAGTAGAAGATAGTTGGCTTTGGCATCGAAGATTTTTCATGTAAATTTTGATAACATTGTAAAGTCAGTAAGTCTAAATCAGTAAGAGGTTTTCCTTAGTTGGACAAACCGATGAATGCTATATGTAAGGAATGTCAGTTACAGAAGATGACATCCTCAACTTTTAAGATCAAATCTTACTCAGTAGAACATTTGGTAGATTTGGTTCATATAGACCTCTGTGGACCAATAAGGACTATAAGTATTCAAGGTGATCGATATTTTATGATCTTCACCAATGATCACTCAAGAATGACGTGGGACACATTCTTGAAGGGAAAAATAGGAACCTTTAGCAAGTTCAAGGCATTTAGGGCCTTAGCTGAAAAGGAAAGTGGAAAGAAGATAAAGTGCTTAAGAACTAATCAAGGCGGTGAATTTACTTCAGAAGAATTGACTAGATATTGTGAAAACAGTGGAATTAAGAGGTATCTTTGCGCACCTAGGACACCACAGTAGAATGGTATTATAGAGAGGAACAACTGGTCAGTTGTTGAAGCTGCAAGAACTATGCTAATACAAGGAGGTGTAGCTAAGACTTTCTAGAGAGAAGTTGTCAACACGATTGTCTACACTATAAACTGGATGCTGGTTAAAAGAGGTAAGGATAAAACTCCTTATGAATACTAGTATGGTAGATCACCTAATGTTAGTTACTTTAAGATTTTTGGAAATAAATCTTTTATCAAGAGAGGTGACTATGTTGGTAAGTTTGATGCTAAGAGTGATGAAGGCATATTTCTTGGTTACTCCACCAAGAGAAAAGCCTACAAATGTTACAACAACCAGACAAAGAAGATCATTGAAAGTGCTAATGTCAGAGTGGATGAGTGTCCATAAGATACATGAGAAACTAGTAAGGAGAAGAAGGAAGATGAACCTTACATTCTGATTTTGGAGCCATAACCAGTGAAGCCAGAAGTTGGTAAAATGAATACAGCAACACTAGTTCAACCAGAACAGGTAGATTCTACAGAAGATGAAGATAGTAAGGAAGAAGAACCTGAAGATCATTATCATGTTATTCCAAGGTATGTAAGACTCCATCATAATCCTGATCATATTATTGAAGATAAAGATGTTGGTGTATTAACCGGAAGAAGAATTAGAGAGAATTATTGTATGATCTCCACTATTGATCCTAGAATAACAAAGGAAGATTTTGGAGATGAACACTGGATCAAGGCTATAAAAGAAGATCTTGAATAAATTGAGAAAAACAATACATGGACCCTAGTACCCAGACTGGTGAACAAAAATGTAATTGGTACTAAATGGGTATTTAGAAATAAATTGAATGAAGATGTAGTAGTAGTCAGAAAGAAAGCCAGACTGGTATGCAAAGGTTATGCACAAGAATAAGGAGAAGACCATGGTGAGACATTTGCACCATTTGCTAGATTGGAAGGTGTTATAACTCTACTTGCATTTGCAGCATATAGAGGTTTCAAAGCATATCATATGGATGTGAAGTCAACATTTCTAAATGGAATGCTGGAAGAGGAAGTCTACATTGAACAACCAAATGGTTATGCTTTGACTGAAGAAAAGGATATGGTGTGGAAATTACACAAGGCACTATACAGTTTGAAGCAAGCATGTAGGGCATGGTATGAAAGACTACATTATCACTTGGTGAAGATAGGTTTTTAGAGAACCAGTGAAGATAGCAATATATATCTCAAGACTGAAGGAGATAAGATACTGGTTAGTGAGGTATTTGTCGATGATATCATTTTTGGAGGCAATGATGACATGTGTGATCACTTTGCAAATGAGATGAACAATGAATTTGAGATGTCTCTTGTAGGAGAGATAAAATTCTTTATAGGTGTGTAAATTCAACAGATGAAGAATGGTGTCTTTATCACACAATCCAAATATGTGAAAGAGGTATTGAAGACATTTGGAATGGGAGACTGTATACCAGTTGGAGCACCTATGGTTATAGGTTGTAAACTGTCTAAGGAGAATGATGTTGCATCTGTGAACAAAAAGGAGTACAGGTCTATGATAAGGAAACTGCATTATGTTGTACACAACAGATCACATATTACTCATGCAATTGGATTAGTTGCCAGATTTCAGAAGAACCCGAAGGAGACACACATGGTAGCAACTAAAAGGATATTCAGATATCTGAAAGGTACTATTGATTATGGATTATGGTATCCATATGCAGGTAACTTTGATTTGAAAGTCTATACAGATGCAGACTGGGTAGGAAATATTGATGACAAGAAGAGTAAAATCAGAGATGCATTCTTTCTTGGAGGAAGGCTTATATCCTCGAGCACAAAGAAGCAAAGTTGTATATCACAATCAACTATTGAAGCTAAATATGTTGCGATGTATATGAATTATACCCAAACAATCTAGATGAAACACACTCTAGAAGGATAAAAGTTGAAGATTACATAACCGGTAAGGATTTTCTATGATGACACCAATGCAATAAACATTTCAAAGAACCCAGTGTTGCATGCTAGAACCAAGCATATAGAGCTGAAATATCATTTCTTGACAAAGAAAGTTCAGAGTAAAGATGTGTTATTGGATCATGTATCTACTAAGGAACAGCTAGCAGATATCTTTACTAAACCTCTGCCTAAGGCTACTTTTGAGTATCTTAGAGTTCAGCTAGGGGTTGTGCCTCTACATGAGGTCAATTAAGAAGATGTGGAAGACATTAGTCCCGAAGCTTATTGAAGATCTTGAAGTAGGATTGGTGTAGAGTGGAGCTACTCCACACGGGGAGTAGCTAGTTGCAGATCGGTGAAGCTTGAAGTGGTTTACCAACTGCTATTGGTATTCACTTTGGCATTGTTGTCAAAGGGGGAGAAGAAATATATGATTGATAGGGAGAAGAACTATAGTCAGTTACTAGCTGAATACATGAAGACTCAATTAAAGGAGAGTACATGGAAAAATGTAAACCGGAATTCCTATACCTATGTATGTGCATTACTCACAATCATCACAATCAAAGGGTATTGATATTTGTATTGCCATCAATGCCAAAGGGGGATATTGTTGGAATTGCATGAAGATTATATTAATGAAGTATAAGTGTTGTCATTGATGTCAATTGCAACCGATAACTGAGTTGTATTGCAACCAGTAGTGATACAGTAATGCAACTGGTAGTTGAGCAAGTGAAGGAAACCGATATTACTATTAAAGCAGAGAGATCAATAGGTAACCCTAACTTGTTGATATGTCGAACCATAACCGATGGAGTTTGGTGAATTGGCTATGTTTATCTATGATTGAATTGTGATCAGAGATGATTATGCCACGTACGCATGATGCACATGATGAGTTTTAAAGTGGTTTTGGTGCGTAGAGATAATTGTTTTATCTTGGGAATGAGCGAGTGCATTGCATGAAGTGAAAACCACATGATGAGTTATAGGATCCAATGTGCGGTGATCCAAGAGTGGTCGAGGTTGTCTAGAACAATGTGCAGATGATTACTATGTAATTAAACGGTCATGTCTGAACCGATTTGTTTGTAATCTCTATGAGATCTTAGGTTTTTTGATGTGTTACCAACCTATTGTTTTTCTTATAAGGTCGATGAGTTGATGTGTAATAGTGTTGGCAATTTTGGTTAATTGGGCCAGTGTGATTGATTACCGAACCATAAGGAGTATCTACAGAATCTATGAAGACAAATAGGAGCACAAAAAGGATCTAATAAAGCAGAGTAGTACTATTACCAAATCAACAAAGACCTTGTTGTTCTCTAACAATTACAACAATTAAATCCCTTAACCGGGTAAGCTTTAATAGGCTTGGTTCTTTCTAAATCCTCTAAAAAAGTGAGCCATTAGCTTGGATTTGAAATCCTCTATCATGGTTACTCCTAACAGGGTATTGCCTTTAACAGGGTATTGTAGTCAATCCTTTAACTGGGTGGTCCTTAAGCAGATATATTCCTATCTGGACATTTTTGTAAAGCTTCTAACAAGGCTTGGCTCCTAACAAGGAGAACTTTAGAAGAGTTTAGAATACTTGTGGGTATTCATCCCCATTGTGGTTTTTCCTATTTGGGTTTCCACATCAAAAATCATTGTGTCAAGTGGTGAATGTTTTATGTTGTTATGTTTTGATATGGTTAATCTATTTAACTGGTAAAGCCACTTAGATATGTTAAGATGATCGGAGGTGATCTGAAATGTGCTATTACTAATGTTAGTAAAGTGGTCTGATATTTTGGTTAAATGGTATATGAGTTTGGGAGCTGTTACACTGTTATATTGGTATTCTAGTTAACCGGTAAATTTGATAGTGCAGTTGTAGTTTATAGTATAGTGTTTAAACCGGTTAGTTCAATGATTGATTTATGAGTTGGGTTTGAGTTTGGTGAAATTTTAGTTTGTTTTCTATCTATTGATTCACCCCCCCCCCCTCAGTAGTTGACCAAATCACTATTGATTCATCATATCATCAGTTTCAACACATTTTTATTTATCAATTATGTCATTATGCTATGAAAAGACTTAGAAAGAGGAGTAAATTATTTTGTAAAGTATTTGGATAAAGGGGCCACACCTAATGTTGTGGTTGCCGCTTGAGTATTGATGTTGTCATTTAACTTGATGTATCCCTCGTTTAGTTTAAAATTCGCAAAAATATTGTTGAGCACTCTCATTTTTATCAACCAAAGCCATTGAAGGAGATGATTCAAATTGACTCACTTAAAGCTGATAATTATGAAGCACTGCACATGATTGCGTAAAGGAAGTAGACTCAGAAAAAAGAAGCTTATCCCTAATGTATTTTTGTAAATTAGCAATAAAATTTCTTTGAACATCATGATTAGGCATTGGATAAGTAATTTGAGAACACAAATATTTTTATCTACCAATAAAATTAGTCACTTTTTCCTTAACACCTTGCTTACAATGAATCAAATCAATCAAAGTAATCTTAGGACAAATATTATTGTGAAATTGTTGAATGAAAGAATTACCTAATTGTTGAAACGATGTAATAGAATAAGGAGACAAAGAACAATACCATTGAAAAGCTTTATCCCTAAACGTTCAAGTAACAATTTAGCCATAAGTCTTTGATCATGGGCAAAGTAACTACACAAATTTTGGAATATTTTCACATGAGTCTAGAGATCACTTTTCTCATTATAAAGCTCCAATTGAGGCACTTCCATATGTTTAGGAGGGATAACATAGACAATATCATTATATAATGGGCTCACTACATCAAATGTGGGCACATTAAACTTGGATTGGGTAATGAAAGCTAGTTATTGTTGTAAGGATGAAACAATTTGGGATAAGTTATTGATGGTTACTTTGGTGGATGGATTGAAATTGGACATATTAGATTGTGATGGAGGATTAACATTGTTGTATGTAGGTGGAGGTTGAGAATAAGGAGTTGGAACACTATGATATGTGGGTATGGGAGATGATTGGTTCATAAATGGAAGACTCGCGAAAGGAGGTATAAAATAATTTTGATTAACAAAGTTTCCCCCTTGACTAACATGTGTAGGATTAAATTTTTGTGTGGAAGTAGTCATGATATAAGATCTAAAGGTAGGCACACTAGGAAAGGATGCATGTATAGGAATAGAATGGTTGACTTGACTAGTAGCTTGAGTGTAACCAAGGACTTCAACACAACTTTTAATAGATATGATATTAGTGTCAACAATATGAGCAAGACCACACAACAAATCAATACCGGTTTCATCACCTTGAACCGTTCTTTTTAATCCTTTAATCGATGAGATTACCTCACTTTCTGGGTATTGTTAACTCATCCATTGATAAATATTTTCAAATTCATTATCAATCTTCTCCAATTGGTCAATGGAAACCCTAGTTAGTGAACTATCCACATCATGAGAATTATTGAAAGAATGGGATACATGACATCATTTGTTGGATTAGAGGAACCACCAACATTACCATGAAATAAATTAAACCTTGGGAACCCTTTCTAGATGTATAAATCTGACCACTTTCCTAAATAAATATTTAATATTTATTTTAACCCCATTCCAACAATTAATTAAATTCTATTTAATTAATTTCTTCATTTTCATCTATTTGATTAAATGAATTACTCAATTTATTTGATTAAATTCACCCAAACCTTTTGTAGGCTTTAATTAAATAAATCACTTTATTTAATTAATTCCCCTTTCTCCCTTTTTAATTAAATTTACATTTAATAAAATTGATCCTTGCAAATAAATAAATCTAATTTATTTATTAAAATCCCCTCGCTTGTATTTATGCAAGTTGCATCTATTTTAGTTGAAATAAAGTAATTTTATTTTAATTAAAATCTTTTTCCCTTATCCACTTGCATATTCCTACATCTCCCACTTGCCTCCTAAACCCCTTCTAGATTCTTCTAATCACTTCCAATTTAACCTAATTCATCTCCTAATTATTGTCACATTCCTAAGCAAGGGGAAGTCACTTCTCAAAGCCTCCAAATTCTTCAATAACCATTACAAGATTTGTGTCTTCTAATGGTTAACCTCTAATGTCTTCCAAACCATTAAAGGCTCTTACATAACCATTTATGATTAGCTCATCTTTGACCTTTCATTAGAGACTTTCCTCTAACTTAACCATCATTTTGACTCAAGGGTCTCATCAAGCATTCAGGGCTTTAACCTTGGTTATCCTATTAACTCTTGCACAAGAGTTTACCCCTTGGGTAAAAGCTTTATCCATTGGATAACCCTAACCTAACCTTAACCCTTACCTCCTAAGGTAACCTTCATGTCTTCTCAGGCATTTAATGCTTCTTGCATCTCCTCTCAAGCAACCTCTTGTTGACAATTGTCACCATTTCATTGGTGACAATTGTAAACATGGATTGATTAACTTTCAATCGTAGACTTTGTTAAGATTATTCAATCTTAACCATCCATTGCCCTATTTTCCCTATTAATAGAGCTCTCATTCTTCATTTTAAAAGAATATCCAAGTTTCATTCATCTACATTATAGTCTAAATTACTAAGCATTTTATCCTCTCTTTGTTAAAACACCATCATAAACATTTAAAAGCATTTCATTTTCATATCAACAGTATATCCATGCTAGTATATCATGATTAGGATAATTTAGCAATATCTTTATCATATCACTATCTTCATACTAGCTTAATCATCATAAGTTTTAACACATCATATAGATCACAAATATCACTTGTTCTTGGAGTTGTCATTCCTAAGTCATTTGCTCAATGTTCTAAGTGAAAAACATTGAGTTTAGGGATCCTGTGAGATAGAGAACAATGGGAAACCCCTTCGAAAGTTGAAGTAATTGAATTAGTTCATATACTTGCACCAAGAGTCTCACTGGTGTGTGGATCTTCTGATCTTGAGTTATTCGTTTTGGTCACCGCATTTTCCCGTATACATTTCTAGTGCCCGTCGTGGGGCTCATACCCAAAAATAACATCATTTTTTGTGCAGGCTAAGGATTACAAGCACACTTGAACACCCTTTTAGCGCATCTGGAGCATACTTTAGCACATTTGTGGCAAATTGTTGCGCATTCATCACACTGTTTAGTGCATAGGACCCATCTTCCAACGTGTTTGAACTTATTTTTAGTGCATAATTTTTCCTGATATGTCTGTGCATAGAAGTATCAGTGTAGCGCATTTGAGCATAAGAGTAGCATGTAGGGGTTTTATTTTAGCACTTTAATACAATTCTGTAGCACGTATGTGTGGAAGTTTAGCGCGTAGCTCTAATAGAGAAAAAGAAAAAGTTTGTAATAGAGGTAGAAAAATTAGACTTTTATAAGCCCACCATATGTTTTTTTGTTGATTTTCTAAATTCTTTCCTTGTAGATTTTAACAGTTTCTTGTAGCTTGAAGGAGTTAAAATTAGA
Organism: Cryptomeria japonica; assembly: GCF_030272615.1. Taxonomy (NCBI): domain Eukaryota; kingdom Viridiplantae; phylum Streptophyta; class Pinopsida; order Cupressales; family Cupressaceae; genus Cryptomeria; species Cryptomeria japonica. The sequence goes on along the minus strand of NC_081407.1, from coordinate 48,339,600 downwards.
ATTTATGATTTCTTTCTAGCTTTTTAAAGTTGGATAAAAGGAACTTATTTTTCCTTTGGATTAAAAAGAACATCATCTTTCTTTTGGGCATAAAATCAACCATATTTTTCTTCGGGTTTAAAAAGAACAACAACTTCACATTTGCTTTCTTACAAGATTAGGGGAAAACACTTCATTTTGGGCTCTAAAAAGAACAACAAATTTTCATTTTTCTTGCACAAAGGTAAAAAGAGCAATCCACATTTTCTTGCAAGATTAAAAGAAACAATCAACTTGTCCATTTCTTACAAAACAATTCACTTTTAAGCAACGTGCATTTGACCAGGATTTCGTTTCCTAGATTAAACAAACAAAATGCTATGAGGAACTAAAATAAACACCATTCTTGTTGGAGCAACATCTCCAAATAGAGGACATATCATCATTTCTTTGAGGGTTAAAAAGAACACTTGTTTGCCTTGTCTCGAAAGTGGAAGGTATATGCAATCCCTTTAATTGGGTGACCAAAAAACTAAACCAGTCTTCCATGCTTTCTTTTACTTCAAGCGCTTAAGTATTTTAGAAGGCCTTCCCTCTTGAGTTTCCCTTAGGGTGCCATTAAGGCCGGCGAGAGGGGAACGTGTTAGGTCCAACAATGAAAGCTAATGTACTGAGAGGGGAGGGGTGAATTAGTACTTCAAAACTTTTCTTTAAAAACAATCTTATTGATAAACATAAACTGTATATAGTTGATCTCATAATATATAAAGCCAAAACACAATCATAGAAATTACATCCATACACATTTCACTCCATAACACAAAGATTTTGGTTACGCAGAAACTCTTGGTTAGAGAGAAAAACTGTGGTGGGGATGGCACCCACAACTTCACTACTACAATAATAAAGGTTGCTTAGTTAGAGCTACATGTTTAGCTATTTCTGATAGCTTACCCTGTTAGGAGTATCAAGATCTTTTAGATCTACCTTGCTAAAGGATTTTACAAACACTTTAAAAAAATGTTGTACCTGGTTAAAGGCTTTACAATTTATAGACCTTGTTAGAGTCTTTTACCATGTTAAAGGTTTCTAACACACCTCAAAATAATTCAATCAAAATCTTTTACAAAATATCTGCAACTTTACATCTGAAATGTTATAGCAGACTCTATGTGCTCAATATAAAATTACCATGCTCATATCATACCTACATAATTCTTAGATCAACTCGGTGACCTCTTTTGTATTCTCTATCCCTTAAACTATTTTCTGAAAATCTTCTCGGTGACCTCTGAATACCTCTGTTCAATCATCACATCTTATCTTTTCACAAGATTTTTTTATCTTCAACTCACCATCTTTCTCTCTTCTTTTTAGATACTCAAATCACTCTGTATATAGATCTCTAAGGTGGTGATCTTGTTCATACATCGATTATACAAACATGTTTTATTGAATGAATAAACATAGAAATTATTTCATTGGATAAACTTCCTCAAAATCATACAAAATCTTTAAATGCAATTCCCTATGAAATAACGGTTCCCTGTTCTCGAATCTTGTAACACGGTTCCACATATGTGTTCAGGTTCACTGAATCTAGTAACACATTTCCACTCGGTTCAGATTAACTCGGTGTACCTTCTTTGCTACTCGATGGGCATAGGAAAGTTACTCGGTATATATCATCTCGGTGACTAGCCTTTCTTCTATAACCGACACCCTTAGTGCTTACCGACTGAATCTTTCTGTAGTATTAACCGACTAGGGTATATAGGGTGACTTTGAACATAAAACTAATGACAACTTAGTAAATAGTAACAATCTCCCCTTTTGACATTAGTTTGGTATGTTTGACAAAACTCCTTTCAAAGTCATAACACAAAATCTATATACTTACAAAATGTGACTAAAATGATAGTATATACATTCATTCAAATACATACTCCACTTATCAATATGCTGAACAAAACTTAATTTGCATTCCCCCTGATGTTCCATGCTCCCCCTGACAATTTCATCTATACACTTGGATACTCTGTATATACTCGGTACACTCCCCCTTTTTGACAAAAATCAAAACTAGTTACCATTCGGTGGGGGCAACTGATCAAAAATAGATTTATACTTAGTATGAGCATCATTGAGAGCATTGGTAAGTGCACCCTTGACACTTTCCATTAAAGAATTCTGAGCATTAATATTAGCTAACAATGAAATTGAACCATCTAAAGTGCTTCCCTCTGCTTGTGTGGATAGTTGGGTAGCTCAATTGATCTGCTCTTGTACTGATGACAGATGGGGAATAAATAATGTCTGAAGAGTCATAATATCCATCCTTATTTTGTGCTCATCATTCTAAAGTTCTAACTGCTGAGCCATAAGAGTTTGTAGCTTGCTATAAAAATTCTAAATAGAATTTGGCTCGGTAGTCAATTTATTTGAGAGATCAGTAATCTCTTTTTCAATGACTTCGGTCTTCTGCTTGATGTCTTTAATAAAGAATGAAAATGTACATAATTTATGGAATAAATAAATAATGTTCTTGAGTTGAGGGGACAACTCAATAATGAATCCAACAAGCTTGATTTTACCTATAGAAATGGCTTTCTACACTTCTTCAATCATCTTGGTAGTTAGCTCTTTTTCTTTTAATTTGCTACGGTACTTTGATGCCTCTACTCCTGATGTTTCTAATTGAGTGAGTAGTTCATCTAATTGCATATGGGTGGCAGCATCTTTACTTACAGTAGCTTCAGGTAGCATGTCTGTCAATAATTATTTAACCTTCTGAAGTACTCAGTTCTTCTTTTGAATGGCTATCTATTTTTCTTGTTCTACTTTGGCTTTGCACAGCTCACCAAATTCAATAAGTGCTTGCCCTTTTAGTTTGGAAATGTCAACATTCGGTAGCACAATAGGCTTTGACAAATCTATCTTGAAATTGTGCTTCTTTGCTTTCTTTTCCTTTTATGATGATGCCTTCACCGGTTGAATGAGTACAATGGCTTTGGAGGCTTGATCTTCCTTAGTATGTTGCTCGGTGGGAGCAACACTTTTGTCGGTTTCTATAGCCTTTGATGTAGCCTTCGGTGATTCCTTTCTTGAGGTCTTAGTGGCAGCAGTTTCAGTGCTTGCAAGAGCTTGAGAAGTTTTCTCGCCTACGGCCTGAGAGGTAGATTCACCTTGTGTAGCCTTATGATCTTGTTTGCCTTGTTCTATGTCCTGAGGTATCTTGGTTGTCACTTGTTGAGTTACCGGAGGATAGGACTTAACCTGTTCCAAGATTGATTAACTGGATACCAATTTGGCATAGGCATTGCCTTCTATCATTTCTTCTTCCTGTGCCTTAGTGTCCATGGTATCCTCATCTAGTTGAATAGTTGAAGCAAAATCTTGCTCGGTAATGTCAACTATTTCTACTTCACCTTGAGGTTCTTCAGTCTGAATTTTGAAGATTTCTTGCCATTTTTCTTTGGTTTCATTTTCGACTTCAAGATAAAGTCTATTCATCATTTTCAAGGCTCTATGCTTCACTCAAAAATTTGTCTAGTAGTTTTTCAAATGATTTCTAATATCATCTACCGACGTGTCTAGAAAGAGATGTACTAAAACTCTGTCTTATCTGCTTTTCTGAGTCCATAGCATATTTCCATCTATTGTCAATATGAGAGTATAATGCTTTTGGAAGAAAGTTAGTTACTTCCAATGGAACTACTCAGAATTTGAGAAGTGTACATACTACTGACTCTTCTATTTGTCTCTTTTCTTCTTCTGTCTGGGAGTCATATTTAACATACCTGAATGACCCAAATCCTCCATATTGTTTCAATTTGGCACAAAAGTTGTCAACACCATGTACATCTTCCTTTGTGCTTTTGACAATCTGAAATTTATTTTTGTCTTCAGATTTTGTGTCACTTGACTCCTTATTCAAAATGAGTCTCTTGGTCGATTTTCTATAAGTCTTTGTAACTTCAGGCAATTCAACATTTTTCTGCCTCTTACTGGGTGACACTGTAGATGATCTAGTGTTAGGTCGTTTCACTAGTGGAGTCGGTGATACCTTAGGTGTATCTTGTTTCTTCCTTTTCAATATTTTTCCCTTTGGTAACTCGGTGCTTAGAGTGATGGCTGCTTCCTAAGCTTCAGATTCTTCCTCAATTGAAAGTTGATCATCTTCCCTACCTGTTGGCTTAGTAGGTGTGGAGGTAGAACCTTCTCCAAATTTCTCAGTTAAGTCTTTTATCATTTTAGTGGCTTTTCTAGTAGCCTTTGGTACAACTATGCTCATTTTTACCTTCTCTTTTACCTCTTCATAGGTACCATATCTGATCTCAGTCGAGTGCCTTGGAAGTGTCAAAAAGACATCTATCTGCTGTTGAGCGATCTCAAAATCAATCTCATAACCCATAGGCGGTAAAGATTGAGTTCTGGGTTCTACTGCATTGACATAACAGTAGTCAGTGTCCACTTCAAAACATATAGTATCCTTATATTTCTCCACTAGCTAAGGTGGGATCCTATACCTATTATGCATCTTTTCCTGAAATTTATTAAATTAGTCATCTATTATCTCATTGAAGTTATCACCTAGCTTATTGATAAAATCATTTTATCTGATGGGTGATCGGTCAGTGTAATTCCCAAACAATGTTACCGACAGAGGGAAATAACTTCTGAAAATAGAAGAACATGCACACTAAGAGTGACCCAAACTTTAGTGTGTTAGCAGAGTTATTCTTCTTAGGTTTCCTTATTGTGTTGAGATTCTCGAAAAGATTCTTCAACAATACTTCACATAAATCAATTTTCATACCCTTTTTCACAATTTTATAGGCCAAATCCATAGCTGCACATGGTACACTATTCTCTCTCGCTGACTGAAAGAAACAATAACCGATGACTCTAATTGCAAACTTTAGTTCTACATCTGTTACTTTATTCATCTTAAGACCTCTACAATCAGACTCAACTCCGGTTAAGGTTATCAGTTCCTTCTGTGGAATCATCTTCTGTGCTTGGGCATGGTCGTATATAGGGTATTCGGTGATTATGTGAATAATCTCCTTGGTGATCTTGAACGGTTGGTCTTCTAACCACATAAAGTCATCATGCACTCTACTCAAAACAAATTTGACCCATTGGGGTTTGAAAAATTGAGGATAGGTTAGGGCTTCGGTCAATCCCTTAACCTTGATATGCTCATACTTACTATCCAAGATTCCATTGGTGCAAAGTTCATCATACATGTTCTTAATTTCAGCATGACCTAGCTCTTCTACACGACACTTAGTATAAAATCTGACATCTTCAACCAATAGAACCCTATTTGGAATAAGAGAAAATGCAGTTTTCTCATCGGGTTCAGATGCCACTTTGGGAGGTAAGGAATACTTAAGTGAGGGCTTCTCAATAGTCTCCACTACAACTGGTTTCTGCATCTTGGGAGCCATTTTAAACTCTGGATTTCTACTAATAAAATAGCTTAGGGTTTCAACTAACCAAAAAATGCTTTTGACTTAGTAAATATAATGCAAATATTCACAATTGATATTGATTGGTTAACTTTCTTGAAAATGTGTTTAAGATTATGTGAAAATACCTTTAATTCACTCTAAAATGTTTGATCGCCTTTGATTTTCTTAGCTCTTCTCTTTAAAAACTGGTAAGTGTAAAATGACCGCACAAAGAACTTTAAATACACCCTTTACCTTATCGAGCTTCATGCAGTTAGGTAAGATAAGCATTAAATGCACTTGATTACACTTTATCGACTAACTTCCTTATATGCTTTTACCAACTAGACAGGTTTACTGTATTTACCAACTTCACTAGTAAATCATAAGACTAGATACAATTTTAGAAATGTTAATACATCTTAGCTATGCAAATTTTGGAGTTATTTCCATGAGTAAAATAGGAATTGTTAAGATCTAACCTTGTGAAGATGCAGTCCCTTCATACCTTTATTGATTAATTGGAAGTAGATGCACCTAACTCGATATCTTTTTCTAGATTTTCTGTAATTTGATTCTTATCTCTTTAGTATCTCCTCTGGGTTGATCTTTGCAATCTTTAGCCAAGTGCCCAACTTTATGACAATGAAAGCATGCCATTCCGGGATTTCTCCATGATCTCCGATTGTTCATTCCAAACCTTATCATACAGTTTGCACTTATATGTCCTGTTACTACTTATCAAATTGCCATTAGTTTTTATATTCAAAGTCATACTATATATTCTATTCGGTTAGTATTACCGAATCATGCAGTCGGTACACACAAAGAAGTCGGTATGAATAGTCTAGTCGGTTACAGAAGAAAGCAGTCACAAAACACAGTATTCACCGAGTTGTTTACTGAGTATCTTTTTATGGATACCGAGCAGTAAAGTTAACTCATCGAGTTGATATTCACCGAGTGAAACATTTTACCAGATACATTGAAACTGGACATGCACATAAAAACATGTTACAAGATCGAGGCACATCTAATCGTTATTACATTGGAAATTGTACTAGAAGATTGTGTATGATTGCAAGGTCAATCTAACCAATGAAATATTTTGTTTAGTTATTCATTAGAGGAATCTTGTTTGTAAGATCAAAGCAATGAATTAGATCACCGCTATAAGAGATCTATTTATACAGCATGGGAAGAGAGAAATGTGTATGTGTGTGTATGTATGATGGAAGATTGTTACAGAGACACAGAGAGGTCACTGAGAAGGTTATCAGTGAACAATCGAAGAACAAAGTAAACAAAAGGGTTTACCGAGTTGCAATATGGGTTACCGAGGTATGCTATAAGCTAGGTAATCTTATTCTGAGCACATAGAATCTGCTATAAAATTTCAGATGTAAAGTTACAGATATTTGTAATGATTTTATTGTAATATTGTGAAGTTGAAAGAGATACCTTTAACAGGGTAAAAGACTCTAACCAAGTCTATAAATTGTAAATCCTCTAAACAGGTGCAGCATTCAGATTAATGTTGTAAAATCCAATAGCAAGGTAGATCTAACAGATCTTGTTACTCCTAATAGGGTAAGCTATCAGAAATAGCTAAATGTAGCTCTAACCAAGCAAACTTTATTATTGTAGTAGTGAAGTTGTGGGTGCCATCCCCACCGCATTTTTTCTCTCTAACCAAGAGTTTTTGTGTGACCAAAATATATGTGTTATGGAGTAAATCATGTATGATTGTTATCTGTTTATTTTAACTTTATTTTATGTTACTGCACTATTCTGTTTATGCATAATAGTAAGGTTATTATTGAAGAAAAGTTTTGGAGTACTGATTCACCCCTCCCCTCTTAGTACATTAGCTTTCCATATTGGGCCTAACAATTGGTATCAGAGCTTGAATCTTGAAAAAGTGTTTAACTACCTAAAGAGAAAGATATTATCAATGGAAGGCTATAAACATCTCAGAGGATTATGTATCTACAAGAAGAGTTGGATAATGCAAATCAAGTGATTGTAGACATGCAAAGGCAAATGCAAAAATCTCTGAAAGTAAGGAGAAGATTATCTGATGACTTACACGATTCTCAAGAGTTAGTGGAACAAATCGAGACATCATCTGAGAACAATATATCTGAAGAGACTAAAGAAATGATTGGAATGTTGAAAGAAAAGAACAAAGCATTGGCTGATCAACTAAAAGCAATGAAAAGGGAACATGAACATTTTAGTACACAGATGACTGAAAATCTAGATGCATTAAGGATAGCTAAGGATAAAGCAAGAGATCTACAAAGAGAGAAACAACAACTTGAAGCTCTAGTATCTGATAAGAATGATGAAATCATAAGGCTAACTGGTATTCAACAAAATATGATAGATCAACTAGGTTATGCACATCATGAAGCAATTCTAAAGAATGATGAAAATCAATCATTGAAACTTGAAGTATCAAGGTTGTCTGGTGAACTTGAAACAGAGAAGAAATCCAAAGAAACATTGGAGAAAAGTTATGAAGCATCAAAGATGTTGGATGAGAAACTGAACACAAGACGACCCTACAAAGAAGGAGGACTCGGTTACAAAGGAAAAGAATCAACTGAGAAAGGAATTCATACTACCAAGAGAGGAGAATCATCAAAGCAAGCTAGAAACAGGAATAATATCAAAAGGAAGAAGCCTATTTTCTACTACTGTGGAAATCAAGGTCATACTGCCAACATATGCCAGATCAGAAAAGGTAAGCAACCAAATATCACTAAGTCCAATGGATATTGTTACAGTTGCAATAAATATGATCACACATCTAATCAATGTAGGACAAAGTCTGTTAACAACTATTAGAAGGAAAAATTCAAAGGGTTTTATAGAAACTGCAATAGATATGGACATAGTACCGAGAAGTGCTGGTCTAAGCAAAAGAACTACATGCGGTATCCACACCGAGCAAACACTAGAGGTTACCGGACTCACACAGATCCTTACTGACAATATGCAGTAGTACCATGGGATTACAATACAAGGATATGGTGCGAATGTTGTGGAAGATATGGACATATTAGTGCCAACTATTTTATAAGGTTTGGAATGAACAACCAAAGATCATGCAGAAATCCTGGTATGGCATGTTTTCATTGTCACAAAGTTGGACATTTAGCTAGAGATTGTAGAGATCAACCTAGAAGAGACACTGAAGAGATAATAGAAAAATTCAAGATGATTTGGAAAAAGAAGGAAATTATGTCAAATGAAGAAAGCACCTTACCTACCGAGTTAGGTGCACCTATTTCAAATTAGTCAGGAAAAGGTATGAAGGGACTGCATTCTCTAAAGATTAAATCATAACAGTTCCTATTCTATTATGTACAAAATTCAAAATCTGCATAGTTAAGATGCAATTAGTCAGTTTGAAATTCTATTAAAATACTTTACAGGAAACCTGTCAAGTCGTTGTATACAGGAAACCTGTCAAGTCGATTAATAAAGGAAATTTGGTTACTCAGTTAAAACGAAAAAAAAGGAGTCAATCGGTAAAAGGTGAACCAAGTGGATTTAATGTTTTGACCTAACTTGCACGGAGCCCGATAAGGTATTTTTGAGTACTTAAAAGTATTTTCACGGTCATTTTCATTCACCAAGTTTTCAAGAAGCATAGCAAAGCAAATCAAGGTGATCAAACTTCATTCAGAGCGAATTTCAAGGTATTTACATCAAATCTATTCACACTGTTAAGCTGGTTTCAGATCTAGTCAAATTGCTATTATCTACCAAGTGTGAAGCGTCAGTCATTTGTAAACCCTAAGGATAATTTGTTAAATTTTACTTGAAACCTACAATGGCACCCAAGATCCAAGATCCTGTAGTTGTCAAAAATGTGGAGAAGCCCTTGCTGAAATATTCTTTAACTCCCAAAGTTGCCTCTAAACCAGATGACAAAACTACATTTTCACTCATCCCGGATCGAGTCTTGTTAGTTGAAGATGTTAGATTCTTCACCAAATGCCGTGTTGAGGAACTCGGTCATGTCAAGATTAGTGACACATATGATGAACTTTGCACTGATGGCAAATTGGATAGCAAATTTGAGCATATCAAAATCAAGGGATTAACTGAAGCCCTAGTCTATCCCCGTGTGTTCAAACTCTAGTGGGTTAAGTTTGTCTTGAGCAGAGTACATGATGATTTCATGTGGCTACAAGAGCAACCATTTAAGATCACTAAGGAAATCATTCATCTGATCATCGGGTATCCTATCTATGATCATGCACGAGCACAGAAAATGATATCACAAAAAGAGTTAATCAGTCTAACTGGAGTAGAATATGATTACCAAGGACTAAAATTGAATAATGTCACTAATGCAGAACTCAAGTTTGCAATTAGAGTAATTGGTTAGTGTTTCTTCCAATCTGCAAGGGAAAGCAGTGTACCATGTGCTGCAGTTGACTTGGCCTACAAAATAGTGAAGAAGGGAATGAAAGTAGATTTATGTGAAGTGCTACCGAAGAACATGTTTGAGAACCTGAACACAATAAGGAAGCCGAAGAAGAACAACTCGGCAAATACACTAAAGTTTGGTTCACTTCTTGTATGCATGTTTTTCTACTTTGAGAAGTTCTTTCCCTCAGTCGGTAAAGTAGTATGGGAGCTACACCGACCTATCACCCATCAAATCAATGACTTTATCAAGAAACTGGGAGATAACTTTAATGATATCATGGATGACTATTTCTGCAAATTTCAAGAGAAGATGCACATTAGGTACAGGATTCCACCACAGTTGGTAGAAAAATATAAGGATAATATATGTTTTGATGTAGACACTGATTATTGTTATGTGAATGTTGTTGAACTGAGGACTCAATCTTTGCCACCAATGGGTTATGAGATTGATTATGATATAATACAACAACAAATTGATGCCTATTTATCATTGCCAAGGCATGCAACCGAACTAAGTTATGGAACATATGAAGAGGTGAAGGAAAAAGTAAAAATGAGCATTGTAGTACCTAAGGCTACAAGAAAAGCTACAAAAATGATAAAGGTTTTATCTGAGAAATTCAGAGAAGAATCCTCCTCTACACCTATCAAAGGCAATCTTGCCATTACCAAAGAGGAATTAGAAGCTCAAGAGGCAGCAATAACATTAAGTATAGAGTTGCCTAAGGGCAAAGTTTTGAAAAGAAAGAAACGGGACATTTCAAAGGCCCTACCAACTCCACCAACAAAGACACCCAACACTAGAGCATCAGCTGCATCACCGAGTAAGAAACAAAAGAGTGTTACTGCACCTAAGGTAACCAAGACCTATAATAAATCTACTTGGAGACTCATTTTGGCAAAAGAGTCAAGTGATACAGAATCTGATGATGCGAACAAATTTCTGATTGTAAAAAGCAAAAAGGTAAATATTCATAGTGTTGAAATTTTTTGTGCCAATCTTAAAGAATACGGTGGATTTGCAGGATTTAGATATGTTAAGTATGAGACTAGGAATAATGATGAGAAGCGACAAATTGAAGAAGCTGTCATCTGTACACTTCTAAAGTTTCGGCTAGCTCCATTAGAACTAGTAAAGTCACTTTCGAGTGAATTATACTTACATATTGATAACAGATGGAAATATGCAATGGACTCAGAAAGACAAATAAGAGAAAGAAGTCTAGTCCATCTATTCCCTGATATGTCTGTAGCAGAAATCAAGGAGCATTTGACCACATACAATTCTAAATTTCTTGTCAAACAGAGAGCCTTAAAATTGATGAATGGGCTATACATAGATGTGGAAAATGAGACAAAAGCCAAGTGGTAGGAGATCTTCAAACAAAAGGATGTCGATGAACAATCTAAAATTGAAATTGTTGATGTCACCGAGCAAGATCCAGATGTCACCGAGCAAGGTCCAAACCCAGCTGACACTATTCAAATTGATGAAGATGTAATGGATGAAGCAACACCTGAACAAGAAATGATAGAAGGCAATGCTTATGAAAAACTTGTCTCCAGTGAATCTATTTTGGAACAAGTTCAGCCTTATCCACTAGTGAAGCCACCTATCTCAACTGAAGCTCCTAAGGACACAGAGTAAGGCACTGAAGGTAACAAATCTGAAGTAGCAGAAGATACAACCAAAGATCAGACGTCTCAAGCACCATCGAGCACTACAAATGTTACAGCTGAGACCCCTAGCACCGAGACACCCAAGGACACTACAACGGCTACAGGAATCGACCAAAGTGTTGCATCTACCAAGCAACCTACTGAGGGTCAACAAGCCTCACAAGCACTTGTCTTAGTGCAACCAACCAAAGGAAAATAAAAGAAGTTGAAATAACATAGTTTCAAAATTGATTTATCAAAACCGATAGTGTTGCCCAATGTAGACATCTCCAAATTGAAAGGGCAAGCACTCACTGAATTTGGTGAACTATGCAAAGCAAAGGCCGAATAGGAAAAACAATTGGCTATTCAAAATAAGAATAAAGTACTTCAGAAGGTTAAGACACTACTAACAGAAATGCTACCTTTAGCAACAGTGTCAACCAATGCAGCCATCCACATTCAACTGGATGAACTTCTTACTCAAATAGAAACATCTGGAGTTGATGCATCTGAGTACTTAAGCAAGCTAAAGGATAAAGAGCTTACAACAAAAATGATTGAAGAGGTACAAAAAGCTCTCACTATAGGAAAAGTAAAGCTTGTCAAATTCATTACTGAGTTGTCCCCTCAACTCAAGCATATTCTTTATTTATTTCTGAAACTGTGTACATTTTCCTTATTCATTAAAGATATCAAGAATAAAATTGATGCAATTGAGAAAGAGATCACCGATCTCTCAACTAAGTTGACCACCGAGCCTAATTCAGTTCATAATTTTTATACAAAGCTTCAACAACTCATGGCTCAACAGTTAGAACTCAGGAATGAAGAGCATAAAATCAGGATGGACATAATGACCCTTCAGACATTATTCCTTCCTCATCTCTCATCAGTACAAGAACAGGTCAACAAAGCTACACACCTATCAACTACACAAGAGGGGAGCACTCTTGATGGCTTACTATCACTATTAGCTGATATTCAAGCAAAAAATTCATTAATGGAAAGTGTAAAGGATTCACTCTCAGTTGCCCTCACCGACGCCCAGACCAAGTATAAGTCTATTTTTGATTAGTTACCGCCTCCGGAAGGAAATTAAGTTTTTGATGTTTGTCAAAAAGGGGGAGTAATACTATAATATGACATAGAGGAAGTAATACCTAGCAAAGGGGGAGTAATACTATATTTGGAGAGTGATACAGTTTTGGTAACACAGTTTTGAGTATTGTATACAAGGGGAGTATACCGAGCAAAATATCAAGAGCATTTAGAGCACAAGCACAAAACAGAACTAAACATGCAAAATTCAGAGTTATGTACAGAATAATGATAAGGGGAGTATATCTGCATATACTATTTCATTGACTATTGTATATATTGTCAAGTGTAGTCATTTTGCAAGTATATAGTTTTGAGTTATGACTTTGAAAGTAGTTTTTGTCAAACATCTCAACTAATGTCAAAAGGGGAGATTGTTACTACTTATCAAATTGCCATTAGCTTTTATATTCAAAGTCATACTATATATTCTAGTCGGTTAGTATTACCGAACCATACAGTCGGTACACACAGAGAAGTCGATATGAACAGTCTAGTCGGTTACAGAAGAAAGCAGTCACAGAACGCAATATTCACTGAGTTGTTTACCGAGTATCTTTTTATGGCTACCGAGCAGTAAAGTTAACTCACCGAGTTGATATTCACCGAGTGAAACGTTTTACTAGATACATTGAACCTGGACATGCACATAAAAATGTGTTACAAGATCGAGGCACATCTAATTGTTATTACATTGGAAATTGTACTAGAAGATTGTGTATGATTGCAAGGTCAATCTAACCAATGAAATATTTTGTTTAGTTATTCATTCGAGGAATCTTATTTGTAAGATCGAAGAAATGAATTAGATCACCGCTGTAAGAGATCTATTTATATAGCATGGGAAGAGAGAAATGTGTATGTGTGTGTATGTATGAAGGAAGACTGTTACAGAGACACAAAGAGGTCACCGAGAAGGTTATCAGTGAATAGTCGAAGAACAGAGTAAACAAAAGGGTTTACCGAGTTACAATATGGGTCACCGAGGTATGCTATAAGCTAGGTAATCTTATTTTGAGCACATAGAATCTGCTATAACATTTCAGATGTAAAGTTGCAGATATTTGTAATGATTTTATTGTAATATTGTGAAGTTGAAAGAGATACCTTTAACAGGGTAAAAGACTCTAACCAAGTCTATAAATTGTAAATCCTCTAACTAGGTGCATCATTCAGATTAATGTTGTAAAATCCTTTAACAAGGTAGATCTAATAGATCTTGTTACTCCTAATAGGGTAAGCTATCAGAAATAGCCAAATGTAGTTCTAACCGAGCAATCTTTATTATTGCAGTAATGAAGTTGAGGGTGCCATCCCCACCGCAGTTTTTCTCTCTAACCAAGAGTTTCTGCGTGACCAAAATATATGTGTTATGGAGTAAATCATGTATGATTGTTATCTGTTTGTTTTAACTTTATTTTATGTTACTGCACTATTCTATTTATGCATAACAGTAAGGTTATTATTGAAGAAAAGTTTTTGGAGTACTGATTCACCCCTCCCCTCTCAGTACATTAGCTTTCCATATTGGGCCTAACATGTCCATACCTTCCACAACATTCACACCATATGCTTGTACTGTAATCCCATGGTATTGCAATATATTGTTGATTGAGATCTATGTGAGTTTGGTAGCTTCTACCATTTGCTAAGTGTGGAGACCACATGCAGTTTTTCTTCTTAAACCAACACTTCTCGATATTGTGTCCATATCTATTGTAGTTTTTGCAAAATCCCTTGAATTTTGCCTTTTGATAATTGCTAACAGACTTTGTCCTACATTGTTTAGATGTGTGACCATACTTATTGCAATTGTAACAATAACTATCAGACCTAGTGACATTCGGTAGCTTACCTTTTCTGATTGGGCACATGTTAGCAGTATGTCCTTGTTTTCCATAGTAGTTGCAAATAGGCTTGTTATATTTCAACTTATCTTTGTTTCCAGCCTTCTTTGATGATTCTCCTTTCTCGGTGGTGTTGATTCCATTGTCGGTAGAGTTGTTTCTTTTGTAACCGAGTCTGGCAGATTTGTTGGGTGATCTTATGTTTAGTTGCTCATCCAACATTCTTGATGCTTCATAACTTTTCTTCAGTGTTTATTTTGACTTCTTTTCTGCTTCAAGTTCATCAGTCAGTCTTGATAATTCAAGTTTCAATGCTTGGTTCTCATTTTCTTTCAGAGTTGCTTCATGATGTGCATGACCCAATTGATCAGATAGATTATGTTGAATTCCAGTCATCCTTGTGATTTCATCATTCTTTTCAGATACCAATGCTTCCAGCTGTTGTTTTTCTCTTTCTATACCTTTTATGTTATCTTCAGCTGTTCTCAATGCGTCAAGATTTTCAGTCATTTGTGTGCTGAAATACTCATGTTCCCTTATCATTGCTTTAAGCTGATCATTTAGTGCTTTGTTCTTTTCTTTCAATTCTATAATCATTTCTTCAAACTCTTTTGATATGCTGTTCTCAGATGATGTCTCAATTTGTTCAACCAACTCTTGTGAGTCCTGTAAATCATTAGACAATCTTCTTCTTACTTTCAGTGATTTTTGCATTTGTCTCTGCATGTCTGCAATCACTTGATTAGCATGATCCAATTCTTCTTGGAGATTCACAATTCTACGTGATTGTTTATAGCCTTCCATTGATGGGATCTTTCTCTTTAGGCTGTAAAACCCTTTTCCAAGAGTATATCTCTAATACCTATTGTTAGGTCCAACAATGAAAGCTAATGTACTGGGAGTGGAGGGGTGAATCGGTACTTCAAAACTTTTCTTTAAAAACAATCTTACTGATAAACATAAACTATATATAGTTGATCTCATAATATATAAAGCCAAAACACAATCATAGAAATTACATCCATACACATTTCACTCCATAACAAAAAGATTTTGGTTACGCAGAAAATCTTGGTTAGAGAGAAAAACTGCAGTGGGGATGACACCCACAACTTCACTACTGCAATAATAAAGGTTGCTTGGTTAGAGCTACATGTTTAGCTATTTTTGATAGCTTACCCTGTTAGGAGTATCAAGATCTTTTAGATCTACTTTGCTAAAGGATTTTACAAACACTTTTAAAAAATGTTGTACCTGGTTAAAGGCTTTACAATTTATAGACCTTGTTAGTGTCTTTTACCCTGTTAAAGGTTTCTAACAAAACTCAAAATAATTCAATCAAAATCTTTTACAAAATATCTGCAACTTTACATCTGAAATGTTATAGCAGACTCTATGTGCTCAATATGAAATTACCATGCTCATAGCATACCTTGGTAATTGATAGATCAACTCGGTGAGCTCTTTTGTATTCTCTATCCCTTAAACTGTTTTCTGAAAATCTTCTCGGTGACCTCTAAATACCTTTGTTCAATCATCACATCTTATCTTTTCACAAGATTTTTTTATCTTCAACTCACCATCTTTTTCTCTTCTTTTTAGATACTCAAATCACTCTGTATATGGATCTCTAAGGTGGTGATCTTGTTCATACATCGATTATACAAACATGTTTTATCGAATGAATAAACATAGAAATTATTTCATTAGATAAACTTCCTCAAAATCATACAAAATCTTTAAGTGCAATTCCCTATGAAATAACGGTTCCCTGTTCTCGAATCTTGTAACACGTTTCCACATATGTGTCTAGGTTCATTGAATCTAGTAACATGTTTCCACTCAGTTCAGATTAACTCAGTGTACCTTCTTTGCTACTCGGTGGACATAGGAAAGTTACTCGGTAGATAGCTCGGTATATATCATCTCGGTGACTAGCCTTTCTTCTGTAATCGACACCCTTAGTGCTTACCAACTGAATCTTTCTGTAGTATTAACCGACGAGGGTATATAGGATGACTTTGAACATAAAACTAATGAAAACTTAGTAAATAGTAACAAAATGACCTAAGTGGGAAATGGCTTTATCGCCAAGTGTTCCAACCCACTATAATCAAATGTGGAGGTTGACGAAAGTCCCCTCCAATGGTTTTCCTCAGCAATTAGTCTTCCCCCAGTATCTTTAAGATACATAAAGTGTTTGTTCTAAAGGTTGGGAAGCCTCCCGAGGGATTTTATCACCAAACACCGAATGGAAGCCTAGTTAAAAACCATAGAATTAGAAGCTTTGAGCTGAGTCAGTTACCAAACATTGCCAATATCATAGTGCAAGGGTGGGGAAGAACCTGCCCCCAAGATCACTCACCATATATCTCCCAAGATAACTAACCAATTGTGAAGCAATTCACTTTGGGTTAATTTCTAGTAGAAGGCAAAAAAAGGGTGCCCTTTAGGGGGTGACAAGGTTGTTTGAGTTGATAGAGTATTGAGACTAGTGGGCTATGATGTTGTCAATGACCGTTGAATAAAGAGTCTGCTTGATCTATCTTTTTGTAATCCAAACCAGTGAAAACACCAAGGATTTGAATACATCCTTAAAAGAACATACACTATTTGTTTAGCATAGCCAAGTTGTTATTTCTTCTATCTACTGTGTTTTCAAGTCATTTCCATTAAATCATCCATCAAAATTATAAGAGTTATTTTTCAACATCACAGCAAAAACATCAAAACAAAATTATCAGGACAGTTAGCATGTAGGAGAAACATCCTAGTGCATCTCAACCATCTAATAGTCCATTCCAACCAATAGTTAGCGCTTTGATTACTCACATTAGTGCATGATCATTATCACACTAGTAAGGATTCAAATAATGCTTGTCAACATCACTGTAGTGCATAAAAGCATCAGCCTAGCGCATAAATATCAAGCATCAGCACATCACAGGGACATAATATCGCATAACCTATCCAACAATTGTATTATCAAACAGTCTAAAATAACGCATTGGAGAGGTAGCATAGTGCATCTGAAACATTCTGTAGCTTTGAGAACATCCTTTACCGCATCGGGTCTTTGTCTTAGCACATGGTCACAATTAGAGAAAAACATAGAGAAAACGAGTCAATTTGTGAAATTTTTATCAATAGTTTCAAATACCCTTTTGGGTCTTTTGACAAACCCAACAACGAACCATAAAAAAGGATCATAAGAGAGAAAGTTTTGAATCCAACAAATCACTCTTACAAAGAGTTTTCAAATCTTCAACTAGCTTAAAATCTGATTTCATCCAACAAAATTAAGGAGTATCATAACAATGATCAAAGTTTCCACCATCCAACAAATCCTATCAAAACAATACCTAGTTGGGTCGTCAAGTTGTCAAATTAAGTTTCTACATCAGGAAACTTGACTCATATCATTTTACACACTTTGTCATGGAAGCAAATCAAACTAAACCTCTACTTGATAAAGTGAACTTGAGTTTCCAAACAAAGTATCTGTATTCAAACATCAACATCAAACATTGATCATTTGTGTATGACCACTCCCCATATTTTGAGAAGAAGAAGTCTTCATCAAAAGACTAAGTTGAAGAAGAGACAACCTAGTTATAAGGCATGTATAAAAAGGAATAAATTTCTCTATATCAACTATCAACTCTTTGTGTCACATCATGCATTCTTGCATCATATGCGGTTGTATATCCAAGGAAAAACAAACGAATTTGACAAAGAGCCTTTAAGAAGTAGGGCTTACATTCAGAAAGTGACATTCAACCAATGCCTTAATAGTGGAGGAAGGATTAACCCCGCTTTGTTCCCAAATTTTCTTATCACTTACAACGAAGCTAGACCTAAGCCACCAGCTCCACCAAGAACCCCAATAGAAGAAGAAGAATTCATTACAGTAGAGATATATTAATGCCCATTGTCACTCGATCTCAGAGAAACAAAAAGGAATCACAACTAGAATCAAGTATGGGTCGTAGACTGTCCAATCCTTTTGATGAATATACAAATATGGGAGAAACAGAGATCACCAAAGAACTTATCCAGGAATGTCAAGAGAACACGTCTTTCCAAAAAATCGTAGAAAGACTTATAGAAGTAGATAAGGAAAAATATCTACTCATGCTAACTAGCAAAGGAGTCAACATTCTTGAGGATTTTGACATAGAAAACTTAAGGAATATAGATGAGAGAATTTCAAGAACAAGAGCAAGAAACTATGCCTATCGAGAATAATGGAGAGAGGAAGAGGCACATGATCAAGAAAATATACGCAACCAAGATCACACCCATGAACAAGACAACACTCATGAACAAGACCATGCCCACAATCAGGACAATCTTAATGAACGAGCGGAAGCTCCCCGTCGAAGGACAAATGCACCCATGGTTGCTCTTACACAACAACTCCAAACACTTCAAAGACAAATGCAGTTAATGCAACAAGGAACCACGGTATGATACTCCTTGGATGAAATTTTTCCTTATCATTTTGATAGGAGATTGAACATGGTACCTTTTCCCCAAAATTTAGATATACCAAAGTATGACAAATATGATGGTAAGAGTGATCCCTGTGATCACGTTCAAGAATTTTGTACCATGACCTTAGAGTTTTCTCACAATGACACATACTTAATGAGATTATTCCTAAGAAGTTTTGGAGGGAAAACAATGTAGTGGTTGTCAAAGCTCATACCTCCCATCAGATCATTTGATGAGTTGGTAAATAAATCCATAACACAATACTCATATAACATCCAAAACGCAATCAACATGCTATATGTGTATAACAGGAAACAAAATAACAATGAAACATTCATGGTGTTTCTACAATGATGGAGGCGCATGGTCTCAAGATATCCACGAGATGTGCCTGAAAAGGAAAAGATGAAAATCTTCATAAATAATCTAAATAGTGAGATGAGTTATCAACTCAAACTACAATGTATACCATCTTTTGCAAAATTAATAGAAAATGGTATCCAAGTAGAGGAAGCTTCCATCAAGAAAGGAACATTGAATTTTTTTAAGGAAGGTGTTAATTCGTCTAACAATAACACCTTTAACAATAAAAACAATAACAAAAATTTAGACAAGTCTAGATTTTGGACAAGGAACAATAACATTGTTAATGATGGGGTAATCGATGCCAACAATGTGAAGTCTAAACAACCAGTATTGACTTTATCAGGAAATGCACTATCCAATAATGGTCAAAAAGTTGTAATCAAGGCACTAACACTTATCAACAAAATACCAACCAAGGGAACAATACAAACCAAAAATGCAACAATAATACTTTCCTGTACCGACGAATATACATGCCATTAGGACAAACCATAGAATCAGTGTCTCGAGAGCTATTGGCAAATAAAATAATCACATTGCCAGCCACAAGAAACTTTGAACCCCAAGTCAAACCACCCTGGTGGAATGACTCACATTATTGTGATTTTCATCAAAACAAAGGGCATAACACAAATGATTGCATGAGGTTGAATAACATAGTTCAAGACATGATAGACAAGGGTGACTTAATGATCGATGGTCATAAAACCAATAGTGACCATAAAGCTTTCAAAAATCCTCTTCCCAATTATGACAAAGGAGAAGCATCAACGTGCAACAATACCAAAGGAGCTTGTATTAATCAGATATACGAAAACACCATCAATCACATATCGACATATGATAATAAAGTAAATGTCATAAAAATCAAAGACAAGCAAGAACATGCATCGATAAATGCGACCACAAGAGCGCAAAAATATGTCTTGAAAGGGAACACATCAACATCAACAAATCTCCCCAAAATTCACTATAACCTAGTCGACCAACTACGGAGAACACTCGCTCAGATATATATACTTGAGTTTCTCAAACTTTCGCCAAAACATAAGGATATCTTGGAGCAAGCACTTATCAAAACAACCATTCCAAATAATCTAGATATTGATCGATTCCAAGCCATGGTGGCCCATATGACTGTGCCGAAACAACATATCTTTTTCTGAACATGAAGATGTCTCCTTAAGTCATCCGCATAATACCCCATTACATATCAAGGTCTTAGTCTATAGACATTGGGTAAAAAGAGTATTAATAGATGGAGGAGTTGGTCTCAATATTTGTACTCTAAATATTATCCATGCATTGAACTTATCTAAGCAGTTTATTGATCCCAAAATGAAAATCACAATCAAAGCCTATGATGATGAAGAGAGATCATCCAAAGGAACTATAATATTACCCATTCAGGTAGGTCCTGTACAAAGAGACACCATGTTCCATGTCTTGGACATAGACTTGACATACAATATACTATTGGGTCATCCATGGATCAATGAAATACAAGCGATGCCTTCCACGTACCATCAATGTATCAAGTTCCCCTATAACGGATAGGAAATTTCAATATTTGCAGATAATAACCCTTTTCAGTATTGCAATGCTATGGGGGTAGCTCAAGATAGCCTAGTTCTGCACAATAGGGAGGCCCAAACTTCCTCTGCATCCAACCATCAAGAAGAACTCAAGCCTCTATCTATAGACTTCAAGCATAAGATGAAAATAAAGGACCAAGGCATGGGGGAGTACTTTTTTGAACCCTTATGTCTATCTAAATTGCTAACTTCACCAAAATCATAGGACAACCTTCCACATCAAGACATCAGGAAACACAACCCATCACCAAGTTCGATGGTAAATTTATCCAACTGGGCATGCTAGCTAACAAATCAGAAGATAAAGACATCCTTATTTGTCTATACAAGGATGAAGAAGAAGTCAGAGTTGCTACCAAAGAAGTGGTCGTACCAACAAAAAAGTATGGAATTGGGTTTCGGATCATGTAACAAATGAGATACAAAGGAAAAGGACCTATTGGCAAGCACCAAGAAGGTATTATAGAACCCCTGCAACTTCCTTCAAAATTTGCAACAGACAAAATAGGACTTGGGTATGGCCAACATATCCTACCTATGTAGAAGCAAACTCGTCATCAAAAACCTCAGTGGAGTGAAAAGAAAAAATATAAGGAAGACTCATGGCAAGAAGCACTACACCAAGCAGCATAAAAGGCAAGGAAGGAGCAAAAGCATCAAGAAAACCATAAATGACAAGAAGAGATCACTATTCAAAAGGAGGAAGCTTCTTATAAAAAAAGTACATCATGTGCAAGAACCTAATCAAACCAAGGTGAAGCCACCACCTAAAGAAATTGATACTCACATAAGGGAAACAATATATGAACAAATTCAAAGAGTACAAGAAAGCACTGATCTTGAATCAGAACAACCTACTAAACTGGTTTCGATCATCAGTGATCTTTTCTCACCATAAAACATACATGTCAGATACAGTGAGGTAACCTGGGACAGTGATTTTGAAACCAATTCCAATGAATATAATTGGGATATTTATTCTAATATTACTGAAGATATTGAGGTGGACACAATCCACACATACACACCCATTTCTTAGGAGGGACAATGCTCAAAATCTTGACCACTTGAATTCAGACCATGGCATATCTACGAGGCTAGTGAGAATGAGCAGCGATAATATGGACAAGGCCATATCGAAGAGAATACCATCAAAGACCTCAAAAAATATCATAGACCTCACCAGTATCCCAAATCACTATAACAATGACTCCATCATGACACTTAAGGCAACTAATATTAACCCACCAAATGGCTCCTTACCACTCATATATCTTGATCTCTTTCTTGAATTTGTCTTTGTGTTCATTTGCAGTGATCAACTCATTTTCAAGAATTCCAACTTGTCTCACAAGCTCTTCTTTATCTTGTTGCATGTGAATCAGATTTGTCTTTAGCATATCAATTTCATGACAAAGTCTCAGATTTTCATTACCTCCATCATTAAGTCTTCTAGTCAAATGTTCTTCATTCTTCTTTCTATCTTCAAGATCCTTACATAGTCTCATGGTTAAGTCTTGCATTTCATTCCTCATGTTAGTGTTCTCTTACCTCAACTTATCTGCAATATCACTAAGAGTTTAGTTTTCATCATCATGTTTCTACATTTGCTCATGAAGTTCTTTTCTCTTATTTTGTGCTATAACTAGGTTCTCCTAAAGTCCTTTAATGAATTCCTTAGCAGTCCTCAGATCATCTTCAAGTTTGATATTCTTCAATTTTTTTGCATCAAAATATTCAAGAGCTCCTTCCAACTGTTTTCTTAAATTCTCCATCTCTACTGGTTTCAGAATCTTCCTCAATCTATTAGGCTTACGCAAATAGAGGACCAGGCTCTAATACCAATTGTTAGATTCAATGACAGTCCCAAAGACACTGAGAGGGGGGGTGAATTAGTGTCTAACCAGTTAGTGTTATATTTAAACCAATTTATAACTTTGCAACCCAAAACAATGTACCGGTAAACAAGAAATAGTGCAGTAAAGAGAAATAATAGAGACAACATAAATGCACACCATAACACAAGATATTTTAACGAGGAAACTCAGTGTGGGAAAAACCTTGATGGGATTTGTGACCCACAATATTTACTCACTAGCCAATATGAATAAATACTACTTACAATAGGGGCATGCACATGCAGGAAGGCCAACTACCTAGAGCACATTGCTCAAAAGAGTCTCAATGACTACAATATGGATAATTAAATCCAATACAATGTACTGCTCAAAATAGCATCTCTAATGCCTGGTTCAGTACCGGTTAAAGCTCAGTCAGATACCTTAACAAAAACTTTCATTGTCCACTATATCACCTTATACAATAATTTCCTATCCATTACCATACCAAAATGACCTATAAGATCTCATACATATATGAGTCTTTACAATATACCAAGTTGGCTTACAAATAATTAGTTACATTTACAATATAATTTATATAAGCAAAAATTTATCCCATGTTGGCTTGAGTGCTGGTATACTTCATTTCTAGTGTAATCTAGATGCCAGTGAAAGTGCCTGCTGGTGCCTACCGGTGCATGATGTATGTGATGCTGATGCATGTGTAAAAACATGTTGTCAGTTGGCTTCCATCAATGACAACATCAACTATTCTCATTAGCGTGTAGAATGCCAACAACGTAGTCACTGTCCTTGATTATCTAAACATTTAGCCATATCATATCCCACCATGGCTTGGTGATCAACGTATATATCCACATCGATGAGTGTACATAATTGGGGGCAAAATTCATCTCACTTTAGCATTCAGACAACAAATAAGGATCCCAGTGTACTAAGGAAATCATTGTCAAAACTGCTCATCGTAATAGAAAATAGGATCATTATCCAGCTGAAACTTTAACACACACACGATGGATGATTTATTTTGAATTATGATTTGTTTACATTTAACATGAATTTTTGACTATTTGTATCTTGATTTGTGAATCATTAGATCTTCTGGGATACTCAAGCATGCACTGAGCTATAGAAGCAACAAAGGAATTTGATATTTTCTTTGGTAATATGTCTGTGAGGTGATCATTCGTATGGTACAAATTTGTCTCGAGACATGATTGGAAACATATCATTGAAGACATTTTCCATTTTGCACATAAAAATGGTTGACTCTTGTCTGTTTTACGCAAGGAATACTCAGGTCATCTTGGTTCAATTATACCTCGACACTTGTGTCATCTTGCAATATCAAAATCCATGTAAGTTATACTCAGGTCATTATGGTTCAATTATACCATGATGCTTGCATTAAATTTCAACATATCAAAGCTCAATGATGACAAAAAGAGCACAAACAAGTGACTAACAGGAATGACTATTAGGTTTCCCATAGATACTGAGAGGGGGGGGTGAATCAGTATCTGACCAGTTAGGAAATTTTCTTAAAATTGAATATGCAGAATATAAAGTAATAGTATACCGGTATACAAGAATTAATGCAAATAACAAAATCAAAAGCATCCACATGAAAAGAACACCATAACACAAGATGTTTAACGAGGAAACCCAGTGTGGGAAAAACCTTGGTGGGATTTGTGACCCACAATATTCACTTATTGGCCAATAAGAGAATATTACTTACAATAGGGGTCTGCACATGTAGGAAGGCCAACTGCCTAGAGCTCACTGCTCAACAAGAAGTCACACTGACTTACAAAGAGGATTTACACAAATCCAATATTCTGTACTGCTTTACAATAGCATCTTCAATGCTAGATTCAGTACTGGTTCTTGCTCTGTACTTTACATATACCCTTGACCTACAATTCGCACATTAGGTCTGCCTTATAATTTATTTATTACATTCTCTCCATATCCTACAAATGCCTACAATGATCTCTTTTATATACAAGAGTCATTTTACAATTTGCCAAGTCGGCTTACAATGATAAACAAAATATTGCATATCAAAAATCTTGTCGACCTCTATGCCGGTATACATATTTCCTTCTATGCCGGTGTACATCTTCTATGTCGGTGCCGGTGTACATTGATTTTGTTGATGTCGGTGCACTGTTCTGTTTGAGTAATGCTTTGCCAGTATAATGTCTTTGTCGGTGCCATAGGATTGCAAGGTTGCCTGTGTAATGCTTTGCCGGTATAATGTCTTTGTTGGTGCCATAGGATTGCAAGGTTGCCTGTGTAATGCTTTGCCAGTATAATGTCTTTGCCGGTGCCATAGGATTGCAAGGTTGCTTGTGTAATGCTTTGCCAGTATAATGTCTTTGCCGATGCCATAGGATTGCAAGGTTGCCATCAATGAAAAAACCTTCAATCACACACAATGTCTCATTGGAGTGTCCATATGCCAACAATCTCCCCCTTTGGCATTGATGGCAACACTCATGAGAAATTTCAAAAAGATATCCAAAAATGTGTATACCAAAAAAATGTTACCAAAAATATGAGAGCTCCCCCTGAGCATGTGATCACTGTGTTTTGAATTTTCTCATCTACTACTCCCCCTTTGGCATCAATGACAAAGGTTAGTAGATTTGTAGTTGTACCAATACATAACCTCAACCTTGTAGTTGGGTAGTTATTAGCTAAAGAATATCTCCCAAAATTAAGTTTATACCATCCATAACTTCTTGCTCTCCTTTATTGCTATCTCAGTTCTATGTACTGTACCGGTGAGATGCTGCAAGTGCTCTGTCGATGTTTTGCTACCCTGTTTTAGTGCCTCTGAGATTTCCTTACACAGGGATGCTAAGTAGTCCAATCTTGGACTTAGTTTAGATCTCAAAAATTTTGCCTTGTTTATTATTTTCTCTTTTTCTCTTTCTAATTTAAGCAATTCTTCCTCAAAATTTGTTATCTTTTCCTCAAAAACTGATAATGTATCGGGTGAGTTCACAAAATTATCAACAAGTTTATTGATCTCTTCCTGTACCTTGCTTATCTTTTTGTCTACATCTGTGGTCAAAAAGTTTATCTTACAGGTTTCTTTATACAGAGTTTTTTACTCTTTCAATAAATTGCATAGTTTCGGTAGAAGTGTGTCAAATTCCCTGTTACACTTCTTTATTCCTTCCTCAAAGAATTTCTATTTTTCTTTTTCTACACTTTCCTTTACAGTTTCTACCTTTGTTTGCTCAAAATTTCTAGAAATATATTTACAAAGTGTATCCAACTGGCCTAAAGAATATTTGTTGGCTATATTACAATTTGGAGCTATTAATTTCAAAACTGGAATTGAATCATCTATTGCTTTATATGCTTGTGAGCTATAATCGGTTATTTTCTTGATAGAAATGAGCAATACCTCTGTTACATTTGATGATGACCTAGTAAACTGAGTGCCGGTGGAAGGGACCATGCTGGTATTGACCTCTGGTAGGTCTATTTGTGTCTCCATAGTTTTTCTTGCATCATTTCTTACCGGTGGCATCTGTTCTGGAGCCTTTAGCTCTATTGGTTGCTCTGTTTGTGTTCCAGATTCCTTCTTTTTCTCTGAATCTCCTGCTAGTTGCTCTTGGTTTCCTGTTGCCGGTTGCTCTTTATTATCAGATTTATCTGTGGTATCCTTATCTACCACTATGTTGATTTTTTGAGTATCAACATTCATAGTATATAGGACTTTAGGATTAGGATTGTTATCCTCTGTGTCCATGCTCTCAGCTGCCGGTTGATCTTCTACAGTTGTTTTTACCGGTTGAGTATTTAAAGGAGGTGGGGGTAAGTTGTCTCTAATCTTGATACTTGGTGGTCCACCAACTTTACCTTTCCCTTTGTCCTTTAGATATACCAAAATGGGCTTGGGATTCATATATTCTTCTTGTTTTTCTTTTTCAACCAAGAATCTATCCCAACCATCTTCTATTTCAGTTGAAACTTCAGTAACTCTACTTGCCATTAATGATATTTTCCGGTGTGCAGTGGAAAAGACTGTCCGGTTGGCCTGAGCTATCAAATCATCAATTTCCTTAGGTGAGTTGGCTGGGTATACTGCAAGTAATTTTTCTATTTTTATTTTCTTATCCAACTCAATTATTCCTTGCCTTTTGGCCTCAAGTCTCTTATATAATTCATCAGGAATTTCATTTAGGACTTGCATCAAAAACTTTTTATACATGTCCATGTGTAGTATAACACCTTCCTCAATTTGTCCTTTCTCATCTTCTGATAGGGTGTCATAGATTTTCCTTATGTTTTTCAATTTTCCTTCTTCTGTGATTTCATCTAGTAATATGTCAAAAGGGGCCAAGTCAGTGTCTGTCTTCTTCTTCCTTTTGGGGGTCAGCTTTTTCTTAGGTGTGGCTTTCTTGACTGGAGACCTTACAGCTTGTTGCTTCTATCTTGTCCTTCTAGGTGAAGGAGTGGATACCGGTGAGGGGTCTCTTTTCCTAACAACTCTTTTGAAAGTTTCTGGCATATCTCCTTCTGAGGAGGTATCTACTGGTGATAGATGAGTTTCAGGCTGTTGGGCTGCCAACTCATCTTCTGTTATGATAGTTTTCTTTAGTACATCATCTCTTAAGGCTTTTGCTTGCCTGCTTCCTTTCCTCACAGATGCCTCAACTTTCTTTACTCTCTTCTTAGATTGAATTTGACTTTCAATGTGCTCAACACTACCAAATACTTCTTCCTTTGGTTCATGGGGGGCTTCCAGAAGTGCTTTGGCATAAGTTTCCACTATGTGGTCATCTGCTTCATACCCCATTTCTGTAACCCAGATTGTTCTTGGGATGACTGCTTCCATCCAGATCTCATCCTTTTTGATTACAAAACATATGTCATCCTTGTATTTGTTGACAATTTCCTATGATAGTCTGATCCTCTTATTCATTTTGACCTTCAGTGCTTGAAAATGCTCATGGATATTCTTTTCTTTGTTTTCACCGATGTTGTTGAATAAGTCAGACAATTGTTTTCCTACCGGTATGTCAAATCCAAAATCCTTGTTGCCTATACCGGGAGCCTATTTGGTTATATGTAGCATTAAGCATACAAGCAAATTTCCAAATCTAAAGGTTCCTTTCTTATCCTTCTTGATTTTTGCTAAGTTATCAATTGTGTAGGGGAAAAAGTGACACTAAGCAAACATGCCCTAA
Source organism: Cryptomeria japonica (assembly GCF_030272615.1). NCBI lineage: Eukaryota > Viridiplantae > Streptophyta > Pinopsida > Cupressales > Cupressaceae > Cryptomeria > Cryptomeria japonica. The sequence goes on along the minus strand of NC_081407.1, from coordinate 48,311,570 downwards.
TCTCACCTTTTGACACACATTGTGGAATACGAAAGAGCCTAGAGGTATCACACAATTGGCTACTTCTTTTTGTGGAAGAGAGAGCCACGGGCTACCTATTAGGATTTCTATTCCCTTGTTGTAATTGAAAGATAAAATGATGCAAGTTTAACTACTAGCCCTAGAGTGCAAGTATGAACTAATAACAAGATTGCAGAATTAAGATTAAATAATGGAAAGCTGTAAACACAAGGACAAGACAAGAATGCAAATGCGTACTCGGAGTTAAAATCTGATTGAAAATGTTCGGGACGGGGGCGCAGGCGCCACTGTCCTGATCCTGCCCCTGAAACTGCTCCTGAAACTGCTGTTCTGCAACCTGAAAAGCTGTCTAAAATTTGTTGTCTGACAGAAGGACCAGGGCACCCAGCGCCCCTGTCCTGGCAGGACCAGGGGGCCCCATGCCCCTATCCTGGTCTTTTGCTCTGAAATTTGGTGTGTTGTTCTGTCTCAGTCTGCTTCCGTTGGATCTGCAACTTGCGACGTCCTTCAAATTCAGAAATCTGCACTTATATCTGAAAAGGGGTTGTAGGTGGCTATATAGGGTTTTGCCTTAGTCAAATCCCCACTTTGGTGATTTCCACCTCCATGAATAGCCAAGTTGTATTGTAAAAGTAGTGTGTGCAGACCTTGTGTGTGTGCAAGATCCTAAAATGCAAGTAAGCAAACTAGAGCAACCTAGAAAGTAAACCCTAATTGCTTGTACATGATAATGTAAATGCTCCAAATCAAGATGCAAAGTGATCTAAAGCATGAATACAAATGATATGATGAAGCTTATGCAAAGACATGAAAACAACATGAAATCATACCCAACCCCAAGGGAGGGGTACAAGCCAATCTTCAGTCGGTGATCCCTTATTGTTCTTCAATGCCTTCAAAGCCCTAAATGGATGAATGAAATTGATAGATGCTTGATGGATGGATGTTGAATGTTGTTGAAGTCTTCGAAGATCTTCTCTTTCGCTGCATAGAAGGTCTCTTACACCAAAATTCTGGATCCTTTCAAGTGAAGAAAGAGAGCTCTTATATATGAAACCCTAGGTCTTAATTCACTTTTAGGCCGACTTAGAGATTGAATCTCCCACCAATTTCTTGGGGTTAAGCTTTATTTTATGATTGGATCACGCTCCTAAAATTTTGGGAAAAATGTTCGGGACCATGTGCACTCCGGGCGCCATGGTCCCGACAACTTTTCACCAAATTTTCAGGGCCGTCGGATATGATGATTTTAGAGAGAATCCCGAAGTTACAGCTGATTTCAAGATGTTTTGACCCCCGAAATCAAGCCCCCAAGATCAAAATAGGACCTAACTAGGGTTTTTGATTAAATGATGTATTGGAGGAATAAAATGAAAGGGGCACACTTTAATGAAAAGGGCCCAACTTTATGATATGGGAGATGATAAAATAGAACCTTAGACCTAATTAATTTAATTAATTAAGTGCTAAAGGGGAAATGCAATGCAAGATGCAAAATGCGCCAAGGCGGGTGCTAAACTAGGTGTGAAATTGTACCACCCTAGCAAGTGCGTACAATTTACGACGCTACATCAATTAACTCATCTTTTAACCATTCACAGATGTCAATTTTTAGATTGTTCTTAACCATGTCATAAGCACTTTTTATGCATACACTAGAAATAGAATTAAGCCTATTTGCATGAGTTGCTTTGTAACCTAGAATCATGCTAATTAATCTCACATTTGTATCGGTTACATCATTAACCCTCAATGATCTTTTGTCAGATGTTGCACCAGTTAGTTTCGTTACTAGGTCATTGGAGACCTTCTTGGTTTTGTCGGGTCTAGTACCGGTGGAAGGTAACCCTGTTACTACTTTCACAACTACCTTTGTAATTTTATGCACTGAGTCAAGCCAAAAGAATGAGCCATGTACCCTGTTGAGAACTATCCTAATTACTTCCTTGGGAAATTTAGGAATGCAAAGGATTTCAGTGAATCCTAGGGTTTCAACAATTTTGTGTTCAGGTTTCACATTTCTGGCATTGTCACATATAATAGATTTGTACATGTCTTTGATTTCTTCATCACCTAATTCCTCTATGTTGCAATGAATGTACATTCTAGGGTCTTCTGCATAAACAACACCCTTGGGAATTTGGGAAAAAGCACCTATGTTGTCATCTTTCTTATCTACCTCGAGAACTAGCTCAAACACGGGCCTAGGTCATTTTATAACTTTGACTACTGTAGGGTTTGCTATGAATTCAGGTGCAGAGGAGGATGCCATGATGATAAATACCTTTTTCTGCCTTTGGATGGATTGATTGCTGAAGTGCTTTGCCTCTTTGCTTGGAATTCCTTAGCTCGGAAATCTTTGTGCTCTCTGAAGGTTTGAATTCACGGTGAAATGAAATGGAGCCAAAACTTAATTTATAAAGTCTTTTTTGCCACCTACCACATTAATTGTCTGCTGGTAATGTATTAACTCAACATTATTTGCCGGTAATGAAGGATTTTCAACTTCTTTTCTCTAACCGAGGGAATAATAGCACATGTGTCATTTAATTGCCAAACCCTCAAGATAATTTTCTTCAATTTGATGAAGAACATCCTGTCAGTGGAGCATTGCTCTGTCCTGCCGGTGGAGCATCATATTGTCCTGCCAGTGAAGCATTTGTTGGTTCTACCGGTGGAGGAGTAACCCCAATATTTAGATCACCTTTTCTAATCCATTGCTTTGAAAATTCTTGCTTAACCTCTTCAACCTTTTCTTTACCTTTCAAGCTAGTACTTCTGTTATCTACCGGTGTACCTTTACTTCTACAGAATTTAGCAATATGACCAATTTTGTTACATGCATAACAAGTTACATTATTTTTCTAAATAGATTTCCCATAACCTATGCCGGTTTGTGTTCTGCATTTATTTGATAAATGACCAAATCTTCCACAAACATAACATCTTACATTCATTCTGCAATTTTTCAGAGTTATGACCAATTTTGTTGCATTTGGTGCATTGACCGGTGGGAGGATTGATATTCTGATAATTCCTAGATCTACATTCATTTGCCCTATGACCATATTTATTATAGTTAAAGAATTTTCCATTGAATTTGTAAGTATTAGAGGGTCTTACTGGTTTGCTTTGATCCTGGGAATTTGTAGTACCGGAGCTTTCTCCAACTTCAAATCCAACTCCAGAAGTGTCACCTTTGGATTTTTGATTCTTCAATAAGGTACCAAGTTCTTCTGAGCATTTCTTGAATTTTTCTTTGTGTTGATTTGCAGTTTCCAATTCCCTTTCCAAGATCTCTTTTTGTCTCATTAGTTCATTCGAGTCATTTTAAGTATGCATCAGATCTATCTTCAACATATCATTTTCATAGCTAAGTCTTGTGTTCTCATTTGCTGCATCACTTAGTCTTCTGGTCAATTCTTCTTCATTTCTCTTTCTGTCCTCAATCTCTTTGCAGAATCTCATAGTCATATCCTGCATTTCATTTTTTGTTGTCATGATCTCTTCTTTCAATTTTCTTATCATATCATTTAATGATTCCTTTTCATCATTTTCATTTTGCAATTTTTCACAAAGTTCTCTTCTCTTGTTTCTTGTAATAGTAAGATTTTCTTGAAGTGCTTGAATAATGTCCTGAGCTGCTTTTAAATCATCTTCTAATTTGATATTTTTCAACTTCTCTGCATCATAGTCAGTAAGAGCTCCTTCAAGTTGCTTCATCAGATTTTCCATCTTTACCGGTGTCAAGATCTTCCTCAAACTGTTAGGCTTCTGAAAATAGAGGACCAGGCTCTGATACCAATTGTTAGGGTTCCCACAGATACTGAGAGGGGGGGGTGAATTAGTATTTGACTGGTTAGGAAATTTTCTTAAAACTGAATATGCAGAATATAAAGTAATAGTATACCGGTATACAAGAATTAATGCAAATAACAAAATCAAAAGCATCCACATGAAAAGAACACCATAACACAAGATGTTTAATGAGGAAACCCGGTCTGGGAAAAACCTCGATGGGATTTGTGACCCACAATATTCACTTACTGACCAATAAGAGAATATTACTTATAATAGGGGCCTGCGCATGCAGGAAGGCCAACTGCCTAGAGCTCACTGCTCAACAAGAAGTCACACTGACTTACAAAGAGGATTTACACAAATCCAATATTTTGTACTGCTTTACAATAGCATCTTCAATGCTAGATTCAGTACCGGTTCTTGCTCTGTACGTTACATATACCCTTGACCTACAATTCGCACATTAGGTCTACCTTATAATTTATTTATTACATTATCTCCATATCCTACAAATGCCTACAATGATCTCTTTTATATACAAGAGTCATTTTACAATTTGCCAAGTCGGCTTACAATGATAAACAAAATATTACATATCAAAAATCTTGTCGGCCTATGTGCTGGTATACATATTTCCTTCTGTGTCGATGTACATCTTCTATGCCGGTGCCGGTGTACATTGATTTTGTTGATGCTGGTGCACTATTCTGTTTGAGTAATGCTTTGCCAGTATAATGTCTTTGCCGGTGCCATAGGATTGCAAGGTTGCCTATGTAATGCTTTGCCGGTATAATGTCTTTGCCGGTGCCATAGGATTGCAAGGTTGCCTGTGTAATGCTTTGCCGGTATAATGTCTTTGCCGGTGCCATAGGATTGCAAGGTTGCCTGTGTAATGCTTTGCCAGTATAATGTCTTTTCTGGTGCCATAGGATTGCAAGGTTGCCATCAATGACAAAACCTTCAATCACACACAATGTCTCATTGGAGTGTCCATATGCCAACAATGACAACGATGGAATTAAAGTGATCCTTCTTTGTATTATGGATGTGTTGCATTGGTTTTGTCGTTGATGTCAACACTTATCCTTCTAGAGATCTATATTGTTGATTTGGCACTATGGTTATATTGGTTTACTGTTGAACCGACACATTGTGCTCACTGACAAGATTAGTGACTTATGCACAATCACTAGTATATGCTCACCGATAGGTTATATGGTTCACCGGTACTGATGATGACTTGTTATCATCTGGTGATCATTTGATTATGTCAAATACATTGTTTGGATACTTGGTTTTGGTGTTTTGGTTATTGGTCTAATCAGGTTGACATATTTTTTGTTACCGACAGATTGGTCTAGGTTATGGAACAATATACATTATCTATTCCAAATCAGTACGACATGTTATGGAGATGATTTAATGATTGGCTATTGTTGTAATTGTATTGAGCTGACATGTTGTATCACATCAAGACTTATTTGTAATTGATTTAATTGTAATATTCTTAGTGAGCCGACCTACACATTTGGTCTTAGGTTTTGTATAAATATAAGATCTCATTTGTGAGATAAAGTGTGTAAGTGTGGAAGTGTGGTATGATCATGGTATGTGCGAATATTGAAGATCATAGAGTGAATCAAGCAGACATCATTTGAAGGTTAAAGGAAGGTTTAAAGGTATTTATCGGAGCTTAACCGGTACTGAATCCAACATTCGAGATGCTATTTTGAGAAGTACATTATTCTAGGATTTAAACATCCTACTGCGGTCATTGCGACTCCCACTTGAGAAGTGTTCTTTAGGCGGTTGGCTTTTCTGCATGTGCAGACCCCATTTGTATACACATACTATCTACAGTAGTATCATTTGATTGTGGGTAAGGTTTCCCACCATGGTTTTTCCCCTTACAAGGTTTCCATGTCAAAAATATATTTTTTATGTGTTGTGGATGTTGTTTCTCTTTATGTTTCATGCATTAAGTTTCATCGGTATTGGTATTAACTGTTAAACTATTAACCGACATTAAGTTTGGTTTACTGGTATTAAGTATTAATTTGGATTAAGTTATAAATGGGTTGAAATTCATTGACAACTTATTCACCCCCCTCTTAGTTGTCCTTTTGATTCTTAACAATCCTTTAATTGCATACAATTACAGTAGGTTCCATATCATCTTAAACTTGCATTAAGTTGCATATGATCCTAAACTTGCATTAGGTTGCATATCATTTTTAATCTTTCATTAGTATCATATCATTATCATTTGCATCTCATTTTCAAGATATATCTCATCATCATCTAGTCACATTCATCATTGCATCCCTCACATGCATATCTATCGCATCATCATGGAATCTTTCTTCACTTTCATATCTTCATCATTCATCCAACTATCATCTATCATGTCTTATACAAGATGTATCTTTCTTGAAACTAGATGTTTTGATCAAGTCTTAAACATGATATATCATTCCCGAAACCAAACGTTTTGATCATCTTTGTCTTATACAAGAGGTGTCATTCCTAAAACCAGACTTAATCTCAATCTGATCAATCTCAATCCAATCAACCTAATCAATCTTATCAAACCCATGCATGTCATCAACTATCCATTCTTCTATCTTTCAAATAGCTTTCTTCTTCTTTCGAGAGATCATTCATGCCTTTAGTGCATGAATGATCTCCCAAGGGGGGCATTATCATATCAATTTCATATCAGTTTCATATCGATACCAGCTTCATATCAATTTTTCATATCAAATCAATTCTTCATATCTGGGCCATCATATTGAATCTCGACATCAATTTCATATCAGTCTCATATCGACACCATCTTCATATCAACTTTTCATATCAAATCAATTCTTTATATCTGGGGCATCATATCGACACTTTGACACAACATCATATCGATCAAATTTTGGCAAGCATATCCAACAATTTTTCTTTGAATCAACATGTGCACACATGTCACTTCAAAGAGGGGCAAAATGTAGACGTATAAATCTGACCACTTTCCTAAATAAATATTTAATATTTATTTTAACCCCATTCCTCCTATTAATTAAATTTTATTTAATTAATTTCTTCATTTTCATCTATTTGATTAAATGAATTACTCAATTTATTTAATTGAATCCACCTAAAGCTTTTCTAGCCTTTAATTAAACAAACCATATTATTTAATTAATTCTCCTTTCTCCCTTTTTAATTAAATTTCCATTTAATTAAATCGATCCTTGCAAATAAATAAATCTAATTTATTTATTAAAATCCCCCCACTTGTATTTATGCAAGTTACATCTATTTTAGCTGAGATAAAGTAATTTTATTTTAATTAAAATCCTTTTCCCTTACCACTTGCATTTTACTACATCTACCACTTGCCTCCTAAACCCCTCCTAGATTCTTCTAATCACTTCCAATTTATCCTTATTCATCTCTTAATTATTGTCACATTCCTAAGAAAAGGGAAGTCACTTCTCAAAGCCTCCAAAGTGTTCAATAACCATTAAAGACTTTGTGTCTTAAAATAGTTAACCTCTAATGTCTTCCAAACCATTAAAGGCTCTTACATAACCATTTATGATTAACTCATCTTTGAACTTTTGTTAGAGACTTTCCTCTAACTTAACCATCATTTTGACTTAAGGGTCTCATCAATCATTTAGGGCTTTAACCTTGGTTATCCTATTAACCCTTGCACAAGAGTTTACCCCTTGGGTAAAAGATTTGTCCATTGGATAACCCTAACCTAACCTTAACCCTTACCTCCTAAGGTAACCTTCATGTCTTCTTAGGCATTTAATGCTTCTTGCATCTCCTTTCAAGCAACCTCTTGTTGACAATTGTCACCATTTTATTGTTGAAAATTGTAAACATGGATTGATTAACTTTCAATCCTAGGCTTTGTTAATATTATTCAATCTTAACCATCCATTTCCCTATTTCACCTATAAATAGAGCTCTCGTTATTCATTTAAAAATAATATCCAAGTTTCATGCATCTACATTATAGTCTAAATTACTAAGCATTTTAGCCTCTCTTTGTTAAAACATCATCATAAATATTTAAAAGCATTTCATTTTTATATCAACAGTATATCCATGCTAGTATATCATGATTAGAATAATTTAGCAATATCTTTATCATATCACTATCTTCATACTAGCTTAATTATCATAAGTTTTAACACATCATATAGATCTTAGAATTCATTCATGCATATAGATCACAAATATCACTCATTCTTGGAGTTATCATTCTTAAGTCATTTGCTCAATGATCTGAGAGCAAAGCATTGACTTTAGGGATCCTGTGAGATAGAGAACAATGAGACACCCCTTGGGAAGTTGAACTAATTGAATTAGTTCATATACTTGCACCAAGAGTCTCATTGGTGTGTGGGTCTTCTGATTTCAAGTTATTCATTTTGGTCACCGCATTTTCCCGCATACACCCTTAATTCTACAACTTCTCATGAGAATATTGTAGGTAGGACTAATGGTAGTAAAACTCATGCACAAAGGAGGAAAATTTAAAATTTAAAATTGTGATTAAACAATGCAAAATTTTGTTAAAAAGATTGATTAATCAAATAATTGAGAAATTTAATTTGTGAATTTGAAAGATAAATGCCTCCAAATCATAGAATTGAATATGATAAAGATTAGATCTGAAAAAAATATTTGAAAACTTATGCAACCCACAATTAAATTTTAGAATTATAAATCAGGGTTTTTGTAAATTCAGCCTCTAAATTTATGTGATTTAATTGAAAATGAGATCTTTGAGTAAAAATTTGAATTTTAAATTGCATAAGTAATCAAATCTAAAATAACTAATCCAAATTAAGTAACCCATAAGTTTAATTTGAGAATTAAAAATTAGTGTTTTTATGAATTTAACCTCTAAAATTATGTATTTCAATTGGAAATCAAACTTGCAAATATAAATTTGAATTTGAAAATGCATAAACACTCATATTTGAGGACATAAATTAGGAATTAAGGTGTAAGATGTTGGGTTCACCAAAATGTAATGGTGAAAAATTAGGGTTTCCACCACTAAATGTAGTAAAACCACTAATTTTTACTTAGAGACCAACACAATAGGGAAAGATATAATTTAATAGATCTAGCCTTGATAGATCTAGATTCTGATCAAATTTTAGGGGTTTTAGATGTGCCCCTTCTTTCCCTTTGAATTTAATGATTTTGATTAATAATGCTGAAATTAGGGTAAATGTGTGTGAATTGAAGCAATTATGAATAAATGGTGAGCTACAGTCATCAAATGAAGTTACGAACTTGGATTTGAGAAATATGTGAATGTCCGAATTTTCTCCCAGAAGGTCAACTTGAATTGTCATGATCGAAATGTCTGTCGCTCTGGTCCTCCTAATTTTTCTTCATCCAAAATGGAACTTGTTCGTCTTTGTGAATAATGTTTATCTTAAAAATTATAGCTTTGTATATGTTCTTGCACACAGTAGAGAAAGGAAAATGGCTAGGAATAGGAGTTTGCCTTAGGTCAAATACCAATTTGGGAATTAATAATGAAATAGAATTGAAATGTAAATGAAGTACTATAATGGAAATGATTTCCTTTTGACAGAAATGCTAAAAAATGTTTGAAAAACTAATGTTATACCTTTTTATGAAGTTTTGTTTGTCTTCAAAAGGAATTAGGTCGTCATGCAGTCTTCATAAAACATAGAACATGAATGTCATCTCCAATGCTTGAAAGAAGACTAACTGCTTGCTCACTTGAATTTGAATGAATTCTTGATTGCTTGATTGAGTTCATTGAGTGAATATCTAAATGAGAGGGGTAGACCTCCTTTTATACATGCTTGGTCGAAAAATAAATTAATTTTTTGACATGAGCCAACATGGGATCTAAGTTCCCACCCATTTTATGTTACCATTGAGAGACCCTAAAATGGGCGCTTATTGGGAAGACCAAGGGATGGGCACTCTGGTCCCTGAGAACCAAGACATGGGTGCCCTGGTCTTGGCCAATCAAGGACTCAGGGTTTTTGGGAAGAAAGTGCAAATAATGAAAATATAGAATTTGGTGCAGGGTGTGAGCAGAATCAAGGCTCCAATCAAGCCTTGGAAGATGAACACCAAGGTGAGGGACCAAATGAAGAAAAAATTGTAAGGTAGTACAATTTAGGATGCTACACATATAAAAACAAATTATTAAGGATCCTTTAGATTTGTCAATATAGGTTTTCTGTGATTGTGTAATTTTCTTATATCTTTCTTTGAAGGAAATAATTAAATGCTTTGATCAAATTACTATAAATTTGAATTCATGATATCGATCTATAGTAGGAATTTTTAATAACATAAGTAGTATCATTAATGTAAGGTATTATTGTGCATGTACATTACTTTGAACTAATTCCTTATCTTAATACATTTACTATCTTAAGTTTGACTTTGCACCCTAGGAAAGGCACATCTTTTAAGCTAGTCAATTTTGGTTTAGGAACATTATTAAATAAACAATTCATTTTACTTTCATGTTGTATATTAGTTTAGGTTAGAATCTTGTTCTCAACCATTAATTAATACTTAATATCCAAAAATAGAGCCAATTCTTATATAATCATACATTTCCTTGGTATATTTTCATTAAGAACTAACCTGCATTTCACAACATCTGAGTATAAGTTGTAGAGATTATTAGATATTGTTAAGGGGAACCCATCTTGGTTTTGCAGAGCCTAAAGTATAAAATATATCAATCTTTTGATTGATTCTTGTCAATTGGCCACTGATCCAAGAATTTGAATTGAACATGGCTAAACAATAGGATTTCTTGGGTATTCAACTGGAACAAACAACATACCTAAACCGTACAAAAATTCTAAGCATTTAACCACAATTAGATATATAATTTTGGGTCATTCCCATTAAAATCACACTAGCACGACATAAAAAAATGTAATGGGAGTCTATTTGAAGCCAAACAAATAACTCTTTAATTTATCAATTCAACCACATGAAAAATAAATGTTATTTAATTGAATATAATATCAAGATGTTCTATTCAAATATATTGTCAAGCACTTTTTCCTTGGGTAATACTTTCATCCTAGTATTATAAATTTCTTGATATTATATTTAGATATATTGTCAAGCACTTTTTCCTTGGGTAATCCTTTCATCCTAGTATTATAAATTTATGCATGTCAAGCATTTCCTAAGTTGATTCCCCTTTTAAGAAATAAATTATTGGACAAGAAATATTGCAAATCATATTTATTGCTATCATTGGTATTTAGAACCAACATTATAATGTGAATAAAGTTTAAACATTTATAAGTTTACATGATAGTTCCAATTGAAATTTATTTATTGTTTATAATTGCATAATTTCTCAATAAAAGGTTTACTTATATTTTTAATGGACTACTATTTTAATGTATGAAGCTTCATATTTATCTTATCATATAGTTAGTCGGAAGTTAAGTTTTAACTTCATTTATTGCAAATAATCCTAAGGATAGTTAACAAATTTATTAGTAATGTCATCATGATTGAGTTACTACATATATAGCCTAACATGGTTGTAATAACAGTGTATGTGATAGCACGTCTATAAATCACCAGGGAGTAATAGAGGACATTATGGTGATAAAATTCAAGGGGTAGGAAAATATCCATTAGATTGATAATATAAAAAGATAACTCATAATGAACTAGCATTTTCTAGTGAAACCGTAGAAAACCCCAATATGATTAACACTTAGATGGAAATAGGTAAACAAGGAAAGGGTCACCATGGACCATTTTTATTTATTAGCTTCTCTTCATGGCTAGAAGCCGCAAAGAAATTGTGTAAGACAAGGAACCTATAAAGGGTTGCATACCCACTGTACAATTCACATCAAACTTAGAAAGAAAACATAAATATATAGGCCTTGATCTTATTTGGAAGTAGTGTATGCAGATAGTCTAGGGATGAAGTATGTCCCTAGTATGCAAAAAAACAATCATGCGATTTTAGGAAGGTTATGTATTGAAAATGATTAATAAATCAGGATAAATTATTTTCTCGTGAATAGTTTTGGAATAAAAATCCTAATATAATGTTAAGATAAAATATAATCTTTTTATACTCCAAAGGATCGTAGAAGAATCACTTGTTTTCTCATAGGCCATAGGCCAAAATTTGGATGTGGGATTCAAGTTGGTTGCATTCTCTTCTCCTAAAGATAGACTTTGGTGCACTTCTGTTAGGAAGTGTATTCTTGAGAGAATGATTTATGGTGATGGACTAACCATAGTCTCTATCTAGAGCATTATGTTCCCTATCGTGTTTGATAGATTGATGCCTACCCTACTTTAGGGATAGATGAATATCATATTTGATGGATGGAAACCCATCAAATTTGATAGATGGATGTCCTACCCTACTTGAGGGATATATGCCTATACAAATGAATGAACACTTAAGAACTTAAGAAAAATTAACAACACAAAAAAATTAGATGAAATTCTTGAGTATTCTAAATGGGCCCTTACACCAAATTAGAGTGAGTTTATGACAAATTTGAGAACAAGTTCATAACTTTAGATGTAATGGAATTCCATAAAAATATCATGTAAATATTTACTATTCTTGAAACATATACCTTAGAAAAAATAAAATTTACTTGCTATTTTGATAAAAGCTTACTCAATATCATTTGTAATAATGTTGTAGGTACCTAGATGGTGCTAAGATCAAATTTTCTACAATACAAAAAATTCTAAATGATTTATTTTAAAAATATATAATTTTAAAATATTATAATCTAAAAAATATCTAATTTTTTATACCTTCTATAAATTCAAAAAAATATAATTAACTACCTCTCAAATATTTTTTTATTTTTAATATTTATTTTGGAAAATAAAATGATAAATAATACCTTGTGAGAAGTTTTATCTTACCTTAGCTTTTAAAAATGCAATATATTCTAATGACATTTTTTCCTGCAAAATTCACATAATATTTTTATAAAATAGTGTAATTTTGATTAAAGTTAATGTAAGATAGCACAAATTTATACTTTTTTTTCTTTATATATTATTTAATATGAAATAATTTGATCAAATTAAATTGAAGACAAAGATTGTATCAAACTAACTATACATGAAACATTTAACCAAATATAAAATATAATACAATTACCTTTTTTGACCGTATATTTCTAACACTTGAATTGATTTTCCTTTCAAGAACCTCCAATTCTTTAAAACTTAGCGAATCTAAGTCTTCACCAAGCATATTTCTATATTATGCACAATTTTTTTTAGAGTAATTTAGATTAATAAATTAACAAAATAATAATGTATGAAAATATAAATTTATATGCAATTCATATTTCTTACTTGCACTTCTTGTCTAATTTCCTTACGCATTTTTGTAAGCTCTCCACTTTCATAGGTATTTTCTGTATACATAAAATGTTTGTTCATCTAAAAAGTCAATAACAATTTGTTATCTAATTTGAAAGGATGGATAACCCATAATACATAATGTAAATGAATAGAAATAAAATTGTGAGTCTAAATGATACAAGATCAAAATAACAATACAAAATTATTCTACAAGAGAGAAATGCAAATACTACATTAGAAAAGTAGCATTATGGTAATGCAAGAGCAATTCACTATTGAATACAATACAATATAGTATAATGTGATAGTCTTGCTTATATAGGGAAGGTGGGATGTAGTATGGACTAATACCTTTGATACAAACATTAAATGCATGATACATGTTGAACTCTATAGCTTATGCTTAAAGAGGGTATTCCAAAAGTTTCGTAGATGTGGGACATGTTTGCATTCTTTGAAACAAACTCTGGGATTTTTGAAGCTGAGTCTTCAAATTTTAGATGGGGGATTGAAAAGGATAGAAATACGCTGAAAATATACAAGAAAATTGATGAGGTTCACATTTAAAAATGCATAATGTAATTCAAACACATAAAAAACTTACAAAAGTCTCAAAAGAGAACATGCATGATTCACAATATTGGGATATAGCCATTGGGTTAGAAATTACAAAAGAAATATTAGAAATAGCGAGAAATAAATAACTCTAAAAATTTAAACATAGAGCACCACGTCCTCTTAATTGTTGAAGGAGAATAAACTACAAAGGTCTTTTGAGCACATTCTGAAATATTTGGGTCCTACCCATGAAGGGAATCTACTAAGTTTTGATAGAATTAAAAAAGTTTGTACTACTTTGTCTACTGGTACTATTGTATTCTATTGCTGAAAAATGTGGACCTATGAACCCCTTCTTCGAATGAAAGATAACTAAATATAGTTGGGGTTGCACTCAACATGACACTAATTTTGAGGCAACGTAAATGTTGTTGGCACACTCGGTGTGCCTCTCTATGATAAAGTCATTACAACCATCTAACTGAATCATTATTGTATCTTGTAACTGTGGTATTGAAACAAAGAGAATGGTTGAAACTTAGAATTATGGTGCAGCCTCAGAATGCTTAGACTTTCTAATTTCACTTAGATTGAGCACTATAATGACACATGCCCAACCCTTGTTTGCTTCCACTAGTAAATTTTGTTTTCTTGCCTCACCCACTATAGCCAATAAAATTTGAAAAAAAAAATTAATTACCTCATTCTTAAAAGAAGTTTATGTTATCATGTGTCTCTCATTTCTCTTCTCCGAAGTAACTACACTAACTGGTCTTGACCTAGTGAGGTCATAACTTTCTTCTCAATGCTCAAAATTTGAAACTGCTTACACCATTAGAAAGACCTCTAAGAGCTCTAATTTCAGTCTCCTAAAAGAATGCCATGGGATATTTCATTTAAGAGATTGACAGTAGTTCCCGTAAGAGTCACTAATGGAATCAATCTCTCAGGATCACCAACAAAACTGAGATCAACCTTCTACACGAGAGCAACAGAGGATGAAATTATAGAATATGGTGTAACAATAGAATATTGATATCATCACACTCAAAATGGTACAATAGAATCAACACACTCTTATACTGACTGAGTTGATATGAACTCATATAAATTAACTTATAAGGGAGAGGTGAGTGTTGATTATATAGCAAAATGTGGCCATATAATTCCAATACTAATAACTCCTAAATGCCCAAATTAGGTGGGAGTTTTACCTACTTACAAAATTCCAAACATGTGGAATAACCTACTTAGAAGAAGACAAAACAATGGTTATGAGAGATGGCATAACAAGAGCTAAAATAGGGTGTGAGACTCAAACACCCATGTCTGGGTGAGAGAAACACATGTAATCAATGGATTATGCCATGTGTCCTCACATAAACCATGTCTGATATAATCTAAGTATGCTTAATAATATGTAGGAAAATTAAACATAAAAAACCTATTAGTATTAACCAGTGACTGAGAGGGGGGTGAATCAGTCAAAACTGTTTATACACAATTAAAACTTTCAAACTAACTAGTCTGCAACTATCCTTCCAAATTAACTTAAACATTGCATTAATCATGAAAGCACAAAACATAAAAGAAAAGCAATTTGCATGCACAAATAAGCATCACATAACACTAGCAATTATATGTGGAAACCCTTGGTTAGAGGGAGAAAACCACAGTGGGGATAACCCACAATCTCTTTTACTACAATGAAAAAGAGTGCCCTGTTAAGAGCTTACAACCAATTCTTTTTGAGAACATCACCTTGTTAGTAGTGACTGGTATCCGACTAAGATTACCTTAGAACCTGTTAAAGTTCACCTTGCTAGAGGATTTTACAACTTCATATTTGTTGGTGTAAATAAATATTTATTATGGATATTATTACACTTTACTTAAGATAACTTAGGATAATGTATCTCTTCGTAGTTTGGATTTGAGACACTTAGGGAAGTGTGCACATAGGGATATAGCTTGCAGGAGAAATTCCACCTTTTGTGGTCTTATTTTTCTGTTACACTCCACATTCAGTGGGTCATCCACCTCTTGTGGAATATTATATTATTTCTCCTACCTACCCCTAGTATTTCTTACCTACCCTTGTTTCTCATTGAGCCACATGTCATGATTGTGTGCTCGTACATCCATATGGTCTTGCCTATATTCATTGTATTGGTGAATCCAGTTGATCATTTGCATATTGATGAGAATACAGTTTGTTCTGGTCATTCTTTTGTCTCTCTTTTATGCTTTTCATTGTGCCCTTGATCTTGGAAAAATCTCAAATGGTATCAATACCATTGGGGCTTCAATTGATTGGTTTTTGGAGACATCTTTGAAGGCCTCTATTTTTGGATCTGACGCACAACATTTTTTGGAGGCATGTTACAACGTTTTCGACCTCACCATTGTGTCCAACAAGCCATTTCCATAAAAATCGAGTATAAACTCGACCTATTTTGGTGAAAATTGAATTTTGGGTGTTGGAGGAATTTTTTGCCCAATTCGAGTGGTACGGTACAAAATTTTCGGATCTCAGAAAAAAAAAATTTCTGAAATTTTTTTTCCAGTTTTGAAAAAGATTATTTAAAAAAATAAAATAAATAAATAAATAAATATATATATATATTTTGTGGGTCCGTACCTTCTACCCAATCAACAGCGTAGAATCAACGCCCAGTCAGCCGCTCAATCAGCGCCTGGTCAACATTTTTTTGAAATTTTTTAGACCCCTCTCCGTTTAGCAGTTTGGATTTTTGAGTCAACTTTGGAGGCTCATAACTTGCCCAATTTTGCTCTTTTTTGGGTGCAATAGTTTTTTACTTGGGATAATTTTTCGTGCTCTTCGCAGTGTTATGGTTATTTTCTGATTTTGGTGCACAAGTTTTTCAAAAATTTTGGATTCTCTCAGTTGTACCTGTCCAATCCTCAATTTTGCAACTTCAAAGGCTTCTTTTGAGCTCATATGACCTCCTTTTTAGGTGCCATTTTTTTTTGAAAGTGCATATTTTTTCTTCTACTTTCATAATCTATGATCAAATTTCAGAAATTTTGAGTGGAAATTGTACTTTCAGATATTGGTCTTATTTGACCTACTTGGTGTTGGCAAATGCACACTCCAATGAGACATTGTAGGTGATTGAAGGTTTTGTCATTGATGGCAACCTTATAATCCTATGACACCAGCAAGGCAATCCACTGGCACCAACAAAGTTAGATTCTACACCGGCACACAGACCACCGACACTGGTAGTGAAAGGAAGCATACCAACACAGAAGCCGACAAGAATTTTATTGTTAATATATTTTGTTTATTATTGAAAAATCATTGTAAGCCAACTTGGCAAGTTGTAAAATGACTCTTATATAAGAGAGATCATTGTAGAACATTTTATATAGATAGAGGAATGTAATTTAGGCAAAATAGATAGACCTATTATGCGAATTATAGGTTAAGGGTTTATGTAAGAAGCAGAGCTATAAACCGGTACCAGATCTAGCATAGTAGATGCTATTTTGAAGCAGTACAAGACATTGGATTTGTATAATCCATTTTGTAAGTCAGTGAGACTTCCCATTTTGTAATTGAGCAGTGAGCTCTAGGCACTTGGCCTTCCTGCATGTGTAGGCCCCTCTTGTAGCAGTAATATTCTCCTATTGGCCAGTAAGTGAATATTGTGGGTCACAAATCCCACCGAGTTTTTTCCCACACTAGGTTTCCTCATTAAAATATTGTGTTATGGTGCATTTTTCATGTGATTGCTTTTGTCACTGTTTATTACATTACTTTCTGTTTACTGATACATAGTATTAATATGCTCTACATGTTTTAAGTTAAGAAAATCTTACAACCAGTTAGATACTGATTCACCCCCTGCTCTCAGTATCTGTGGGAATCCTAACAATTCGTATCAGAGCTTGGTCCTCTATTTTTAGAAGCCTAACAACTTGAGGAAGATCTTGACACCGATAGAGATGGAAAACTTGATGAAGCAACTTGAAGGAGCTCTCTCAGACTATGATGCAGAAAAATTGAAAAATATCAAACTTGAAGATGATCTAAAGGCTTCTCAGGATATCATTCAAGCACTTCAAGAAAATCTTACTATTTCAAGAAACAAGAGAAGAGAACTTTGTGAAAAGATGCAAAATGAGAATGATGAAAAGGAAACTCTTAGTGATTTGATGAATAAGCTGAAACAAGAAAACATGACAACAAAGAATGAGATGCAGGATATGACTATGAGATTTTGTAAAGAAATTGAAGATAGAAAGAAGAATGAAGAAGACTTGACTAGAAGACTGAATGATGCTGCAAATGAAAACACAAGACTTAGTTATGAAAATGATATGTTAAAGACAGATCTGATGCATGCACAAAATGACTCAAATGAACTCATGAGACAAAAAGGTATCTTGGAAGGATAACTGGCTGCTGCAAATCAACATAAAGAGAAATTCAAGAAAAGCTCAGAAGAACTTGGCGACTTGTTGAAGAATCAGAAACCTAATGGTGACACTAATAGTCTTGGCTTTGAAACTAGTGAAAGCTTCGGTACTGCAAACACACAGGATCATAGCAAACCGGTAAGACAACCTACTACTTATAAATTCAATGGCAAATGCTTTAACTGTAACAAGTATGGTCATAGAGAAAATCAATGTAGATCTAGAAATTATTAGAATACCAGTACACCTACTGGTCAATGTTCAAAATGCAACAAAATTGGTCATAACTCTGAGAATTGCAGAATGAATGTGAGATGTTATGTTTGTGGAAGATTTGGACATTTATCTAATCAATGTAGAACACAAACTGACATAGGTTATGGAAAGGCTATTCAGAGAAATAATGTGACTTGTTATGCATGTAACAAAATTGGACATATTGCAAAATTTTGTAGAAGCAAGTCCCCACCGATAGACAACAAAGGTCCTAGTTTGAAAGGTAAAGAAAAGGTTGAAGAAGTAAAGCAGGAATTCTCAAAACAATGGATTAGGAAATCAGAACTAAATGGTGTTGGGAATACTCCTCCACCGGTAGAACCAAGCAACACTCCACTGACATAACAGAGTATCACTCCACCGACAAGATTCTCTTCATCTAATTGAAGAAAATTCTTTTGAGGGTTTGGCAATCAATAAGAAATATGCTATGATTCCCTCGGTTGATGGTAAGAAGTTGAAATTACTTCTATACCGGTACATATGTTAAGTAAGTACTTAACCGACAAGCATTAAATGTGGTAGTTGGCATATTGATATTATAAATTAATGTTTTTGGCTCCATTTTACTTCATCGAGCATTCAAACATTCAAAGAGCACAAAATTTCTAGAGCTAAGGCATTTCGAGCAAAGAGGCAAAGCATTTCAGCAATCAATCTTTCCAAAGGCAGAAAAAGGTATTTATAATCATGGCATCCTCTTCTGTACCTGAATTCATAGCAAACCCTACTGTAGTCAAGGTAATCAAGTGCCCTAGGCCTATTTTTTAGTTAGTTCTCGAGATAGCTAAAAAGGATGATAATGTTGGTGCATTTTCCCAAATCCCCAAAGGAGTTGTTTTTGCAGAAGACCCTAGAATGTACATCCATTGCCATATAGAAGAATTAGGTGATGAGAAAATCAAGAACATCTACAAGATTGTCATATGTAATGATTCTAGTAATGTGAAACCTGAACACAAAATTATTGAAACCCTAGGATTCACATAAATTCTCTGCATTCCGGAATTCCCCAAGGAAGTGATAAGGATAGTGTTGAGAAGGGTACATGGTGAATTTTTCTGGCTGGATTCAATTCACAAAATTACTAAGGAAGCTTTAAAAGTTGTGTAGCATCCTAAAATTGCGACACTTGCAATTTCAACTGCATTTCGGTCTTCACGATGGCGACGCAACACGCAACCTGAATGGAGACCCCAAAACTCGCTCACGACACTGAAAACTGCATTTTTCAAGCACCCTGGCCTGAACCTCCTTGCACCCTGATGTCCCGGGAGGTGGGACTAGAGCGTCCAGCGCCCTGGTCCTCCAGGACCATGGCGCCCAGCGCCTTGGTCCCTGGGTCCTATTTTGGGCCCGGTTTCCTAAGTGATATCGGGTCTTTTTGATTGCAATTTGGAAATATACTTCCCTGGTCGGCCTAAGGTCGGGAAAATCAGTCTATCAGCCCTAAATGACAAGTATATAAACTACATTTTTCTCTCTCATTTGATATGAGGAGGATATGTGTACAAAGCGTGGAAATTATACTCAAGCATTCAAGCATTCAAGCATTCAAGCAATTGATCATTCCAAGTCTCCATTCAAGGCTAAGTGTTGCATTCAAGACAAGGATTCAACCATTGAAGAGGAGATCACATACTACATGCTACAACATACAACATACAACATCTAAACCTTCGCACATAAGGATACAAACATCCTTAGAACAAGGTATTAGTACTTGTTTTACAGTCATTTACATTTACAGCTCTTGCTCATTTCTTGGTTAATTCCAAAACCGGGGTTTGACCTAAAGGCAAACCCCTAATCCCTAACCCCCCAATCATCTTCGCTTTTCTGTGTGTAGGTTGCAGGTACGCGGCTGAAATTGAAGATCTGGAATCCTTGTGCAGAGACGAACAGATCCCCCTTCGTTTCGCGGATTTTTCGGAGGACCGTGGCGCCGAGCGCCATCGTCCCGACAACTTTTGCCCAAATTTGCAGGACAGCGCCGTATCGACATTTTACTGCTAATTCTAGGTCCGCAGCTTCATCCTATAACCTAAACTCAGTTTATAAGCGAATCTTTATGACTTTCTATGCATCCTTAGCTTAATTTCCTTAATCAACATTCTTTACAAAAGAGGGTAGCCTTGCTTTCCTAACCCTTGAAATTCATTTAGCATCCAATCTTACATCGTGTGGGATTGAATCTTATGAGTTTCAACCCCTCTTTTGAATGTAAAGTCTTCTCCCTAAGTGAAAACCCATCGAATCCTAGCGAACCTCCCTTCTCTCTCCTTGGAGTTAGAAGAGGGGAGACCAACTAGGGTTCGACCGCAATTTTCCGCTTTACATTTTGGTGAACCCGACGTGAACATCCTTTCTGATTTTTCATGCTTAGATCTGAAAAAATTGATTACATTTCGATGTTTGATCTTTTGCAAAGTTTTAAGAGGTGATTGCATCAAAACCCTAAAATTTCTTTTTAGTAATTAAACTTGCGAAATGTCTAAATGTTAATGCTTGTTTCAGATCTATCCTTCTATTACAAATTATCAATTCATATTTGTGCTTTAATTCTGAAAATTAAGTGGTTAAAAGTCAAAACCCTAATTTTTGAAACCCTCTTGATTCAACCTTTGTCCGACAATTTGACCGATCAAAACATCTCCAAATCAGCTGTAACTTTGGATTCCGCAATAAAATCACAATATCTTTCATCCCTGAGAATTTGGAAAAAAGTTGCGAGGACCGTGTTGCACTCCGAGCGCCATCATCCCCGACATTTTTTCCAAAATTTCGGGAGCGAGATCTTGCTGTATTTTCCTGCTAAAATCCAGAATTTTGGCTGATTTTGTCAATTATAACACTTTCAAAATTACAGTCAAAGTTGGTCTTGTGATTGCTTGGTCTAAGGCTCCTAATCATTCAAAAATTATCAAAACTAAAATTTTGTGTCAAAATTGTGTTCTTACTGTCTTAGATCTGAAAATTGTATTTGCATTCATTTGAAATTTCAGTGCTTTATTCAAATATTTGCATTTTGTGACTTTTGAAATTAAGTGCCTAATTACAACAACTTTGATTTCCGCTTTCAAAATTGAATTTTGCGTGAAATTGAATCAATTTTTAAATTTCAAAATTTGCATTGCTCTTGACATTCCCTCTAAAATCATAAAATTCAAAATTTCAGTCTCCCTCTCTTTTTCAAAATTCAAATTTTGCATTTTTCGACAATCTTGATAGGGTTCAATTTTGAATTTGCAACTTTAATTTGGCCTATCTACAGATCGTAAAATCCCTCAATTTTTTCAGATTAGCTCTAAAATCATCATACCTTTCATCCCTGCAAATTTCGAAAAAAGTTGCAAGGACCGTGTTGCACTCCGAGCGCCACGGTCCCGAACATTTTTTCTGAAATTTCGGGAGACTGTTGTGATTGCATTTAACAGCTTAAATCTGGAAGATTGGCTGGTTTTACTGAAAATTGCTACCTCTAAAATCAAAATCTTCTCTCTCTCTCTAGTGCATGAGTTTTACAACAATAAGCCCTACTTACACTATTCCCGTTAGACGAAGCCGTAGAATTAAGTCTTTCCGAGGTTTAACTATTGAGGAGATGGAACCTAATTTGAGTAGTCTTTTTAACAAGGACATGGGTAATTCCTCTAATCCTCCTAATGATGGAGAAGCTCCCCATGAAGTTTCTGTTGAACAACTTTCCAAATTGGATAACCAATTTGACGATTTTCACCAATGGATGTCTCATGAGTATCCCGATAGTCAAGCTCTTCCTTTAATTGAGGGTCTAAAACGTATGCTTCAAAGTGATAAGAATGGAATTGATATTTTGCGTGGTATTTCACACATTGTGAATTCGAACGTGATGCCTATGAAGAGTTGTGCTGAATCTTTAGGTTATACACAACCTCCTACACAAGTCAATCATTCTATTCCTTTGACCACTTCTATTGCTAGTTTACCTACCTTTACATCAAACATCATGGCTACCTCTATACAAGACATTCCTCCTGTGATTACCAGTCATGGGGGCAATCCTCCTTCTTCAATTAACCCTATTCCTTCATTCAATCCGACTTCTTCATTCATTCCTTCAATAAGTGTTCCTATTACATCTTCACAAATGAACATGACGCAAGGGGGTAATTCATTTAATCATTCCATTCCTCCTTGTAGTGTTCCTCCTATCCAATCATCCCCTATGGTTGACTATCATAGGGTCCCACCACCTTACTCTTTACCATCTTTCAATAACATCACACCTCCATCTCATTCTAACACACCTAATATGAACTCTTTGACTGAAGCTACCATTAATAATCTTGCACAAACTGTCTCTTCTTTACAGCAACAAATTGCCTCTATGAATCAATCTAAGTTTAGTGTGCCCACATTTGATGTTGCGAGCCCACTTTCTCTTGACATTGTTCGAGCTATTCCTCCTAACCATGTTCAAATCCCGCATTTGGAACTTTATAATGGTAAAGGAGATCCTCTAACACATGTTAAGACTTTTCAAACAATATGTACTGATTTTGCTTATGACCAAAGGTTGCTTGCAAAACTATTTACTAGAACATTAAGAGACAAAGCCCTACAATGGTATTGCTCGTTGCCTTCTTATTCTATTACTTCTTTCGAACAACTTGCAAATGCTTTCATTCAACAATTTCAAAACAATATAAGTCCTAAAGTTACTTTGATTGATTTGATGCATTGTAAACAAGGTGTTAAAGAAAAAGTGACTGATTTCATTGGTAGATATAAGCATCTGTATGCTCAAATTTCTTTTCCAATGCCTGACAATGATATTCAAAGAATCTTTATTTCTAATTTACAAAAAGATATTCGAGACAAACTTCTGTTTTCTGAGTTTACTTCTTTCCAACAGTTGTGTGCCACTCTTCACAATTATCAACTGACTGTGAGTCAAATGGAACAATCACATCCTATGGCTCCGAGTGATAAGGGTGATAGCAGTCAAAAACCATTTGGGAAGTTTAAACCGAACAGAGATTCTATCAAATTCAATGAAAACATCATCAACAACAATGTGAATGCAGCATCAGGTGTGCCTCCTATTTCTAAATTTTTCAGGAAAGAAAGAAAGTATACTCCTTTGAATGAATCATTGCATGATATTATGAATAAGTTATTGGAACAAAATGTGCTTACCCTTCCTCCTATAAGACAAATTGATCCTGCAAAGATTACTTCACCTTATTTTGATCACAAAGCTTTTTGTCACTTTCATCGTCAGCCTGGGCATGATACTGAAAAATGTTTTTCTCTAAAGGGTAAAATTCAAGATTTGATTGATAATAATACTATTTCTGTTTCTGGAGTGAATGATAAAGGCAACACATCTGTAGCTCCTCCTAACCAAAATCTTCAGATTTTTACTGATCCATTACCTTCTCATACTTCTCATACCTCTAATGCGATTGAGGCTAATGATTCCTCTTTCTCATCTGATGGTCTTGTGTCTATGACTCCGAATGTGATTAACTTTGTAGAGCAGCAAGAAATCCCTAAAGAACCTTCCATGACATTTGATTCTAGTGAAACCATTAGAGCACCTGATGGTCCTTTATACATAGTTGCAAAAGTCAAAAATACACCTTGCCGTGGAGTGCTTATTGATCCTTTGTGCATGGTTAATGTTATTACTGAAGAATTTCTTTTTACTTTGCAATTGAATCAAGTGATCTATGACAAAACAGATGTGATTGTGAAATTATTTGATGCATTTTCTTCTTCTGCAATTGGTTCTATTACATTGCCTATTGAGGTCCATAACAAATCCCTTGATGTGAACTTTGCTATTATTCCTTCTTCCGAACAATTTTGTGTGAAGCTTGGCTATCCTTGGCTATCTTCCATGAAAGCTATTGCTTCTCCTATTCATAAGTGTTTGAAATTTCCCCATAATGGTGAAGTTGTTACTGTCAATCATAGTCTCTTTAAACCAGCTGAAAGAACCTCTAGTGTTCCTATTGATTACTTTTGGCCTAAACAATTCCAATCTCTTCCTCCGCGAAGTGATCATCTTTTCAAATCTTATCAAAAGTGGAAAACAGATATGATCCTATCTCTAAGTGAACCTAGAGCACCTAAACTTGACATTCCTATCATTCTTGAGAAGGAAATTCTTCCTTTGAAAGACAAAACTAATGTCTTTCCCCAAGAAGATTCCCAACCCGTCCCTATGGATGCGACTATGTCTATGCCTAATAAATCTTCTAAAAATAGACCTAGACCTCCTCGTCATGATGGACTTGGTCTTCTTCCTAAACCAAAAACTCCTCCTTTATATGGAGTAGTTCCTCCTCCTGCCTTCTATAGAGAGAAGAGACCTTCTTCTTCTCCTATTATCCAGCCTAAGAGACCACAACCTAAACACCCAAGTGATAAGGATGAGAACATTCCTCCTCCTCAGTCTTCAATTCACAAAATTACTAAGGAAGCTTTAAAAGTTGTAACAGGGTTACCCTCCACCGGTAATAGACTTGACAAAACAAAGAAGGTCTCAAATGACCTGGTAATGAACCTAACAGGTGCAACATCCAACAAAAGGTCTTTAAGGGTGAATGATGTAACTGACATAAATGTGAGATTCATTAGCATGATTTTAGGTTGCAAAACAACACATGCAAAGAGACTAAATTCAGTTTCCAGCTTATGCATAAAGAGTGCTCATGATATGGTTAAAGATAATGTGAAAATTGATGTGTGTGAATGGTTAAAGGATGAATTTATTGACAATCTGGGAAAGATCAAGAAGGATAAGAAAGGGACATTTAGATTTGGTAACTTACTTGTTTTCTTAATGCTACATATAACCAAACAGGTGCCTGGTATAGGTAATAAGAACCTTGGATTTGACATACCGGTAGGCAAACAACTATCTAACTTATTGAACAACATGGGTGAAAACAGAGAAAAGAATATTAATGAATACTTTCAAGCATTAAAGGCCAGAATGAACACTAAAGTAAGATTACCACAAACAATTGTAGATAAATATAAGGATGACATATGCTTTGTGATTAAGAAGGATGAGATCTGGATGGAAGCAGTTATCCCAAGAACAATCTGGGTTACTGAAATGGGTTATTAGACAGATGATCACATCATTGAAACATATGCTAAAGCCCTTCTGGAAGCACCCAATGAACCTAAGGAAGAGATATTTGGCAGTGTTGAAACCATTGAAAATCAAATTCAATCCAAGAAGACAGTGAAGAAAGTAGAAGCAACAGTGAGGAGAGGTTCAAGGTAGGCTAAGGCTATCAAAGAAGATGTACTAAAACAAACCAATATCACTGCAGATGAGTTACAGGCACAACAACCAGAAACTCACCTTTCACTGGTAGCAACTTCTTCAGAGAGTGACATGCCAGCTGCATTTAAAAGAGTTGTAAGGAAAAGACAACCTTCACCGATATCCACACCTTCACCTAGAAGAACTAGGCAAAAACAACAGGTAGTGAGGCCCTTGGTCAAGAAGTCTACTCCTAAGAAGAAAAAGTTGACACCAAAGAAAAGGACTCAAAAAATATTACTTCGATTGACAAACTGCTAGATGAAATAACAGAGGAAGGACAGCTGAAAAACATCAACAAACTATATGACTCACTATCAGTTGATAATAAAGAAAAGGTTGAAAATAGTTTTATCTTACACTTGGATATCTACAAGAAGTTCTTGATGCAAGTTGTAGATGAAATACCAGATGAACTATTCAAGAGACCGGAATCAAGAAGACAAGTTGTTGTAGAGCTTGACAAGAAAATAAAAGTTGAAAAATTACTTGTTGTCTACCTAGTTAACTCTCTGAAAGAAATAGATGATCTAATTGTAGAGGCTAACCAGTCAGTATTCTCTATTGCACACCAACATATTGCACTAATGGTTGGAAGAGTAAATGAGGTTGCAGAGGAAACTAAAAATGCATGGGATATATACCATGTTGAGAAGGAAAAACAGGAAGAGTATAGAAACCCTAAACCAATCAAGGTATATCAGAAAGACAAGGATAAGGGAAAAGAAAAGGTTGGTGGACCTCCAATCATAAAAATAAAAGATAACTTATGCCCACCGTTGCTGAATACTCCATCGGTAACAACAACTGAAGATCAACCGACTGATGAGAGTATGGATATATCACAAGAGGATACAAATCCTAATTCTGAGGTACTATACACAGTTGATGTTGATACTCAGAAAGTCAACATTATGATAGACAAGGACACAACCGGTAAGACAGATAAGGCTAGTAAGCCATCGCTAATAGATAACATAGATAAGACTAAAGGTAAACTAGAAGATGGGAAAACAGAACAACAAGCAGAACAACAAACAGAGAAACAAGCAGAGCAATAGGCTCCAGCACAGGAACAGGTTAATACAAAATCTGTGCCACCAACAACTACTGAGAAAAACAAACTAATGCTTAAGGAAATGGAAACATAGACTGACCTACCAGAGGTCCCTACAAGCAAGGGTATTGCTCCCACCGACGGAATTCAAAGTGTTGGCTCTTCAACTGTAGGATTCAAGACAACAAATGTAATTGAAGTTCTTTTAGATTCTATAAAAAAAATAACAGATTGTAGTTCACAGGCATATAAATCTATAGATGACACAATTCCAATTTTGAAGATGATAGCTCCAAAATGAAATGTAGATAATAAGGATTCTTTGAGTCAACTTGACACTTTGTCTAAGTATATTACTGACAACACAATGACAGCTGAACAAATAAAGGAGGAAGAATTCAAAGAAAGGTTAGAAAAGGAAAAACATAAATTCTTTGAGGAACAAATAAAGAAGTGTACAAGGTAGTTTGACACACTTCTATCGGAACTATGGAACACACTTAAGGAGTTCAAAACTTTGTACAGAGACACTTGTAAGACAAACGTTTTGACAGTTAACATAGACAAGAAAATGAGCAAGATACAGGAGGAAATTAATGAGCTAGTTGACAATTTTATTAATTCATATGATTCATTATCAATTGTTGAGCAAAAGATAACAGGTCTTGAGGAAGAGTTACTAAAGCAAGAAAGAGAAAAGGAGAAAATAAAAAGTAAGGCTAAGGATCTGAAATGGAGATTAAGTCCAAAGTTGGACTACCTCGCATGTTTAAGGAAAGAAATATCTGATGCATTAGTACAAGGACAGAAAACACCGGTAGAGAAAATGCAACACCTCACTGGTACAGTTCAGAGGACAGAGGTCGTTATAAAAGACAGTAAAAATTTCATTGAGAACTTGAATTTGGTTCTGGTAGAACTTTTTCAAATTGTAACCAACCGGTTACAAGGTTGAGACAGGAAACTACACTCTATTGACACTTTGACAACCTTTGTCATTGATGTCAAAGGGGGAGTCGTGGTATGAGAAAAATCTAATAACTTAGGGATCATCTGCTCAGGGGGAGCACACATTTTTGGTAACAATTTTTGGACTTCAATTTTTGGATACACTTCTAAGTTTTTCTTATGAGTGTTGCCATCAATGCCAAAGGGGGAGATTGTTGGCAAATGCACACTCTAATGAGACATTGTAGGTGATTGAAGGTTTTTTCATTGATGGCAACCTTACAATCCTATGAAACCAGCAAGGCAATCCACTGGCACCAACAAAGTTAGATTCAACACCGGCACACAGACCACCGACATTAGCAGTGAAAGGAAGCATACCGGCACAGAAGTCGACAAGAATTTTATTGTTAATATATTTTGTTTATTATTGAAAAATCATTGTAAGCCAACTTGGCAAGTTTTAAAATGACTCTTATATAAGAGAGATCATTGTAGAACATATTATATAGATAGAGGAATGTAATTTAGGCGAAATAAGGCAGACCTATTATGCGAATTATAGGTTAAGGGTTTATGTAAGAAGCAGAGCTATAAACCAGTACTCGATTTGGCATAGTAGATACTATTTTGAAGGAGTAAAAGACATTGGATTTGTATAATCCATTTTGTAAGTCAGTGAGACTTCCCATTTTGCAATTGAGCAGTGAGCTCTAGGCACTTGGCCTTCCTACATGTGCAGGCCCCTCTTGTAGCAATAATATTCTCTTATTGGCCTGTAAGTGAATATTGTGGGTCACAAATCCCACCGAGGTTTTTCCCACATCGGGTTTCCTCGTTAAAATATTGTGTTATGGTGTGTTTTTCATGTGGTTGCTTTTGTCTCTGTTACTTTCTGTTTACCGGTACATAGTATTAATATGCTCTACATGTTTTAAGTTAAGAAAATCATACAACTAGTTAGATACTGATTCAGCCCCCCTCTCAGTATCTGTGGGAATCCTAACACTTGGTACTTGTAATTTGCTTGGATCTTAGTTTAGATCTCTTGCATTATTAGTTTGAGTCTCCCTTGGCCTTATTGAGGCAGTTGTAAAGTTGAAATCAGAAGTCCACTTTGCCATTTTTTGCAAGTGGCCATTGTACACGCACTGAGTATAAAGTGCCAAATCATCATTTTGGGGGGGATTCTTTGATTGAGTGAATTTATGGGGTGTCTTGTGTGATTGTGCCTCTCTTTCCTTGTGCTCTTCCATTTTTGTTTCAATGAGTCCTCATAAATTTTGACCTTTAACTCCACATAATTATGCATCATAGAAAATTAAAGTATGGAGAAAATTAATGGAAA
Source organism: Cryptomeria japonica (assembly GCF_030272615.1). Lineage (NCBI taxonomy): Eukaryota > Viridiplantae > Streptophyta > Pinopsida > Cupressales > Cupressaceae > Cryptomeria > Cryptomeria japonica. The sequence continues at coordinate 48,282,380 of NC_081407.1, read as the reverse complement.
AAGGTCTCACGCATTACATAGATGGAACTATAGTAGCACCACCTAATACTAAGGCTAATCCTAATGCTCAGTTAGAATGTCTCACTAAGAATTGCATGGCTCTTGGAACTTTGCATAAGTATGTATCGGATGACCTTATTTTTCACATTGAGAAGTGTACAACAATCAAAGAGGCTTGGGATATGTATCAGAAATTGTATGGTCAAGTTGATGAAATTAGAGGTTACAAGATTGACAATGAGCTCACCAACTTGGATCCCAAGAGTTTTGATACAATCCAAAATTATGTCACCAAAGAAAATGAGCTAAGAGCAAAGCTTAAGGATTGTAGAATTGATAAAAAAGATGCTCAGTTGATATTCAACTTGTTAGACAAGCTTGCACCAGAATATGCAGCATTTGTGTCTAGCTTCCAAACTCATCGTTTGATAGTGGGGAGTTCCTACATTATGCCTTCATTTGATGCTTTCACAGAAATGTTGATATTGGAACAATCTAAGTTGTTGAACATGGGAATTCTCAAGTCTTCAAAGCCCAAGGCTTTGGTGGCTAATCAAGGGAGTCAAGGGAGTCAAGGAAAAGATTCCAAGAAGAAGAAGAAGCAATCTAAGTCAAAGCCATAGTAGGAAAAAGGGAAATCATCCTCTCCATCACAAGGTGATTTCTCATCCTCTTCCAAGAAGGGGACTCCACCTAAGAAGGATAAACCAACTTGTGCATATTGCATAAAGTATGGTCATGATGAGCATCTATGCCATACCAAGCAAGCTGACAAATATTCTTAAGAAAAATAACATCAACTTGTCATCCCCCTACACAAAGAAGGATTCATCTCCTTCCTCTTCCTCATAGTCTAAGGGAAAAGGGAAAACATTTGTGGCTATAACTGATTCTTCACATCAGTGGATACTTCAATTGGGTGCCTCTTATCACATTGGTTCTACAAAGGAGCACATTTGTTCATTGGAGCCGTCTAAGGTACCTCACATTTACATAGGTGATGATACACAAGTTGAGGTTGAAGGGAAAGGATCAATTGACATGGATGATGGAACATTTGAGAATGTTCTTTATGTTCCTAACTATTCTACCAACCTTCTCTCTATCTACTAAATCACTCACTATGGGAATGGGAAAAAGGTTGAGTTTACACCTGATTCAGTTGTGGTAAAGGAGCTTGATGATGATGCCTCGGTAGCAGTGGGACAAGTCAATGAAAACTCAAGGCTTTATTCATTCTCCCACTTTGTACCAAGTTCTCCTTCTAGGGCCTTGCTTACTCATTCAAATTTAGAAAGTAAGCTATGGCATGAGCGGTTTGGTCACCTCAACTATCGCTATCTTCAACAATTCAGCACTAAAGACATTGTCACAGGTCTACCTCAAATTAGTTTTTTAGAGGGTGTATATTCAGGTTGTTCCATGGGCAAGCATCCTGAGGAGAAGTTTGATAAGGGGAAAGCTTGGAGAGCTTTGGAAGTTCTTCAACTTGTTCACAACGATGTAGCAAGTCCATTTCGAGCACCTTCATTTTGCAAGGCTTGCTATGTCCTCACCTTCAATGATGACTACTCTTGCTTCACTTGGGTCTACTTTTTCATTCATAAGAGTGAAGTATTGGATAGATTTCAGGACTTCAAGACTCGTGTGGAGAAGCAATCGGGGAAAGTGGTCAAGATTCTTCGTACAGATAATGGAAAGGATTATGTGAACAAGGGACTTGAGGATTTTTATACATTTGAGGGGATTGATCTTCAACATTCTGTTGCATACACTCCACAGTAGAACGGAGTTGTAGAGCGCAAGAATAGAACTCTCAAATAAATGGCTAGTTGTATGATACATTCACGTTCTCTTGATTTCGCCTTTTTGGCAGAGGCTACCAGTTCTGTCACACACATCTAGTATTGGGTTCCTCACAAAACTTTGCAAGGTATTACTCATTTTAAGGCTTGGGCTAGTAGGAAACCGATTGTGAGACATTTCAGAGTCTTTGGGTGTCCAGCATGGGCTCGCATACCTCGGCAAAAATGCAAGGCATTGGAACCTCAAAGTAGGCCTTTCATATTTGTTGGATATCCTGAGGGTGTTAAGGCATATAGATTGATGGATCCTGAGACACATGAGGTGTTTATTGAGAGGAGTGTTTACTTTGAGGAAATCTCTCCTAGCTTATCCTCTCTACGTCCTCCACCTTCCTCCATTGTGGATAGTGATGCTAGTGATTCAGACGATGAGACTCCTTCAACTCTGACTCGCAGGGCTACACCTCCACAAGGTCCACTTGCAGTTGAGGAGCCTCATTCTCTACCTCCACCTAGACCTTGTTGGGCTTGATAGACACTTGATTCTGTGGGTTCTCTTGTTGGGGATCCTCTAGATACACAGATGACTCGATCACAACATCAGGATCTTCCACATGCATTCATTGCTACCGCTTCCGATCCACAAACATTTCGGGAAGCATTAGGGTTCCTGAGTGGGACCAAGCTATGGAGGAAGAGTAAAGTTCCTTGATGAGGAACAACACATGGGATTTAGTCCATCTCCCTAAGGGGAGAAATATGGTTCGATGTAAGTGGATCTATTGAACCAAGTTTGTAGCGGATGGTAGTGTGGATAAGTATAAGGCTCAGCTTGTTGCGAATGGTTTTTCACAGGTTCCAGGTGTTGACTATACTGAGACCTTTGTGCTAGTAGCCAAGATGAACTCCATTCGCTTGACACTTGCTATTGCTACAGCTCATGGTTGGGTTATACATCAGATGGATGTGAAGAGTGTTTTTCTTCATGGGGATCTTGATGAGGAGATTTATATGGAGCAGCCACAAGGTTTCATCTAGGATACTTCCTTGGTTTGTAGACTAAGGAAATCTCTCCATGGCCTTAAGCAAGCCCCCAAGGCTTGGTACGCCAAGATGGATTCCTTTCTTCTCTCAGTAGGGTTCACCAGGTGTCATTCTAATCTGACTATCTACATTTTAGGATAGGATGACTCACACTTGATACTTGTGCTCTATGTTGATGATTTGATCATTACAAGGAGCACTGCATCCATCATTTGTAGTGTCAAATCTTCTTTACATGACAGATTTTCTATGACTGACTTGGGTCTTTTGCACTAATTTCTCGAGATAGAGATTCCACAGTCACCTTTCGAGATTACACTATTGCAGCCCAAGTATGCTCTCGATCTACTTGCATGCTTTCATATGGCTGATTGTAAGCCTGCCTAGACTCCCTTTCTTTCAGGATTCAAGCTTGAGGCTCAGTGTTCTTCTCCACCTGTTGATGCCACATTGTATCATCATCTTGTGGGTAGTCTCATCTACTTGACTCATACACGCCCTAATATTTCATTTGCGGCTGGTATGGTTTCTTGCTTCATGCAGGAACCACATGAGCTTCATTGGAAAGCCGCCAAACGCATCCTTTATTACACCCGGGGTACACATCACTATGGGATTCACTATGCAGTAGGCATAGGACTTCGCTTGGTTGGTTACATAGACTCCAATTGGGCTGGCGATCTTAATGCTCGTAAGTCTACTTTTGGTTACAGTTTTCACCTTGGTTCGGCCCCCATTTGTTGGAAGAGAAAGAAGCATGCTATTACTCTCTCTTTGACTGAGGTTGAGTATCAAGGAGCTGTTAATGCAGCGACTGAGACCATTTGGCTTCAGCAGATTCTCACAGAGTTTGGGTTCACCACTCCACGACCGACAGTTCTACATTGCGACAATCAAAGTGCTATTGTAATCTTGAAGAACTCGGTCCAGCACCAGCGGACCAAACACATTGAGATCTATATGCACTATATTCAAGAGTTGATTTAGGAGCGGGTCATTGATTTGCAATATTATTCTATAGCAGAGCAGGTTACAGACATCTTTACCAAACCTTTCACTAAGAGTAAGTTCCAGTAGTTGCGAGCTCTCTTGGGGGTGCGGGATGTCTCATTAGGGGGGGTCAGTTGACTTCTCCTTCCTCTCTTATGGGGGGAATTTTTCCTCTTTGAGGTTTTGTCCTTCTTCTTTGAGAGTATTTTGTATATTCATCTCTCTTTTGGGGGGGATTTTTTTCCCACTGGGTTTTCTCCCTTTCTCATTTTGTGAGATATTGCATTGCATAGTTTTGCATGCATTTGCATATTGTACATGGATACCTATCATGGCCTTGTAGTCAGGACCCATCTTGCATTGTTGACTTGAGTCTTCATTCCCCTAAGTTGCACTTAAGGGGGGTGTTGGTGTAAATAAATATTCATTATGGATATTATTACACTTTACTTGAGTTAACTTAGGATAATGTATCTCTTTGTAGTTTGGATTTGAGACACTTAGGGAAGTGTGCACATAGGGATATATCTTGTAGGAGAAATTCCACCTTTTGTGGTCTTATTTTGCTGTTACACTCCACATTCAGTGGGTCATCCACCTCTTATGGAATATTATATTATTTCTCCTACCTATCCCTAGTATTTCTTACCTACCCTTGTTTCTCATTGAGCCACATGTCATGATTGTGTGCTCGTACATCCATATGGCCTTGCCTATTTAAGCAAGCCTATATTCATTGTATTGGTGAATCCAGTTGATCATTTGCATATTGATGAGAATACAGTTTGTTCATGTCATTCTTTTGTCTCTCTTTTATGTTTTTCATTGTGCTCTTGATCTTGGCAAAATCTCACAATATTAGAAGTGACTCTGTTAAGAGATTTTACATGAAGAGCCGGTTAAGGTTCACCCTATTAAAGGATTTACAATGTTGCAATTGTTAGAAGGCAACAAAGATGATTGATATGTCTGATGACACTACCTCTGTCTCATAGATCTATTTTGCAAGCTCTATTCTTCTGATCAGTGTCGGCTTCATCGATTCATACCTTTATTTGTTGCACTCTATTTTGCTCACCCTATTAACATTCACACATATATTTTTCTCATTGACAACAACACAATCAGAATGAATGATGTGAATATATTAGCCTTTATTTTTGGCACCAACTTTCCCTCCAAAAATCAAATTCAAAAATCTGTTATCGCGCCTCAAATTGCTCTCCAAAAATCATTTCGAGAATATTGGTCAAGACAACAGTTCATGCCGAAAAGCTCGTCGGTTGAAAAGAGAAGACGGATGGTTCAACTGGATGTTTCTAAGGCTGACGGTTGAGACTCATGTATTGCTAGCTATTGCCTATGTACTGGTCCAATTATGCCTAACCAGTTACCTCCTCTATACTGGTCTACTCACTACTTAGCCGATTAACCCCTATATATCGGTCTACTCACTGCTTCATCGGTTAACCCCTATATACTAGTCTACTCATTGCTTAGCCGGTTAACCCCTATATACCAGTCTACTCACTACCGATAGGAATACGGACTATTGTTCTTTACCAGTTACTCTTTACTCCTTTACCGATGGATTGTAGAGACTTAGAAGTTGATGTTGCTAACAATGATAACCATTTCACCGGTCATACAAAATGCATCATAATGCCAACAAACTCCCCCTTTGGCATTGGTAGCAAACACTACAGAAAAAGTTCAATGACTTTGTTGCAAAGTAGTCATGTATGTGCCAGTTCTGACCCCTGTTTCATCTACCTCAGTCTATATAAAAACTCCCCCTTTTGACATCAATGGAAAAGAATATACAAAAGAATTCATGAGAATAAAGCAAAAATGTCTTTGAAATTTTCCTTAGTAGCTTGCAAAGTAGATTCCCATGAAGGCTTCACCTGGTTCATGGTGTTGAATTGTCCATGTAGAATTGTAAAAAAATCCTCCATATCATCTATTGTCTTACAGTCAGGTGCACTTATGAGGATTTTTTCCTTCTTTAACATTCCTTTGCATGAAATCAATGATCGATGCAAGGTAGCAATGTAGCTCTAATAGATTAAGAGCTCGTTTATCCTCTTCCTCTTTTAACTTTTTGATTTCATGAGTTAACTGTTTGAACTTTCCACTAAAGTTCACTACAGAGCTTGTAAGAGGATCAAAAGAACCTATCAGATCTTGGATTTCCCTTTGAGTCTAAGCTCTTTTATCTTCAAGATCTTTGATTAAATCAGTGAATCTTGATGATTTAACCAATAATTTTCCAACTTCCTATAGTATAGATTTGACCTCTTTAGTGCTTGTGGAGAGAGCAACTTTGCTAACTGATATTTGTTCCATTAGTTTTTCACCTCTCCTTGTTTGATACTATTTAGCTGCAACCTTCTCTAGATTGGTTGCCTCTGAACCGATTGCTTTGACAAGAGTGCCCAACTGATCAATGATGCGTGTAGTGTCATCAATAGCAATGTCCGGAATGAGATCAGATAGAATTGTCTTGGCAGAATTGAGAATTCTTGCCTTCTTTTTCTTTGCTCTAAGTTTTGCCTTTTCAGCTTGAACTCTCAATTTTTCAGAAACTTTCATTAATTGTTTAGGAGTCATCTTCCTTATGTTGATTACATAGTCTTCCTCTTCTTCCTCCTCTATTTCTTCTCCCTTTTCTTTGGCCTCAACCTCAGAGCTCATTGTGGTGGTGAGTTGAGCTTTCTTCTTTTCAGTCTCCTTTTCTAAATCTAACTTCTTCTTTACCAAAGGAGTGTCGACCACTATTTTCTTACCATCTCCAGGTTGAGAAGATGAAGAATCCTCTTTCTTCTTGTTTTATTTCAATTCCTTGGTCTCCTCTATTTCCTTCATCTCTTCTTCCTTCTTTTTTGCTTCCTTCTATTTTTCTTCCTTCTCCTCGATTTCTTTCTTCTCTGATTCTTCAATAGGTGGTATTGATGAATTTATCACCTTTGGATTTCCTTCCTCTGGACCTTTTTTTGAAAAAAGAGGTTCATTGTCAGTAGGATTTATTGTTACCAAAGTTCTATGAGGTTTATCTTCATAAGGTATATCTTCAATTAAGACTTCATCTTCATTGGGATGCTTAGTTTTATCAGCTCCCTTTACCAATGTAACATCAATATCAAAAAGTTTCAACAGTTGATTTGATATCATCAATAGAGAAAACATCAAAACCTTTAGTAGAGTCTCTATCTTTACCTTTCCCTTTGTCAAGGGCAGCTGTACCTTGGTCCTATTTTGTTCCCTTTGCTTTTTCTTCTTCGGCTTCCTGTTGTTGGCTCAAGATTAATTTCCATAAGGCGACACCCTCATCATGCACACCTTGGACATCTCCTACGACCACTCTCCCTATCCCATTCCTTATTTTGAAGTGTTGAACACATGCTTTTCCCACTATTGAAGCTTGATTTAAATCTAATAATATTGCACTTCCATGAGTGCTTTTATCTTGTGCTCTTTCTCAATTGCTAGGGTTGTTTTCCATCTCCCTTCAATTTGATTTTGCAAGTTTGGTGGAATTATTCCATATAGTTCACTAGGAGTTTTGCAGAACTTATGTAAGTTCTAGATAAGTGCTTCTTCAATTTTTCTTTTGACCTCCTCATTACAGAGGGGATATTTTCTCTCGACACCAGATAGACCTCCATACACTTTTATCCCATGGACCAATTCATCAATAGTTGGAACTACATTTCTACCACTTCTTCTGACTTCTTTTATTTCCACATCATATTGGGTGTCAGTGTTATCAAACTCCTTTTCATCCTTCGTGGGCTTCTTTTTAGCCTTTGTGTCAATTGTCCCTTCACTCTTTTTCTTTCTTGCATATGTCACTCCTACCAGTCCACCTTTACCTGGGGAAGATGCAAGAGTATCTGAGTCCTTTTCTTTTGTATATGTTGTCGGCTTGTTGGATGCAATACCCTTGGGTTTTACCTTCGACATTTTCTTCTTTTCTCTTATTTGTTTACTTGTACTAGTGGAAGCAATGGCACCAGATGCCTCTCCTCCATACCTTTTGTATAGGGTATCAATCATTCTCTTTACTCTCTTTTGTATGATAGGCTCCTTAAGTTCCTTTTTATTTTTATTTTGGAGCTTGCCTCCTCACAAGTTCCAAATCTCTTTTCTTTTTTGTCTATCGGTTTAGACAATAACATGTTTGCATATACTTTAGTAATATATGCCCTGACCTTATAACCCATAGCAGGTACCCAAAAGGTTCTAGGTTGAACCGCTTGAATAATGCAACAATCGGTGTCAACAAGAAAACAAATGTTTTCCTTGTACTTTTGAACTATATCGGTTGGGATTCTCTCTCTTTTGTGCATTTTGGTTTGGAATTCTTTAAAATAACCCCACATTGTTTCTCTAGACTTATCACCTAAATCCCTAATCATTTCACCTATCTGAACTATGATAGGTTTATCTTCAAACTACACTCCATTACCCTTACCGGGAAAGAAATTTTGTACATAGAAGAATATACATACCATTAATGAACCATACTTGAATGATTTCTTCTTGTCCTTCTTAATTCACTCCATGTTCACTAGAAATTGACTTCTGATCATCTCACAAATGTATTATGTTGCATCCTCCTTGATGATTTGATAGGCTGCATGGATAGCACCGCTCGACACACTATTCATGCGGCTTGATTGATAGACCCTATAACCCAGCACTGCAAAAGCAAACCTCACTTTTGCGTCCTCAATGTGAGTGATTGTCATTTCCCTCCTATCACATCGGGATTGAGTCAACTGAGTGACTTCAGTGAATGATATTGTTCTTAGGGTTAGTGCTTCACCGGTTGTGCTAAACCCTATTACTCTTTGAATCACATCCTTTATGATCTTGATCGGTGCTTCACCTTCCAGCCATAGAAATTGATCATGCACTCTACCTAACCCATACCAAACCCAATCGACATGAAATTGATTGGAAAATCAACAACATTCAACAAACCCTCATTCTTCAAATGCAAATGTTCTGTCTTCAACGGATCATGATCACAGAACCCTTTGAATTTATTTTGAATGAATTTATCTCCAAGTTCTTCAAGCTTGCAATGGATGAAAGAGCGAATATATTCAAATAGTAACACACTGGAGGGCACAAATGATAGGGCACCGATCTCTCCAACCTTCATAGGATGCAGTTTGAACTTGGGTTGTGGTTCTTCAATTGCTTTAACCAACACAGGAGTCAACACAGAAGCTGCCATGATGAACTTCAAACAATTGTTTTTTTCAAAAACAAGGTTTGAATACCTTCTCCTCTAGGGTTGCCAATCACCACTATCACACTGCTTGATCACTTCACACAAATAGCGCTAGCAAGAATTAGATCACCTTAGGTTGCATGAGAGCTCAAGAATGTTCACGAGAAATCAAGGTAAATGAAATGTATTGTCATTTCTTTATTTATCCATTAAGGTTTATTGGTGCTTCAATACAATGACTAGTTTGAATAATTTTGACCATTTACAACTTAAGGTATATCGATTTACTTCTTACCAATTGCTTGTTACCGATACTAGTACACAAAAAACCTTTACACTAACCCTCAAAATATTTACCAAATAAGAGCTTTAAACAAACTTTTATGCATCTAAATTGTTGTTCACCAAAACTAGTTAACCCAAGTACACCTGCAATCTTTCTATGAAATGGCCAATTTCAGTCTATGAAATACATCAGGACTTGGACAACATAACATAGGACCCTACGATCCTCCTACACTTCAAGTTCTGCTAGACCTAGGGGGGACACCCTTTTGATGCATTAAATATAACTAGTTACAGACATACGACAACATCAAACAATAAGCAGATAAATCATTCCACAAGCTCAACAAGTTAGAAAAATACTACAGATTGGCTAGATCTGTATAAAAAATAGATGAAACAGAGCTTGGAATGAAAATAACACAACCCCTATACATGAAGGGAAATAGATTTTTCTTAAATTTATATGAATCGGAAAATATCCCCAAATCCTTCAAAGACCAGTGCCTTGTTCATTGGGCGTGAAGTCATACACAAAACTGCAAGTGCAAATCATAGCTGCAAATTCTATTTCCTTACAAAATATTCCTACATCAATACCTTATACCAATGCATTACTTGATTCATTCACAAAATTATCAAATCTTGGATACATGTCCCATTATTTATGACTAATTACAAAATTTAAAACCTTCACTGAAGGATACCTACAAACAGTCACAATAATCTCCTAGAGATGACAAATTCTAGCCTCCTTGAGGATTCAATTTGTAACAATGAAATACATGCCTAGAGACAATCTTGTGTGAAATTTACTCATGCCTAACATAAGAAAACCTGCAACTAGAAAACAATCTGCAAGACTGAAATGCAACTCTATACCCTAAAAAGACCAATAGAATTTTACAAGCTTTGGAAAAGAAATTCAGAACTGGAAACCATGAAACTCTGGAGAACTTCTCCAAAATTATGGAACCCTTACAAAAGAGAATAAATGGGAATATGAAGGAGAGGGGAAAAGACTAGAATGCATCAGAAGTTGCCAAGTGTCCCTTTTTCCCTAACTGCAAAAATATCTCCTTTCCTTCCCGTGGAAATTTATCTCAAAACATCTCATTTTTATTGAACCTAACTCCATGACTAAATTCCTCATCCCGATAGCTTTCCGATGATATATAATATGTCTATGTTTGGGAAAAAAAAAACCCCTGGGAAAAGTTAATCACTCAATGAAGGCCATCATTTAAATTTTTTATTTTTCTCTATAGTCAGGACTTTACATTTAATTTTAATTTTTCTCCATTTTTGACCCTGCGTCCTGCCACGTGGTAGCCTATGATTCGCTAGCAGGGTCCACTATTCACCACCTAGGATGACACCTCACTTGCCTTGCGACGTGTCCGCCACTTCACCGCTTGCCAACTCATCAGTTGCTAGTTTGCAATGGTTAACCTTCGAGCACCTTTGCTTTGCGGATTAGTTGTTGATCTGTGATGGTTAACCGGAGAGCATCTTCACCTTGCGGAGTTACGACCACCATCAATCATCCTCGAACCTGCTCACCAGTTAACTTGTCCTTCCTCTGTAAAATTCAATTAACTCGAGAACCGTGCACACGTAGGGTCCGCCTGGTCGCTAGCTAGCTCATCGGTCTCCTCGGGAATCATGCTCGCACGCATGGGGTCCATCGACCACCAAGCTTGCACCTTGTACCTTTAAGGCTTTGACACTATGGTTATGTGGGCCTTTGCTTTTAAATACTCAAAAATCCCTCCACCCAGCCAATGTGGGATAATGGCTTTATGCTTGGAATGACATTTTGCTTGAAATTTTCACATGTAGGGAGGATTTACTCTCTTCTTTGGTGCCTTTCCTAGGGGTTTTAGTGGAAATTGTCTTACCCATACCACACAAGGGAAGAAATTAGGCTTTATACCTTCCAATTTGCATTTGCTAAAAGTTTTGATGCTTCTGGATTGGCTTCACACCTACGAATTGCATTTGTCTGAAAGTGTCTATTGCCTCCTACATTACTCTCAATATCTCCAAGAATGTTTCTTCATTTACAAAGGGGAATATTGCACAGCATAACAAGTGCACACTATCAATCAAGAATTTCGAAGGGCTGCCAGCCTCGGAAACATTTCCTTTTACCTGTCGTTGCATTTGTTTGAAAGTTAAAATGATTTTATTGCCCTTTTCAAACACCACGTTCAGGGGAAGAGGATGTTGGCTAGGCTCTATGCCTACCAAATGCATTTGTATTAAAACCTTTTCATTTGTTGACTCCCACGGTAGAGGGGACATTGGCTTTAAGCCAATTTCATTTGCATTAAAGATTAAAAAGTTTGTTTGTTTGCCACTGCCACCACTCACAGCAGGGAGGACTGGCAAAGGTTATGGAATTTAAACATTACATCTACCAAGTGCATTTTTTTGTTTGGAACATTTCCTATGCCTTCCCAACACCATGCAGAGGAGACCAATTTCATTTGCATTGACAATGTTTCTGTTTTAATACACCTTGGTCCCTCTTTACCCAATGCAGGGGGATAAGAAGCTTTAGAAATGCCAAACACAACAAGGAGACTTTGGCTTCATGCCAATTGAAATTTGTTTGAATTTTAAAACTTGTTCCATACCAGGCAGAGAAAACATTGGGTTTAAACCTACCAATTTAATTTGCTTGAGGATTTAAAATGCCTACCACGCTTTACTCCTATTGCTGCATTTTATTAAAAGTTTCTGAAGCTTTTCCAACCATCACATGGCAAGAAGGAAGATGTTGGATGGGCTTTATGCTTGCCAAATGCATTTGGTTGGAGTTTCAAATGTCTACATACACGTGGGAGGGGAGATGGGTGGCAATAAACCTGCCATTTACATTTGCTGGAACTTTCTTATGGCCTTGAACACCATTCCATGTCATCTGCTTGGAAGAATGCTACCAAAATTTGAAAATTTTGGTTTTACGCCCTTTCAACTATCAAATAACTAGGCATCTACTTCAATGTACGATTAATGTCCATATTTCTCTTCTAATATTCTCTAGCTTCTTCTATATTTCTTAAATCATAAAACACATGATTTAGAATAACAATTAAAACTTTGCCTGAAAAGATGCATGAAGCTACAAGTCAGGTCGGGCCCCAAAGTGGGTTTGGCTGAAAAAAAAAATTGTTTTCATGCAACTGGCCGTTGAAAACATCTTAAGAACTTTGAAAATGCCTCTCGAATCAATTGACACTATTTTCTGATCATTAAACTGAGTTTCACAACTTTCAGGTGCTTGCGCCACATTTTCGCATTTAATCCCAAAGATGTAATTTTCAAACTGGTCAAAACACCTTTCTAGACTTCGCAAACTAATAGGCGTACTATTTTCTATATAAGCATTCACTCTACCAAGTCGTTTCTCAAGATGAACCCCAAGTGAAGAAATATTAATGTTCAAAGATGACTAAATGGCTCTATCAGCACTATGAACCCGATAAAATCAATGCACAGGGACCTCAAAATGCCTTTCTTAAAAATATCAAACGATATCCGTAGACCCCCAAATCTGGGGCATAGGTACCTTGAAGTAAAAAGAAGACCTTAGAATGCTCAGTTTGACCAAAAGGCTGACTGGGTGTGAATGGTGAGCTCATGGAAATAGCCACTTTAACTGATGTAGCAATGAAAATGTAGAAAACTGAATGAAGTGGCTCAAGAGATCATCTTGGAAAACTGATCAAACGGATTGGCAAGAGCTTCAAATTGGAAAAATAGCTCGTCTTTCATATTAGCAGTAGCCTAGAATAAACATTCTGATATGAAACTCACCGGGGCATCTTTTACACGTGCAAAGCGAGGCTCTAACTAGCTGATGAAACAGGGACTTGTGCAAACCATACAAACTACAATCGGATTGAGCTTGCCAAATTGAGAAAACGGATTCATAAAGACTTGAAATTTGGTATGTGGACTCACTTATATGCATAGAATTCAGTGCACTTTGAAATTTAACATGATGATCAACTAGTCCAAAGTTATAGGCGCTCAAATTAGGCCACTTGGTAAAATCTGGATTTGTACCTATGATGGACTTTTAGCTCGACCCTTGAAATGGGTACTTGATAAACTGATCCAAACTGAAATTTGAAAGTTGTAGAACACTTCATAGGCCAAATGAAAGGTGTAAGACACATTTCCCAAGCCTAACCCTTTGATAATCAACTAACCTCATTTTACCCTCTTTCAAACTAGGCCATTCAAACCGAGATTAGGTGGTTTTCTAAAAATGCAGATGCAAAGTTTCGAAATCGGCCTCTCAAATTGAGTCAAATTTATGAGTCCCAACATAAACTATGTAGATAGACATAACCTCATATCGGTTGAGGGGATTCAATAGTGATCTTACCATATGTGCTCCCCCTGAGCATCAATATGCCTAGTTTGATGAGGAACTGTCATCACCAGTGGATGATGACTTAGTTTCAGAATGATTCTCTCCTTCTCTTTTTTCTTCCTTCTTAATCCATGTCTTTTTCATTTCATTCCTCACCTCTTCAATTGTCTTCTTTCCTTTCAAGTCATTTTTCCCTTTCTTTTTGCCAAACTGGTTCCTGTCTTCAGACCGGTTATAGGATCAGTTCTTGCATTCTCTGGATAAGGGACTGATCTTATGGCAATTGAAACATGTCATACTAGTTGTCCTCCATGGTCCTATATTATTTCTTCAAGCCATTCTCATTCTACAATTTGTTACACCATGACCAAAACTACCACAAGTGGAACAGGTGGCATTGAACTGATTACTCCTTTTATTAGGTTTAACCGGTTTGAACGGTGATCTTGATGCATTTGACTTGAACATGCATTATTCAACATTGTGTCCATATTTATTGCATTTAAAGCAATATCCATTAAATTTTCTTCTATTAGACATGTTGCTAGATCGAGATCTACATTTATAAGCAGTGTGACCATACATGTGACAATTATAGCAATAACCATCAAAGGTGAAAGACTTCTTTTGCCTGACCGGTTGATGTAGTACCCCTCCTCGATTGAACTTATTAGACTCATAGTTTTCTATTGTTTACTTTCAGTGGATACATTACCATTATGTGTTATTCAGACTCATATGACATTATTTCATGTTTTAACTGGATATGAGATGCATGATTTATTTACAGTATTTCAGTACTGGTGATTTGTGGTATTTTATGGATTATTGCTACGTACTGACACTTTACTTTATCTATGCAATGTGTAATTATATGTTGCATTTTTGTGAGTGTATTGGATGTAAGGGGACGATTTTCCTTCACTCACTCTGGTGAGATAGGGAACGTCATGATTCTCCTTCATCAGTGTGCATGTTGTGTATTCTATATTTGTATATATGCATATGTGGTTCGATGAAGTAGGTCATTGTAGGTACAAGTACCAGGTAGGTACGGGGTATCATCTCCACCTGGCTCCACAAGTCTAAGTGTGCCTTACTTGTCCGATGGGAGTGGAGGAGATAGTGGCTAACCCTAATTGTACCTCAGTTGCACTCTTGTGAGTGTCGTCAGTTGGTCGTCCCTTTTGATTTTGTTCAGCCGTCGAGTCAGTTTGTTTGACTTTTTTAGAGTCCTTGTTTGGGTCTTCTCAATTTGTGTGCCCTAGTAGATTGAATTAATTAATTGAGTTTATGGCGTCATATTATAGTTAGCATATTTAATTGATGAATTATAGTGCTTTAGTGATTATGAATTTAATTAATTAAGTGAAGTGAATAAATTTAGTTGCAAATTGCATTATATTAGAAATATGATTTTATTTAAATTTAGTAGAAAATAAATTAGTTGCATTTATTATTCTCTAGCTTTTAAAAACAAAATTTTCCTTCCTTTACTAGTTTGCAAATTTCATGATTTTAGAAAAATAATTTTATTTAAACCTTAGTGGGAAAATAAATAAATAAAAAATTAAATACATTTGTTGTTCTCTAGAGTTTAAAAATAAATTAGAAATAAATAAAATAAAGTAAATTTACTTTCCTTAAATATTTGTTTTAGAAAGTTAATTAAAAGGGCATGAGAAAAGAAAAAAAGGGAAAGTAATGTTTTTTGGGAAATTGAAGTTTCAATTGCTTTTGTGGAATTAGAAAAGAAAATCCTTTTTAGTTTTAAAATGGAATATTATATTTTGGGGGAAAGGAAATTATTTTCAACCTAGAAAGGTTTAGGTAAAATATATTTTCAAAATAGAAAGGTTTAGGTAAAATATAGTTTCAAAACAAAAAAAAAAAGATTTTTGGGGAGTTCACGGGAAGGAGGCACATATTTTGGTGAAGAAATTTATTTATTTATTTTGGAAGCAATATTTTGTTGAAGAAAAAATTATGAGAGGATTGCTGGAAGAGGGATTGGCTTGGAAACCTGGTTGCAGGACTGAGCCCTTCTACGTGAATCTTCTAGGAAAGCTTCACAGATTGGGTTGTTTTGCCTGGTTTTGTTTTCTTTTAATAAAAATAAATTAGTTGTTTGAATCTCCCATCTCTGTTGTGGAGATTCTCATGTTTATTATTTCTTTTCTGTATTTCTAGTTTGGCATTGTGAAAATTAAAGGGGGTTATGTTGGCAAAATTTTGCGAGATTTACCCTCCTATGTTCCATAAAAGTTTCTTTGTGTGTTATGCAACTTTGTGTTCTTCCTGGTTGAAGAAAATCATTAGAATATAGGTTAAGAAAAAAATTAGATTATGGAGGAAATTTTTGTAAATAAAAAATGAAATTTGCAGTGTTTTATTAGACTCTGTTGTTTCAGAGTGGGTATGCATCGATTTTAATCTCTGCTGAAAATTGATTTTAATCTCTGTTGAAAATTGATTTTTTTATCTCTGTTGAAAATTTTCCTTTAAAAAAAGGGGGCTTTGTAAATTTTAATCTATGTTACTCATTAAATTTGATTTAGATTTTTAAAAAAATAAAAAATAAATATATATATATATATATATATATATATATATATAATGGGGGGGTCGGTAGCAGTGCTACCGTGCAGTAGCACCTGCTACCATAAAAGGTAACAGTGCTACCATAGGGTAGCAGGGCTACCTTATGGGTAGGGTAGCATATAGTTGCCAAGGCAACCTCGTACTTCGCCTCCCTGTTACTTTCCTTAAATATTTTGGTGAAGAAAAAAAAAAAATTTTGGAAGCAATATTTTGTTGAAGAAGAAATTATCAGAGGATTGTTGGAAGAGGGATTGGCTTGGAAACCTGGTTGCAGGACTAAGCCCTTCTATGTGAATCTTCCAGGAAAGCTTCACAGGTTGGGTTGCTTTGCCTAGTTTTGTTTTCTTTTAATAAAAATAAATTAGTTGTTTGAATCTTCAATCTCTATTGTGGAGATTCTCATGTTTTTTATTTCTTTTATGTATTTCTAGTTTGGCATTCTGAAAATTAAAGGGGGTTATGCTGGCAAAATTTTGCCAGATTTACCCTCCTATGTTCCATAAAAGTTTCTCTATGTGTTATGCAACTTTGTGTTTTTCCTGGTTGAAGAAAATCATTAGAATATAGGTTAAGAAAAAAATTAGATTATGGAGGAAATTTTTGTAAATAAAAAATGGAATTTGCAATGTTTTATTAGACTCTGTTGTCTCAGAGTGGGTATGCATCGATTTTAATCTCTGCTAAAAATTGATTTTAATCTCTGTGGAAAATTGATTTTTTTATCTCTGTCGAAAATTGATTTTTTTAATCTTTGTTGAAAATTTTCCTTAAAAAAAAGGGGGGGCTTTGTAAATTTTAATCTATGTTACTCATTAAAATTTGATTTAGATTTAAAAAATAAAAAAAATAAAAAAAAATTAAATATATATTTAATGGGGGGGTCGGTAGCTTGCTACCGGTGGTAGCAGTGCTACCGCGTCGACGGTAGCACTGCTACCATGCGGTAGCACCTGCTACCATAAAAGGTAGTAGGCCTACCTTACGGGTAGCATACTACCGTAGGGTAGCATATAGCTGCCAAGGCAGCCTAGTACTTCACCTCCCTGTTACTTTTGTTGGGTGTTTCTAGTAATGTTACTTTTGGGTTTCATGCCCAATATTAATGAAGAATTCGGTTTTTAAGTATTTATGTTATGTTTAAAATATATATAAGTTTTTAAACTTTGGGCATTATATTAATTAAGTATTATTTGTATTGTGTAAATTAATTTATGTTTTTTTATATATATTTTGTAATATGAATATATGTATCTGATATATATATTCGTATACTTGTATATATTATTATATATATATAATTTAATTCTGAATTTAGTTATTTTCATAAAAGCTTATTTTTAAGATTCTATATTTATTCTTGGAAATACATTAGGAGGTTAATTTTTATGTGTTAAATTTAGCCTTATTGATCAAATGACAATTTTGCTTTTCTTTTATCAATAAGATGTATTTACTATTTTTATGAAATATCTGTATATGCAAGTAATTAATGTTTTTTATTTTTTTTTAAAAGATTGTATGTTATAGGATCTTTAGAATAAAGGGTATTCTCTTGTAAAAGCATATGTCATTGTAAATCTGATTTTGAGTTATTGTCTTGTCGTAAAGGCTATTTTTACCCCTTAGTCAGGTGTTCTTGTATAACCCTGTTGATGTGAGCCATTGTGTGTTTTGTTCCAAATGGTCAATCCTGGTTTAGTGATTGTGTATCCTTCACCTGTGGTTTGTCAGGATTAGATATGGCTGTCAATTTTGCCATAAAGTTCTCGTAGAGAGACCGTTCTTGTTAGTGTCCTATGAGAGAGTGGCTTTTGAGCGGGGGCCACGCCCAAAGAGGATGGTAGGATAATCCCTTGAAATTTAGTTAAGAAGTGATAACCTAATAATTTATTAGGGGGTGGGTAGCTAAAATATTAAATTAAGATAATGTGCCTCACACATGGTTGAGTGCTTGTATGGGCTTAGAATGTGGTGAGAAGGCCTGGAATGGTAAACCTACCACCTTGTCTTCACGAAGGGATTGGAAGGGTCTGCATGATGCTTAGATGGAGCTAGGGGTTCGGGAGAGGTTACCAGGATAACCCAAGATGGGGGTCGGGACTTATGGAGGCCTACCTAGGGTAACCACCTTAAGCCATGTGATGACACTCTCTCCTTAGAGTCACTAGTATATGTGAGTTGAGTCACATGGGTTTTGTGGAGTCATGTTATACTGTTGTACTTGTCTTGTTTTTCTTGCTTGTGGGTTTCTGCTATCTCCCAGCATGGTGGGGTGGTTCCACTTTGGGTTCACATGGTCGGGTGGTAGTGTCACTTCCCATCAGATATTTGTGTTCATAACTTCATGCGAGGATCGGCTTCACTAGTGTTTCTTGGTTCGTGACTCATGTATCAGCTCTTGTTCAAGATTATTTTATCATTGAGACCATGTGGTCATTGTACCAGTAAACTATGTAACCTTGGCATTGTAACCTATGTATTTCATTTGTATTATTGGAAGCCATGTAATTATTGAATATTGTAATCTTAATTCATTGGAATGTATGTTATTTCAGTTATCTTTCTTCTTATGTGTAAATGAATCATTGAAAATAAATGTATTGTAACACTTTACATCTTTCAATATGGAATTCTATTTTATAAGAATGGTTTTATTAAATGCAATGGAAATTCCTAATTAGATGGATAATTGTATTAACCTTTTGTAGTTGTTCAGTTTAAAAGTAATCTTCATTGGTAGCCCTTTAGGATAGCATGTGTTAGACTTCCGCCATGTTAATAAACGTGCAATGTTATAATTAATGCACTTAATCTTTAAAAAAAATAAAATATTCCACCTTTTAGTTGCCTAGCTGTATTGTTTTCCTTTAGGGTTCCTTGCAGGGCATTACAGTTAATTTCTATAGACATCAAACTTATGACCCAGTTTACCACAATGATTGCAAGAAGATCTAGAAAAATTCATACTTTTCATTCCTGAATTGTTCCTTTTATCATCCTTCATCCTTTTGGATTTAGATGATTCTCCAGTTTCTATAGGACCTGTACCGGAGTAACCAAGACCAGTTGTCTCCTTTGTTCTCCTCTAAGATTTTAATTGTTCATCTATCTTCTCAGAGCTTTCATTAAATTTCCTCAACTTTTCATTTCTCTCATTTGCAACTTTCAACTCATTTTTGAGTTGTTCAATCTCTTTCATCATCTTCTCCTTTTCCTCTGCTTTGTCATGCAGATGCTCATGCATGGCTTCATTCTCTTGAGTGATAATTCAGATTTCTTCATCTTTTTCATTGATGATTGCATCATTTTCTCTTAGGGCTTCTTTAGCAAGCCTTTTAGCTTTTTTAGCTTTTGACAAAACTTCTTCTGCATCTCTTTTTCTTTCATCTGCTATCTTGTTGGCTTCTAGTATTTTAGTCATTCTCAGGGCCTGACTATCATGCTCTCTTTTTAGATATGTGATTTCTTCAGTCAGCTTCTTGTTCTTTTCCATCAGTTTTGAGACTGTTTCTTCTGCTTCTTCAGATCCACTTTGTTCAAAGAGCTAATCTATGATATCCTAATTCTCATTTAGTTGTAGAGCTAGTTCCTTTCTTTTAGCAAGCAATTTTCTTAGTCTCTCCTTCAGCTGATAAATCATTTCATTAGCTTCATCAATTTGCCTCTGATACTAGTATTCCTCCATGATGTTTTTCCTCAAGCTATCAAACTTTTCTTCAGAGGACCTATGCTCTAATACCAATTGTTAGTATTAATCGGTGACTAAGAGGGGGGATGAATCAGTCAAAACTATTTATACAGAATTCAAACTTTCAAACTAACCAGTCTATAACTATCCTTCCAAATTAACTTCAACATTGCATTAATCATGAAAGCAAAGGACATCAAAGAAAATAAATTTGCATGCATAAATAAGCATCACATAACATTAGCAATTATACATGGAAACCCTTGGTTAGAGGGAGAAAACCACGGTGGGGATAACCCACAATCTCTTTTACTACAGTGAAAAAGAGTGCCCTGTTAAGAGCTTACAACCAATTCTTTCTGAGAACATCACCCTATTAGGAGTGACTGGTATCCGGTTAAAATTACCTTAGAACCTATTAAAGTTCACCTTGCTAGAGGATTTTACAACTTCATATTAGAAGTGACTTTGTTAAGAGATTTTACATGAAGAACCGATTAAGGTTCACCCTGTTAAAGGATTTACAATGTTGCAATTGTTAGAAGACAACAAAGATGATTGGTGTCTAATGACACTACCTCTGTCTCATAGATCCTCTTTGCAAGCTTTGTTCTTCTGATCGATGTCGGCTTCATTGTTTCATACCTCTATCTACTACACTCTATTTTGCTCCCCCTATTAACATTCACACAGATCTTTTTCTCATTGACAACAACACAATCAAAATGAATTATGTGAATATATTAGCCTTTAGTTCTAGCGCCAACTTTCCCTCCAAAAATAAAATTCAAAAATATGTTATCGCGCCTCAAATCACTCTCCAAAAATCATTCCAGGAATATCGGCCAAGACAATAGTTCATGCTGAAAATCTCGCTGGTTGAAAAGAGAAGACTATCAGTTCAACTAGATGTTATCTAGATGTTTCTAAGTCTATCAGTTGAGACTCTTGTATTGCCTATTGTCACCTATTTACTGGTCCAATTTTTCCTAATCGGTTACCTCATGTATACCAGTCTACTCACTGCTTAGTCAATTAACCCCTATATACCGATCTACTCATTGCTTAGCCGGTTAACCCCTGTATACCGGTTTACTCACTTCTCAGCCGGTTAACCCTTGTATACCAGTCTACTCAATGCTGATAGGAATAAGGACTACTGTTCTTCACCGGTTACTCTTTACTCCTTTACCGATGGACTGTAGAGACTTAGAAGCTGATGTTGCCAATAATGACAACCATTTCACCTGATCTGATTAGGATCTATGACAATTACAGACAAATACTTAACAATATTACACAAGTTAATTCAAAGCTTTAATCTGAGCGAATTAACATAATAATGCTTAAATGAACAAAGCATAATAAAGGTAATGAACTGAAAGAAAGAGAGTAGAAAGATAGAAGACAAAACACAATTGATAACGGAGTTCATCCGTGGGTTGGACTACGTCTCTGGGTCCTGCTCCAATAGGGGGACCGATCCAATTAGCTCCAAAATCAATTACAAGTGTTACAAGATATTCCCTTCAAGCACAATGGCAACATTATTCTCCAATGTGTAGGAATAATCAACAAGCCTTCAAGTTCATAATCTCCTTCTCATCACTTGGATGATTTTCAAAGGCCTAATACCCCCTTTTATACATAAAATTAGCCATAATTAGGCTAAAACCACCAAAACAAAAAAATAATCCCCCTTGGGAAAATAATCCCGTACATATCCTCTTTCCATTTTATGGTTTGGATTTTACTCCATTATTAGGGGTTTGTTTTTAACAAATAACCTTATTTAAATAAGGTTAGCGGTTTAAAGCAATGTTCAAATATAAAATATGCCAATATGATATCAAATGCTATACTTAGCACAATGGCTGCCCAAAATTTTAGGAGGCCGGTGGTCAAGGGTTCAAACCCCACCGGCTTCTTTTTAAGTAAAAGACAATTCGGATAAAGATTAAAATTAAATTGCCGGCCATAATTAGCATGTGCAAGTTGAGGTTTAGCGGTGAAGGTGGAGAATTAGTTCAAAGTTGTTATGGGTTTGAATCTCTCCACCCATTATCCAACTTTTTTTAATAAAATAACATGCAAACTACCACGTCAGCATGATGACGTCATCAAAAGCATGCTCTTCCCTTCAACCTTTGAACTGCCATAACTTTCTCATACGGTTCGAACTGCCATAACTTTCTCATACGGACTCCGTTTTTGACGAAACAAACGTCGTTGGAAAGATTTCGACGAGCTCTTTAATTTGAAACCCATTGCTGATCACTTTTGGGATGATTATTTTTTACCTTTTGACCACCTCCATACTTGGTTTGACCAAACTTTGACCGGCCATAACTCGGACGTATGGACTCCTTTTTTGCCTGTTCAAGTTGCATTGGATTCAGGATCTCAAGAACTTTACCATGATGCTGATTTTTGGAGCTTTGGAGATACTTCAATTTTTTTGGTGAGAATATCCCCTGGATCAAGCCTCCCCACTGGAGAGCTTTTGGACCTCCGAAAGTTTGATTACTTGGAAATTAAGTGAGGGTAAAGTTCCCTCACTTTACCAATCTCCATCCATCTTTCCTTTCTTGGATGCATCCCCTTTAGTCCCACTCAGAGGTATTCAATTGGTCCTCTTCGTGATGTTCTGACATTCTTGTCAAGGATAACATCTTCTGGTAACTCTGACATGTACTCTGGTGAGAGATCATCAACTGATGGAACCTGTATGTCAGTGTCTTCATCCAAGATCATTGGAGGTTCATACAACTTTAGATTCTCAACATTGACAACTGAGTAAATCTGCATGTATGGAGGAAGATTAGGGCGGAAGGCATTGGTACCGATCTTTTCCAAGATCTCAAAAGGACCATATCTGATTGGCTTCAACTTCCTTCCTTCACCTTGCATTCTTTCCTTGCTGATATGTAACCAAACACGGTCACCAACCTAAAAATGATGATCTATGCGATGCTTGTCATGGCGAGCCTTGTATTTCGCTTGGCTCTATTCCAACTGTGCTTCTACTGCCTGATGGATTACTTGGACCTTCTGAATGAACTTTAAAGACCATTCTGCATCATGGCGTCCATCAACATCGTCCTTTCCAAAAGCAAAGTCCATTGGTGTCTTTGGCAAGTAGTCGAAGCAAGTCTCAAAAGGAGAACTCTTTGTAGAAGAATGTGCTGCATGGTTGTAAGCATGTTGCACATAATGAAGATTCTCATCCCACAACTTAGGATGCTTGCTACAGTAACCTCTAAGCAAATGAACAATTGTCCTATTGACTACCTCTATCTGTCTGTTAGTCTACGGATGGAAGGCTGTACTCTTCTTTAGCTTGGTGTCCATGAGTCCCCACAAAGATGACCAAAATTCCCCTAAGAATCAGGAATCTCGATCTGATACAATAGAAGTAGGTAGCCCAAAATGAACCCATACAAATTGGAAGTACATATGAGATGTCAGTTCAGCAGTGACTTGTTTCTTACATGGCATTAAAATACACATTTTGCTGAACCGATCAACAACAACATACAAATAATCATGACCCTTCCTAGACATAGGTAAACCCCCCACAAAGTCCATAGACACAGTTTCCCATGGATGGGATGGTACAGGTAAAGGTGTGTACAAACCCAATTTCCTGTTACTTGGTTTACTGGTTGCACACATTACACATCCATTTATATACTTTGTAACAGTTTCCTGCATATGAGGCCAGTAACAATACTTCTGCAATTGAACCAATGTTTTACTTACCCTGAAATGCCCTGCAATCAAAGAGGTATGTGCTTCTCAAATCACCTGTGCCTGTTCATCTTTAGGAACACATAGTTTACCCAAGTGGTACAACAAGTTATCCTGCACATAGTAATCTTTTTCTTCTACATGTTTACCTTGGATTAAGACTGCATATATATCCTTAAAGTTCTCATCATTAGCATATTGTTCCTGAAAACTTTCACGAACCATGGAACTATTTTTAAGGATTATCAAAGCATTCTTAATTGGAGGCCTAGAGAGCATATCTGCTACTTTGCTATGGGCACCTTTCTTATACTTAATCACCAAATGAAACTGTTGAAGAAAACCCATCCACCTAAAATGCCTACTTTGTTGCAGTTTAGACTATGAGTGCAAATACTGAAGTGGCTGATGATTAGTGTGGATTACAATTTCTTTGCCCATTAAGTAGTGTTTCCATTTCTTAACACTCTGAACTAAAGCATAAAGTTCCTTATCATAAGTGGGATAGTTACTTATTGCTCCCAAAAAAGTTTCAGAGTGGTAGCAAACTGGTTTACCTCCTTGCATGAGTACAACTCCCATGGCAAACCCACTTGCATCTGTCTCGATCTCAAATGGTTGATGTAAATCCGGTAAAGCCAGAATTGGTGCGGTGCTCAACTTTTCCTTCAAAGTGTCAAAAGCCTTTTGTTGCAGACCTCCCCACTGAAAAGTTGCCTTCGTACTGGTCAATGCATGCAATGATGAAGCAATAAAAGAGAAGTTTGCAATGAACTTCCTCCAATACTGAACTGCACCTAAGAAACTCCTAACTTCTATGACTATACTTGGCTTAGGCCATTTTACAATACAATCAACCTTCGTAGGGTCTACTTTCAATTGACCATTCCCTACAACATAGCCTAGGTACACTAAGGATGTCTTAGCGAACTCGCATTTAGACATCTTTACAAAAAGTTTTTCTTTTCTTAGTACATCCAAGACTTTTTTAACATGAATTACATGATCTTCCCAAGACTTGCTAAATACAAGAATATCATCTAGGTAGACTATGACAAAATCATCAATAAAAGGATGAAAGACATCATTCATGACTCTCATGAATGTAGCTGGTGCATTACAAAGCCCGAAGGGCATAACCAACCACTCATAAAGTCCTTGTTTTGTCTTAAAAGCAGTTTTCCAAATATCATTTCCTGCAATTTGTATCTGATGATATCCACTACGCAAGTCTAGCTTAGTGAAATAAATTGCATGTTTCAACTGATCAAGTAAATCATCAATTCTAGGAAGAGGGTACCTGTTCTTTACCGTTATCTTGTTCAAAGCTCTGTAGTCGATGCACATTCTCCAAATCCCATCTTTCTTTGGAACCAACACAATAGGAGAACCGCAAGGAGATGTACTAGGATGAATAACTCCTCTCTCAACCAACTCCTGAACCTGCTTTTTGGTCTCTTCATTTTGCAAGACTGACAACCGGTACATGCCAATGTTTGGAAGTGACACATCCTGCTGCAACTGGATCTCATGTTGTATCTCTCTCTTAGGAGGCAATCCTTTTGGTTCCTGAAACAAGTCATCGTAAGAGGAAACAACTCTGACCATTTCAGCCTTATGTTTAGGATTATCCTTTAAATGCCTCAGATGTTTCTTCCTCTTTGGCTTTTACAAGCATTAATACAAAGTTCTTACTAGAGTTGACTAACCTTTTCATTTGACCAGCATTAACTAGTGCAAGATTACTCTTTACCTTATGTGCCCGTACAATGTATTCAACCTTATCTTTAAAAAGATGGTATTTGTTCTCCCCTCTATAGAAGATAGCCTATCGATCATACAAATAGGGACTCCCAAGTACAAGACCACAAATATCTAAAGGGACTACATCAGCTTCTACCTCATCTACAAAGTTTGCAGTGATAGCAAATCTTATCTTACATTGTTTAGTTACTTGCAATTGTGCATCATTGCAAACCCATCCCAGAGGGTATGGTTTCGGATGAGGTATTGTAGTCAAATTAAGTTTTTTAACAATTTCTTTAGATATCAAGTTAACTTGAGAACCCGTATCAAATAATGTATCAACTTTAGTATGTTTGACAACAACCCGAATATGAAATAATTCATTCCTTTGCTTATCATTCTTAGGAGTAGAATCTTTACTTGTACTTGCACTTATATTAGAAGAACTTGTAGCTAATGAGAGAGATCTACCTTTTTCTTTACCTTGGATTCCGGTAGCAACGATCTTTGTCTCATCTCCAGAGTCTGTTCCAAGATCCTGTTGAACTATAGCAACAGTCTTTTGTTTGTCTTTGTTTCCACCATATTTCTTTGGCCTCTTTTCAGGG
Organism: Cryptomeria japonica; assembly: GCF_030272615.1. NCBI lineage: Eukaryota > Viridiplantae > Streptophyta > Pinopsida > Cupressales > Cupressaceae > Cryptomeria > Cryptomeria japonica. Next base: position 48,256,228 of record NC_081407.1, on the reverse strand, counting down.
TGTAGCTTCGAGCACCTAGAATCATCATGCCCTTCTTTCTTGCAATGTGAGCATGTGGGTTTTTCACCCTCTTTCTTCACTGTAGCTATTTTTTTTCCCTTCCCTTTGTTTTGGGATTTGTTCTCAGACTTATATGGCTTCTTATTAGACTTATCAATAAAAGAACCCTTACCTCTTGACTCTAGGTGTGTGGCTTGAACACAAACTTCATCTAAGTTATTAGGATTCAAGACCAAAATTGAATGTCTCAGATAAGAGTGAAGACCACCTATGTACTTAAGCAATGTGTTCTGGGTATACAATGGAACATTTAATGCAATAGCCTTCTTTCTGAATTCATGGGTGTAATCTTGAATAAACTGACCTTTCCCTTGCCTAAAAATTTGCCAGCTCATCATTAGCTGTTGTATATGGCCTAGGGGATAGAATTGCTTCTTGAGAGCATTAACAAAGTCTGACCAAGTTAAATTGATTTTACCATCTTGTGAAGACCCATCCCGAATTCTACTCTCCCACCAGGTTAGAGTTGTACCTCCTAACCGAAGAGTAGCTAATTGGATCCTATTAGCATCATCTAAGAGGTTTTGGACTCTACAATAGACTTCAACCTCTTGAATCCAATCATCTAATTTTTCAGCATTTAATTCCCCACAATACTTTGGTAGATCAAATTTTACATCCAATTTAATCTTAGGCTTATGTGAACTCTTAAAAAGAGAAGAAGACTCAGAATGAGTAGAAGAGGGAGAAGACGGGGCAGAAGGAGAGGAAGGAGATGGGGGTGTTTTTGGAGGCTCATGGTCACCTCCTGGTCTTTTCCCTTTGTTCTCACGAGCTGCACGTCTTTGCATCTTGTCCTCTCTCTCTTGTACTAAAACTTGTACAATGGTTTCCAAATTTGAAGAGTCTTCTGAATACTCTTATCTTCGGAACCTTCTTCACCACCTTTTCCTTCCATCTATGATGGTGGATTAGTTCTTCATTTTTTGATCTCATGATTATATTCTTCAAGCTTGCCTTCACCTCGTTGAATCTTGGATCTTGTTAGCATTCAATTCTGCAATACTAGTCAAACAAAGCTCTGATACCAAACTTGATCTGATTAGGATCTATGACAATTACAGACAAATGCTTAACAATATTACACAAGTTAATTCAAAGCTTTAATCTGAGCGAATTAACATAATAATGCTTAAATGAACAAAGCATAATAAAGGTAATGAACTGAAAGAAAGAGAGTAGAAAGATAGAAGACAAAACACAATTGATAACGGAGTTCGTCCGCGGGTCGGACTACGTCTCCGGGTCCTGCTCCAATAGGGGGACCGATCCGATTAGCTCCAAAATCAATTACAAGTGTTACAAGATATTCCCTTCAAGCACAATGGCAACATTATTCTCTAATGTGCAGGAATAATCAACAAGCCTTCAAGTTCATAATCTCCTTCTCATCACCTAGATGATTTTCAAAGGCCTAATATCCCCTTTTATACATAAAATTAGCCATAATTAGGCTAAAACCACCAAAACAAAAAAATAATCCCCCTTCGGAAAATAATCCCATAGATATCCTCTTTCCATTTTATGGTTTGGATTTTACTCCATTATTAGGGGTTTGTTTTTAACAAATAACCTTATTTAAATAAGGTTAGCGGTTTAAAGTAATGTTCAAATATAAAATATGCCAATATGATATCAAATGCTATACTTAGCACAATGGCCACCTGAATTTTTAGGAGGCCAGTGGTCAAGGGTTCAAACCCCACCAGCTTCTTTTTAAGTAAAAGGCGATTCAGATAAAGATTAAAATTAAACTGTCGCCTATAATTAGCATGTGCAAGTTGAGGTTTAGCGGTGACATTGGAGAATTAGTTCAAAGTTGTTATGGGTTTGAATCTCTCCACCCATTATCCAACTTTTTTTAATAAAATAACATGCAAACTACCATGTCAGCATGATGATGTCATCAAAAGCATGCTCTTCCCTTCAACCTTCGAACTGCCATAACTTTCTCATACGGTTCGAACTGCAATAACTTTCTCATATGGACTCCATTTTTGACGAAATGAACATCATTGGAAAGCTTTCGACGAGCTCTTTAATTTGAAACCCATTGTTGATCACTTTTGGGATGATTTTTTACCTTTTGACCACCTCCATACTTGGTTTGACCAAACTTTGACCGGCCATAACTCAGACGTATGGACTCCTTTTTTGCCTGTTCAAGTTGCATTGGATTCAGGATCTCAAGAACTTTACCATGATGCTGATTTTTGGAGCTTTGGAGATACTTCAATTTTTTTGGTGAAAATATCCCCTGGATCATCACCGGTCATACATAGTGCATCATAATGCCAACAAAACCTACACTAACACCCCCCTTAAGGATAGCTTGGGTGGGTGAAAAGATGCAAAAATGCAAATATGGGTTCTAGCTACAAGGCCACATTAGGTACCCATGTATAATGATTAAAACTCACAAAAATGAGAAAGAGAAAACTTGTAGGACAAAACTAACCCCCAAGAGAGAAGAACTAATACAATGAGTCCCCCAATGTATAATATCCTACATTGTTGGTAAATGTTCAACACAGGAACTTGAAGATGGTCCAAGATCACCAAACAATATTCCTCCCCTTGGAAAGAAATAAAACCAAGGATGCATACTAGATATCGTCTCATTCCTGAAAGGAATGTGTAGAAGAATGATGAATATGTATAATGTCTCTTAACTCTTCTTAGGTGTCCTAGTGTTGATACTGAAAGTTGTCACTATCAAATCATATGTCTAGGCTACACTATAAAATAGGACAATCCAGAAGCTAGTGGAGATGGATGTAGAACAAAATCTAGAGACAAAGTTGCCTCCTCCAAATGTTGCTCAATAGTGGCCACAATCATGTCAAATTGTCAGGAATGATCATGTGGGTAAAGAACAATAGGGTCAAAAGGTTCCCCCTCAACATCTGAAGAAGATGAAGCGACTTCATCAAAGAGAAGATGTATGTACTTAATGGTGTCCTCCAAGTCTACAAGATAAGACTCATAAAATAAACCTATAATGTTTTTCAAGTACTCATCTCAAGGGGTTGTGTGTGGAAAATGAATTTTTTATTGGACTGAATCAATAGGATCCATAGCAATTTCAAAATCATCATAAACAATAGTCTATGTAGGAGATGAATTATCAACACTCGTATCTTGAACCTGATGGTTTTTCCAAGTAATTTCCCAAGTAGCCTCTATGAGGTAGCCAATTTCAATCAAGAAAGACTTGGATAAGTGGCCAATAGACAGGATCTTTGATTCAAGATAAGGAACTAATCAAAATCCTCTACACTTTAGGCTCTATTAAACCAAGGTGGGTGTACCTATATCAATACCCTTATAGTCCTAAATCCTTATTAAGTGGGTATTGGTATAGATATGTCCTCAATTTAAGGGAAATGAGTAGATACATGATATCAATAAGATTCAAGTCTTTATCCTCGATTCATAAGTCTTAAAATGCTTGAGAAAAATTAGTTCTAACTCTAAAATTTTAAACTAAAACAAACTTAAAATAAAATAACATGGAAAGGAAATCTATTTTTTAATTTTAAAGATATGTTGAAGTTCTAAAACCAACAAAAATGATTGATTCCTATCCAAAGGCTAATGGATTCAAAAATAAAACAAAACCACTTAAAGCAATTTCAATATGTTAATCAAAGACACACATATTCTGATTAATTAATTCCTTGTACTAATCAAACTATGACAATGAATTTCAAACTCTACTTATTATCCAAGAAAAGACTCTACAAAACCTTTGTATCTGATAAAAGCATTTAGTATTCTACTTTAGAAGAAGTAGAAATCAAACACACATAGGCAACATAAGTAGAGAAAAAATAGAAAAAATTGTGATCATTGATTTCATAAGATTTTAGAATACACCTAATGGAGACAACATGGAAATCATTTAACTTTGATTTCAATATATTCTCGTACTACATCTGCTTCGAAATGTCAACTATATTCATAAACAAAATATTAGGACCAAGACAAAAACTTCTCATACTTCTTGCTTTACAAACTTATAGACATGTAATTATTTTCTAAGACTCTAACTATGCAAAAAAGAAAGTAAAATAATCTTTGAACTCTAGAATAAGGCATTGAATACCCTTTTATATGATAACGGAGAAACAAGTTTTGGGAAGTTTACAAAAGATGAGTGGTACTAGCTAATTGCCTGATAGACTAGAAGATACATTTTTTTTGAGTTGCTAACAGAATCAAACAATCTTCATAATTCTCTGTGGGTGGTATTTATTGTTGATAGCTTGAAACCTCCTTATCTCCTTACAATTCTACTTATAAAAAATATATGACAATCCTACAAACACATTAAGAGCATCATGACAGAGAGAAGCTTGTTGTAGGTTTCAACAAATATGAAATTAATGTTCAAATCTCTACAACTAGTCTTCAAAATCCTTTTAGCATGATTACAATCAATCGTAAAAATAAGATCTAATCTTTGTTTTACATGCAGGAAATCAAAAATTAAAAATTTAAAAAAATTAAAAATTTGGTGGGAAACAATGACTACTTCTTGTTTTAAAATTATAAAATTATTTCTCAGAGAGAAACTACATATCACAGAGCTTGGGCTCCTTCTTCTTTGAAATTTTGGAACCTTTGCAGATATCTTTGATAATATCCATCCTCAATTATGTTTCTTTCCACCTCCATCTATGTTAGTACTAATTCAAACTTTGATAATCTAGATATGAATCCAATTTCTTTGTTGTTTGAGTCTCATTTGCATGTATGCCATCAATCATTAGATCCAAGATTGTCCTAATCTCTGACTTCAAATTTAGTTTTGACCTCAATTCCTTCTTCCCCTCACTGTCTTTCTTCTCATTATCAAATAGGGGAGGCATATGGCAGGTAACAAGGCTCCTAAAACTTAACAACTTTTCTCTAATCATCTTTGTATATATCTTATGACTGAAAAATATTTGAACCATGGCATATAACTTTACTTTCATATCACCAATCAGTTCGTGAAAATACTTAGGCAAAGGAATTTTAAGGCAAACTTCCAAACCATCTATAAGCCTTTTCAGAAAAGAGATTGAGCAAGCTATATAATTTTTCTACCTTAAATGGCACTAGTAAAAGTCCATAATCTCCTTATGCTCATCACATGCCACTTCAGCATGGTGAATAATAGCACTAAATCTAGACTATAAAAGTCTCAGTTAACTCTATTACTATGTTGATATCTTCTCTCTTAATATCCTTATAGATATGATCAATCTCTTTCTTCATTCTTTAATTTTCTACCCTTGTCGTTGCTAGGTCATTCCTTAGACCTAATGTTTCTTTATAAGTTTGGTGTCCTAGAGATGGTAAGTATTGAGAAGGTCCATAATATAATTTATCTTCTATTTGCTTGACTCAATCCTTAATAATCTTATTCTCTTCTTCAACCCTTCTAGAAACCTTATGTGCAAAGCTTGCAACATTTATTGTCATATCTATGGCTTTTGTAGCCGAGGTGTCTGATACTCTAGAAATAGTTTTCCATACAAAACTTCATCCTAATATTGGACCATTAATGGTTTCTGAATGGTCAAATACAAAGATCAAATAGCTAGTGTATCCAATTCATCATGAAAAGAAGAGACAAATAATAGGCTCTTATCTTCCTCAAGATCTAGACTCTGTAGATCAATGTACTGACTTCTCCTCAAGCTATCAAAAGCAATGGTTGAGGAAATATCCTAACCCTCTAGAAGTAGGACTCCACTCTTCTTAACAATTTGTCTTCCCATCTTTGAAATCATATTCTCCAACTTTTCATTAGAATACTTTAAAATTTAATCCTTCAATATTAGCTTTCCCCTTAATCAAGGGTGTCTATTTGTTTGGCCCTTTCTTTCTGAATCCAATCTGTAATACATTTAAGAAGGAACTACTTGAATTCTCTAGTCTAAATAATTTTTTTATCACTCATGAAATCCTCATAGGAAGTGATTCTTACACTATGTGATATCTCCTCCCAACCTAAGGGCATTGAGAGCCCTTTCAGGAGAAGTATCTTGAATTTGCACCCCTGATCTTGTGTCAAATCTATAGGGTGGCATTGATTGGTCCACCTAAATATTGAATCCCTCATGGGATTTAAATGGGATATCCTGACCAGGAGACAAGGTATACAAATGTGTTACAACTCTTAGACTATTAAGAAAAATGAGTGGTTCATCTTCCTTTAAAGAATAGAACACCCATTCCTTTCGATTACCAAATCCACTAGAAGAGTCTGATGTTGGTTCATCCTTAGAGTCATCACTTACTCCTTCCTCATCTGCTATGTAAAACTGTTTTCTTTTCTTAAATCTATATCTGTTCTAATTAGGCTTAAATTTTTTCTTAACTTTCTCTTCAAATATTGCCTTCCTTTCAGTACATCTAGATGCAAAATGACCAATCTTATTACATGCAAAACATTTAAAAGGTTCTTTTCCTTCATACTTACTTCCTGTCGGTCCTTTAGGTACTCTTCTAGCAAATAAGGCTTCAAGTTGCTCAAATCCTTCATCTTCTTTCCTCATATCTTCCAATTCTTTTTCATATAAGGCTTTCTAATCACTTTTGTCAGTAGGTGATGATGATGCATGAAAAGAAGGCTCATACTTTATAGCTCTAGAAGATCCAAATTCTTTAAGCTCAAAAGCAGATAATTTCCCAATCAAAATATCTCTGTTAACTGAAGTGTTTGCCATTATTCTCAGCTCATTAATTGCAGTTGCCTTCATCTTGTCAGCCAGTGGAAGGGCTCTCAAGACTTTGGAAACTATTTCTTCTTCACTTAGATATCCTCCACAACATTGAATTCCCATAACAATCTCATTTACTCTTTCCATAAACACAACAATTCTTTCATTATCTTCCAGTTTCAAGTTTTCATACCTTACCCGGTAACTATCAAGTTTAGCAATTTTGATAGTAGGATCACCTTCATTTAGAGTTTGCAATTTATCTCACATAACCTTTTCTGATAATTTATCAGTCAATCCAATGATTTTCTGATCAGTAAGTGCACACAAGAGGGCTTCTCTATATCTGCAATCATTTTTAATATTCTTGTCTAGGTCTGCAAGAGAAGGATTGCCAGATGCTAGATCATAAGGTGTATATATTTTCTCAGTGATCTCCCAAATATTCTTTCCAAGACATCTAAGATAAGTATCCATTCAAATTTTTCATATCTCACAATTTGTTCCATCAAGCTTAGGGATTTCTTTTCTGAAAATAGTTGCCAGTGGATTTGAAGTGTTAGCTGCCATAGGATCTACCTCAAGAGATTAAGCTTCTACAAAAGAGGACCAAAGCTCTGATACCAATTGTTAGGATAACCGGTGAACAACTGAGAGGGGGAGGGGGGTGAATTAGTTGTTAATAGATTATGTCAATCGGATAACCTTCAATTGGATAACATAAACATTAAGTACCGGAATAGTAAAAACAAATACTAGTAAGCAATAAAACTTAATAACAAAATAAATAATAACACAATGCAACCATACCACATAACACCATGATTTGTATGTGGAAAACCCAAAAAGGGAAAAACCACAGTGGGAAGCCTACCCACAGTCAAATGATAGTTTTGCATAAAGTATGTGATACAATGAGGGGCCTGCACATGCAGGAAGGCACACTTCCTAAAGCGTACTGCTCATTACAAAGAGTCTCACTGACTACAGCGAGGTTATAACTACCTCAAGATAAATGGACAATAATCCAAAATAATGAACTACCAGAGATAACATCTACCAAGCTTGATTATAGTCTCAGTTAAGCTCAATACCAGAGGCCTTTGACCTCTTCCTTAATCCCAATTCGATCACCTATGATCAACCAAATATCCTTCACCTATGATATTACATTCCATGACCACATACATGATCTATAATGAGATATTACATCAATTTATACCAACCCTAAGGCCTAAACCAATTAGGTCAACCACGTAAAAGATATTATAAAAAGATCATTACATACATCCATATTACAATGATATGCCATGTTGTCTTGAGACCAAAACAATAATAACCAATCCATAAATCATCCTGGTAATGTGTAGAGAACACGTTAACATGATACCGGTCCATAACCTAGATAGGTACTGGACGTAATCTGGGTCCACCACGCTAAAGCGATGTCTTCAATCAATTGAGGCATGATCAAAGAATATCTTCAGCATCCTGAAATCCATCTAGAAGCTGCACCAACACCACTTATGCATCCTGTCAATATTTCTCAGTGAAAGCTTTGCCAGTTAAACCTTAAACCCATGTCGATAAGGGTTTACAAGAGTGTGTGATAGCATTTTATTACCAAGTCATTACCAACTGATCAAAAAATGCTCCAGAAGCATGTAACACATAAATTCAAATATACTCCATTGATCCAAACATGTCGAAAGTGTCCAATAGATAGTCCTTTCTATCGGTAACACTAGATCTTCTATCGGTAACCAAAACTTGTCTGTCGGTAACCAACCATAATAGTTAGTGTTGACATCAATGAAAAAAAACCAATGCAACACATAATCTGTTAGGTCCCGAAGATAACTGAGAGGGGGGGAGGTGAATCAGTTGTCAAATAAATTCAACCAAAAACAACTTAACCAACTTTAATGCTTAATACCGGTAAACTAGACTTTTATGTCGGTAGACAGTTTTATCAGTTAATTATAGTACCGGTAAAGATTAATGCATGAAACAGAAAGATGATAACATCCACAACACATAACACCAATATTTGTACATGGAAACCCTGTAAGGGGAAAAACCACGATGGGAAACCTTACCCACAATGAGATGATACTACTGCAGATAGTATGTGTATACAAATGGGGTCTGCATATGCAGAAAGACCAAGCACCTAGAGCTCACTGCTCAAACACAAATAGGAGTCACACTGACTACAATTGGATGGTTAAATCCAATAAGAATGTACTGCTCAAATTAGCATCTTTCTATGCTAGATTCAGTACCGGTGTAGTTCTGATTGTCTTCACAAAAACCTTGCTTTACCTTCAAATGATGTCTGTGTGTATAGCTCTGCTTATTCTCGCATATACCTTCTTACAATTCCTTATCCTTATCACATATCAATCTTACAAATAAGATCTTACATATATACCATAACCTAAGACCAATTTTAGTAGGTCGACTACTAAAAGATATTACAATAAAACATTTTACAAGTAAATCAATAACCGATGCAATAACCAATTCAACATGTTGACTTGATGCATTTACGATAACAACAAAATCATCTCCAAAGCGTGTCGTGCTGATCTGGAATAGATAAGCCTGTCGGTGCTTATCCTGGACCTATTTGCCGGTAACAACAAATATGTAATTACGAATATACCAATGAACAAATATCCAAGACAAAGTGTCCAAACGATGTTTTCAACATAACTAGGGGTTTTCCATATCATTCCAAGTGCTGGTGAACATTATATCCAGTCGGTGTACAAGATACCGGTGATTGTGCATAAGTCACTTGCTTGCTAGTGAACATTGTCGATTCTTCAAAGTGCCAGAGTTGATAAGTCTTAGTAGGTATTGACATCAATGACAAAACCTTACAAAAATACCAACAATCTCCCCCTTTGGCATTGATGGCAACACAAGATGGAAAAACCATCAAAGTGCCAAAACAGAAATGCCAAATACCAAAAACCAACAATCTCCCAAAAGAGATCATAACTAGAAATCAAAAACTCAGATACAAAGAGTAATCTATCATCTCAAAGTATTAATCTTTCTCCCAAATGAATAATCTCTCCCCAAAAGATAAAGTGTTTTTCCATAGATATCTCTCCCCCTTTGACATCAAATGCCAAAGTGAATACAAAACCAGGTTCAAATACAAAATACCAACCAATTCAGTATACCAACTACTCCCCCTGAGAAGTAGCTTCCCCATCAAAGTCGGAGTAAAAGATTTCTCTATTAATTTTGTCTGTTGATGACAAACATCAATTGTCTAAGTCTCTACCGGTGGGGGTATGACCCCAAGCTGGTCTCTGAGTTATTCAAAGGTCTCCTTAGGTAGAGGTTTAGTGAAAATATCTGCAATCTGCTCTTTAGTATTCACATAAACCAGTTTTACTTCTTTTGCTTCAACATTCTCTTTCAAAAAATTTAGTTTGATAGAAATATGTTTGGTTTTAGAATGTAATACCAGATTCTTAAATATATCAATTGCTGCAGTGTTATCACAATAGATAGTTATAGGTTCCTTACATTTTACCTTTATGTCCTTCAACATTTGCTTAGGCCATAATACCTGTGTACAGTTAGTTGTTGCTGCAACATATTCTGATTCTGCTGTTGATAATGATGTACAACTTTGTTTCTTACTCAACCAAGAAATTAATCTGCTGCCAAGAAAAAATGCTCCACCAAATGGTGCTTTTTCTATCATCCATATCTCCTGCCCAATTTGTATCTATGTATGCACATAATCCAAAGTTTTCATCTCTAGGATACCATAAACCAAGATTTGTAGTGCCTTGTAAGTACCAAAAAATCCTTTTTACTGTTGATTCATGATTTTCTCTAGGATTACTCTGAAATCTAGAAACAATACATACTGCATTCATAATATCAGGTCTGGTTTGTGTTAAATACAGTAAACCTCCTATCATAGATTTGTACCTATTCGGATTAACAGGTGTAGATTCATCCCTTAGTGATAATTTGTCATTTGTAGTCATAGGAGTGCTTACCGGTTTAGAGTTTTACATCCCAAATTTCTTTAGTAACTCCTTTAAGTACTTGGATTGACTCAAGAATATACCTTTATCAGTTTGTGAAATCTGCAATCCTAAAAAGAATTTTATTTCTCCAATCATAGACATTTCAAATTCTTGCTGCATTTCAATAGAAAAGTCTTTACATAATCCATCTTCTCCTCCAAAGATTATATGATCAACAAAAACTTCTATAACCAAGATGTCACCATTAGTCACTTTATAGTATAAGTTGTTGTCAACATTACCTTTAGAAAATCCAATCTTCAAAAGATACTTATCCAATCTAGCATACCAAGCTCTTGGAGCTTGTTTCAACCCATACAAAGCTTTCCTTAACCTGCAAACCATATCTTTGTTATCTGTCAAAGAAAATCCATCAGGTTGCTCAATGTAAACTTCTTCTTCAAAATCTCCACTCACAAATGCACATTTAATATCCATTTGATATACTTTGTAGTTCTTGTATGCTGCAAAAGCCAAGAATAATCTGACTGTCTCAATTCTAGCTACCGGTGCAAAGGTTTCATTATAATCAATTCCTTCTTTCTGAGAATATTCCTTACACACTAGTCTTGCTTTATTTCTGATTACTTTACCATCTTCATTAAGTTTATTTCTGAATACCCATTTAGTTCCAATCACATTTTTGTCTTTAGACCGGGGAACTAATGTCCATGTGTTATTCTTCTTAATTTTCTCTAATTCTTCTTCCATAGCTTTAATCCAGTGTTTATCTTCACATGCCTCATTAATTGATGATGGTTCAATTTGAGAAATAAGACATACCTCTTAATTTCCCAGTCTTCCTCTTGTCATAAGTCCTTTATACTTGTTTCCAATTATCTGATCTTCAGAGTGATTCAGTCTTACATACCGAGGTGTCTTTATTTGCTTTTGTTCCTCAGTTACAGTGGAATTTTCAAATGATACTGGTGTAACCGGATCTTCATTCTGTACCGTTTGATTCAATGTAGGTTAATTTTCCATTATTTCTATTGCCAGTTCAGAGTCTATATACCTTGAAGTTCCTCTAAATTGTTCATCAATCTTCACATTTGTACTCTCAACAATTTTCTGCAATCTTTTGTTAAAACATTTGTATGCCTTTCTCTTAGATGAATAACCTAGAAATATTTCTACATCACTTCTAGTATCAAATTTGCCAATATACTCATCTCTTCTAATATAGCATTTACTACCAAATATTTTGAAATATTTAAGAGTAGGAGTAATGCCAAACCATAGTTCATGAGGGGTCTTACCAGTTTCACCTTTGATGTGAACTTTGTTGAATGTATAGACTATTGTGCTTACTGCCTCTCTCCAATATACATGTGGAAGATTTGCTTCAGATAACATACTTCTAGCTGCATCCAAGATAGTTCTATTTTTCCTTTCTACAACTCTATTTTGCTATGGTGTCTGAGGTGTTGATAACTGTCTTCTGATTCCATTCACTTCATAGAATGCATTATATTCCTTAGATGTAAATTCACCTCCTTGATCTGATCTCAGACATTTGATTTTCTTACAAGTTTCATTCTCTACCATTGCTTTGAATAGTTTGAACTTCCCAAGTGCTTCTGATTTTTCTCTGAGAAAAGTAACCCAACACATTCTAGAATAGTCATCAATGATTAGCATGAAATATCTATCACCTTGTAAACTTTTAGTTCTAGCTGGACCACATAAATCAGTATGAATAAAGTCAGGAGCATTATTTGATTTTTTTGAAATACTTTTAAAAGATGCTCTAACTTGTTTTCCAAATTGACATTCCTTACATACTGGATTGTGAGGTTTAACAACCTTAGGTAAATCTCTAACTGCCTTAGTAGTACTAATTTTTACCATGCAATCAAAATTTACATGACAAAGTCTCTTATGCCATAGCCAACTTTCATCAATGTGTGCAATCAAGCATGTCTTTTCATTGATATTCAAATGAAAGATGTTGCCTCTAGTTTGAATACCAGTTGCAATTTCCAAACCAGTTCTATTCATAATTTTGCATTTACCATTCTTGAATTGTTACTGAAATCCTTTCTCAACTAATTGACCAACACTCAAAAGATTATTTTTTAAACCTTCTACATAGTAAACATTGTCAGTATTATGCTTATCATCAGGAGATATTGTACCTTTTCCTTTGATCAAACAAGCTTTGTCATCTCCAAATCTTACTAGGCCTCCATTATATTCCTAAAAGTTCAAGAATTTACCTTTATCACCAGTCATGTGATGTGAACATCCTGAATCAATGATCCATTCATCCTTAACTTTAATTTTAGCTACTAGGGCATGTTCTACCAGTTGAGCAGTAGGTGTCGGTTGATCTTTTGTTATAGCAACAAAAACCCATCCATTGTCTACTAGATCTTCATCTGAATCATCAGTGACTCGCTCATCAACAAGACAACAAGATTTATCTTTATTCTTCTTAAATCTATATCTCTGATATTCAGGGTTAGGCTTGTATGTTCTTCTAGCTTCTTCTCTTAGTCTAGCATGTCTATCAGGGCATCTCGAAACCATATGACCAATCTTATTACAGTTAAAGCATGTTGGCATTTTTGATGATTATGTTGTGATTGTCATTGATGCACACACACTTGCTATGAGACCACTTTTTGAATATATGAATTATGCTCAACCGGTATTTGTTCCAAACCGGTATTATGTTGTAGTCTTTAGACTATCAATGTTTTGCAGAAAGTGTTTACCAATCTCAAGTGGCATGAAGACCTCAAGTTGTTCGAGGATCTCAAGCAGAATGGAGAAAAGGAACTAAAAGTGGTAGTTATCATTTTCCCAGTCTTCATTTTTGTCAACCGGTATTACTCTGGGTTACCAACTGGTAATCGGTAAAGTTGTATAAACTGGTAATACTCTGGGATGAGTTACCAACCAGTATATTTTTGTTATGAGTTACCATCCACCGACACTTTGACAGTGATTTGTGTCATGTTATCAAATGTGTCTAGATGCAATGAACCTAGGAACTTGCAATGTAATCCTATTGGACTGACATGAAATCAGATTCCTTTTTAAGGACATCGTGTCTAGGGTTATAGGTGGTGTAGCTGTTAGGGTTTTTGGTGGTTAGTGAGTTTTTGCATGTGCGATCTTAATAGAGAAGATCAAGTCTGTGTGCTGTAACAGAGTGTGGATTTACTAAAGATTGAAGTAATGCTGAAATGCATTAGCAATGAGCTATCATGGATCTAACCAAGCAGACTGTGCTATTTTCTAGATCATTCACTTGTTGATTACTCACATCTTTGACAAGTCAGAAACCCTTAACCGGGTAGGCCCATAAAAGCCTTTGTAAATCCTCTAACAAGGTGATTCACATCTGTGGATCTGAAATCCTCTCACAAGGTAGTCTTTAATCGGACTTATCTCCTAATAGAGATTGATATTCCTAACAGGATCTATTCTGGTAAAGAACATTGTATGACCTTAACCAGTCTGGTTACTATTCTACAGATAGTTACTTGTGAGTTTCATCTCATCGTGGTTTTTCCGGTTTGGGTTTCCACATCAAAATCTCTTATGTTATGGTGATTGTTCTTCTATGGGTGAATGCCTTACTTGTTGTTTGGTTTGCATTTGTGTTAACCGGTTTGTTAGTTAAACTGTTATACCGATTTACTACTAAACTGTTAAAGTGTTTTAGTTTAGTATTTTCTGGTATACTAATTCACCCCCCCCTCTTAGTATTCATCAAAGCATTTAAAGGGTGCTTTACCTTCATACTTACTTCCAACTGGACCTTTAGGCATTTTTCTTGCAAATAGTACTTCAAGTTCTTTAAGTTCTTCATTTTCTCTCCTGCTTTCCTCAAGTTCTCTTGCATAAAAGGTTTTCCAATCAGACTTGTCAAATGATGGTGCAGATGATATTGATGCCTTAAAATCTAAATCTATCTTTATAGTAGCAACAAGACCAAATTCCTCAATTTCAAAAGATGAAAGTTTTCCAATCAATGTATCCCTAGTTATTGATGTATTAGGCATTGTTCTCAACTCATTTATAGCAGTAACCTTCATTTTATATGCCGGTGGAAATCCTCTTAAAACTTTTGAAATAATTTCATCTTCACTTAAGGTTCCTCCACAACATTTAATACCCAAAACAATTTCATTAACTCTTTCCATAAAAGCAGAAATCCTTTCATCTTCTTCCATTTTTAGATTTTCATACTTGACCCAGAAGCTTTCAAGTTTTTCAATTTTGACTATGGAATCTCCTTCATTCAATGTTTCCAAGTGATCCCAAATAGCTTTAGCAATTGATCTATCTGATAATCCCATGATTTGTTGATATGATAATACGCTCAAAAGTGCTTCTCTAGATTTGCAATCATTTTCATGATCTTTTCCTAAGGTAGGTGGATTAGGCTGACCAGGAGTAGGAGCAGTATAGCCATTCTTTGTAACTTCCTAGATGTCATTTCCAATGCAATTCAAATGTGTCTCCATTCTGATCTTCCATATGCCATAGTTGGTTCCATCAAAGTTAGGACTATCCTTCCTGAAATAGTTAGTAGACATTGGATCTCCTCAAGCTGTTAAACTTCTACAAAAGAGGACTAGGCTCTGATACCAATTGTTAGGTCCTCGAGACAACTGAGAGGGAAGGGGGGGGGAATTAGTTATCAAATAAATTCATCCAAAAACAACTTAACCAACTTTAATGCTTAATACTGGTAAACCATACTTTTATACCGGTAGACAGTTTTATCAGTTAATTGCAGTATCGGTAAAGATTAATGCATGAAACAGAAAGATAATAACATCCACAACACATAACACCAATATTTGTACGTGGAAACCCTGTAAGGGGAAAAACCACGGTGGGAAACCTTACCCACAATCAGATGATACTACAGTAGATAGTATGTGTATACAAATGGGGTTTGCACATGCAAAAAGGCCAAGCGCCTAGAGCTCACTGCTCAAACACAAATAGGAGTCACATGAACTACAATTGGATGGTTAAATCCAATAAGAATGTACTGCTCAAATTAGCATCTTTCTATGTTGGATTCAATATCGGTATAGTTCTGATTGTCTTCACAAAAACCTTGCTTTACTTCAAATGATGTCTGCATGTATAGCTCTGCTTATTCTCTCATATACCTTCTTACAATTCCTTATCCTTATTGCATATCGATCTTACAAATACGATCTTAGATATATACCATAACCTAAGACCAATTTTAGTAGGTCGACTACTAAAAGATATTACAATAAAACATTTTACAAGTAAACCAATAACCGATGCAATAACCAATTCAACATGTCGGCTTGATGCATTTACAATAACAACAAAATCATCTCCGAAGCGTGTCATGTTGGTCTGGAATAGATAAGCCTGTCGGTGCTTATCCTAGACCTATTTGTCAGTAACAACAAATATGCAATTATGAATATACCAATGAACAAATCTCCAAGACAAAGTGTCCAAATGATGCTTTTGACATAACTAGGTGTTTTCCATATCCTTCCATGTGCCAGTGAACATTATATCCTGCTGGTGTACCAGATACCGGTGACTGTGCATAATTCACTTGCTTGCCAGTGAACATTGTTGATTCTTCAAAGTGCTAGAGTTGATAAGTGTTAGTAGGTATTGAAATCAATGACAAAACCATATCACAATACCAACAATCTCCCCCTTTGGCATTGATGGCAACACAAGATGGAAAAACCATCAAAGTGTCAAAACAAAAATGCCAAATACCAAAAACCAACAATCTCCCAAAAGAGATCATAACCAGACATCAAAAACTCAAATACAGAGAGTAATCTATCATCTCAAAGTATTAATCTTTCTCCCAAATGAATAATCTCTCCCCAAAAGATAATGTATTTTTCAATAGATATCTCTCCCCCTTTGACATCAAATGCCAAAGTGAATACAAAACTAGGTTCAAATACAAAATACCAACTACTCCCCTTGAGAAGTAGCTTCCTCATCAAAGCTAGAGTAAAAGATTTCTCTGTTAATTCTTCCAATTCATCCATATTGCCAACACTTTCAACGTACTTACTTATATTCCTCTAAAAATAGATATGCTAGTCTATGCTTTCTTCTATTATGAAGCATCCTCAATTTATTTCTTTTATCTCTCTTTGACTTGAAAAAATTCTTTCTTACACTTTTTCCTAAATTTTAATTCAATATTCATCATTGATGGGTATATACTCGCAATGTTTTGATAATCATTGTTTAAACATGTTGTAGCGAAGGTTGTAAGGTACCGGAATAGACAATCCTTCTAACAATACTTCATTTCAATTCTTCCTTGATGGCCCAGATCACCTTATCCCTTAATTCCTCCAAGGTTAGAAAATTCAAATTTTAGGAAATAATTTAATTGTCATTGAATTCCAGAAGGGTTCTCAAGAAATGTTTTTTTCAAGATTATACACCTATATCATCAATAATGTTTATATCATGTTTTTCCTTAAAAGGTTGGGTTGTCAAAGTTAAATTAGACTTGAGAATATATGATTGCTTAAGATCATTATAAATTTCCCTTGCAATTTTAAATTAATTAATGGGAATATGAATCTAGAATATATGATTATTATTTTAGATTCAACATTATCTTATATGTGTGTGTGTGTGTGTGTGTGTGTGTGTGTGTGTGTGTATTATTGTGTAGGATAATATACTAATATGTTAGCATGCATTGTGGTGAAAAATGTATTAGCTTTGTTTTCCATATTTTTCTCTTAATTATTAATTGGTATTACAACTACCAATAAAACATGGTTAAATATAAAAAAAAAACACTTGTTTTCACATATTTTTCTATACTTTTTATATATTTTACTCTTTTAATAGGCAAACTAAACCAGAGTTGAGCAATATTACTAAACCATGCATCCCATCCATCATAATACATATAACATAAATTAAAATTTCTATCATCATTTTATAGAAATTCGAAATACATAATCTTATTGATATCAATGAATTTGACTAAAGAGCTATAAAATATACCTCTTTATTTTGTGATGATTGTGTTTGTTGTCCCATCAAGCAGCAAGATGTTGCATAATTCCTCAATATTCTATTCATACTTTATAAACAATAATTCAACCAAATCAATATTATATATCAATAAAATAAAATAAAATAAAAAATGCATGTTCTCACTCTTTTAAAACACGTTATATCTTAATTTATCTTTCAAGTCTTATATTTCATATATTAAAAAAATTATTCTACTAACAAATAATATCACCTAATTTAAATAAGATGTAAATTTATGAAGAAAAAAAATTCAATCCCTTAAATTTTTTCAAATTACATACATCACAAATAATTATATAAAAAAATAATGAGTTAAAGGGAGATATATATTTATAATAAAATTTAAAATATATGAAATATAACTGACAATATTGCAATAATACAAATATTATAAAATCTTTTAATAGACAAAAAAAATGTGTCATATTTAAATATTCTAGTTTTTGTTGTTGTGAACAAGGTATTTCCTACCTATTTTCTCAATTTGAAGTGTGAACAAGATACATTATTTAACTAGTTCCTATATAGGACCTTTTCACATTTGTTGACATGCTAAGTCTACTTAGTGAATTGAAAATATTTATAGAATTCTCTTGTAAACATGTGATCTTATCCCCTAGTTTTCACATAAAATAAGATTAAGACACTTGTTATCATCCTAGTTAATCATATATCTCAACCTTGTCTATATTAGAAAGGTATCATATGTACATTTAATTATATTATATAGCCATTGTATTTGCACATAATTAATCATATTGATATTAGCATCCATTATTAATTGTTAAACGGAAAGGACTTAGTTTCCTTTCCCTGCTATCTCGCAGTGCTCTGCACACTGCTTCTCCAGACGAGTATATAATATGAAGGTTATTAACTATTGTCAATAACATGAAGGTTATTTAGTTTCCTTTGAAGATGATCAATAACACAAACGTTATCAACACCAAACTACTCACTTTAGAGATCAAGTGCCATATGTTCTAGATTTCAACCAATAAGTTTGAGACATCCATTCTCAACATTCTCCCACTTGATGAAGAACTAATTGGTATCTCCTGAACACTTAGAGATTAGTGAGAATCATAGGCTTCATGGCCCATCGAGTTAGCACACCACTTGAACTTAGTTATGTTCATAGGTTTCCTTAATGTATCTAAAACATTTTCCAGAGTATCCACTTTTTCCAGATTAAACTTTTTGTCTTCCACCATGTCACAAACAAAGTGATACTGCACATCATGTTTCTTCCTGGCATGAAAAGTGGGATTTTTCACCAAATAAATGGCACTCTGACTGTCACAACAAATAGAAATATGTCTTGTATTAAACCCAACATCAGAACACAAACACTTAAGCCAAACAACCTCTTGGCAGGCATGAGTTGCTGCCATGTCCTCTGCCTCTATAGTGGACAAAATGACTATAGCTTGCCGCTTGCTCATCCAACTGATTGCACCACCATTCAACATGAATACATATCCACTGGTGTATCTTCTGCTATCAATGTCTCTTACCCAATTTGAATCCACATATCCTTGAATGCTTGCAATCCTTTGCAATCCAACCAAATTTCCATGGTAACATAGAGCATACTGAGAGGTACCTTTCAAGTATCTAAACACTGTCTTCATAGTATCCCAATGTGGTCTTCCTAGATTTGCCATAAATCATCTTAGTACTCCCACTTCTTGGGAAATGCTTGTCCTTGTATAGACAATTGCATACATTAGGCTACCAACTGCACTTGCATAAGGCACCTTGGCCATGTCCTCCATCTCTGAAGGATATTTTGGACAATCTTCAACAAAAAGTTTTGTTCCTTGTAATACTGGAACAACTAGTTGCTTGCAATTTGATATGTTAAATCTCTCTAGAATAGTACTAATGTACCTGCTCTAATTGAGCCAAAGCTTTCTATTCTTTCTATCCCTACTAATTTCCATTCCCAAAATATACCGATCTGCACCAAAATGTTTCATTTCAAAACATGCTGACGACTGAGATTTTAAATCAGAAATCATACCCTTATCATTTCCAATGAACAACATGTCATCCACATACAGAGAAATGATAAGTAAATGATCATTTTTAGTCAATACACACAATGATCAGACTTTGATCTTACAAATCCTAGAGACAACAAAAAGGTGTCAAACTTTTGGTACCACTTTCTAGGTGACTGTTTCAAACCATAGAGAGACTTTTCCAACTTACATACCAAGGATTCTTTACCTTTTACCACAAAATGCTCAGGTTGGGACATATAGATCTCTTCCTCCAAGTCACCATGACGGAACAATGTCTTCATATCCATCTTCTCAATCTCAAAGTCATATGCTGCTACAAGTGATAGAAGAAATCCGATAGATGTCAACTTTGCTATAGGAGAAAATATTTCTCCATAATCAATTCCTTCAACTTGGAAATAGCCCTTTGCAACCAATCTAGCTTTATACTTTTCCACACTTCCGTCTAGACTTATTTTCTTTTTAAATACCCATTTGTAGCCAATAGGTCTTCTACCTTCAGGCAAGGGCACCAGATCCCAGGTTTCATTCTTCTTTAGTGAAGCCATTTCTTCATTCATAGCCTCCAACTAGGAATCTGAATCAAGCATTTGTATTTCCTCTTTCATAGTCCTAGTCTCATCATTGTTAGTAACCAAAGCATAGGCACAATTTGTATCTAACAATGAGAAACCATACCTGTCAGGTTATCTTCTCTCCCATGTAGACCTCCTTAATGGATGAGGTGGAGGTTCTTGTTCTTCTTCTTGACCAAAACCATCAGAGCTGCTTGAGCTCTCCTCACTTTCATGTACGCATGGATTACGAAGTTCCTCCTTTTCTTGAGTTAGAGGAATTTCAACTTCTACTTCCTCTTTCTCTGTCTTTTTAGACTACATATCAATTGAGGTGGTATTCATCTCATAGAAGATTAAACTTTTGTTGTAAAATAACTTCTCAGTCACCAGATTCCAAAGCTTGTATCCTTTCACTCCCAAGTTGTAGCTAATAAAGATACACTTAACAACTTTGTTATCCAACTTAGATCTGTTTGCATCAAGCACATACACATACGACTCACAGCCAAAGACACAAATATGTCTTAGAGAGGGCTTCTTACAAAACCATGCTTCCATGGGTGTTTATCCACCAATGCTAAAGTGGGAGGTCTATTTTATAAATAGCATGTTGTAGACATAACCTCAACCCAAAACTTCTACTCCAGATCATCACTACTCAACATACTTCTCACCTTTTCCATCAATATTCTATTTAACCTTTCAGTAACTCCATTTTGCTGTGGAGTGTAAGGTGTGGTCTTATGCCTTTTAATTCCATGGTCTTTGCAAAATTGATTAAATTCTGCAGAGCATAACTCACTGCCATTATCAGTCCTTAGGCATTTAATTTTCCTACTAGTTTGATTTTCATCCAAGGTTTTAAATTCCTTAAACTGATTGAATACTTCTAATTTATTTTTCAGAAAATACACAAATTCCCTTCTCGAATAATCATCTATAAAAGAAACATAATATCTAGAATTTGACAACGAAGGAACATTAACTAGACCAAATACACTAGAGTGAATATAATCCAACAAACCAGAAGATTTATGAGGAATAGAATAAAATGAAACACAATGTTGCTTTCCATATATACAATGTTCATAAAATTCAAATTCAAAGTTACAATCATCGAGCCCCTCAACAAGACTCTTGTTTTTCAGAGCTTTTAAGCCCTTCTCTACTATGTGACCGAGTCTATGATGCCAAAGCATTGTTTTCTCAACAGGAAGTTTAACCTCCATTGAACTTGCAACGTTCTTCTTCCAGGCAACCTTGTCTAACTTTCTAGAGACACTATTACATTGAACAGACTATGCATCCAACTTTCAAATTGAGTACCAATCCTTGCACCCTTAGCTAGTGCTATAGAGTCTCTAGTCATCTTATAATCACCACCTGAGAATAATACTTGTACACCAACATCATTTAGCTTACTAAAAAAAATCAAACTATGAGTCAGACCTGGTATGTGCATTACGCCATCAATTCCCTTCATTCTTCCATCAGGAAACTGAATTTTGTCTCTTCCTCGACCAACAATTTCAAGAGATGAATCACTAGCCAGGTAAACCTTTCCACCATAATACTCTTCATACCTGGAAAACCATTCTCTATGATATTTCATGTGGAAAGATACACCAGAGTCGATCAACCAGACATTGTCAGTTGTCTACATTGCCACGACAACAATGAAGGCATCTGCATCGCTATGAGAAGATACGATATCAAAAGAGTTCTTCTTCTTCTTCTTTTTCTCCTCTTTACAATCCTTCTAGATATGGCTAGTCTGCCCACAATTCTAGCATTTCACCTTGGAATTCTTCCTAGGAGACTTTGATCTCTCCTTTGATTCAGATTTGGACTTCTTGTCCTTCTATTTTCCTTTCTCTTTTGATATGCCTCAAACAACAAGGACCTCCTTGGTCATTTCAGAAGACTTCCTCTGTGCCTTCTCTGAGAGCAACGAAGCAACCACATCCTCCCTTTTGAAGGTGGTTGTTGTACTCCCAATATCCATCACCAAATGGTCCCATGTGTCTAGCAAGGAACACAATAGAAGCATACAATGATCCTCATCCTCAATCTTATCTCCCACATAATTTAACTGTGTAATGATCATGTTGAAAGCATTTAAATAATCTTATATAGATGTCCCTTTGCTCATCTTCAAGGAGTATAACTTCTTCCTTAGGAACAAGTTATTTACCAGAGACTTTGCCTGATAAATATCACCAAGTTTCTTGCACAAAGAAGTTGTTGTCTTCTCCTTATGAAAATTCAAGAGAACAGAATTCGTAAGGTATAATCTAATCAGCCCTTTGGCCTTCCTATCTGTGAGGTCCCAATATTCTTCTTTCATGCCTGATGGTTTTGATCCAAACAATGCAACCCAAAGGTCTCTATCAACCAACAAGTCTTCTATCTTGAGTTTCCATAACTCGTAGTTGTTGTCATTGAATTTCTCTATGTCCACTCTTCCTGATGTGCTCGCCATCTTAGTCTACAATTTCAAACAAACCTCTACAAAACTCCCACTATAGAATCAACACAAAAAACCCGTCCTACCCACATGGATAAAACAACTAGCCAGACTCTGATACCAATTCTAAGGAAAGAAGAGTGCAGAAAACGCCTTCCAAATGTTAATTTCTTGGAGAAGTAAGAAGATGTGTGTTTCAATTTGCAAATTACAACAACTTAAGATACATAATGCAAGATAAATAGAGCAATATGAAAAACACAATCACAAAGATGTACACCATATTTCATGTGGGAAAACCCTTGCGGGTGAAAAACCCACACACCAAACAAATCTCTTGTATTATAGTAAAAAACTATTTACATACAAGTTTATAAATTTTTAAGCTTTGATTTGGTCTCTATTCAGGCAGTAGCAATTCAGAAGATTATGTTCACAATCGGCTTTTCAATTCAACATTACAAAATTACCAATTGACACTTAACTTCTCTACACAATGACAAGAATTATCATCTTACCATCAACAATCTCTTCAACCATTTTCCAGATGTTTATATGTCTCTGTCAAAATATAGTTCGACTCAGTTACCACGTCTCCAATTATTGAACTTCCTCAGATTGTCAATAACGCATCATGTTATTGTTGGCAATTGACACTCATCTGGGCTTATGGTGTTGTCATTGATGGCAACACATATCATTTTGGGTTGGATAGTTATCCGGTACTCACTAGTATTCTAGGATTGACATCTGACATTTAAGGAAATCGACATTGTGGAAATCAAGAGAAACCGACAAACTAGGAACTAGTATTTGGAGGCCGACATAGGAGATTGAACCGGCAAAGGTTTTAGCGGAAATGGTCACGAAGATTAATATTTATATTTTTGTCTAGGCCAACATGTATTTATATTTTGTAATATGATTGTAAGCTGGCATAAGGCATTCATGTTTATGTATGTAAGGGTATATAAGTCAGATCAGTTAAGTCATTTTCAGATATAGATGTGATAGGATTTATGCAATTATGTGAGTGAGATATTGATCGACAGAATGCAAATGTAATAATCTGTAATTGGTCTTGGTTATTTTTAAAGAGGATTGTAAAGAAAATCAGGTTACCAGTAAGGAAGGAGACACTGTTAAGCAATACAATTAGTACTTAAACCAGAACTCATCCAGCATATAAGATGCACACTCAGATTTTAAAATTTTGTTTGTAATTCAGTATCTTATAACTATAGTCAGTGAGGCTCCTTTGTGATGAGAAGTGCGCTCTAGGAAGTGTGCCTTCCTACATGTGCAAACCCTCTTCTTATGTAATATTTTTTCAGCTGGCCAGTGGATAGATATTGTGGGTCACAAATCCTACTGTGGTTTTTCCTCTTTGAGGTTTTCCACATAATATCTATGGTGTTATGGTGTTCATCTTTGTGGTTGCTTTGTTATTCATTATATCTTGTTTATATGCTTACCAGTTGTTAATTGGAAAAGTATCTAAAGGAATTAAATTCTTAATTACCAGTAGAGCACTAATTCACCCCCTCCCCCCTCTCAGTGTTCTTGGATTCCAACAATTGGTATCATCACTTGGTGCCTCAGAATAAGTCTAATAGCTTGAGGAAGATCCTGAATATGGAATTCATGGAGATGAGTTTGAGGAAAGAACTTGAAGTAGCACTTGAAGACTATGATTCTGAAAGATTGAAGAACATGAAGCTGCAAGTTGAGCTGAATTCTACTAAATATGAGCTGAAATATGCAAAAGAAGTCATCCTTACTCTACAATAGAGGTTGTCGTCTGCACAAGCCAAAAGGAAAGAACTATGTGATCAATTACAAAATCAGGATGATAAAGAGAATAGTTCTTTAAAAGAACTATGTCAGAAGTAGAGTCAGGAAAATGGTGTCATGAAGAATGAAATGCAAGCCCTAACCATGAGAATATCCAAGGAGATTGAAGACCGGAAGAAGAATGAAGAAAATCTTGCCAAATCTCTGAAAGACAGATCTGAAGAATGCATTAGGTTGGAACATGAGAATGATATATTGAGAACTGAATTAGTACAATCTTGAAACAATGAGCAAGAGTTGGAAACAATGATGACAGTCCTAAGAAGTGATTTGGATGTTGCAAATGAGTACAAAGACAAGTTCAAAGCTAGTTCTGCAAATCTTAATGAGTTATTGAAGAATCAAAGGTACACTCGAGACACTAGAGGTCTTGGATTTAAGCATGGAGAAAGATATGGTATTGCAAATCAGGAGAATCCACCAGACAACTGGAATTAGAGGTCTCCTGTAAGACAACCCAATGCACATAAATTTAATGGTAGATACTTTTTTTGCAATAAGTTTGGTCATATGGCAAGTCAATGCAGAAATAGAGTCAATCAGAATAATAATTCAGGTACCATTCAGTGTTTCAATTGCAAAATGTATGGTCATAGGACAACATATTGTAGAATGAATGTGAAATGTCATGCATGTGGAAAGTTTGGGCATATGGCTAATCAATGTAGATCAAGAAATGATCAAGGTTACAACAAGGCAATTCATAAGAACAATGTCACTTGTTATACATGCAACAAACTAGGACATATTGCTAAATTTTGTAGAAGCAAGAACCTACCGACATGAAATGACAAATCCAATGAGAAGGAAAAAAAAAAATGTTGATGATATCTAGAAGGAGCATGAGAAGAAATAGATTAGAAAGCCTAAGGATCAATCGGCTGAAGTAAATACCCCGGTTACTGAACCGACAGAGCAGAATGTTCCTACACCATTAAGAAACTCATTTGGTAACTAAGGTATTAGCCTTAGGGGGAGGTAAATTGATGAAACATCTTGCATTACCCCCA
Organism: Cryptomeria japonica; assembly: GCF_030272615.1. Classification (NCBI taxonomy): domain Eukaryota; kingdom Viridiplantae; phylum Streptophyta; class Pinopsida; order Cupressales; family Cupressaceae; genus Cryptomeria; species Cryptomeria japonica. The sequence continues at coordinate 48,230,423 of NC_081407.1, read as the reverse complement.
GTAGTAGTCTGAAAGAATGTTTCAAACATTGGAGAAGTTAGTCTGAAGATTCACCGACGCATATTTGATGGATCTTGGATCCGGTATGATATGCTGGCAAGCATTTATGTCAATGAGGAATTAGGGTTCCACAAGTTAAAAGGAAAAAGTGATTCATTTTTCACCACCAAGCATTCAGAGCAAGTCAGAGCGAGTTGAAGGAGATTTAGAGTGATCTTGAGCATTTCCAGGCGAATTCTAGTACATTCAAAGCAAATTTTCAAAGACTTTTCACTAGCAAAGATTCTAAGGTATTTCTCAGTTTTCAAGCTATATTTTTTAAAATTACAATGGCTTCTGGATCTGCTCCTACTTTGATAGATGTTGTTGTGGTTGATAGCAAGGATCGTCCATGCCCAATATTTAAGAAATACCCTCAGATTGCGAAGGTTGATGATTCATTTGATGCATTTTCTAGGGTTCTCAGCAATGTTCTTTATGTTGAGGATGTTAGAGCATACATTCACTGCACTTTGGAGGATTGGGTTCATCTGAGATAAAGACTATTTATATGACAACATTATTGGATAAGAATGGTGTTATCAAACTGCAATTCAGACATTTGAAGTATCAAGGTTTTGACATAACACATTGACAAGGAGTACAAAACTCTACAACAAGTGTCAAATTGGCAATTGGTGGAGAGGTATAATGCAGCTAAGAAGGTCACTTGTGATAACATGATCACATCTGATAAGACAAAGCCGATAGAAGAATTGACAAGGATTGATGAAGCCCTTCATCAATGTAATAGTATTTACTTGTCTTGCACTAACATAGCTAAATTAACAATAGACTTGGAAGTTAAAATAAAGGCGGCTAAGGTCCGGTTAGAGCATCTTGCAAATAATTTTGATGGTAATCAGTCATTGACTAGCTCTATTGATGGTCAAATGTTTCTTTTTGAATCAGAGATTTCTATTTTGGAGAAGGATATGGAGAGGTTAATCCGATGGGCCAGAGAATTGAGAGGTTTGGTCAGTCCCTGGCTAAACACTTTATTGCTTCACAAAAGGGAATCTATAAAACATATAAGTAAGCCCGCATCGACAAAATTAATAGAAGAAGAATTGTATGCCTACATTCTTAATGGGTTTGTATCAATTTTGAGAACACTGAAATCTGACTGGGACACTTGGGATTTTTGAAGAGTTCTTACCCTGATATATTCAAGTACACCTAGATCTGGTAAACATAATTTTGATTTCATTTTCTTATCATTTGCCCCGACTTTGGCATTACTATCAAAGGGCGAGAGGTTGGATGTGAAAAATGTTAAGGGACATAAGAAGTAATGTATAGCTCAGGGGAACAACTTTCTGAGATCAGTTTTTGGACAAGAACCAGAACAAAACTATATCAATCCATTTTTCACACGAGTGTTGCCATCAATGCCAAAGGGGGAGATTGTTGGAAATTGACACTCATCCGAGCTCATGGTATTGTCATTGATGGAAACACACATCATTTTGGGTTGGATACTTATCTGGTACTCACTGGTATTTTAGGATTGACATCCGACATTTAAGGAAGCCGACATTGTGGAAAGGAAGAGAAACTAGCAAACTACAAACCGATATTTGGAGGCCGACATAGGAGATTGATCCGATAAAGGTTTTAATGACAATGATCATGAAGATTAATATTTATATTTTTGTCTAGGCCAATATGTATTTATATTTTGTAATATAACTGTAAGCCAACATAAGACATTCAATGACTGCTGCAGTTGGAATGAAGTTTGGAACTCTCAGCTCATTCCTAAAATCAACTTCTTCTGGTGGACAACCCTTCATGGGAAGGGTCTTACTATTGACAATCTGAAGAAGAGGGGTTTTATGCTTGCCAACAAATGTGTTATGTGTAGTGGTGTGGAGGAAAGCATAAATCACCTCTTTATCCATTGCCCTTTTTCTTCTGGGGTCTGGCACAAAGTGCTTTAGAAATTCAATTTGGCTTGGACTTTCTCGGAAGATTTGCAACTGTTTTTCAGCAACTGGAAGTGCCCTTCTACTCAGCCACTAGTCACTCTTTTTTGGAGACTCATTCTTCCCCATGTCTGTTGGCATATTTGGAAGGAAAGAAATAATAGGATTTTCCGTGACACCAGCAACTCGGTTGACACGGTGACTGACTTAGCTGAAAATTACCTCAGGGAAAATGCCATCATCAACAAGTGGAGAACCCTAAATGCCAGCCCTATGGCTCTGGACCGGAGGTGGATTCAAAATTGGAAGTTTCCAGATAGCTTTCTCAGATATGAAAATTCAAAAAAGATAGAGAGGCTTAATACCAGATGGTCATCACCCCCCTCATTGGCTGAAGCTCAATTTTGATGGTGTTGCTCATAGTGGTTCTGCGGTAGGGGGTGGAATTATTAGAGATAGCCTGGGTAACCTGGTCTTGGCCTATGCAGGGAATTTTGACTCTATTTTGAGCAACATGGCGGAGGCTCTTGCTCTTTTTGGGGGGCTGAAGCTGGCCCTGAGCACCAAAGCCAAGAAACTGATAATTGAAGGGGATTCTAAACTTATTATTGAGGCTACTAAAGGCGCCTCAGGGATCTGCTGGAGAATCAAAAATGTTATCAAAGACATTTGGTCAATGATTGTCTGGTTGGAAGATTTTAAAATTCAGCATACCTTCAGAGAGGGGAATGGGGTGGCAGACTCTCTGGCTGCGACGGGGCTAGAGATAAAAGGAATGAGGTGCTGGAAGCACCTAGGCTCTCTCACTAACAAGCAGAAGGACCTTATTGGGAATGATCAAATTGCCTCTATCAACAATGAAGTCCCAATTTATTTTTTCCAATAGGTTACTTTGGGTTGGCGGCTATGCTATGCTAGTGGTGGGAATTTTGAATTCAAATTGGGCGGGCTTCACCTTGCTACCTTCTTGTAGTCCCCACCTTCTCTGCCTGATGCTGACTTGGCTAGCCACCTATTCCTACATTATCGATGGGTTGGAGTGCCAACTCGTGATTATTAAAAACAACAAGGACCCTAATTATTACATTAATTGGAACCTTACTTTTCGCCATAATGACAATCTTTGCAAGTTGGTAGAGATCTCTAGAGGTGTCCCTTCGCATGCTTCCTAGAGCTGGCGGACGCAGGCCTTGGGAAACAACACCAAAAATCATTATTACACCTTGCAATTCATTTTGGCTAATTACCATTTGTTTTTTCTTAACTTCAGCTCTAGTTCTCCACTCTGCATTTTTCCTATCAAGTCTGCAATGTATCTCAACATCACTCTGGAGGAAGCCGGTATGGGAGAGGATTTAGTCCAGGTTGAGCCAGACATAATTGATGACTGTTTTCACAATAACCCATGTGTTTGGATGTATGCTAAGGAAGGAGGAATAATCCCGTTCATCGAAGCCATGAAGGGATTCAACGAAAACCTCTCCATGCAATTTGTCAACAGTTGGAAGGATAGGAGGGTGGTCATGGGGGAAATTTTGTTTGAAATCAATGAAGAAGTTATCACCCAAGATATGGGCCTCTCCACTGAAGGAAAGAAATTGAAGAAAACAATTAGGGTTGTGGACGAAAACAACATGAACCACTTCTTCAAAAATGGTGAGGAACCAACCAGAATGTGTGAAGGCTTCAATAGGGAATGTTTACCCTACCTATGGGATCAGGTTTGCAAAGTCATAATGAAATACTTCACCCTCAAGGGAAGGTATGGAGTGTTCTACTATTATCACTTTCCGTTGCTAAACCACTTCCGTAACCGTGACACCATTTCTGTTCCTTTTTTCTATTGCATGCTCTTGAGTCTACTGTTAAAGATGTCTGCAATTGTATGAGCCAAGAGGGTAATTTTACCATCCTCCACTAGGGGATGATGTTTAGGATTTAAAAATTTCATAAAGCCCTCTACCCTCCTAAACCTATCTCGGTTCAACCTGCCTCCTCCATTCTGGGTCCCCCTGAAGGCTCTAAAAAAGGACCCAAGAAATCTTCAAAAAAGCCTATGACTCCCTATCAATCCCTTGACCAAGGCCCCCCTGGTCCCCTTAAAATTGGGGAAAAAAATAAAAGCAACCCTTCTGCTATGAAACCCACCTCCAAGAAACCAAAAAAGGAGCCCAAAATCCTCCTTGTTGAGTCTGATGCTGAGGAGGGCATCACCCCTCACAGATCCCACAGAAACAAATCCAGGATGAAGTAAATGGTCATGAGAAATAATTATGTCAACAATGAGGAGGAGGACTTTGAGAAAGTAGAAAGTGAGAAGGGAAATGAGGATCTGGAGGCCATGGAGGACTCGAATTCCTCTAATTTAGGCACCAACGTCCCTGACTTGGAGACCATCATGGAGGATATCAAGAACACCTCCCCTTGTTCCAACTCTCCCCTACTCCACACCTCGGAGGACAATGGTAGACACTCTGATGGTGGGAAGACTGTTGTGGATGAAGGGGAGAAGAAAGAGGAGCAGTGTTCAGGCTGCAAGGCTATCTCTGAAGATCTTATGGGTGTTAAGAAAAAGCTGGAGCACCTGGAGTCCTATGTCAACAAGATTGGGAAATTCGTCGTCAAAGTTATGCACCCATCTTCTACCTCTCTATGCTTGCTTCACTAGGACAAAGCGGACCTGGAAGGGATGGGCACCGACACCACTAAGGAACTGTTTCAGTTCCTGGCTGATGACTGGACTGGGCCCATGCTCTCCAAGCACATGGGTGCTAATAATTAAGTTGTATGGTTGTTTTCCTTCCATTTTGCTCTAGTTTATGTTGCTGGAATGCTGGTTTCCATATTAATATTGCTTCTCTTAACAGTTATTATTGTTATGACATTATGATGGGTTACTGCTGCTTATGGTGCTTATTGGACAAGATTGGCTTCAATCTTGGGTTATCCAATAACGACAGGCAGTTTTGTTTTTGATTATTAACGGTGTGTGTGTTGGTAATGGTTTGTCTGTTTCTCTCAGGTCAGCCCCTGGTTTTGGCTGCGTTCTAATAAAAAAAACATAAGACATTCATGTTTATGTATGTAAGGGTATATAAGTCAGATCGGTTAAGTCATTTTGCGATATAGATGTAATAGGATTTATGCAATTGTGTGAGCGAGATATTGATCGACAGAATGTGAATGTAATAATCTGTGATTGGTCTTGGTTATTTGTGAAAAGGATTGTAAAGAGAATCAAGTTACCGGTAAGGAAAGAGATAGTGTTAACTAGTACAGTTAGTACTTAAACTAGAACTCATCCAAAACATCAAATGCACACTTAGAGTTCAAAATTTTGTTTGTAATTCAGTATCTTATATCTGTAGTCAGTGAGGCTACTTTGTGATGAGAAGTGTGCTCTAGGTAGTGTGTCTTCCTATATGTGCAAGCCCCCTTCTTATGTAATAATTATTCAGCTGGCCAGTGGATAGATATTGTGGGTCACAAATCCCACCGTGGTTTTTCCTCTTTGAGTTTTTCCACATATAATCTATGGTGTTATGGTGTTGATCTTTGTGGTTGCTTTTCTCTTCATTATATCTTGTTTATATGCTTACCAGTTGTTAATTAGAAAAGTATCTAAAGGAATTAAATTCTTAATTATCGGTAGAACACTGATTCACCCCCCGCCTCTCTTAGTGTTCTTGGATTGCAAGTTGCTTGACATTCGGCCGTGGTCCCTACCTCTATCGCTTTTGGCTCGACTTGCCACTGAAATCATTTATGGCATCATTATGGGATGGTGAGATGAGAATGTCCCATACTCCTCTACTTAGTCTACATAGCTCCTCGAGAACCCTTAGATTACCTGCGAGGTGGTGGGGAAACCATCCCTTTCCCCTTCGTCTTTATCTTGCACTACTATTATTCTCTCTAGACACCCCTCACGAGATGATGAGAAAGACAAGTCATCCATATTCCACTATTCCTCATGTCTCCTTATTGGGTCCTTAGTGTCATGCAGGGTGGTAGGAGGAACCATCTCTTTGCCCTCCATCATTACCCTACATTCCACCGACAATCACTAGAAAACCCTCGCAGGGTGGCAAGGGAGACAAATCAAACGACCTTTTGCTATCTTGCAAGTCCTCTTATTGAACCCTTAGAGTCCCGCGGTGTGGTGGGATGAAGACCAATTCTCCTTCATCCCACTATCCCATGACCCTATTTGTCGCACGTTTGTCATACTGTGGGGTTAAACAGAAAGGACTTAGTTTCCTTTCCCCGCTATTCCGCAACGCTCTGCACACTGCTTCTCCAAGCAAGTATATAACATGAAGGTTATTTTTATTTAGTTTCCTTTGAAGATGATCAATAACATGAATGTTATCAACACCAAACTGCTCACTTTAGAGATAAACTTCCATTTGTTCGATATTTCAACCAGTAAGTTTGAGACATCCATTCTCAATAATTTCCAGTGCCATCATTATTTGGCAAGGCTCTCTATGTCCTCACTTTAATTGATGACTACTCTAGCTTCGTGCTTTGGTCTACTTTCTTCATCATAAGAGTGAAGTGTTTGACAAGTTTTTAGCCTTCAAGGCTCATGTTGAGAAGCAACAAGGGAAAAAAAGTCAAGATTCTACGAACAAACAATGGAAGGGAATATGTGAACAATGGACTTGAGAAATTTTGTACTATTAAGTTGATTGATCTTCAACACTCATTTTCCTATACTCTACAACAGAATGTTGTTGCAGAAAGGAATAATAAAACCCTTGAGGAGATGGCTAGTTGCATGATTCATGCTCATTCTCTTGGTCCAAATTTTTGGGTAGAAGCTACCAGTTGTGCCAAACACATCCAAAATCACGTTCCCCACAAGGTACTGAAAGGTATGACTCCTTTTGAGGCTTGGTGTGGTAGAAAACTGATTGTGAGATACTTTAGAGTTTTTGTTTATCGAGCATGGTCATGCATACCTCCACAAAAGTGCAAGGCATTGGAACCTTAGATTAGGCCTTGCATCTTTGTTGGATATCTCAAGGGTGTTAAGGAATATAGACTTTTGGATCCAGAGACACATGAGATATTCATTGAAAAGAGTGTTCATCTTAAGGAAAGCTCTCCTAGCTTGGCCTCTCATACTCCCCGTCCTTCCTCCATAGTGGAAAGTGATGATAGTGACTCAGATGATGATTCCACCTCAACTCCAAATCGTAGGTACACACCTCCATAGGGTCCACTTGAAATTGAGGAGATTTGTCCTTCATCTCCTACACAACCTCATTGGGCTCAACAAACTCTTGAATTAACAAGTACTCTTTTTGGGGATCCTTTAGAAACTCGAAGGACTAGGTCACAACATTAGAATCTTCAACATGCTAACATTGCTAGTGCTTTTGATCCACAATCCTTTTAGGGAGCATCAAGAGTTCCTAAGTGGGACCCAACAATGGAGGAAGAGTATAGTTCCTTGATGAGGAACAACACATGGGATTTAGTTCCTCTCCAAGTGGATCTATCAGACTAAGTTTGCAGCGAATGGAACTGTAGATAAGTACAAATATTGGCTTGTGACAAAAGGTTTCTCATAGGCTCCTAGTGTTTATTATATAGAGACCTTTGCCTCCATTGCTAAGATGAATTACATTCGCTTAACAATTGCTATTATAGTATCTCAAGATTGGGTTGTACATTAGATGGATGTGAAGAGTGAATTTCTTCATGAGCATCTTTAGGAGGAGATTTACATGGAGCAAACGCAAGGATTTGTTGAGGATTCTTCTTTGGTTTGCAAATTGGGGAAGTATATCTATGGTCTCAATAAGGCCCTTAGGGATTGGTATTCCAGGATTAATTCCTTTCTTCTCTCAATAGGATTCACTAGGTGTGATTTAGATCTTAATGTCTACATTTTGTGATAGGATGACTCCCATTTGCTACTTGTTCTCTATGTTGATGACTTGATCATTACAGGGAGTACCTCATCTATCATTGGCAGTGTCAAATATAATTTGCATGAGAGATTTTCTATGACAAACTTGGGCCTTTTTCACTACTTTTTTGAGATTGAGATATCATAGTGTTCTTCCAAGATCACGCTTGCTTAGCCCAAGTATGCTCTTGATCTTCTAGCTTAGTTCCACACATGGTTGATTGTAAGCCTATGCTGACTCTCGTTCTTTCAAGAGTCACACTTGAGGTGAAGTGTTCCACTCCACTTGTCGATGTCACTTTGTATCATCAACTGTTGGGAGTCTCATCTACTTGACTCACACATGCCCTAATATTTCCTTTATGGTTGGCTTGGTTTCATGCTTTATGTAGGAACCAAATGAGCTTCATTGGAAAACTACCAAATGCATCTTGCATTACATACAAGGGACACATCACTTTGAGATTCACTATGCAACAGGTATAGGTCTTGACTTGGTTGGGTATATAGACTTTGATTGGGTTGGCGATCTTGATGATCATAATTCCACTTCAGAGTACAACTTTCATCTTGGTTCTGGCCCCATTTGTTGGCAGAGTAAGAAGCAACATTATATTGCTCTCTCTTCGACTAAGGCTAAGTGTTGAGGATCTGTTGATCCAACTAATAAGGATATTTGGCTTCATAATATTCTATTTGAGTTTGGCTTCACCACTCCATGGCCTATAGTCTTTCATTGTGACAATCAAAGTGCGATTCAACTCTCAAAGAACCTAGTTCACCATCAATGAATGAAACACATTGAGATCCATATGCACTACATCAGAGAGTTGATAGAGGAGCAGGTCATTGATTTACATTATTATCCTTCAATAGAGAAAGTTGCAGATATATTCACCAAACTCTTCATTGAGAGTAAGTTTTAATAGGTGTCTTATTCGTAGAACACGTTTTCATAACCAAAACTATACCTTTGATCTAATATCCCGTTTGCATCATGTCATTTTCATTCCTAAATTGTAGGATGATGAATGATCAGTTATTAGTTACTTGATAGTTGTAGATTTCTATTTTTTATTTTGTTATATTTTTTAGTTTATATTCCCACAATTAATGAAGATTGGTGGAAAGCCTTCTCTTTTATGTTTTAAATTCCATCAATTGATAACAGAGCTTGGGTTGAAAGATCCCAAAGATCAGTTTGCTGTTGATGGATTTAAGGATTTAAAATCCCTAAAACAGTGAGAGAAAGCTATGCTAAGACTGCTACTTAGATTTGCCAATCATTGGCAATGCATAATGGAATATAAAATAAAACTCAAACACAATTACAGGCTGGAGACATACAAGTTTTCTTGCTTGTATTAAAATTGAAAAAACAACTACTACAAAAAGTTTTCAAACTAAGAAAATAAAACTGATTACAAACTACTGATACTTGCAGCAATCTGGAGTTGCACCCAATCATTAGGTTCCTGGAGTTGCTCTGAACTCCTTGCCCTTCTATTTGTCTGGAGCTACCTGCTGCTCCCTGCAAACTCTCTACCAATAGTTGTTGCGTATCACTCAGAGCACAAACTTGTTGCTGCATACCCAAATCACTACTCTTTAACTATCCATTGACATTCTATATTTGTCTGGGGCTGCACAAAATTCCCTCTCACAATTCAAACTCAAAATGACCTACTTTCATTTAATTTACTGGCAAATTATTACCTTCTATATATTGCATGTCAGGGGAAATTGGGAGGATGCAATCCCAATGTTTGCAGGCAATCTTCTGGGGCGCACTTACTCTTGATAGGTAAGTGGACTTGGAGTGCACGAAGGCTTGGAAGAAATTCAAAAATCCAATACTCCCCTTTTGTCATGAGTTGTCAATCGTGTTCATTCTTCATTCAAATCAACAATGCTCAAATTTCTTCCAAGGCATTCAAAGTTGTTCCTACTTAATGGCTTCGTGAAAATGTTTTCTAGCTATTGCTAAAACTTGCAAAAATTTATCTTGATTTCACTATTTTCAACAACCAGCTCTCTAATGAAATGATATCTGATTTCAATATGCTTGCTTTTTCCATGAAAGACCATATCCCTCATGTTTTGTTTCTCACTATTGCATCTAATTCCTCATCCATGACCTCACACCATTATCTTCTTTAATAGCATCCTCAAAATAAATTGGATCATTATGAAAAATTAATGCGAAATTCACATTTTCATCAAAACCTTCATCATACCTTTGACTTTGGTAGATCTCCCTTAGACTCTTGATCATCGTTGACATCAGGGAGATGAGAGTGAGGTTTGGACTCTCACTATTGTTGATGCTCAATTGTACAGATCGTGTTCGGAGATATCTAGGGCCTCTGTCCTCTGTCTATGTAATTTTTACAAGTTTTAGCAATAGCTAGAAAACATTTTCACGAAGCCATTAAGTAGGAACAACTTTGAATGCCTTAAAAGAAATTTGAGCATTGTTGATTTGAATGAAGAATGAGCACGATTGACAACTCATGACAAAAGGGGAGTATTGGATCTTTGAATTTCTTCCAAGCCTTCGTGCCAGTAAATTAAATGAAAGTAGGTCATTTTGAGTTTGAACTGTGAGAGGGAATTTTGTGCAGCCCCAGACAAATATAGAATGTCAATGGATAGTTAAAGAGTAGTGATTTGGGTATGCAGCAACAAGTTTGTGCTCTGAGTGATACGCAACAACTATTGGTAGAGAGTTTGCAGGGAGCAGCAGGTAGCTCCAGACAAATAGAAGGGCAAGGAGTTCAGAGCAACTCCAGATTGCTGCAAGTATCAGTAGTTTGTAATCAGTTTTATTTTCTTAGTTTGAAATCTTTTTGTAGTAGTTCTTTTTTCAATTTTAATACAAACAAGAAAACTTGCATGTCTCCAGCCTGTAATTGTGTTTGAGTTTTATTTTATATTCCGTTATGCATTGCCAATGATTGGCAAATCTAAGTACCAGTCTGAGCATAGCTTTCTCTCACTGTTTAGGGATTTTAAATCCTTAAATCCATCAGTAGCAAACTGATCTTTGGGATCTTTCAACCCAGGCTCTGTTATCAATTGATGGAATTTAAAACATAAAAGAAAAGGCTTTCCACCAATCTTCATTAATTGTGGGAATATAAACTAAAAAAATATAACAAAATAAAAAATAGAAATCTACAACTATCAAGTAACTAATAACTGATCATTCATCATCCTACAATTTAGGAATGAAAATGGCATGATGCAAACGGGATATTAGATCAAAGGTATAGTTTCGGTTATGAAAACGTGTTCTACAATTAAGACACCTATTAAAACTTGATCAATCTCTAATAATGTGTAGTCAACAAAGGATGGTAGATAGAACTTTAGGTCAATATTTAGAATGTTTGGTTGTGAGCTTGATGTATGGTAATCATAGAGAAAATGAATCATCTATTTTCATCCAAACTTACAATGCTGCAAGGCGCCTGTTATCCATCAATTGTTCAAGTTCTACCATTGCTCAGCTCACATAAAACATAGATATCTACCAGCGCCAAATTTTACTTTGATCAATGTTCTGGTACAAATTAAATTGAATTCTGAGCCTTCATTGCTCATCTGTTTTCCTGATTGTTAGTAGAAAACTCCAGAAATTATTAGGGACTAAAAATTAAGATTGTTTAGAACTTTCAAAAAAATTAAGAATATTATTAATTTTAGATTGTTAAACAATCTAATTGATTAAAAATTAGAAATTTGTAACTTTCCATTACTCTAATACTTTTAGATTGCATACATTATAAATTCGATTAGTTTAAATTTTTATATAATATTTTATTAATTCTAATTTATTCAGAAGTTCCATCTTTTTATGACATGATTTTCTGTTAATACAAATTAGAAGTTTTAGCTTTTTACATGATATCACAGTAAGACTTTTGTTAGTCAAGGTTGAAGTTTAATAAGATTGATTTTTGAGGTAGATAATATTTGAAATTGATTTTTTTTTAAATTGTTTCAATCTATTTGTGTGTGATTTTTTTTTTAATTTTATGGATATTCAAAATAATGATTCATCATTTTTTATAGAAGTGGTTTTGTAGATTAGAAGATTACAGTAAGCAAACTTTTATGAGAGAAGTATTATGAAGAATGTTAATATAGAAATTGGGGAAACTTAATAAAATAAAATAAAAATGGTATTTAAGAATATAAATCAAAACAAGCAAGAGATATTATTGATAAAGCTTTAAGCCAAGATCTTAATAGAATATTTGTTGATGCGAATAATCCAATTGAATTGTGGAAAAAGTTAAAAAATAACTATTAAGATGCAGATTTGCTAAAAAATGTATAAATCAAAATAATTTAAAAGGTTGAGATTGTTGGTGGTTAATAGTAGTACAAGTTAAGGCATAAGTGAACAACATCCACACAAATTGGATGAAGTGATGCCCAAAACTAAGAGCTTGGAGCATTGCAGGTATAAAAGCCATTCAAAGACTTACTCATAGTGCCAAGCAAACACTTACAAAATATCAAGAAACTCCTTTAAAGCCCACTACAATTCCTTGATTTGTTTAATAGAATGAGAAGTATGTTGAACAAGTAAGATGTAAAAAATTAGAGAGCTTGTCTCCTAACTTGAGCCATGAAGTTGAGCTTTAATTTGAGATCCCCTTTGTCATATGAGAATCCAAAATCTATTTATAGTAGAAAAGATAAGTGCAATAATTAAATCATTTCACTTTTAGAGAAACAATGTCATGACAAATCTCTAAGGTGTTAGCTTGATAGGAGCAGTGGAAAAATCACTCCAACTGATGCCCATAAATGTAGAGAAAACAAAAAGTACAAGTATGGCATCATTCCATCAAGCTAACCAATTAGTCTCATATGTGGGCATGGTTCAATAGTATGAATATATTAAATGCATGTGTAGATGTGGCTTTGTGATTGAGCCTAAATATGGTGAGAAAAATTGAGTCCTCATAGCTCTAGGATTGGTAACTTACCACTTAATATAAAGTGTATTAGAAAGTGGTCAGAAAGGACAATATCTAATAGATGCTTTGTCAATAGGGAATAACATTCTGGCAAAATAAAATATATATTGATATGATATTATGGAACAATCCAAGTATTTAAAAACTTTGTCAAGGCCGACTCATAAATTAATCCATGTGTATCATATCATATGTTGGCTTGATGATGATTGTAATGTATTCATCATTTGTTGTCATTGATAAAACACTTTCACACACACATGATTACATTGACTACCGGTGTAACTTCAATTGTTTACTCTGTTAACTGGTATGTTAGAGGTTATACCAAATCTCTAACCGGTACTTTGTGTCAACCGATATGTGCATAAGAGACAATATGTGATTATACTAAGTCGACATCAAGATAAAGATCAAGATGGAGATCAAGCGAAGATTTAAGGACAACGGTTCATATGTTTTATTCAAACCGGTATTTGATTATTCCAACTGGTATTTGGTAATTTTGTGATGAGTTACCACATTTCATGATGATTTACTTGCACCGACTGCTTGGCGGTACTTTTTGTGATGAGTTATAATCAATTGTCCATATACACTGCACCTAGGAAATTGTGTTATGATTTCATAAGGCCGACATGAAATCATAAGGTCTATATATTGACATCGCAATGAATTATTTAATATATTGATAGTGAAAAGTGTTATGTGCGAAAGGAAAAAGAGTTAAGTTGCAGAGTAGGGAAAAGAGTAGTGTTGAATATGTTTAGAAGGATTTGATTAAGCAAGTATTGTGCTACTCAGAATAGATCAAAACATTCTTATTGTTTTCTAACCATTATAGCAGTATAAATCCTTTAACAGGGTGATCCATTAGTTTGGATTCAGAAATCCTCCACTGAGGTTACTCCTAACAGGGTACTACCTTTAACATGGTACAAGCTTCTAATCAAGCTTTGGGATCTCTAACAAGATTTACTCCTAGCAGAGCACTTTGTAGACCTTCACCGGTCAGTTATCTATTACTATAGATAGTTAACTTGTGAGTTCCATCTCACCGTAGTTTTTACCTATTTGGGTTTTCCACGTACAAACACTTGTGTTATGGTGGATGCTTTAGTTTTTGTGGATTCTATTATATCATTTTGGATTGCATGCATTGTGTTTAAAATCTTTGCTAAGTTCATCTATGTTGGCAAATGCACACTCCAATGAGACATTGTAGGTGATTGAAGGTTTTGTCAATGATGGCAACCTTACAATCCTATGACACCGGCAAGGCAATCCACCAGCACCAGCAAAGTTAGATTCTACACCTGCACACAGATCACCGGCACCGGCAGTGAAAGGAAGCATACCGACAAAGATGCCGACAGGAATTTGGTTGTTAATATATTTTGTTTATTATTGTAAAACCATTGTAAGCCGACTTGGCAAGTTGTAAAATGACTCTTATATAAGAGAGATCATTGTAGAACATTTTGTAATAGATAGAGAATATAATTAGGCGAAATAAGGCAGACCTATTATGCGAATACTAGATCTGGATCTAGCATAGTAGATCTATTATGAGACATTGTAGCATAATCCGGTACTAGATTTGGCATAGTAGATGCTATCTTGAAGCAGTACAAGACATTGGATTTGTATAATCCATTTTGTAAGTCAGTGAGACTTCCCATTTTGTAATTGAGCAGTGAGCTCTAGGCACTTGGCCTTCCTGCATGTACATGCCCCTCTTGTAGAAGTAATATTCTCTTATTGGCCAGTAAGTGAATATTGTGGGTCACAAATCCCACCGAGGTTTTTTCCAGACTGGGTTTCCTCGTTAAAATATTGTGTTATGGTGTGTTTTTCATGTGGTTTCTTTTGTATCTGTTTATTGCATTACTTTCTGTTTACCGGTACATAGTATTAATATGCTCTACATGTTTTAAGTTTAGAAAATCTTATAATCAGTTAGATACTGATTCACCCCCCCCCCCCCCCTCTCAGTATCTGTGGGAATCCTAACAATTGGTATAAGAGCTTGGTCCTCTATTTTCAGAAGCCTAATAGCTTGAGGAAGATCTTGACACTGGTAGAGATGGAAAACTTGATGAAGCAACTTGAAGGAGCTCTGTCAAACTATGATGTAGAAAAATTGAAAATATCAAACTTGAAGATGATCTAAAGGTTGCTCAGGATATCATTCAAGCACTTCAAAAAAATCTTATTATTTCAAGAAACAAGAGAAGAGAACTTTGTGAAAAGATGCAAAATGAGAATGATGAAAAGAAAACTCTTAGTGATCTGATGAATAAGTTGAAACAAGAAAACATGACAACAAAGAATGAGATGCAGGATATGACTATGAGATTTTGTAAAGAAATTGAAGATAGAAAGAAGAATGAAGAAGACTTGACTAGAAGACTGAATGATGTTGTGAATGAAAACACAAGACTTAGTTATGAAAATGATATGTTGAAGACAGATCTGATGCATGCACAAAATGACTCAAATGAACTCATGAGATAAAAAGGTATCTTGGAAGGAGAACTGGCTGCTGCAAATCAACATAAAGAAAAAATCAAGAAAAGCTCAAAGGAACTTGGTGACTTGTTGAAGAATCAGAAACCTAATGGTGACACTAATGGTCTTGGCTTTGAAACTGGTGAAATCTCTAGTACTACAAACACACAGGATCATATAAAACCGGTAAGACAACCTACTACTTATAAATTCAATGGCAAATTCTTTAACTGTAACAAGTATGGTCATAGAGCAAATCAATGTAGATCTAGAAATTATCAGAATACTAGTACACCCACCGGTCAATGTTCTAAATGCAACAAAGTTGGTCATAACTCTGAGAATTGCAAAATGAATGTGAGATGTTATGTTTGTGGAAGATTTGGACACTTATCTAATCAATGTAGAACACAAACTGGCATAGGTTATGAAAGGCTATTCAAAGAAATAATGTGACTTGTTATGCATGTAACAAAATTGGGCATATTGCTAAATTTTGTAGAAGCAAGTCCTCACCGGTAGACAACAAAGGTCCTAGTTTGAAAGGAAAATAAAAGGTTGAAGAAGTTAAGCAAGAATTCTCAAAACAATGGATTAGGAAATCAGATCTAAATGGTGTTGGGAATACTCCTCCACCGGTAGAACCAAGCAACACTCCACCGACAGAACAGAGTAGCACTCCACCAGTAGGAGTCTCTTCATCTAATTGATGAAAAATCTTTTGATGATTTGGCAATCAATGTAGAATATGCTATTATTCCCTTGTTTGATGGTAAGAAGTTGAAATTACTTCTATACCAACAGATATGTTAATTAAGTACTTAACCAGCAAGCATTAAATGTGGTAATTGACAAAATTGACATTATAAATTAATGTTTTTGGCTCCATTTTACTTCACCAAGCATTCAAACATTCAAAGAGCGCAAAATTTCTAGAGCTAAGGCATTTCAAGCAAAGAGGCAAAGCATTTCAGCAATCCATCTTTCCAAAGGCAGAAAAAGGTATTTATCATGACATCCTCCTCTGTACCTGAATTCATAGAAAACCCTACTATAGTGGAAGTAATCAAGTGCCCTAGGCTCATTTTTCAGCTATTTCCCAAGATAGCTAAAGAGGATGATAATATTTGTGCATTTTCCCAAATCCCCAAAGGAGTTGTTTTTGCAGAAGACCTAGAATTTACATCCATTGCCATATAGAAGAACTAGGTGATGAGGAAATCAAGAACATGTACAAGACTGTCATATGTGATGATTCTGGTAATGTGAAACCTGAACACAAAATTATTGAAACCCTAGGATTCACTGAAATTCTCTGCATTCTGGAATTCCCCATGGAAGTGATAAGGATAGTGTTGAGCAGGATTCATGGTGAATTTTTCTAGCTAGATTCAATTCATAAAATTACCAAGGAAGCTGTGAAAGTTGTAACAGGGTTACCTTCCACTGGTAACAGACCTGATAAGACAAAGAAGGTCTCAAATGACCTGGTAATGAACCTAACCGGTGCAACATCTGACAAAAGGTCTTTAAGGGTGAATGATGTAATTGACATAAATGTGAGATTCATTAGCATGATTTTAGGTTACAAAAAAACACATGCAAACAGACTTAACTCAGTTTCTAGCTTATGCATAAAAAGTGCTCATGATATGGTTAAAGATAATGTGAAAATTGATGTATGTGAATGGTTAAAGGATGAACTTATTGACAATCTGGGAAAGATCAAGAAGGATCAGAAAGGGACATTCAGATTTTGTAACTTACTTGTATGCTTAATCCTACATATAACCAAATAGGTGCCCGATATAGGTAATAAGAACCTTGGATTTGACGTACCAGTAGGCAAACAACTATATGACTTATTGAACAACATGGGTGAAAATAGAGAAAAGAATATAATGAATACTTTCAAGAATTAAAGGCCAGAATGAACACTAGAGTAAGATTATCACAAACAATTGTAGATAAATATAAAGATGACATATGATTTGTGATTAAGAAGGATGAGATCTGGATGGAAGCAGTTATCCCCAAAACAATTTGGGTTACTGAAATTTGTTATGAGACAGATGATCACATCATTCAAACATATGCAAAAGCCCTTCTGGAAGCACCCAATGAACCTAAGGAAGTGGTATTCGGTAGTGCTGAAACCATTGAGAATCAAATTCAATCCAAGAAGAGAGTGAAGAAAGTAGAGGCAACATTGAGGAGAGGTTCAAGGCAGGCTAAGGCTATCAAAGAAGATGTACTAAAACAAACCGGTATCACTGAAGATGAGTTACAGGCATAACAACCATAAACTCACCTTTCACCGGTAGCAACTTCTTCAGAGAGTGACATGCCAGCTGCATTTAAAAGAGTTGTGAGGAAAAGATAACCTTCACCGGTATCCAAACCTTTGCCTAGAAGAACCAGACAAAAGCAACATGAAGTGAGGCCCCCGGTCACGAAGTCTACTCCTAAGAAGAAAAAGTTGACACCAAAGAAAAGGACTCAACAAAATATTGCTCCGATTGACAAACTACTAGATGAAATAACAGAGGAAGGACAACTGAAAAACATCAACAAACTATATGACTCACTATCAGTTGATGATAAAGAAAAGGTTGAAAATAGTGTTATCTTACACTTGGATATCTACAAGAAATTTTTGATGCAAATTATAAATGAAATACCAGATGAACTATTCAAGAGATTGGAAGTAAGAAGACAATCTGTTGTAGAGCTTGACAAGAAAATAAAAATTGAAAAATTACTTGTTGTCTACCCAGTTAACTCTCCAAAAGAAATAGATGATCTAATTGCAGAGGCTAACCAGTCAGTATTCTCTACTGCACACCGGCATATTGCACTAATGGTTTGAAGAGTAAATGAGGTTACAAAAGAAACTGAAAATGCATGGGATATATTCCTTGTTGAGAAGGAAAAACAGGAAGAGTATAGAAACCCTAAACCAATCAAGGTATATCAAAAAGACAAGGATAAGGGAAAAGGAAAGGTTGGTGGACCTCCAAGCATCAAAATAAGAGATAACTTATCCCCACCACCTCTGGTTACTCCACCGGTAACAACAACTGAAGATCAACCGGCTGATGAGAATATGGATATATCACAGGAGGATACAAATCCTAATTCTGAGGTACTATATACAATAAATGTTGATACTCGAAAGGTCAACATTGTGGTAGATAAGGACACAACCGGCAAGATAGATAAGAATAGTGAGCCACTGGTAACTGATAACACAGATAACACTGAAGGTAAACCGACAGATGGGAAAACAGAACATCAAGCAGAACATCAAACATAACATCAAACAGAACATCAAGCAGAGCAACAAGGTCCAAAATAGGAATAGGTTAATACAGAATTAGTGCCACCGACAACTACTGAGAAAGACAAACCCTTGTTTAAAGAAATGGAAACACAGACTGACCTACAAAAGGTCACTACAAGCAAGGATATTGCTCCCACTGGCGGAATTCAGAGTGTTGACTCTTCAACTGCAGGATTTAAATCAACAAATGTAACTGAAGTTCTTTTAGATTCTTTAAAGAAAATAATAGATTGTAGTTCACAGGCATATAAAGCTATAGATGACACAATTCCAATTTTGAAGATGAAAGCTCCAAATTGCAATGTAGATAATAAGGATTCTTTGAGTAAACTTGACACTTTGTCTAAGTATATTACTGACAACACAGTGACAGTTGAACAAATAAAGGAGGAAGCATTCAAAGAGATGTTAGAAAAAGAAAAACAGAAATTCTTTGAGGAACAAATAAAGAAGTGTACAAGGTAGTTTGACACACTTCTACCGAAACTGTGCAGCACACTTAAGGAGTTCAAAAATTTGTACAGAGACACTTGTAAGACAAACTTTTTGACAGTTGACATAGGCAAGAAAATGAGAAAGATACAAGAGGAAATTAATAAGCTAGTTGACAATTTTATTAATTCATCTGATTCATTATCAATTGTTGAGAAAAAGATAACAGGTCTTGAGGAAGAGTTACTTAAGCTAGAAAGAGAAAAGGAGAAAATAAAAAGTTAGGCTAAGGATCTGAAATGGAGATTAAGTCCAAAGTTGGACTACCTTGCATGTTTAAAGAAAGAAATATCTGATGCATTAGTACAAGGACAGAAAACACCGACAGATCAAATGCAACACCTCACCGGTACAGTTCTGAAGACAGAGGCCACAATAAAAGACAGTAAAAAGTTCATTGAGAACTTGAATTTGGTTCTGGCAAAACTTTTTCAAATTGTAACCAACCGGTTACAAGGTTGAGACAGGAAACTACACTCTATTGACACTTTGACAACCTTTGTCATTGATGCCAAAGGGGGAGTAGTGGTATGAGAAAAATCCAATAACTTAGGGATCATCTGCTTAGGGGGAGAACACATTTTTGGTAACAATTACTAGACTTCAATTCTTGGATACACTTCTGAATTTTTCTCATGAGTGTTGCCATCAATGCCAAAGGGGGAGATTGTTGGCAAATGCACACTCCAATGAGACATTGTAGGTGATTGAAGGTTTTGTCATTGATGGCAACGTTATAATCCTATGACACTGGAAAGGCAATCCACCAGCACTAGCAAAGTTAGACTCTACACTAGCACACAGATCATCGGCATCGGCAGTGAAAGGAAGCATACCGGCACAGAAGCCGACAAGAATTTTGTTGCTAATATATTTTGTTTATTATTGTAAAATCATTGTAAGCTGACTTGGCAAGTTGTAAAATGACTCTTATATAAGAGAGATCATTGTAGAACATTTTGTAATAGATAGAGAATGTAATTAGGCAAAATAAGGCAGACCTACTATGCGAATTATAGGTTAAGGGTTTATGTAAGAAGAAGAGTAGAAACTGGTACTAGATGCTATCTTGAAGCAGTACAAGACATTGGATTTGTATAATCCATTTTGTAAGTCAGTGAGACTTCCCATTTTGTAATTGAGCAGTGAGCTCTAGGCACTTGGCCTTCTTGCATGTGCAGGCCCCTCTTGTAGCAATAATATTCTCTTATTGGCCAGTAAGTGAATATTGTGGGTCACAAATCCCACCAAGGTTTTTCCCACACTAGGTTTCCTCGTTAAAATATTGTGTTATGGTGTGTTTTTCATGTGGTTTCTTTTGTCTCTGTTTATTGCATTACTTTCTGTTTACCGGTACACAATATTAATATGCTCTACATGTTTTAAGTTTAGAAAATCTTATAACTGGTTAGATACTGATTCACCCTCCGTCTCAGTATCTGTGGGAATCCTAACAATCTACCAGTTAGTGTTTGAAGTAGTTTTATTTTTGGTGTCACTAATTCACCCCCCCCCTCTCAGTGCTTTTCAAGTCCATCAATTGGTATTAGAGACTAACTTCTTTGAAGCCTAATCGCTTAGAAGGGAGCCTTGAAACCACCATGGGGGACATGAGCTACTTTGAGATGGCTAGAGAGCAAGAAGCTAGCAGAAATGAACTTGAAACCTGTAGGGTCAAACTGAAAGCTTCACAAGTCAAGATGAGAGAGATATCTGATAATAGTTCTTCAGATGAAGCCAATATTGATGCTTTAGCAAAAGAAGTTGAAAATTTAAATGGTGAGAAACTAAATCTGAGGAGAGAGCTAGAAGGTCTCACTATTCGCATGAGTCAGGAATTGGAAGCCAGAAGAGATGCTAAAGATCTTATCAAGGAAAGAGATCAAGAGATCACAAAGATCAAATAGGAAAGTGTCACTATGCATGAGCATTTGATTGCTGAAAGATAAGAAAAGGAGAACCCGCAGCTAGATCTTGAACTAGCGTCATCTCTGACAGAGAACCTTTCAAACCATAATGAAGATCTCATCAAACAACTTACTCAAGACAACGAGAAATTGGAGAAGCTCAACAGAAGCTCTACCATACTGGAAGAACAAATTCAATCACAAAGAATGAAGGGTGATATCTCTGGACTTGGTTTTTACACAACTGAAAAAAGGTGAATCCTCCGGTACAAAGAGCAACAATCCTAAGAACAAATCTACTCCTAAGATCAACAATCCTACCAGTAAGAAGGTCTTTAAACCTATTTGTTTTGTTTGCCATAAACCTGGTCACATTGCAAATGTTTGTAGGGACAAACCTAATAGAAATGCAAGTTACAATACTAATGCTAGGTATGTGTCCAAGAAATTTGAAGGTCATTGCTTCACATGTGGAATGTATGGACATAGATCTGTTGAGTGTAGATATGGAGCAAACAATCATGTACCACACATGCATCCAAGACCAAATGGTGATAGAATGAGGAATTTTGACAACCAGGTAAATCTGAACTAGCAAAGACCCTACGGTAACCAATTTAGTCCATTTGAGATCGAAAAGGTAACAAATGTTATTTGCAGAATCTGTAGTAACTTTGGTCATGTGGCTATGAATTGGAGAAGAATAATAGGAAGAGGAAATGTAGGAACTTGGAGATCATCTGGTATGGCCTCTTATCATTGTAACAAACCAGGGCAGTTAGCAAAATTCTGTAGATCAAGAAAAGCAAACTGGTCAATTCTTCTAAGGATCAGAAAGGAAAGCAGAAAGTTAATGTTGAAGAAACCAGAGAGGAAATGAATCAGATTTGGAAGAAGAAAAGTGATGAATCACATGGAGAAGAAACTATTCCTTCACCCAGTGAAGAGAACCCTGCACCGGTGACTTAAGCCTATTTAATATGGCTAAGGGGAGCTTAACGGTTAAAATACCTCTGGACCCCTTGAGAAAAATGAGCAAGAGAACAATTTTGAAACATGAAATTTTGATAACTTTTTGTCAATATGTTATCAACCAGTTTTCCCCTTGAGCGGTGAAATTAGGGTTTGTAACCTTAAATGGGCAAGCATTTAATGCAGTAGGTAAAAAGGATAAAAGAGAGTTTTACTTTGTCATTTTTACCCTAACGTATTCAAGAAAAAATTTGGAGCTCTTGCTGAGCTGAGAAAGATTGTTTTGCTATAAATTGCCGAATTGTTTCGTGATTTGTGAAATTAAGCTGAATTGAAGGTTACAGAAGGTCGAACTGGTGTGCACTTGGGCATCTCAACCGGTAAACGAGGCAACGTGCATGAAATAAGGTATTTCTTTGAACATACTACTTTGAATCTTGTTCATCTGGAATGACATCAACTTTAAAGATTGTAGAGAGGTTAATGATTACTTCTAAGCCTATGGAAGTTGTAGAGGCAAAACAAATTGTGTCGTATAATGCTTTGTCACAAGTTCTAAGTGGATTTGTGATCAAAGATGATTTCTCTAGTTACATTGACTGCAAGACAAAAGATTTAGGATCTCTATACATTTATACATAGTTGAAATCACTTTGTGATAAGAACGGAAAGATTGAAACAAAGTATGCTAGGGTTTTCAAAAAGGGTTTTCATAATGTCGCTTACTTTCTTGAAGATTTTGAGGATGATCATATCAGAATCAATTTGAGTCGAGTTCATGGAGAGAATATTTATTTAGAGAGAACTCACATAATAACTAAGGAAGCCATTCAGGCTGTAACTGGTTATTCTCAATCGGTGAAGTACCTGTTCTCAGAAGAATTTTAAAAGACATGGTATTCTCTTTAACCGGTTCTACTTCTAATAAGCATGCCTTTTCTATCAACAATATTAGAAACCCTGTAGTGAAACTAGCAGCAATGGCAATAGGGTACCGATTATTTTACTCTATTAGACTTAATAGTGTTCCATCTACAGCAATTCATACTGCTCATAGAGTGATTGTTGAAAATACAAATTATGATCTCTGTGAAGCCATCAGAAGGCAATTATTTAAAAATTTGCAATCAATTAAAAAGGATAATAGTAAAAAATTCAAGTATGGTCAGCTTTTGGTCGGATTATTCTTCTATTTCAAAGACTTTCTACCAGGAATTAGAGACATTGAGTGGTCAAAGGACTCATCAGTCTCGGCACAAATTAAGAACAACATCAAGGCTATAAAGAATACTTTCCCCACTGCCATGAACAAGTATTTTAATGAGTTTCAAAAGAAAATGAGTATGACAATCAGACTACCCGAAGAAGTGGTAAAACACTTTGAAAAGGATATAATCTTCACCGTTACCACTGATTTTTCTCTAATGCAAGAAATTGAGCCAAGAGAGGAAGAAATGGAAGACATGAGTTATGAGGTAAACTATGATCTACTAGTTGGTTATGCTAATACCCTATTAGCATCACCTAAAGACAAAAAGAAGGCAAAATTGGACATTGTGGCAGTCCAAGATGCACCTGCACAAACCAGTATTGCACCTGTTAAAAGTGCAAGAGGAAAGAATAAAAAATATGATGAAGTATCTCCAACAAAAAAGAGTACTGGGGTTACCCGGAGTGTCCTAACCAAAAAGGAATTGTAACCCAAAGTATATATTAAGAAGGAGACAAAGAAGAGAGGCAAAAAATTAATTTTGCAACTAGAGTCTGAGGGAACCGATTCTAATGAAGAACCAAAGAAGGCAAAAATAACTGGTAGAATATCCAAGAAGGTTAAGGAAGTGCCAAAGGAAACTATGCCTATTGATATAGCATCCTTCAAACCAGAAACCCATTTTGAAAGAACAATGAAGACACTAAGGAGGGGTTTGACAATGTAAAAGAACATTTTGATTCCTTCACTGAAAATGAGAAAGAGCAAGTGATTTAATAGGTAATCACTCATCTGTGTCATTACAGTAGATATCAACATGAACTAGAAAAGGATATCTCAAATCCTTTGTACACTATTCTTTTGAATAAATGGGAGGAAGTTATTAAATTAGAAAAAGAAATCATTGATGAGGTATTTGTACAATATGTCTTTAAATTTTCTAAAGATGATATTAGTGCCTTAGTTGCTTGATACAAATCTCAGTTTACATTCAAAGCAAGAAGACTAAAGTTACTCAGTGGAAAGAAGGCAATTGTTGAAACTGAGATCCATCAAATAGCCTGTGAAATCAGAGAATGGAAGAACTCATCCAATCCTTTATGAATGAGGATAATGTTGCTTATGATGTTAATCGACCGGAAATGGATGAAGAAGAGATTATTCAACCTAATGAGATATATCCTCTCAAGAAAAAGCATGACTCCATTATTTAGGTTGTTGATGATGTTCAGGACACAGTTGACCTATCTGGAGATAACAATGCACCAAATATGGAGCCTCTGCAAATACTAATGTACAGGTTACCTTAGTTGAACAACCGACAACTCAACTAAAAGTGGACAATCCACCAGCAATAGAACAACTGGAGAAACCCCAATCTCCATTGGTCATTCAAGCTATTTAGAAGGAGCCTACTGAAATCGTTGTCACACAGTCCTCTGAAAAGGAAATGGAGAAGAATATAGAGAAAGAAATCATTAAGGTTCTATCCCCTGAACCAGCAAAGTAGAAACAACTTGAAGAAGATGATGATGATTCTCTAAGTATCTTAGGACCTATCGATATGAACAATTTGAGTGCATAAAAAATGATGAAGATTGCAAATGTCATGCAATCTAGAGTGCATAAGAAGAGATTGAAAGAGAAAAGGATTGAAGCTGAAACAATTCAGACTGCAGTAGATATTTTATTTGGTCTGCTACCGGAAACATCTACAACACATCTTTCTACACCTATTGGCAAACTTGGTCAGTTAGTTGTAGATGCATCTAATCAAATCAAGTCACTAGAAGATGTTGCTCAAGTGTATGCTAAAAAGAATCACAAGAAGAAATATGGAGAAAAATTGGCAAATGATATTGATAGTGGCAAAATCGCTTTATCACACAATAAAAGTTTGTTGAGTAAAGCTATTGAAACAGGAGGAAAGTATCTTGCTTCTACCTCCAATGTTACTTTCTTTTATTTTGACATTTCAAAAAGTCAAATTGAAACAGAGAAAGAAATGGAAAGAATATGCAAGGCATATGTGCCACTCCAGGACTCTATACTTTCCTTTAGCAAATCTGTTGATGATTTGCATAACAGACTGGACATCTATGATAATGAGAAGGCAAAGAGACTTCGATCTCTTAAATAACTCAAAAGTCAGCTCACATCATAGGTAGACATACTTCAAAGATCCCACTCTAATGCAGAAGCTATTCTTGCAACCCCTGAAACCTGCACATTGGACTCAATGGAAGAATTTCATTCACAGTTGTTGTCTACATTTGAGTATACTAAGAGCATATTGGAATCATGGTAAAATGCTTTGTCGTAGATGAAGAAGAGCTACAATGATATTTTTAGGAGATTAGCTAATGCATGAACTTCTACGTTATTGTTGTATATGTTGAACATTTTGATACAAATTTTCTATATATATATATATATATATATATATATATTACTTTTTCAATTTGGCATTGTTGTCAAAGGGGGAGTAGAAATATGTATGTGTGTTTTCAGGAAAATTTTCTATAATGTATGCATTAAGGGGGAACATGAGTAAATGAGTAAATTTTGTTGTGTATGCACACTTAGTGGTATTACTGTAAAGTTTTCTAAGTGTTGCCATCAATGCCAAAGGGGGAGATTGTTGGATTGATGATGATTGTAATGTATTCATCATTTTTTGTCATTGATGAAACACTCACACACACGCATATGATTATATTGACTACCGGTGTAACTTTAATTGTTTACTCTATCAACTGGTATGTTAGAGGTTATACCAAGAGGTTTATCTCTAACGAATACTTTGTGTCAACCGATATGTGCATAAGAGACAGACTGTGATTATACTAAGTCGG
This sequence comes from Cryptomeria japonica, assembly GCF_030272615.1. Taxonomy (NCBI): domain Eukaryota; kingdom Viridiplantae; phylum Streptophyta; class Pinopsida; order Cupressales; family Cupressaceae; genus Cryptomeria; species Cryptomeria japonica. The sequence goes on along the minus strand of NC_081407.1, from coordinate 48,204,249 downwards.
CATCAAGATAAAGATCAAGATGGAGATCAAGCGGATATTTAAGGACAATGGTTCATATGTTTTATTCAAACCGGTATTTGATTGCTTCAACCGGTATTTGGTAATTTTGTGATGATTTACCACATTTCATGATGAGTTACTTGCACCGACTTCTTGGCAGTAATTTTTGTGATGAGTTATTATCACTTGTCCAGATACACTACACCTAGGAAATTGTGTTATGATTTTTTAAGGCCGACATGAAATCATAAGGTCTATATATTGACATCGCAATGAATTATTTGATATAGTGATAGTGAAAAGTGTTATGTGCAAAAGGAAAAAGAGTTAAGTTCCAGAGTATGTAGAAGAGCAGTGTTGAATATGTTTAGAAGGATCTAATTAAGCAAGTATTGTGCTACTCAGAATAGATCAAAACATTCTTGTTGTTTTCTAATCATTACAACAGAATCAAATCCCCTAACCGGGTAAGCTCTGACAAGCTTCAATGTATAAATCTTTTAATGGGGTGATCCATTAGTTTGGATTCAGAAATCCTCCACTAAGGTTACTGCTAATAGGGTACAAGCTTCTAATCAAGCTTTGGTATCTCTAACAAGATTCACTCCTAGCAGAGCACTTTATAGACCTTAACTGGTCAGTTATCTATTACTGCAAATAGTTAACTTGTGAGTTGCATCTCACCATGGTTTTTACCTATTTGGGTTTTCCACGTACAAACACTTGTGTTATGGTGGATGCTTTACGTTTTGTGGATGACGTTATATTATTTTGGAATACCAAGTCTCCCATTCACCAATCGTCCAACAAATACATAATTACCCCTATTTATTATAATCCATCTCCATCATATTAGAGTCCCTACACAAAACCCAAGTGGAAACTAGTATTGAATTGGTAAACCAACTCTAAAGGGAAGATCTTTCAACATCATCATTTAGAGTATAAACATTAATAATTTTGAATTAGTGAGTATTAATATTGGAAAAAGCGTATTATTCTCACAACACAAGTTCACATTCATATCCAACTAAGTATTGATGCCACATAGGAGAGATAAATGTGACAACACCCCTCATAATCGCTTCATGGTTACAAAAATGACTAGAGGGATAAATAACATAGTAGGCTATAGAAAGAAGAAAACCAAAAAATTAACTTCCTGTAAACACGAAATATCCAAACCTATCAAAGGGAGTTGAGAATCATGACCAGAGTATGTTCTTGAGAGGTCCATTAGACCTAAATAATTATAGGACATACAATTCATAAATAATTTTCAATAGTAATTTCTTGTTGTTTATTTTGACAAGAGAAAAAAATTGTTCTCAAGTATAGCCTCACTTGAATCAAACTTCCTATACAAAAATTAAAATAGGTTAGGTATCACTTCTTTGAAATGAATTCTCCATCTTCCAAACACCCTAGACCACTATGTGACCTCCACTATGTAACCATGTGAGGGGAAGCATGTTGAGAAATTTATCTATGGAGACAAAAAAGAAGTTGCTATCAAACATCAAAGATATTTCCCTTCACAAGAGGTCTTACAAGGTGGGGAAGACTATATTTCTTTAATTCAACATTTTTTAAACCACCTTAGTACTCTAACCCATGAAGCTAGAAGAAGTATTGAGGGTGGTGTTGGCAGGGAAAAGGGCGTAGACACATATTAGGAGATCTTGTCACATGAAATTTGTGGAACATGAGATTTAGAACATAGAATGTAATCTAGGGATACTACCTAACAGTCACATCTTATATAATATATTTGAGTGGATTGTGAGATCCATTCACCAATATAATGGTGAATATTAAGGTAATTAGTGAATGAGATATAGAAAGCAGATATAAAGAATGTATATATGAATATATGGAGATATACGAATATATACTATGTACCATTGAGTAGAATGAATACCAATACTTTTGAGTTTAAATCTATTATATTGTGTATGACATTCTCATTTGATTAACAACTAACCTTAATTCTAGATATAATTCCCTATACCCTTAATATAAATCAGTCTAGGGTATAAAGACTAGAACACTAAGAGATCACTAGGTCTCAAACCTCCAATGTGTGTCCCCCACATTTCTTGTTAATATTGGCTCCATTGTTGGGATCTTGGTTAGGTCCTTTTGAGGTTTAATAAAAAAAATTCAAAATCAAAATCTTATACTAGATCAGGAAGTAAAGAAGTTAATGAAGAAGATATATGATACACTACAAATCTATCTTCTTGACATCTACTATGTGAGAGGGGGTTAGGTGCCAAGGGGATGGTAAATGGAAAGGGGAAAGAGGTCAAGAAGAGACCCATGAAAAAATCTGATTTCTAAGAAAAGTTGTAGGATAACTACCATGGGAGAGAATAAAGGACTAATGCAATCCCAAAACAAAAACACCCATGGCCATATGAGATAAGAGAATTAAAAGAGAGATCAATGAAAAAATTGCATTGGCAAGAAAAGTGACAATGGGCTAGCCCGAATAGTGAGGAAAAGAGACAAAGACAAATTATTGAAAGAGAAGAAAGATATTGAAGAAAGATGGAAAATGGAGAAAAGTTAACAGTGGAGCACACCAATGAGGGTGTTGTTAAGTGTACCAAGGTGGGTGTTCTCGATAAGAAAAATAAATAAAATAGAGAAGAGGAAGTGAAGACCCAAGAAAAATTAAATACATGTTGGGATGAAGTAACATCTAGCTATTAAACAGTTTGAGAAAGAACATTAATGACTATGAAAAATATAAAAGGTCATTGTTAGGGGAGTGCAATAGCAAGGAGGATGCCACCCTACCACAACTTTCCAAAAACCTTAGAATAATACTCAACTTCTCAAACATAAATATCAAATTAGATGATAGATTTATAGAATTTTTGAAAACTCCAAAAAAGGTATTACCTCTGCATGAAGAATACTTAGAAGATTTAGGTGATAGAAGAATAAGACAATTAAGATTGGAAGAAATAGAAAAGGAAGGTGGAGTTAGAATCAGTTGGTGATGCAAAAGCATCCCTGGTTTTTGGCAATCTTGCATCAACCAAAAATATTTCTTTTATGTTTATTCTCTGTTTTGCAGTTTTAGCATTTCACTCTGCTTTTTATTGCATTGGCTCACCGGATCTTGTGGAGTTAAATTTTTCTTGAAGACATGATCATATTCCTTATTAATAAACCGCAAAGCATTTGGATCATTTTTTGACAAGTTATCGATTCCGAATTCTGAGAGTTTTCTGGCATCGGAACTGTTTGGTCCTATTTGCCTTGGTGAATCTATCGGATCCCTTCCATAGCTTGCAGAGCCTTATGCATTGATTCTGATGTTCATTGGTGTGTGGCCAACCTTCCCTTTGATCCACACTTCATCCTTTGTATTTTCTGGAGGAATCTCTTTGGCAAAGGCCGACCTATTGGCCATTTTACATGTTTGATCTTGTTCTTCGGCATTTGATTCCTTTTGGGCTGATCGAATCCCCTTGGATTGTATAAATAATTGTAATTTCTCATTAGAAGTTAGTAAGGAAGAAAAAATCAAATAGAATATAGTAGATAGATCTTAGGTTTGGAGGTCCGGGAGTGACTTGTTCTGTAATTAAGCATGTTTGTAGCAAGTCAGTGAGCCGGATCTTGTAACCTGGATGTTATCGGTTATATGTAATCAATTTTCATGATCTAATTCATTCATTTCTGCATTGCCTCCATCACAGGTTCTTGTTTCCGTTGTGTTTACTCTTGCTGCCTGGTCCAGTTTGATCTCTTTAAGGTCCCTCCTAACCGGTGACTGCAACAATTGGGGTGAAGAATTAATATTAATAACTAATGATATATCACTTACAAAGAAGAAGATGAAAAGGTGTTTTGAAGAGTCAAAACTCTTGGACCAAGACACATCCCTATTACCATATAAAAGTAGAATAATTTTGGTAGAAGAAATACTCCAAACAAGAGCAAAAGAGAAGAAAGAAGTAGAAGAAAAAAGAGAAAAAAGAGCAAGATATACTGTGGAGTGACATATTGGATGAATACTACTTTGATACCAAATTGGAAAGAGATGGTAGTAGAGAAGAAAAACCTTGAATACCTCACAATGTTAAAAAGGTTACAAAACCAAGTGCACAACATCAAAAACTAACATAAAGCTATGGGAGGGTATTATGATGCTTCCAACATAAGGAAAATTTGGGGTTGTGTGTTGAATGCTATCATGGAATACATTACCGTGGAGGGCCGGTTTACTAGGGTCCACACATACCATTCCGTGTTGTTACATCATTTTAGGCACGAGAAAAGGATTTCCTTGCCCGACTACCTCTTCAGGTCACTATCGAGATCTCTTAATAAGCACAGTAATAACCCTTCGACTCTGGTGCTTTATTGTGGCCTCATTTTGCTCATTTATGAGCACTGCAAAATTCTTGCTATCCAGGAAAATAAGAGATTGTTTGCGTCTCTAGGAAAGGGTAAGAGAAAGGAGGAAGGTGGGTCAAGCAAGGAAAACTCGATTCAGAACAAAAAGAGCAAAAGTGCTACTGGGTTAAAAATTCAAGAGGACAAGGATACTCAAATGGAGATGGAGAATGTTTTTGAGGATATTGGAAAAGACGACAGTGAGATGGAAATGGAGGAGTCTAGAGGGGAGGAAAGTTGGAAAGAAGAGGATGTGGGGGAAGAGGAAGGAGAAGTTGAGGATGTTTCCGACCAAGACAATCCTACATGCAGTGTTAGTTTAGTCAATGTCAATAGCCAGCCAAGGGAGGAGGATGATAAAATTAGTGAGGAAAAAGATATGGATTTAGAGAAAAAGAAGAATGAGCTCAAGCAGGAGAAGGACAAGGAGAACCCGAGCAAGGATAATGAGTTTGCTGGAGAAGGGTTAATTCTGGATTATCTCAAAAATATCTTTGATGCTAGAATGAGCTTTGACAGGTGGACTTGTGAAGGTATCTAGAACCTTGAAAAAAGTGGGAAGCATTGGGAAGAGGAGAGGAAGAAAGATGAAAGGGATTGAAAGTAGAGGATGAAGGATTTGGAGGAAAAAGCTAAGAAGATGGAAGCTCAGATTGAGAAGCTGGAGGAAGGAAAAAATGCAATGAAGAACCTGTTGGTTATGATCTCGGATATCTTGACTGCTGTTACAAAGAACTTAGAGGAAATCTCTAAGGTCCTTGAGGGATCCAACACTCCTAAGCCAGTTGTGGACCTTGATATGGATGAAGATGCCATTGAGATTGGGACTGCGGAAAGTGCTCCTAGTGGAGCTGCAAAGAGAACGAGGGTGAGCGTGAAGAAAGTTATTGTGGCTTCTCCAAAGGAAATCCCCAAACTTAGGGATAACATTAAAGAATTGTATGGGATTAGTGGGAATTTAGCTAATGCCCTGAAAAACATCTAGTTGCTCCTTTTCTAGATTTTGTCTCTTTTTGCTGGTTGTTGCTGGTTCTGTGGGGTTTTTTGCTGGATTTTGATCATTTCTCTGCTGGCTTTTTAGCTATTTGTTCCTTCTTGTTTCTTAATGATTTTATATCTTAAGGATATTTTGTAAAGGGTTTCGGGGCCCCTTCAAAACCTGCTTTTACCTTAATAACAAAAAAAACATCAAAAAACAAAACTGAAGCAAAAACCAAATCTGAAACAAAAACAAAGCAAAATGAAGGCTTCAATCAAGATCTCAGTATTCGGTCAGGATGTTACAAAATATTTAGAGCATGTATTTCTATTGGAATCATTTTGGGAGATAGTAGGAAAAGAAGAAAACCGACACAAGTTATTAAACTTTGTAGCATGTTTTAGAAAGGAGGAGTTGGACTAGTATGTGAAGCACTATCCACTACATGAGAGCACTTGGGATGAAGTTAAGAATGAATTTTTAATCAAATTTGTCACTCCAGCAATCCCCATTGATAGTATTAATAAGATGAGAAATTTATACAAGGAGAGAATGAATTGGTGAAGAACTATGACAAGAGAATTAAGGAAGTTTGTTGAAAGTTGAATGGTTCATCTTTGGACAAAAAAAAAGACATTAGAGTTTGACTAGATGATAGATTTTTTGACAAATATAATGATTTAATCATAATGGCCTATTGGATAGAGGCTTGACCTTGGATGAGACCATAAAAAGATGAAACAAAAGAATCCTTGAACGACCTTCAGCTAATTGTTTTAAAACTAAAAATTCAAATAGAAATCCTGGCCAACGAGACTAAGAAACCTAAATAAATGTGGTGTACATAATATAATAGGGAATGCCATATCCAAAACGACTACCCTAAGGTCAAGGAGAAAGAATATTTATTGTGGTTAAAAAAATTAAACCCATCTCACTATATTGTGCAATCTGCAAGGAATGGAATATCCATCTAACAAAAGACTATCTAGACTCTAAACCTCTAGTTTGGAATGGAGGCAATTGATTTAACTAGGGATGCCACCATCATAACTATAGTGTTGATAAAAGAAATGACATTGGATACTATCACTCGTCATGGAGAGATAATATGAACACTTATGTTCTGTACAATAATCAACAACAAGAATATTTAGAAGATAATAAACAATCTAATTATAGAGAAGAATGAGGAAAAGGAAGAAATAGCTAGAGAATAAGTGATGTAACTTGCTTTAATTGTAAAAAGTTGGGCACTATGTCACCAAATGTTAAGGAGAGAAGAAGAAGAAGCATGCATTTTGTGGTGAGGAATCCCATGATGTATATAAATGTGGAATGTTGAAAGGTGTTCTAGAGGGGTTAAAACAATAAATGTGTAAGTTGATGAATCTTTTGTGGTACTACTAGTAGATTTTATGAATCAATTGGTATCAAAGTAGTCCATGTGATTGTGAAGAACTATTTATGAATAAGTTATACCATCCAATAACTTAGCACCTTCTGAGCCTTAAATTTCAGAATGAAGGAAGTGGTTAAGGATACTAAGAATTTAAAGGGAAGAAAACATTGAACAATTTTAGTTTAGGAAGTTGAAAGAAGGCATTATAAGGATTTTCAATGTTGAAGAGAAGGTATAAAGGATGGAGATCATGATGTTAGTCTTGATAAAAAAGTTAGGGATTCTAGAGGAATTTGAAGAACCAAGTGAACCCCCAAAATCCAAACCAATTGTCTTCATCTATAAGGTTATCTAAAGACAAGAAAAAGGTCAATTTTTAATCTTATCATAGCAAGATCAATACAAAGAAATTTGATTAGTGGATATTTCAAATGTATTTTTACCTTGGCTTAAAAAAAAATCTCCATATTAAATAGACTTTTTGGTGAGATTAAACCTTTTTATACATGTACTCACATGGTATCAGGTCTATGTGGATTCTTTATAGATCGAATAAGTGCCACTTGTTTTTGCTTCCATAATATTTCCTTATTTCTTCTTAGAAACCATGGGTCATCTCTGATATTCTATGTTGGTTATCCTAAAAGTGTGATCATACTTGACATAATTCTTTTCAAATTATCAAAGATCATACTCTTTGTTTGTCATATTTTCAAATTTGCCTCATGTTATCTTAGTCTATTTGAATTTCTTGATTCTCATGTTTATTGGTCTTTCATGGATTTTATCTTTCACATTTAGTTGATTGGTCCACTTTAATTCTAGTTGACTCTAAATTTTCCTATATAGTCATGAAATTGTAGTACTCATGTTTGAACTCTAGCTTGCCCATGTTTGGGTTATGTCTTTATAATATAACTTGCACAAAGAATATGATAGGAAATATACTACAATCCTCAATAATACTTCAAAATAATAGCCACTTAGAAAGGGAAAATCTTCAAAGTCTCCAATAAGAACATAATTTGTAATATGATGCTAATAAATTAACCACTACCTCTTTTATATTTATATATACCATAATTATACCATAGATGTCACCTAAGCTTTAAACTTGACTACCAATATAGGACTACATTAATGATCATACAAATGCGATCCTATAATAGCATGTCCCACTTTTTGGTCAAAGTGGAACATTAAAATCAATATTTTTAACCAGTTCTTTTACCTTCTCTCACCTACAACAACTAAACTATTAAGACTTTCAAGATGATGTGAACTAGTGATTTTTGAGATTTCATGTGCATATTCTAAATATTTTTTCTAATTTTTAAAAATAATTTGTGAAATTGTTTATGTAATTTTTAATAACTAATCTTTTATAGTTAGTAGTGTTTGTAGAAAGTTACACTTATTCTATAACTTTTTTTTCATAAAGGATAAAATAATAAATTCTTAAACCTAGATTGGTAAAACTAATATATAATTTGTAGACATTTTTCCGTAATTTTTGTTGTTATTTATTATTAATTTCTAATATGTGATTAATAATAATTCAGACATAATTTTATTCCATAACACACTTTTTTGTATATATCCAAACTATTTTTTAGTTGAAACAAGGATATCAATAGGTAATGCTTAGATAATTTTAATATATTTTTTCTCCATTTTTTTATCTTTCCACATGTGTAGAATGGAGAATTTGATATTCAATGAAAAAGTTGTGTGCACTAGAAAATAGAAATTAAATATAATAAATTAATTAATTATATTCAAAATCATACGTTTTGGAAAGCTTTCTCTAAGAGTAGGCTATAACGTTACAAATTATCTCATCATGGTGATTCTATTTGTTGGTCCAATTCAAAGTTTGAAATAGAAATTTTTGATGAAAATATAAGGATCAAGATAAGAAAAAATCCAATCCAAATATTTTCATCCAAAGATATCCAAGAACAGTTTCATTTCTCACATTATGTTGCAACTTCACAATATGTGATACTCTAAAAGTCACAATTTTATTAATAGCACCCAATTTATTTTATCTTGAAAACCTAACCTTCACATACAAAAATAACCAATCTATCATTTCATACACAATCATTCTAATATAACCATCATTCTTGTAATGTTATATATAAAAAGGCAGACATATATATATAGGGTAAGAGCATTAGTAGTTGTCATAGCTAATTTCATGCACCTAAAGATCCTAAATGGTATATTGGATTTTGACGATTTTTTTTAGTTGTCTTCATATGCAACTTAACTGCTTATAGCTATTGTTCTGGCTTCTGGATAGTAATGATGCACACTACGGGATCAGTTATGCGCACAAAGGTAAAAAAGTACACATTTCAAAGTGTTGCTTGATTACTAATTATAGATGTTCCAGTAATTGTCTACTCAAAATTGCCAATACTTGTGGACAAATGTCCTAATAGTTTTGCACAAATGTTCCAATAGTGGTGTACAAATGGGCCAATTATGAACAAAAATTGAGAAAATGTGATCAGCTATTGATACATGTGAAATTTATGACAATAAATGTGCGGTTATTGAAACTATGATGGCTACTGGCGCTCTTCCCCTATATAACATGTTTTTTAATCAATGGCATTGTAATAATTAGAATTAATAGATTCGTTCATTTCTCTTGATAAATAGGGCATGTATAGAATTCATGAATTCACGTAGTATTTTGTTTTAAGCAAACTATTTCTTGAATGACCCCTAGAACTTCTCTCTACTTGTGTCAATGTTCCTTCTCCTTAGAAGGAATCTATATATATAGTTTAGTGTTATCTTCTATAATCTCACTCGGACATTATCAATACATGTCTCTAAGACGTCGAGATCATGTGTTTTAGAGCTTGGAGATCAGAAATGTGTATCTACTTATGAATTTATACAACTCATAAGAATAGATAAGGTCTAGACGAGTATGTCCATGAGAAAAAATATTGACAGGTATTAAAATTTTTAAAATAAAAATATTTACAGTTAGTAATGCAGGCCGTAGATAGACCAACTGAACAATCTACTTCCTGCGATGTTGAGAGTTGCCCACGGGAAAGTTCCACGAATTTGCTAGTTCCTGGCGAGGGATCCACTTTTCCAGCAAATATAGCGAGGAAAATCTCAATGAATACCGTAACAAATCTGAATAAACACGATAACATACCTGTCAATAGTAAAACTCCAAACAAGACATATATCTTCATTTTCTCATAGACTAGAATCATTCCAACTAATCATCTTAAATAAGTTTCTTAATATATTGAGATTTATTAAAATTCAAAATGATTCTTATAGTCAATGGGCCTTTGGTCTATTGGTGAAGTTGAATAGCTCCAAATAAGTCCACCAGGTTCCAGACTTGATGTAAGGGATGAGACTGGGATCTTGTCCCGGACGAATTTGAGCTAGCAGCTATTGATCTTAACTTTTTTTAATCATTTTGAACACCTTTACCAAAAAAACATGCTAAGTGATATCATATTGGATCATGTGAATTTGAAAACAATATTTTTAATAAGAGACTTGACAAATAAATAACTGTATAAAATTGAAAGTAATTTGAAATATCCATATATAGGCTTTCTCAGTCCCACTGAAGGAGTTATCAGATAAGCCTGTAGAATTCTGCAATTTCCTATTTAATCAGTATCTGATGATGAGATGGTCAATAATGCTACATGGATTTATGGTACCTTGCTGGATAAAATGACATCCGAGTTGATTTACAGCTCCATGGTGGATGCTAGTGCTGACCAGGTACCTCAATGAATGCTGGTCTCTGAACCTTAACCCTGCCAGTGGTCTAAGACTTTTGTGCATTTATGGTTCAGTATTCGTGAACCTAAGAAAGCATGTTTCAAATGGTTTCTCCTGATAAAAAAACTTTCGTTATGTAAGTCTAATACTAATCTTTGCCCTTTGTGTAGGGTTCCTGCAAATATTGAACATGTCTTTTTCAAGTGCCTGGTTGAAAAAGAAAGTCTGGTCCATTTGTATGTCTGGTTTAGATGGATGGTCTCCCAACCATAGTCAGTGCATTTTTGAAATTTTAGTGCGTTGTATTAGTTAATTTTAGTGGGTTGTATTAGTTATCTTGGTAAAGAGTATACCCGTTTTTGGCTTGTCCAGTCTATTGAAACTGTTTGAACTTTGTGGATGTTTAGGAATGACGAATAGTATTAATGCCGGATGAGGAAACTAACTGAGTGTTTTAGAAGACTCATCTTCAGCTCTATGGCTATGCAGGTTTCTATCACTCTTGGAGCCTCTAGAGATATATTTGAAGGAATGATGGACGTTGATCACTCAGCGGATAGCAGACCTGAGGTTCCTTATAACTGTCTGTGGCCTGCTTCAAGGAAGAACAATGATGAGTTTTTTAATGCATTCATGGTGTTCCAGGGTCATTACAACAAGAATCACCAGACAACTCCCCTCAAAGATCCGGTGTCTGCTCCTATTAAGGATCTCTTCTTTAAGGAGCCTCCTAGTGCGAGATGGATGAGCTAAGGGGCAGAATTGATAGAGATTCTGGATGATGTGTTTGCAGTCTGCTGCGATTGTTGCAGTGATTGTGCATATCCATGTTATCGTGCAGTGGCTGGGGAAGTTCTTTTGCAGAGATTGCAGTGTTGGAGGCAGTTATTACAGAGGTTGTAGTGTCAGACCTTCTACTTGTTTGAGCCTTGCATGATTCTGCTACCAGCTTTGGTGTGCTTTGATAAAATCCTTTGTTTGTCTCAGGCTATACTATGCTAGTTGCTTGAGTTTTGGAATATGCCTGCAATGTGCAGTTCTGGCTGCTAGGTTCTTAACGAGTAAATGAATCTACTCTGAGAAAATCTGAGAGCAAGAATGAGAATAAAGCTGTTTTATTAATTTATAAATGAAAGAATTATAAAAATATATAGCTTTTCAGAAAGCATAAACCAGAGGAAAAGAGGGGCAGATTTGGAAACAGTGGATTGAAAGCCTGATATCCTCCTTAGTTAGCCTAGAATCCAAGCAACAATAGTTTTTCCCAAGCTAAGAGAATAAACAGCACCCATAAAACAAGGAAAAAGAAAAAAGAAAACGTGTGCTAACAACTTTGAATCTTCAACAGGGATGCAGTCTTTTTCTTTCATCGCTGGTACTCTGCATCCTTGACTTTGGATTGTAACAGCTTATTATGGATGTCAGTGGCTAATCTCCATATAAAATGGCAGTGTAAAAAAACTCTCAGATCTGCAAATCACAGTGTTTTTTCACTCAATTTTTTGTGGTTTTACAACAATGGGGATGCAGATCATGAAGATTTAGCTACTGAAAATTTCGCAGAAATCCATTGTGTTTTGTGGATTTTAGAAACTGTACAGAAGGTTGTTTTGTTTGGAGATTAGCCATATCCTGATAATTTGACAGAGGACTTTAGTGTCTTGGCACATGTTTATGCAGCTTATTGGCATGTGATTTTATAACATGGTAGTATGGACTGTTCTCTCATGTATTTTTTTTTTGGGACGGCTTAAATCACACACACTAAGCTTTGATTTCTAGGTTTAAAAGTGTTAAACACTCAGAATTGACTGACATTCTCTAGACTTAATATGTGTGATTTTTATTTTTTTTCGTTGCTTCATTCAGAATTGTGGCAACAGTATTCGCAAAGCAGCGCCAGTTATCTCTTTTTGTAGTAGTTTCAGTGATCTCCTTTTGTTTATATCGGTGCATAGCAGTCATTTTGCAGGTTACAACATTCGAAGGATACATTTCATCTTTTGCTCTGGACAGCATTTTGATAGTTTCTTCAGCCCTTGGTCTTTAATTCCAGACTGTTTCATCTGGTAGTTTATATAGTTAGAGTCTATAGTGACGAAGGTGGATATTTCGTATGTATTGCAATGTCAGTATTGGTATTCTGAGAAGCGTGAAATTAGCTTGCACATATATAAGTCCTCCTTCGTTTATTAATCTTTATATGATAAAAGAAAAGAGTACAATTCTAAAGAAAGGTGATGGAGAAAACAATCACAAAGCTCGACGTCCAAGAACTAACCTATTCGATCGTAGTTTTCGTATTGGAGCGTCGCTTTATTTTAGAAACTTTCATCTATCAATCGACTCAATATTGAAAGGAGAACTTGCAGATTAATAATACTTTGTTTTGTCTTAAATTGAAGCCATCGGAAAGCTTGCGTTTTTCTTCCCTCCTGCTTAAATCTGATTTTTATGAGCGCATTTTGCAGTAATGACAGGGTTTGTATAATAGGAAAGGATATATGGCCATGTGAATGGAAATACAAGCTTTGCTACGGTAATCTTCTATTCGTTCAAAAACAAGTTGCCTTGAAATAATCGACTCCGATCTGAGCTAATGACCTGCCGACAACGTTGCATAGTGTGGAATAAAAACTATGGACTCTCTACCAGACTAACGCACTGATAATGTTCCTCTTGCTATTATTCTTCAAGTTAAATTTGGACTGATAATGGGGAAGCAAGTTCTGCAAAAATTAAAGCCAGATTTTCTTTGCTGTAAAATTTATTTGACACACAAAAATTTTATTTCATACGTACTGCAGATTTACTTGCTGTAAAATTTATTTGATACACACTTCTATTTATTCAGAATTTCCTCCCTGTAAAAGTCATTTGCTAGCATTTTTATTTGATACAGAGAGAGTATTTATTCAGATTTTCCTTGCTATATTTGCTGGTAAAGTGGATCCCACCTGGAACTGGCGAATTCGTGGAGCTTTCCCGAGGGCGAGAAAATGATGAGAGCGACTTCAGCATCGCAGAGAATAGAAAGCTCACTGGCCTTTTTTAACAGTCCGCCTTTACGCTTGGAGAAAGTAACTCGACGATTTTTAGGGTTCTGTATTAGCTCAAGCTGCACTTTTCCCCTCACCATTCTTTTCTTTTCTATTTCCAAAGATGCAGAGTGGTAAATGATGACGATCAACGCCTAAATTACTCCCTTCCCTTTGAGGCCTTATTTCTAGATATTTGATGACGTAATCGCTTACGCCATACGTCCTACTCTAAGTCATTTCAATTTTACACCTGCATCCCTCATTTTTGGCCCTGGTCCCCCACGCAGAGCAGACCACCATGAAAAGAAGTGCGTGTTCGAAAAGACATGTAGGTAATTTCGTACCTGGAGCAATATTTCACGAGAAAATCATCTTTTCCCGTTTCGAAATTCTAGCTCCCACGTGTCAATCGGGCAATGTTGCACCTTTCTCACTTGCGCACGGAGAGTCGATACTCTTTAACACCTGCTGTGGACCTTTTTCCTTGTTATTCAGTTTCTCACAGGATAATGATATGAAAGATTTTAATGACTTAAGGTATGGATTATTTAGGTAAGAGATATCATCTTTAGGGTGATGAAATAAGAAGGAAATCAAAATAGTATGGTAGATAACAGGTGCACATTGGTAGATTGGATCATTTTTACACATTCATAGACACATTAGGATAGGTTTGTTTATGTATTCATATTATATAATCTTCATACAATATATATTATTTTTCACAATTATAGATATATATATTATATATGTTTTGGTAGCATAATTATAATTTACTATTCTAGATTCTCTTATGATTATTATATACATACATACATACATACATACATACATACATACATACATAAATACATGCATACATACATTTTTTCTTCCCTTACCATCCTTCATGTAGTGAGGTTGGATGTTTATATGACTTTCTATTAGTGTGGAGATATGTTCTATCTATGTATTCGTTTCATCTCATCCTCAAAAAGATACCACATGAAATTGATCACTTGCAATGGTCTTCTAGTGATTTTTCATCAACTTTATTTTTAACTCTTAACTTACAAACATTTACCATCACTTATTCAAAATCCTACAGTTCATAATTTTCAAATTGAATACAAATCTTTTGCTCTTATTCATTAAAACTTTTATTAGTAATCCCTATATATTCACATAACTAATAACTATTGTGATTGAATTGATCATAACATCACCTTCACTTAAACCTCAACCTTTGTTGAAATATCTAACCTAGATCTACCAATTTAAATTTGGTTTATGAAGATACCATGAACTTAAATGGTTCTTACTAAATTCCATAAGATACCTAGGTGCTAAATCTTCTATTCTATTAAGTTTTACAACCTAGTTAGCTATTATAAAAAAAAATCGATCTCACAAACAAAACCCTTGCATACACATGCTAAGACAAACACCATGTTTCAAATATGTGCATCATACTCCTCTTTCAAGTTGCCTTGACACAAAAATGAATGCACTTAACACCTCACAATGCTTGCAATACCATAAGGATGGGAGTTCCAGAACCAATGAATACTAAACATGTGTGCCATTTTTATAAAATAGTCCTGAGATAGTAAAATGGGCAGATGTAGATGAGTAAACAATGAAATTGGAGTAGTGACACACTGGTTTGTTTAAGAATGTCAAATTATAACAAAAATGGGTGCGTTAGGGGCAATTGATATAACAATGGCCATGAACGCCAACTGAGATTAATGGTTGAGAGGAAGAATGCTCAAAAGAAAGAACACACTATTTATGGTTGAGAGGAAGAATGCTCAAAAGAAGAACACAATGTTTAAATTGTCCGTTAGGAAGAATGCTCAAAAGAAAAAAATTAATAGATTGTTTGAACTTTTGTGCTCAACAGTTTGATCATTTATCTAGATAGGTAGTGCAAGGTGGGCCAGAAATGCTTCTCACCTGCATCTATTTACGTACACTAGCATGCACGGGAGGTGGGGATGGGCGGTATAAAGGACTAAGAGAGTTGCAATTCAAGACTCATCCATTACCTAGCGTACTCTCTGTCTAAATGGCCCATGTTTTCACCTCCGTCCCCACAGTGATCTAAATGGGGTGATGATGGTGAGGGCATACACTCTAAATGGGCGGCGGTGACCAATCTAGAAGTCTACGCACCTAAGGAACTTCGGATCTGCTCGTCTAACTTGGATCGGATCTTCTGCCACAACTGTCGGTACTTCAAAATGAACAGATCTTATATTCTGGGTGCAAAATACCTTGGTCCCAGTCTGGTGTTCAAGCCTCCTTTTTAATGATCGTTTTTTTTCATGTTGCCTTTGCATTAACCCTATTTGTTTTCTGGTTTCTTATTTTTTAGCATAAATATTTTTAACACTATTGCTTAGTGTGGGGATATCTGACACGATGTTTCTCAGTGTTTTTCTACTTATCGCCTTCCTAGGTTAGTGAAAATGGGTGGTTAGTCTATTTTTTTTTTATCTGCTTTTCATTTCTAAAATATAACTTTCATTTTACAATTCTTTCTCTCTCTTGACTATCTTGCACTCTCAATCTCACACACAACTATCCACAAATTGTTACATCTTGTTAGAAAACTCTCATAACATTCTCTTGTAACCATGTTTGTCTTTATCAAGCCTTGCAAGTAATATTATTATTTTTATCTTGTTCCCGCAAGTGTCTTAGGATTATCTCATTCCCTCGACATCTCATTTTACTCATATGAAATGAAAACACTATGCACAAACATCCACACAACATGCTAGCATCGTTGATTAAGAGCTCCAAATTTCAAGCACAAGTTCCTCATTCTTATTATTTTTCATTTTTTAGTTAAAAAGCTATTTTCTTTTTTTCTATTTTTGTACATTTTTACCAATTTACATCCTTTAAGTACTGTAGAGAGCTATTTACAGTTTTTTGTTTAAGAAATTTGCTCTATTTTAAATAGACAAATTTTTCTAATTGGGTCATCCCATAATAATGGTTCCCACTTTTTGGTCAAACATGAAATTAAAATCAATATTTTGAACTAAATCTTCACTTTTTGACACCTCTAACAACTAAAGCATTAGGAATTTGAAGATAATATGAACTAGTGATTTGTGAGATTTTCTCTGTAGATTCTAAATGTATATACTTTTTAATTTAGAAGTAAATTGTAAATTTTTAATCCAACTATCAATAACTTATTTTTACAGTAAACAACATTTTGAAAAGTAACATTTATGATGTAATGAATAACTCCTTTTTTGATACGTACGTCAAAATTTTATTTATAAAAAGAAATTTTATGTCACTTACAATCCATAAATAGGATTGTCTTTATAGACTATGCCCCTCACTATCTGATGTTGTCTAAACTAAAGTGATCATGCAAGGCAGAGTCCTATGATCTACTACAAATAGACCTCAACTTGCACCTTCTAACCCTCCCCACCTCGTAAACTTAGCTAGAGTTTTCCTTCTTCCAAAACCAAATCTTTAGAAGAATCAAAGCTAGCTTCCAGTAACAAAACTTCTTTAGAACATCTCCCTTGATCAGATGGAAATATAGGTGAGGGTACTGACAACATTCACTCCTCCGCTTCCACTCCATTTGTAGCTTGGTTTGCAAGCACATCAACCTCATCCTTTTCCTTCCATACACATGTTGAAAAGGAATCAACTACATTTAAAGCCTCTTCCAACAATGAATGAAGTTTCTAGTTGGGAGTGTCCCTTCTCCTTCATTTATCACAATTTCAAAATCTTTTTCTTCTTTTACATTCCCTAAACCTAGCTCCTTGCACTTCCTTGGGACAAAAATAAGAGCAGGATCATGTTTGCTTCATTGTTTGTTCCCCCTGATAAAGGAATTTAGCACTCAAGACCATTGGATCACCTCGGTATGCACCATCAAAATTAATTTTAAAACTCCTAACGTGTGACTTCTCCCACATGGCCTCCTCCTTTAGCTTTCGTGACTCCTTTCCACCATGTCCTATGAAAACTGGGTTCTTCAATGTGTGCCAGCACTTTTTGATCTCTACATCCCACATTGTAAAGGTGGAGCACCAAGGATTTTTCTCCTAACATTCTTATTTGCAACTTGTACTATTTCTACCTCAACCTTGTTTAGGAAAGAAGCAAGATTTATAAAATGTCACCATCCTCCAAATACTTGGTTTAAATGATTTTGGCCCACTTCCTTTGCAACCTTTTAAACATTTTTCATACCAGTTTGGTCCTGAATCCTTAGTTTGAAGATTAAGCCTCATAATTCCAACCCCTAGCACCTCTTGGCATTTTATAATAGGAGATCAAAGCAAATTTGTCTTTATCTAAATTGTCTTGATAGAAAGTATGTATCATTTTATTATTCAAATTTTGATTTTCTCCTATTAATAAGGAAAGATAAGACATTAAATAAATTGGAATGGTTGAGATGATCGCCTTTGGCATACTTATTTTTCCTGCTTACAAGGTCAAACAACCATTCCAAGATGTCATCTAATTGATTACCCTTTCACAAAGAGGTTCCCATAACTTAGTAGATCTAATTTCCGTATCCAAAGACATTCCCGAATAAGTGTAAGGCAACTATCCCTTCTTGAACCCCAACATTATGATAATTTCTTACTCTTTTATGGTTGAATTAGAGAAAAAAATAATTTCAAATTTATTCTCAATCACTTCCTACTTTGACACCTTTGAGTAAAGATCTTAAATCTCCTTGATATGACTTACTTCTTGCTTCTTGGTTTCCCCAAAGAGGAGTATTATCAACAAATAGCTGATGAGAAATAGGAGGCATATTGTTGGTTATCATAATACCTTACATTCTCCTTTTCATTGGAGATTTGTTAAGGACTCTTCCCAAAGAATTTTACATTATAATAAAAATAAATGGACCGTATAATGGAAATTCCTATCTAATGCCCCTTGAAGCCTCAAAAAAACCTTTTGGTGAATCATTAATTAGTATTGAATATCTTGACCTAGTGATCCAATTGTAGATCCAATCTAGCCAAGGCCTTGAAAAACCAAAAGCCTCCATGCCTTTCATCAAGAATCTCCAATGAACCCAATCATAGGAGTTCTTTATATCAAGTTTAATCATCATCAAAGGACTTCTTATCTTTTGAATGGAATGGAGGGCCTCTTGCACTATGATAATTTCATCCAGAATAGATTACTTGGTGTAAGTGTTGTGTGGGGTTTATAGTTTTTATTGTATTGATTAATTAGCGAAAGTATTGTGTTGGACTATTGATTTCCCTTTAAAGAACATTCTTTTCAAGCACTAAGTGGGATTTGCCTATGCTCTTTGATGAATTTTTTTTCAAAGTTCTAAGTGGGGTTGGAGTTTCCCATTGACCTAACCACACTCTCCCAAGTCTGAAGTGGGGTTGTCGATGCTCTTTCAGGGACAATCTATCCAACTGCTACTCGGGGTTGGGGTTTCCTTTTGCCCCAACCACATTCTCTCCTAAGTTTGAAGGATATTGTTGTTGATGTTCATGGGACATTTTTTCAAAGTTCTCGGTGGGGTTCAAGTTTCCACTTGACACAACCACATTCTCCCAAGTACAAAGTGGGGTTGTAGATTCCTTTGAATGAACATTTTGTCCAAGTTCTAAGTGGGGTTGTGAAGCAGTCACCGGTGAGGAGGGACCTCAAAGAGATCAATCTGGACTGGTCTGCAAGAGTAAAAACAACAGAGACAAAAAGATATGATGGAGGCAATGTAAAACAGATTGATTTATTGCATCAAATTCGATTACATCCAACCGGTAACAACCGGGTTACAACATACCAGCTCAAAGGTCTCGTAGAATAGGTCACAACCAAGACCTTGAATATTATAATTTATCTTCTACGCATAGTCTAGCTACCCGATTCTCTGATTGATTCTAATTGATTACATTCTAATGCATAATTACAAATATATGTATCGATCCAAAGGATCTAGTCGACCCAAAAGGGATCAAAACCTGAAGAACAATACCTAATGTGCAAAATAAACAAGGTCGGCCTCCGCTAAGAGATTCCTCTGAAAAATCCAAAGGATGAAACGTAGATCATGGAAAAAGGTCGGCCACATGCCAAGGAACATCAGAATCAACACCCAAGGCATAGGTTTTGGTAGATCACCAGAATAGGTCTCAGGCAACCAGTAACAAAGGAACAACCATAATAGGAAATTGTCATGGAAACCAGTAGTGATATCTTATCGAAAAATGATCCAAATGTGATGCGATCTAGAAGCAAGAAAAATGACCAAGTCTTCAAGTAGAATCCAACTCCACAGGATCTGGTGAGCCAAAACCAGGACACACAGAAAGGAAAACTGAAACTGCAAACAGAAAACAAACAAAAAGGAAAATATTTTTGGTTGATGCAAGATTGCAATGAACCAAGGATTCTCCTGCATCAGACATCCATGGTTATTGAAAAAGTGAGCCTCTCACTTTGTCGGGGTCAGAGGGTAACCAAGGCAGTCTGCCTCTGCCTGAGAAATCCAAGATGAATCTTCAACTGTTTTGTCCTTCCACTTCACAAAATATTCCTTATACTCAATGCGTCGGGTACTACGCCCAATCCTACTATCTAAAATCTCTTCAATCTGATCAGGTTCCTTCCGAGGTAACTCTTTCTCTAAGTTTGCAACACTGTCCTCACTAAATTCCGGTTCATGGTACTCATGAAGATCTTCAATGTTGAATATAGGTGAAATACTCATACTATCCAGTAACTCCACTTCATATGCATTTCCAGAACTCAACTTCCTCAAAATCTTGCAAGGTCCAAATTTCTTCATCTGCAACTTGTTATAAGTTCCAACTGAGAATCCCTCTTTTCTCAGATATACCATCACTTCATCACCAACTTCAAATTTCTTATGTCTCCTCTTCTCATCTTGCTTTTCCATATAGTTGTTTTTCATGTCTTCCAAATGCTACTTAACCTGAATATGCAATGCTACCATGTGATCTGCAAAGTTTTCTTCTTTTGAACTTCTCGGGTCTTCACTGCTAATGTCTCTTAATTCCAATATCCCTCTAGGATGGACTCTGATAACAATCTCAAAAGGTGTTCTTCTAGTACTTCTATTCACTGAATATTTTTAGGCAAACTTTGCTTGTGCAAGAATCAAATCCCAACTTCTGGTTTTATCTCCCACTAAACATCTCAACAAGTTTCCCAAACTCTGATTAATAACTTATGTCTATCCATCAGTCTGTGGATGAAAAGTAGAACTGAACTTCAAATCTATCTTCATCTTCTTCCAAATTGTTCTCTAAAAATAACCAACAAACTTAGTATCTTTGTCTGAAACTATGCTCTTAGGTAATCCATGCAATCTCACTACTTCCTTGAAAAATAGGTATGCTACATGCAATACATCTGATGTCTTCTTACACAGTATGAAATGAGCCATCTTCAAGAATCTATCCACTATCACAAATATAGAATAATTCCCTCTTGGTGTCTTAGGCAATCCAAGTACAAAATCTATGCTTATATCCTCCCAAGGTCTTACCAGTACTGTCAAAGGTTTATACTATCCCACATTCTGACTACTACCTTTTGCAACTTGACAAACTCTACAACTCTACACATATCTCTTAACATCCTTATGAATCTGGGGCCAAAGGTATTGCTCACTCACCAATGCTACTGTTTTGTCAATGCCAAAATGTCCAGCTAATCCTCCATTGTGTTTCTCCTTTACTAGATTATCCTTCATAGAACTCTTAGGTATGCACAACTGAACTCCTCTAAATAACATTCCATCGTGAATGAAATAATCCAACCATTTTCTTCTATCTACCAAATCCTAATACAGTCACTTTCATCTTTGTCAGCAAATTCCTTCTCCTACTCAATGCATCAACAACATTGTTAGATTTCCCACTTCTACGCTTCAACACAAAGGTGTAACTCTGTAATAATTCTACCCATCTCATATGTCTCTGATTCAACTTACTTTGACTATTCAAATATTGCAAAGCTTGATGATCTGTATACAACACAAACTCCTTAGGTAATAAGTAATGTCTCCACTTCTTCAAGGCTTGAACTATGGCATTAAATTCCTGATCATATACTAAATATCTCCTCCAAGCATCATTCAATTTCTCACTGAAATAGGCTACTGCTCTTCCTTCTTGACTCAAGTCTGCTCCTATTGTTGTTCCACTTGCATCACAATATACTTGAAATACTTTATTGAAATTTGATAAAGCTAACACGAGCTTCTCAGACACTTTCTACTTCAACAGTTCAAAACTTTTGTTTGCTTTGGCGGTCCACTTGAATTCCTTCCGATCTCCTCTCATGGTCTCAGTCATAGGGTTACAAACCAAACTGAAATTTTTGATTAACTTCTGATAAAAACTATCCAATCCATGAAATGATCTTACCTCTCCAATGCTTTCTGGTGTAGGCCATTCAACTATTTCTTTCACTTTCTCGAGTTCCATCTTCAAACCATCCTCAGATATCATAAATCCTAAATAGACTAACTCATCCTTCATGAAAGTACACTTCTTGATATTGATCAACAACTTCTCTTCTCGCAATGCCTGCAAAACTTGTCCTAATTGCAACAAATGCTCCTCTTTTGTCTTATTGAAAATCATAATGTCATCCAAATACACAATAAAAAACTTACCCAAGAATTTATTCAATACTTCATTCATCAACCTCATGAAAGTACTCCATGCATTAGTCAATCCAAATGGCATCACCAACCATTCATACAATCCTTCATTTGTTTTAAATGTTGTCTTCAACTCATCACCTTCTCTCATCCTACTAATGATATCCACTCTTCAAATCTATCTTTGTAGATTATTTTGCTCCACTCAAACAGTCCATTATGTCATCCATCCTAAGCAAAGGAAACCAGTATTTCACTCTGATCTTATTTATTTCTCTGGAATCGGTTTACATCCTCCACTCTCCATTCTTCTTAGGTGGTAATACTGCAGGTACCACACAAGGGATCAGACTTTCCCTGATCAAACCTTTCTTCAATAGCTTCGGAACTTGTCTATTTTGTTCTTCATTCTCTATTGGTGTCAACCGGTGTGCAACTTTGTTAAGTAAACTAGCTCTGAGAGCCAAGTCCATGCAATGACTGATACTTCTCACAGGTGGTAATCAATCAGGTACATTATCTGAAATGATATCCTCATATTCTGTCAGCAAATCTTTTATTTCTTTCGAGTGTTCTCCTTCCAATTTCAGTCTCTCAGTCTTCTTAGGAATTAAGGAAAAGCATACATTCTCATGTCTCAGTCCATCCATGAATTTCCTTCCATCTACTAAATAAATTCTAGCATTCGTATAGATATCATTCTTCGAAGCTTCCTCCAAAGGCAACAAGGTTTGCTTCATCCCATTGGCCACAATAGTGTATGTATTCTTCCACCCATCATGTACTATCCGCATATCAAACTACCAAGGTCTACCCAACAAAAGATGACAAATATCCACAGGGAATAATATCACACAAGACTTCATCATGATAATTCCCAATTTTTATTTTTACCAAACATTGTTCACTTACTAACAACTTATGTTCATCCTGAATCCATGCTATCTGATAAGGCTTAGGGTGTTTCAATCTCTCCAATTTCAACTTATTCACCATCTCTTCTGAAATGAGATTATCTGAACTACCACTATCAATAATAACTTTACAACACTTACAGGATATCTTACATCTAGTTTTGAACATATTCTTCCTTTGCAAGGGCTCTTCGTCTCCTCCGGTATGACACAAATCTCTCCTCATCATCAACAGTTCTCCATCTTCCGGTTTATTGTCTGATCCAGTGGGGTTTTCTTCCACCATTGCTTCTCTTCCGATAGTTTTTGTCTTCTTACACTCGAATGCATGATTTCCTTCTCCTCCACAGTTAAAGAAGGTTCCTTTGAATGTCCTCTTGTCTTGTCTTCCAAAATTCTCATTTCGGTATGTTACCCCTTATTTATCTGCTTATAGCTTATCAATTAGAGGGCATTATTTTATTAAGTATTGCAAAGCTTAAGTCTTCATCAATTTGAGTTTTGTACTCATCCGTTGAACCCTTTATAAAGTTCAAAATTTCGGTTCAAAGGAAATGTGGTCTATTAAGTTTTGAGTCTTCATTAGCATAGTCGTTGAACTTGAACTTTGAACCTTTTGGGTTCAAGGTTCAAGGTTCATTCGGTCTTTTGTCTTATGTATTGTGGTTGTCCCTTTAACGTTCAATCCTTGTGGTCATCTTGAACTTGAACCATTGAACCACTCTTGGAATGGTTCAAGGTTCAAGGTTCATTTTCGAGTCATTAAAATTTTCTTTTGTTTCCTTCTTCTTTGCTACAAGTGTTGATCTTTTGTCTTTGAACTTTGAACCAATGAACTTCTTTTGAAATAGTTCAAGGTTCAAAGCATTGTTTCAAATCAGCCTGATGGTGTTTTGGAGATAAAGGCGGCATGATGGGAACAAAATATTCCTCATTTTCCATGTTTTCAAACTGTAATTATGGAAAGCAATCATGAGAAAGCATGTCGACCATGTGGAATTGACTCTTAATTAATGAGCATGTCAGAACTATATAAAATCATGGGAAGTTTTACATGGATAAATGAGTTGGGGCGAAGCATGATTTGGTACTTTTTAGTGTTTTTTGTCCTTAAATATGATGCTTCTTAGGTAAGAAAATCATTGTTGCTGCTGGCGAAGAGTAAGGACGCGGAAGGTAATTTAGCTCAGTTTTTCCGAGGGTTACACAGTTTGATGGTGAAGACAAGTGAGTTTAATCACTAACCTCCCCTACTCTGTTTTAGCTCTGAAATTGGTCAGTGTAATTATTTTCCTCGAGGTTGAATGTTGTCTGATTAATGCAATTTTGATCAAACATGAGACCAATTCTTCCGAACTTGGGTCGAACATTATGCTTAATTAGTACCCTTCCAAAATTAGATGATACAACTTTAGTTCAGGATGAGTTAGAGAATTGTCTAGAAAGGGCTAAGAATCCAAAGGCCAATTCCATGATGGAAAAGATAGTTCACAGCGGACTGGTTGAAGCCACTGCTTTCCCAATCGCTGCCCCTTGCCCAGAATTAGTATATGCATGCATGAGCAAATATGATGCTAGTAACAGGTGTATTAGGGCTAGTGATGGAGATATTTTAGTGCGGATTCATAGAGAAATAGTAATGGCTGCAATTGGGATCCCTCACAAAGAGCCGTACGAAGATTGGTCCATAGGAACCTCATATGCATTTTTCTCTGAGAATAAAAGTGTTTATCGGAGTGTCATTGCTAGAAATTGGCTCCTTAAAATACAGAAGGTAGGTTCTAGGTTACCTAAACCTTTGACAAGGGAGCATTTTATTACAGAAGTGAGGGATATTGTAATTCTTTTGAACAGGCTCAAGGGGAATTCACATACCTTCTATTGGGAAGACTGGATGTATTTTTACATTCAGGTGTTATTATCTGGTGAGAAATACCTTGATTGGGCACAAGTAATTGCTAAGAGATTGCATGAGGGTTTGAGTAATTCTATTGGAATAGCCAGTTTTCATATGTCTTCCTACCTATTTTATATTTTAGAATGCATCAGAGAATGGCCAGGATTATATCAAGAACCATGGGTTGATGGAAAGAAAGTCTATGAGTTCTATCCACACTTGTAGAGACAGAGGTATACAGAAAACTTCTTGAGATGGAGTGATGTCTTTGCAGGAAGGTTAACTTTTGAACTGTAGGGAAACATGAATAAGAGAATGTCCTCTGAAGCATTGAAATTGATTAGTACTTATGGGAGTTGTTTTATTCAATTTCCTAGGTTCACTTATATTAGAATTGGAGGCTTTGAAGATGAACCTTTCAAACTACCCAGATATACTCTTGATAGTTATGTACTCCTGGAAGTCTGCCAATAGTTAGCTCATGTTGATAAGAAATTAGGGATGAAAAGTGAGTCTGGAGCAATTTTCCTAATTGAACTTGGGTATTACGGTTGCCAAACTACCTCAGATGCATTGAATTTAGAAGTGGAACTCAAGAAAATGAAGCTGCAGCCTTATGTTGCTCGGCAGGGGTTTGACAGTAAAGGATATGCAATAAAACACCTGAATGTTGATGTGAACTTTTCACATATACCCCAATTGGAAGACTACTGGGAAGATTGTTGTGATGCATTTGAAGTCCGAAGAAGATTGTGGTCAAGGTTCACTTTGCGGCAAATAATTACTATGAAATTATCAATGAACATAGCAGGAGTACATGAAGAGGAAGGTGAAGATGAATTGGACCCAGAGTTCAATAAATGAATTCATAAGCAACCTATTCCTGAAATTGACTGGGATAGGAGAGAAGAAGAAAATATTCAATCCAGAACCTTTAATGTTATAAGGAGGATAGAAAAGTGGTTAAGAAACCATAAATCTCAAATGAAACTGACCACTACCACAGTTGAGAAATTAGTTGAGCAACCCCATACTACTGCACAAACACTCATTTCTTCCTCTGACAAAATTGTTGATATTGCAGGTGCTACTGATACGCAGAGTGAGAAGGTTCAAACTAAGAGGTTCAAGGAATCACTATTTGGCTCTTCATCAGTTCGAGTCACCCATTCGAGAAATAAGAAGAAAAGTAAAGAACCTACAAGGGAAGAAGCCATCATAATTCTTGATAGTGAAGAAGCACAAGTAATTATGGATGAACCAGTAGCACATATCCCTGCAACTCAAGATGTAGATAAAAAAAAGAACAACCTGAGGATAATCTCAATCAGGTGGCTACTTTGGCTATCATGGATTCATCAGACTATTAGATGCCACCAGCAAAGGAATCTCCAAATGTTTCGAGATGGTTGGGAGCCTCAATCAGCAAGAAACGAAACGTGGTTCCTATCAGCGTTCCAATAGAAGATATGGTGAGTAGATGCCTTGAAAAGACGTGTAAGTCTAAGAGGCTAAAAGAAGAGGCCATGCTGGAGGTGGATGAGAATACAGGGCATTAGGTTGCTAAAATGGCCAAACCAATTTCAGACAAAGATCCAGAAAATGCTATTGAGAAGGACTTTACTATTGAAAAGATTGATTTAAGAACTACTCCCAGGGCTACTGATGCAAAACATTTAGAGTCTTCCACTAAAACGATGTTATCTAGAACATGGAAGGATGAGAAAGACAAGTAGGAACTGAAACAAGTTGTTAAACAGATGGCGGAATACATTAATGCCATACACCATCCCAGCCCACAACCCTTGTCACAAATTTCTTTGTGTTTTGATCCTAAATTGCCAATAAACCAAAATTTGTTGGATAAGGTTCAGAGGAATCGTATGATGGAGGAAACCTTCGATGAGTGGCTTGAATCCATAATCCAACAGGGAGCGGGATACATTGCTAATCTGATCAGGGTATACGAGGATGTTGTAACTGTAACTCAGGAGCTTGAAACAGAGGTGATAGCATGGGAGAAAGAAAGGAACAAATGGGCAGTAGTGTTGATTCAGATGAAAGATGTGCAAAAATATGGTGTCATGAAATTTCTTGCTAAAAAGGCGGTTAAAGATTTGGATGACAAGATATTGTATGTGGCAAAAGAAAATATTGAATGGAGAAATTCAATCACTAAGCAAGGCCACGAAGAATCCATTAAGTTGTTGAAAGAATTGAAAGAACTCATT
The DNA here is from genome assembly GCF_030272615.1 of Cryptomeria japonica. Taxonomy (NCBI): domain Eukaryota; kingdom Viridiplantae; phylum Streptophyta; class Pinopsida; order Cupressales; family Cupressaceae; genus Cryptomeria; species Cryptomeria japonica. The sequence continues at coordinate 48,176,936 of NC_081407.1, read as the reverse complement.
GATGTAATGCAGAAAGACTTGAAGTGCATTGATGTACAACTTCTCAAGGAAGATAGACAAACCATCACGCAGACAGTGGATATGGTGGAGAATTTCAAAGGAAAGATGAACCTGGTTAAAGAATTAAAAGGAAGGACGAGATGGGGGGTATAAAGGACTAAGAGAGTTGCAATTCAAGACTCATCCATTACCTAGCGTACTCTCTATCTAAATGGCCCATATTTTCACCTCTGTCCCCACAGTGATCTAAATGGGGTGATGATGGTGAGGGCATACACTCTAAATGGGCGGCGGTGACCAATCTAGAAGTCTACGCACCTAAGGAACTTCGGATCTGCTCGTCTAACTTGGATCGGATCTTCTGCCACAACTGTCGGTACTTCAAAATGAACAGATCTCTATATTTTGAGTGCAAAATACCTTGGTCCCAGTCTGTGGTGTTCAAGCCTCCTTTTTAATGATCATTTTTTCATGTTGCCTTTTCATTAAGCCTATTTGTTTTCTGGTTTCTTATTTTTTAGCATAAATATTTTTAACACTATTGCTTAGTGTGTGGATATTGACACAATGTTTCTAAGTGTTTTTCTACTTATCACCTTCCTAGGTTAGTGAAAATGAGTGGTTAGTCTCTTTATTTTTTATCCTCTTTTCATTTCTAAAATATAACTTTCATTTTACAATTCTTTCTCTCTCTTATTTATCGTACACTCTCAATCTCACACACAGCTATCCACAAATTGTTACATCTTGCTAGAAAACTCTCATAACATTCTCTCATAACTATGTTTGGCTTTATCAAGCCTTGCAAGTAATATTATTATTTTTATCTTGCCCTCAAGTGTCTTAGGATTATCTCATTCCCTCAACATCTCATTTTACTCATCGTTTATATTTCTAGATGCATTTAGAACAAGAAATAATATTTTATTTTTCTTTATCCATCATGGTTGTTGTGGAGGTGGAAACATCAAAGAATGATTTGACTGAGGTAAATCTCCAAACAACTCCAAACATTTTTCTTCTTCTTCGTGTATGTAAGTATTTTGAGGGTATTCAACTACATAGAGGTTTGCAAATTCTTTATTTGTCTAGAATCATTTTTATTGTTTATTTGGATCATACAAATCAAGTTATTTAGGTTTTTTTTTTTTTTTTTTGTATATTTCTTTTATGGTATTTGTCGGTGCCCTTTCATTTATGAGAAATTGCTAAGTTGGGATTTCACACTTTTTGTGTATTTTCTATTTGTGGTTCATATGAGATGAAAACACTATGCACAAACAACACAACATGCTAGCGTCATTGATTAAGAGCTCCAAATTTCAAGCTAGCTATTTACAAAGTTTTGTTTAAGAAATTTGTACTATTTTAAATAGACAAATTTATCTAATTCGGTCATCCTACAATAATGGTGTCCACTTTTTGGCCAAACATGAAATTAAAATCAACATTTTGAATTAAATCTTCACTTTTTGACACCTCTCACAACTAATCCATTAGGAATTTGAAGATAATGTGAATTAGTGATTTGTGAGATTTTGTCTATAGATTCTGAATGTATTTTTTTTTAATTTAGAAGTAAATTGTAAATTTTTTATGTAACTTTTAATAAATTATTTTTTAATAGTAAACAACATTTTGAAAAATGGCATTTATGATGTAATGCATAACTCCTTTTTTTAATACGTAAATCAAAATTTTATTGATATGAAGAAATTTTACATCACTTACAATCCATAAATAGGATAGTCTTTAGAGACCACACCCCTCACTATCTTATGTTGTTTAAACTAAAGTGATCATGCAAGGCCGAGTCCTTTGATCTGCTACAAATAGACCTCAACTCACACCTTCCAACTCTCCCCACCTCTTACACTTAGCTAGAGTTTTCCTTCTTCCAAAACCAAATCTTTAGAAGTATCAAAGCTAGCTACCAGTAACAAAACTCATTTGGAACATCTCCCTTGATCACATGGAAATACAGGTGAGGGTACCGACAACACTCATCACTCTACTTCTACTCCATTTGTAGCTTGGTTTGCAAGCACATCAACCTCTTCCTTTTCCTTCTATACACATAGTTTCTTGAAAAGGAATAAACTACATTTAAAGCCTCTTCCAACAATGACACATGAAGTTTCCAGTTGGGAGTGTCCCTTCTCCTTCATTTATCATAATTTTAGAATCTTTGTCTTCATTTACATTCCCTAAACCTGGATCCTTCCACTTCCTCAGGACCAAAATAAGAGCGGGCTCAGTTTTGCTTCATTGTTTGTTCCCCTTGATAAAGGCATTTAGCACTTGAGACCATTAGATCACCTCAGTATGCACCATCAAGATTATTTTTAAAACTCCCAACGTGTAACTTCTCCCACATGGCCTCATCCTTGTTAATTATGGGTAGCTTGGACAACTATTCGTCCTTACCTAGAAATAACAGCATTAGTTATGGGTAGTTTTGGACAGCTGTTCGTCCTGACCTAGAATTAGAAAATGGTTGTTTTTGTCAAACAAGTATTGTTAGGATAAAAACAATTGTTATTTAATAGTGGCTCTTTTTAGGTGACACCTCATAGCCAAAATTAGTTATTGGTTATTGAGTTGTCTTAATCTCAGCCGTTGGTTTGAATTAATCTTGGCCGTTGGTTTTCCAACAGAGTAGTATAAAAAGGGGTCATGGGTCATTTGGAAAATAAGAAGTCTTGAGAAGAACTTGCAGTGATAGCAAATAGTCTTGTAGTGTTAGCAAGAGGCGTAGTGATAGCGTTGATATACCAGTGGAGGATATCAGCAGGAGATATTAGGAGTTTGTCGGAGTTCTGCCAGTAAGAGGCAAGGAATTCTTTTGTAATTCTTATATTGCTGAAGATTAATATATTTTCCATCTGTAGAACTGGTTTTCCCTTAGGGGTTTTTCCAGGGACGATTGTCCAAAAATGTTGTGTCCTTGTGTTGCTTATTTCTTTCCGTATTTTTAGTGAAGTTGCAGTTGTGTTATTTTTTGATATTCAGCTGTAAATTTATTTTCAGCAGTTAAATAATTTTTATGAGATAGGAGATTAATAATCAGTGACTGCAATAAAATTTCTACACTCCTTTAGCTTTCATGACTCCTTCCAGGTCCTATAAAAAGTGCGTTCTTCAGTGTTTGCCACCAGTTTTTGATCTCTACATCCCACATTGTAAAGGTGGAGAACCAAGGATTTTACTCCTGATATTTTTATTTAAAACTTGTTTTATTTCTACCTCAACCTTGTATAGGAAAGAAGCAAGATTTGTTTCTTTGTCCCAAAATATCCTCATATTCCTCTCCTTCTAAATCTTGTAAATTAGAATCAAAGAGCTTATAACCTAGATATTTGAGTAGGTTGAACTGTCCTCTTCAGTGTTGGCTAACTTTTAAAAAAACTGAGAATGTCATTTGATAGTGCATTGAAATAGCTAAGTTTAGCACACAATCATTGCAAATAAGCTAGTGCAAAGGAGTAGCATATAATAATATGGTCCATCGTTTCTTCTGCACTTTTGCACAAAACACATGATCCATGGTATCCCATCATTTTTATTTTTTTTTCCTGCTAGGATTTTCTTTTGGATTGCAACCCAAGCGAAAGTGCATGCTTTGGGTAAATAATATTTTTGCAACATAAACAAATTGGAAGTTGTTTCTTCCCTTTCTACCTCACCTTCCAAGATGCTATCTCCATCCTTGGTGTTATACTAACCCGTCTTTGATCCGTTTCAAAGAATTGTATCTTTCCCCCTGGAAACACTAATCTACCAAGAATGAGTTGTTGCAACAAAGACACATCCTCCCTTGGTAAACCCAAGGATGAGAAATCATTCCAAGACCAATGTATAATACATCTACTTTAGTCATCACCATGTAGTCTTGCACATGTACTCCCCATCTATGCTTAAGGAAATCCTTTGTATCACTCAAGTCCACTAAGCCATCTTAACTTGCATATCCAAACCAGGAGTCCTCCTAGAACAAGGTTGAGCATCCATAATAAATATCCCACATAAGATAACTTCCACAATCAAAGGTTTGCATTCTCTGATAAAATTCCATCCTCTCAAACCTTGGTGAGGGTCTAAAATGTTGAGAATTTCTAACATGTCATTATCCCCCAAATACTTGTTTTAAAGGATTTTGGCCTCCTTCCTTTGCAATATTTTAGACATTCTTCATACCAGTTTGGTTCCTAAAGCTTTATTTTGAAGATTAAGCCTCGTACTTCCAACCCCCCAACCCCTCTTGGCATTTTATACTAGGAGATCAAAGCAACTTTGTCTTTATCTGAATTGTCTTGATAGAAAATATGCATCATTTTCTGATTCAAATTTTGATTCTCTCCTATTAATAACCTGAAAGATAAGACATTAAATAAATTGGAATGGCTGCGATGGCTGCCTTTGGCATACTTATTCTTCTTGCCTACAAGATCCAACAACCATTCCAAGATGTCATTTGGTTGGTTACCCTTTCACAAAGAGGTTCCCTTAACTTAGTAGATCTAATTCCCCTACCCAAAGACATCCCAAAATAAGTGCAAGGAAACTATCCCTTTTGTAGGGGAGGAGATTTGCCCCCTCCAAGATGATAAATCTTAGAACGCAAATCTATCTGTCGCTACCTCTTTGAATAGACGCTAAGATGAGCCAGGGGACAACAAACAACTAAACTAACTACACTACACAAGAGATAAATAACAGAATTGTAGTGTAGGAACAACAGATATACAAAATTGAATTTACAGAATGGTACAATGTTAAAAGAAGAATATACCTAACAACTGGGAAGCTCTCGGGTTCTGGATGCCAACGCGGGGCACGAACACCAACGTGGCACGCTGTAGTTTGTACGGCTTGCAGACAAGGAAAAATCCAGAAAGGAACCTATAAATGGTCTCCTCCACGTGAAACTTGTTCGTCACCTACACACACTTAGATGAGGAAAATTGTTGGGGCTGCATAGGGCCCTGCTTCATTTGGACCCACGTTTAGGTGTTCCCACCGCCATAGACAACCAGATAGATAGATTGGAAAAATAAATTGAAACTTGGTCAATTGGAAAGTAAATGCAAATAGAAAATAAACTTTGCTTAAAAGAAGCTAACTCCTATTGCATGCAACAAATATTGAAAAATATTGAAAAATTGGAATATTGGAAATAAATATTCAACAATGCAAAGGACTCATTGCATGTGAAAAAGATTGGTAAAAGAGAGATAATGAGCATGAAGCCAAACCCCTCATATTTGGAATCGTGAGTGTGATGAAGCCCACTTGATCACTTTGTTGGTAAGAAGACACCTCAAGATGATTGTAGCTTGATATTGGTAGAGTGTATGTCTAAGAGCATAAAGAGGGTAGCAAGATATTGAGAGCAAAATGAAAGGGAAGAGCCAAGAACCTAAGTTGGGAGCCATTCAAAATGATTAAGGAAGGGTTCTTAAACCTAAAAGGGGCACATAGAGCCATTACGATAAAATGCGACTCAAAGGACACACGTAAGCTTGCATCTGACTCTTTGTCAGATTCGAGATTCCGCCAACTTTTTGGGACATTAGCGCAGCACACGAACGTCCCCGCATCATGCTTATGTCCATCAAAAACTACACCCAAAGGGGCTTTCGAAGCATTTCAAGGTGCTTCGTCCTTCAAGACCATGATACTAAAATAATAGTTTTTTTATGATGGATTCATCATAAATGCACTAGGCATCATGCGTAAGTGTCATAAATGCATCAAGCATAATTTAGGACACTACATTTTCCCCCCACTTTAGTGGATTGATTGATTGTAGGGATCAGTCACACTAAATTAGTTTGGAAAGATATGTTCATTAGACGCATGCAGTGCAATAAGTGTAGTAGATGCAATAAACACTTAGCCAAAAAAAAGGGTATTGTAGAAGCCGCGGAGGAAGAGTCAATGATCAAGAGAAATGCCCCCAAGTATCCACAAGGAAATCCGATTTTTGATATGACGAATTTCATACTATAAGAGTGGAAAAATTGTCAGCATGAAAAATACTGGAAGCTACTTCAGTGAGAAGAATGCTTAAGGAGCATTAGTATGGATAGAAGAGAAAGATAAAATGAAGGCGAGTGTATTCTCCCTCGTGTTTTTCCCCCAATGAGGTGGTGAAAAATAGGAAGGAGAACGAGCCAAAATTATCCAAAAATAAGGAAAAGCCATTTCAGGCAAAAAATAGGCTATATACTTGAAAGTGGGCCCCAAGAAGGGTCATTGTTACTTGTTGGCATTGTGTTGTCATTGATGTCAACCGGTATGGGATGATTACCGGTAGAAGAGATGTATGTGCAACATTGTTATGAAGGAGTACAGGATGTGAAATCTTGGATATCACCTTGTGTTGTTGAACACAGGTAAAGATAAGGAAGATGACCTTAGAGGTCATCAATACACAAGCTAGTGCCTGACTTGTGTGAAGAGGTGGAGAAGTTTTGTGAGCAGTTACTTGGGATGAAGAGGCAGAATGTTATCTACATCACTTCAACACTGGAAGAGAAGAATGAATCGGTATGCTATGAGGTTGCAGAACAACAGGACTCCCACCGAAAGAAGTTGCAGTCATCTTGAGAAGAGTCAGAGTAATTCTGAAGTGTCTATCACACTGACAAACTGGTAGAGGAAGGAACATCCTTGATCAGGAAGAAAGGATGTCTAAATGTAAGTATAGGAATTTAATCTCTCTGAAAGAAGATAAGAATCTTGTGAAGGTTAATGACATGATGTCATCAAGAGTGGTATCGGTTACATATGCAAGGTGTTGTTGCAGAAGATTTCCCATTTTTGGAAATGAGCATACTTAGGACTTACCAGTCTGGAGACCGGTTTGAGAGTTTCATTGACAGATCAAGATGAGAGAAGATATGACAAAGTAACTGATAGAATGGTTGAGATTGGAAGGGTTAGAAAATCAGCCAAAGTGAGGAATCGGTAAGGTGATTGGTCAATGATCCTACTTGGACCGACTTGAAGTGCTGAGCTGGCAGACAGTTGACACGGAGACAACATGAAAAACCTGCGATTAGATAAAGATATAATGTACAATGAGGGGGTTTATGCAGGGGTTGGTCATCTTTAATGAAAAGTCACTCAAATCATGGGACATGTTGCAGAAGGATTGCAGGGGTTTGAGGCTCAAGGTCCGAAAGACAACTACAAGCTAGCTAAGAGATTGAGAAGATCGAGGCGATGAAGGAAACAACCTGACAGATCTCTTGTGACTAACCGAAGGATTTATTGAGAAGGTAAAAAGGAAATCACCAGGATTAAAGAGCATGATCGAGGAAACATGACTATGGCAGAGATATGCATTCAGATGTCAGAAAGATCAGATCTTGCAAGATCTAATTGGATTTGGTATATCTCGAAGATGGTAAAGAAACCCTAACCGCCTGAGTTTTGAATTGGTGTTTGGTGGGAAATCTAGGCTATAAGTAAAAAGGCCTAAGAGATTGTTTGTTGCTACTGAATAGAGAGAATATTGTATTATTGTGAAGCTGTAGACTTCTGCAAGTAAAGACAAGATGAGCTGAGTGCTCAATGAGCAAGAGAGGGAGAGTGAACCTGGTTGAAGCTTTCAACCGGTTGGAGAGAACAACCGGTAATGACTACACCAGCAGAGTGTGAAATCGGTGATGTGCAGAGAGTGAGGTGCAAACCCAACAGAGTTGCAGCAAGTGCAGAGTAGGAAGAAGAGTGAGTTGATAGAAGAGAGAAGTACTTGACCAATAGAGTAAGACATTTAATAAGGTTACAAGATTCACTTGTAACATGATAATTACTTATGTATTTGAAGTTTGCATTATGAACACTGAGTTTTACCTTGGTGTAGGGGTTGGTGTTCCTTTGGGTTGTAGCCCATAAATCTGTTAGGGGTTGTAGCTCCTTGGGTTGGTGCCCTAAACTGTGTAATTGTGTTTTACCGTGAGGTTGGATTGGAGCAATAGACTCTAGTAAAATTGCTCACCAAGGTTTTTCCCACATTGGGTTTTCCTCGTATATACTGGTGTTATGTGATGTCTCCTTGTGTGTGTGTGCGTGTATTTGAGTTAGTTTCAGTACTAATCGGTAAATATGCTTTGTGCTTGATTCACAAACTGGTGTCACCCTCAAAGGAAAGCCAAAAGAAATTTTTTGAGAACCACTTATTCACCCCCTCCCCCTCTCAGTAGTGCATTGTGTCTAACAATTGGTATCAGAGCATAGGTTCCCAGTTAGAAGAGTGTTCTCCAACTTGGGTAGATTCTGACCTAAGGACACAATGGTTTGTTCAGTGTCTACTTCTGCTCCAGTATTTGATGGTTCAAATTTTTCTACATGGAGTTGTAGAATGGAAGTCTTCTTATCCTCTTTAGGGTTTGATGTATGGATGTCAGTAGTTGATGGTCTCCCTAGAAAGATCAATTTTCCTATTGGATGTGTAGAAGAAAGAAGAAACCAGTGCAATGAAGAAGCCATGAAGGCTATTTTCAGTGTGCTCATCGGTGATGTCTCTTCACAGGGTGACAGGTGTAAGACAACAAAGAGCTTATGGGAAAGATTGAATAATCTCTATGGAAATGAGCCCTCAACAGTAGATCCTGCATTTGAAGGAGATATGAGAAATACATCTCATATTTATTTGGATGAGGAAGATGGTGCTTCTAGCAGCCGCTACTGTGAAGAAGATGGTGCTCAACTTCTGGTGGCCCAAGAATCTGAAAGTGGCTGGGCAAGCACCTCTCCTCAACAAGATAAGATGAGAAGTGATGATGATGAAGAGGAAGACATGGCAGAAAGATCTAGCCATCAAGATCCTTCTGATAATGAGGAAGAAGAAGAAGTTGACCTTTAAGGAAAGCTTGTAAATACATTTGAAGAACTCAATAGAGTTAAAAGAGAATACAAGTTATTCAAGAATGCTGCTATTGTGGAACAAAAACCAGTTAGTCAAATGCCTTGAAGAATCAGAGAAATGCATCTCAAAGCTGAAGACTCGGGCAAAAGACACCAAGGAATGCCGGTGTAAAGATCTAGCCTCTCAGCTAGAAATAAGAAACAAAAAACTTCAGTGGTTGCTTGAAGAAAACAAAGAACAAACCTCTCCAATTAGGAGTGATCCTCTAAAAGAGATTGACATAACCACAACCGGTGTGGGCTTGCAGACAAAGATGAAGATCAATGCTGCAAGAAGGTATTCTCATACAGATCCCACAGGTAAGGGGAAGATGGGAAAAGAAACTCTCACTAGAAGCAGAAAGATGAGGAAGCAGCAAAGGAGACCTTCCATTGGCAGAGGGCAAATAAATGCTACCACCCATAGGGAGAGGAAAGTGTGGGAGAAGAAGAAGAGATCAAACAGAAGAGCTTCTCAGAATGGACAACCTTGGGCCTCTTCTCGAAAAGGAAAATATGGGGATGCAAAACCAAGAACATCTTCTCATGCATTGCAATATAATCATGTAAGTCATATGCAATCATTTACCGATTACTGCTTTACATGTAATGTTTATGGTCATAAGGTAAGGGAGTGTAGAATGAGATCTAGAAAGGACAAGATAGGATCTCATAGAAAACATGTTGATAGGAAGAATGTATTTAGAAGAAGATACATGAATGTTCCTTCTCCCGATTATGCAAATATTGGTTGTCATAACTACAATGGATCTGGCCATAAAGAGCTTGAGTGCAGGGAGAGGAACCTACAGCTACATAGAGGCTAACAAAATGGCCATGCTCTGTGGAAATGTGAAAAAAGAGCATATGGAAGGCAGAGATCTGCATGGAACCAGAGGAGATATGTTCCTGCAGGAGTAAGAGGTCTACCGGTTCCTGTTGCTAGTCAAAGTAGCATGAACAGGAGGAGATGGTCAAACCGGTATGATAGAAGATTCCCCAATCATGAGGCTGGGATGGATGTTGTGTGCTATTATAGCACCATTTCTGGTCATGGTGAAGGATCAGAAAGAGAAAGGTCTCATCAATAGAAGAAGACAAAACTTGCTCCTCGGACTAAAAGGGGGAAGAAAAGTGAGACCAGACAGATATGGAGGTAGAAGACCATGGATCAGCATTGTGCATTAAATGCATAGGTGATATCTCCTAAGGCCTAAAGGAGATGCAAGATCTTAGGGGGAGTAGCACTTTGAATGTATCACTTACCCCCCCCCTTGTGAAGAAGGCAATATGGAAAAACATGTTGTTGCCTGCATAAAGGAAGAAAATAGAAAGATAAGAGTGTGTAGGTGTCTCCTTGACTACACACCTACAGATCAGTGATGGATCACCACTGCATGATTCAATGAGTAAAGGTTAACAATTGGTATCAATTGTTAACTGGTATGTGCAGGATGTTACCGACTTGTATGCAAAACAGGTTATGTAAGACGATGAAGTTGAAAATCATTGCAATAACCCCGGTAGCAGGGATGTTGAGTTTATGCCTCAGGTGGTATTGGAAAAGACCTGAATGACATATGTTGGCCCCATTATTATTCATGCAGGCATGCATGCTTTTGGGATAACCAGTTTGATTTCTGGCATGATGATAACATTGTATGGAATTGTGTAGATCCAAGATCATGTCTCAAGTTGTGATGGATATAATGGAATAGAAGGATCATCAGATGATCATATATGAACACCTCAACTAGTACATTGTGTAGAATGGAGTTCTGGTATTGTACCAGACCAGAGATGAGGACCTGAGATGTATAACTCAGGGGGAGTTCAAGTGCTCATCATTAAAAGTCTTGTGATGAAGAGTTGGTTTGCTTGAATTGGTAAGAATGTTGACTGCCCAAACTGAAGGAGATGGAATTTGCAAGGTGTTGCAGTTTGATCAGCAGGAGAACAATACTCGTTGACATGTCAACAATTGGCATCAGTTGATGGATAAGTTCCCCATCTCAAGTATCATGACTTGAGAAGATGTAACAGACGGTGACTAGATAACAAGTGGTATCTAAGGAAGTGTTACATCCAATGAAGATAAAGGGGGAGAAAGTATTCTATTAGTAACTGGCAGATACAAAGAGAAATAATATCCTGATAGTGCCCTTTGTCATTGTGTCCAAGGGGGAGAAGAATTCTGTAGTATGTCAGATACTACAAGTGTTGACATCAATGCCAAAGGGGGAGATTGTTGGCATTGTGTTGTCATAGATGTCAACCGGTATGGGATGATTACCAATAGAAGAGATGTATGTGCAACACTATTATGAAGGAGTATAGGATGTGATATCTTGGATATCACCTTGTGTTGCTGAACACCGATAAAGATAATAAAGATGACCTCAGAGGCTATCAGTACACAAGCTAGTGCCTGACTTGTGTGAAGAGGTGGATAAGTGTTGTGAGCGGTTACTTGGGATGAAGAGGCAGAATGTTATCTGAATCACTTAAAACACTGGAAGAGAAGAATGAACCGGTATGCTGTGAGGTTGCAGAACAACAGGACTCCTAGCGAAAGAAGTTGCAATCATCTTGAGAAGAGTTAGAGGAAGTCTGAAGTGTTTGTCACTCTGACAAACCGGTAGAGGAAGGAACATCCTTGATTAGGAAGAAAGGATGTGTAAATGTAAGTATAGGAATTTGATCTCTCTGAAAGAAGATTTATGTGATGTCTCCTTGTGTGTGTGTATTTGAGTTAGTTTCAGTACTAACCGGTAAATCTACTTTGTGCTTGATTCACAAACTGGTATCACCCTCAAAGGAAAGCCAAAAGAAAAGTTTTGAGAACCACTGATTCACCCCCTCCCCCTCTCAGTGGTGCATTGTGTCTAACAATTACTATTCACCACGGGTGTTCGAGCTAAGATTTGTAAAGATTCTAAGAAAAAATTCCACACAAATGAGAGCTTAGGGCTACCAGAATCGAGGAGGTGTGGACCATAGTCGAGCAGGGAAGTGAGCCCGACCAGGTACGATTTGAAACATCCCTTTCTTTGTAAGTTTAGCACTTTTTTGGAGCATTTTGTTTGGACGGTTGCACATGCATCTTAGCGATGTGCTATCCTTTGGTCTACGCACGTTCGTCATAGATGGGCACATTTGTCTGGACAACGCACTAGCATCCTAAAGGAGTACTGGCATCCAGAAGATGCGATGTCGTCTTCTAGATGCACAAGCATCTGCCGACAAAGAAGAACTGGAACTAATGCAGAATTTATTTACGTGTAGACACCGCCCGAGATATGGGAGCACATGTCGAGGCATCTATTGCAGACACTACGCGGTTAGGAAGATGAGCTATCAGCTACCGATAGACGACTCCTTTGCAAGGTTGAATTATGATGGATTTACATGTTGTCAGAGTTCCAGTTTCATGCCACCATGCTATGGGCATTGATGGAGAGGTGGGATGCAGACATGATGTCCTTTCAGTTACCCACAGGAGAGATGACGGTGACACTAATCGATGTCTACTACATCTTACGGCTTCTCATCCAAGGGGAGCGAGTGTCACTAGTGATTCTTTCCATTGCGGAGTGGGGCAGATAGCAGAAGTGGGCCCTGGGGTAGAGGATAGATGTCACAGGACATGTGTACCTTCAAGCATTGGGCCAGGGATGAGTGTTGATTCCCTTGGTATAGCACATAATGATTACAACCGTTGCATGACGGGTACTGGTAGACAGTTGTGGCTCAGAGTTGACAACAAGTTTTGTGTTGTTGATTCGAGAGATGGAGGAGAGACAAACAGTTTATGCATGGGGTCGTAACATGCTAGTCCATTTATATTACGAGTTGTCCCATGAGTACCATATCCTTACAACGTGCACACTCTTACAGGTTTGGGCATTCAAGCATATCACTTGCACGCAGCCAGTAGGATTTCTAGCATCGATACCCTTGGACATACCACAAGCACATGCCTATCCACTATGACATGGATGATAGTGGATAGGAGACCTTACATACTGAAGGGTCACATTCGACCAACTAGGGATGAGAGATGTGATCTGGCAACCCTTTCAGGAGATGGGGGTCTGGACCATAGACCGCACACAACTACCCCGAATGTAGAGAGACCGCTTTCTACTCGACTGCCAGGACCATATTGTGATGTTGTACTACTAGCGGTGATGCATGTGGAAATTTGGGAAGGTATAGATTATTCCGCCTATAGATTTTGTGTATGCACAATCGGCCAAGAGTGTGTTGCGATCACATGATTTTCCCTGCCCCACCCTCGGAGATGTACGAGACAGTTCACAAGGCAGCAATGATGATAACATTGCACCATAGCTGGATATAGACAATTTCTGAGTCACACCAGGGTTTGTAGGCTGGTGGGGTAGGGTAGCTCCAGCATGGATCTTCCCACCAGATTCACAGGGAGGGGATGTCAAATCTCTAGGGGGAGACAGCGATGACCAATCCTCCTTGAGCAATGAGGGCGAGAGGCCACAACAGAGACAATGGGCGAGGAGCCCAAGTCCAAACTGAGCTGCACCAACTATAAGGGCTCTTCCACCATCACGAGTCACACCACCAGTCATGCCATGGGCGTGACCAACAATAGCAACAGCGACTGTAGAGGGATCCTCCAGCAGGGTAACTCTGCGGGATCCAAATTAGTAGAGGGGTGATCCTGGTATGCACTTGTGATTTTAGTTGATGCATTTTAGTCTTTTCTTTACATATGTATAGATGTAGAGATTTTTTTTTTGGATATGATGGATACTGATGTGAAATGTTTTGTTCTTGCAGAGGGCATAGTGCAGTGGTTGAGCTTCATCCCCAATGTGCAGATCTGGGATTGTGTACTGGATGCTTACTGGCCCCTCCAGACAATAGGGAGACACTTGTAGTTGTTCGATCCTATAGCATGGATACTGACAGCATATGAGGAGGGTCGAGTGGGGCTAGTGCAAGATGCAACGTAGCTAGCCACTATGATGGGGAAGCGGGATCAGGCCTTTTAGGAGGTCCGCACTATGTTTGTAGAGAGAGACCAGGCGAGGATGCAAGTTGAGAGTGTCAAGAGGGCACATGACGCTCTATAGAGCCAGGTCAATGATCACCAACGACAGGTGGATGCTACACAACAGGGCACTACAGGTCACTTAGACCACCCCCGAGTGCACCAGCTGATGGAAGACCTCAAGGCATCATGCCAGCGAGAGATGATGGTCCAAGAGGAGCTGATGACACAACGAGAGACTATGGTGGAGATACGAGGAGAGCTGAGGGGCCTACGATCGCCAACTACTTATACCGTGAGATCATAGTCGACCTCGGTTAGATAGCCTTCATGCCATGTTCAAGATCCTCCAGTGCTAGCGACCTCGAGGATACGACTATAAGATCAATCATGACACAGTTTTTATGTATTTCATGTAGAGCATTTTTTGGTATATATACATGGATGTATTCATGTATATCAGTGACACATATGACAACATCACGTGTTTTTGTATTGATGTGATACCTGTACATTGATACGATACATTGACACACACACATATATATAAATAAGATTTGATATTGTGGTTCTATCTTGTGTTTTCATTGATGGATGATGTTATTATGTTACGTGCTTATGTGATGGATGATGTCTATTTAGATGCTTATCATGATTTAATTTACATATGTTTGTATGCATGATTAAATCTTATCATGTTTTATATATATGACACATGTGCATGCACACTCACACACATGTGGATGTAACAATGCATACTCACTTCATAACACAAAAAAATGGATGTCATGTCGATGAAGGATATGTGTCAGGACGCGGTCCCTCACCCCATAGGCATCGAGGTATCAGGTGTGAGACACATATTACACATCTTCTATGCATAGTATCTATGTAGGTGTGCGACATTGATTGGCTCTTTAAGTGGAGTACCATCCATGGAGGATAGACCATAGGCACCAGAACCATAAACAAAAGTGACAATGTATGGACCTAACCAGTTTGGGCTAAATTTCCCTTTTTGGTCAGGTGGTGCATTAACATTTCTCTAGTTCTCATAAAGAATGAGGTCCCCTTTCTTAAAGGTGTAAGGCAACATACTTTGGTTATATTGTTTGGATAGAGACTTTTGATAAGCTTGAATATGTTGAAGGGCCATTAAGAAGCGCTCATCCAATAATTCAAGTTGAATTAGACAAAGAGTACGATAGGAATCGTCATCGATAACCCCCTTTAAGGAGACCCGCAAAGAGGGTATTTCCAATTCAAGAGGCATAATAGCGTCGGCTCCATACACGAGGTTGTAGGGCACCATTCTAGTAGCCGTACAAACACTTGTGCGATAGGTCGATAATATGTAGATTAACTGCAAATGCCAATCTTTACCATGTTTAGTGGTAGTCTTGCATAATATTTGTTCAATGGTTTTGTTAGATGCTTTCACTTTATCATTAGATTGTAGGTAGTAAGGTGTATAAAAGTGGTGCTGAATGTGGAATTTTTTAATAAACTGCTTAACCTCCTTATTCTTGAAAGGCATGCCATTGTTACAAACAAGGGCAGCAGGCAAGCCAAATTGAGAAATGATGTTATCCATGATGAAGCCACACATCACATCAGTGATGGTCTATTTTAACAGGACTGCCTTGACCCACTTCGTAAAGTAATCTGTAGCGGTGATAATGAAGATATGACCTTTAGATGAAGGGAGAGATATCTTTCCAATGATTTATAATCCCCAAGTCTACAAAGGCCATGGAGAGACCTAACTGCGAAACTCCTGCACGGGGGCTCGAAACAGGTTACTATGTTGTTGACATTGAGGACACTTTTTGACAAAGGAAAAGGAATCTTGTTCCATCATTTGCTAATAGTACCCCATGTGGATCAGTTTGTGTACCAAAGACTTTCCTCCAAAATGCCCACCTCTAGAGCTTGAATGGGCTTCCTGAAGGGCAAGAGGGATCTCAACTTTTGTTAAACACTACAAATGAAGACCATTGTATGATCTCCTATAAAGCATGTTAGATAGGATAATATAATGGTTGGCTAGCTTCTGAATCCGCACACGCGAACTTTTGTTGGTGTCTTCAAGAAAACTTTTAGTTTTTAAATAATTAAAAATGTATGTGAACCATTCTCCTGCATCGACATGGGCGCACATAAGGTTATCGAATTGAGTTTGATCAGATACGACTAGAGAGCAGAGGAATTGTACCACAAAGCGGTATTCATCCTGATCGAAATTTGGGCCTACAAGGGAAGAAACACTTTCCATTGCATTCACATGATGATTTTCCCTCCGTGAGATGCTATCAATCATGTAAGTAGCGAATTGCTTCAGTATAGTCAATACTAAATCCTTATATTGAGACAACTTCAACTGCTTAACATGATAGGAGCCTGTGACTTGGTTTACAATAAGTTCAGAATCTCCATGGATGTGGACGTTCTTTACTCCCATAGTAATTACGGCATGGAGTCCCACAATCAGGGCCTCATACTCAGTGATATCATTGATATAATGGAATTCTAAATAAAAAGAAAGAGGAACTGGATTTCCTCCGGGTGAGATAAAAACCACACCCGCGATTGAGACAATTTGACACCTCGAATTGTGAAAATATATGTCCCATATGGAGTCCTGGTCAATGATCAAAACATCTTCATGGGGGAAGAGGTCTAGGGTGGGAAAAGACTTGGTTGAGGGAGCATCAACCAACTGATTGGAAATGACTTGCCCTTTGATTGACTTCTAAGTTATGAAGTATAGATCGAACTCAGAGAGTAGCATCACCCACTTGGCCAACCTTCCTGAGAGATCAGACTTTGCAAAGAGGTGCTTAAGGATATCATTTTTAGCAGTGACCCACATTTCTACATGGAGGATATAGTGTCTCAACTTTTGAGGCGCGAAGACAAGATCTAAGCAGCTTGTTTTTCCACAACAGAATATTGAGTTTCATAATCTATCAAAGTGCAACCCATGTAATAAACTGCTCTTTCCCGACCTTCCTCATTGTGTTGGGCTAATAATGCCACTAAAGCCTAAGATGAGGCTGAAATATATAGGAAGAAAGGCCTATCAAACATAGTCGACATTAGGATAGGAGGATTAGCTAGGTAATCCTTGATGGAATCAAATTCTTTTTGACATTATTCATTCCATTTGAAGTGGGTATCTTTCTTCAGCAATCAGGTGAAAGGAAGGGTACGATCAGCCAATTGCGTCACGAATCAACAAATGGCCTAGATTTTCCCCTACAGACTACAAACCTGAGAGATATTCTTAGGTGGAGGAATCTTCACAATAGCATCGATCTTATCCGTGTCTATCTCAATTTATCGGTGAGAAAAATGAATCCTAGAAGCTTCCCGGTGTCAACACTGAAGACACACTTAAGAAGGTTTAGTCTCATTTTATACAACCAAATTATTTCAAAGATCAGATAGAGATTTTCAATGTGTATTTCATGTGCTAAGGATTTTACCAAGATGTCATCGACATAGTCTTCTAAGATCTTAAGGATCAAATCATGGAATATCAAGGTCATGGCTCATTGATAGGTCACTCCTGCATTCTTCAACCCAAACAAAATGATGACATTGAAAAAGGTTCCTCAAGGGGTTGTAAAGGAAGTTTTATATTGATCTTTTGGGTTGATACAGATCTAGTTATAACCCGAGAAGCCATCCATGAATGAGAGAAAAGCATACCCCATGGTTGAATCCACGATCACATCGATATTCAAGAGAGAAAAGTCATCATTGAGGGAAGCTTTGTTCACATCCCAAAAATCAATTCAAATATGGATACAACCATCAGGTTTGCTTACCAGGACAATGTTTGAGATCTAGGGTGAATAGTTGATGGGGCGGATAAAGCCAGCTTTTAGAAACTTCTCTATCTCGACCTTGACTAATAGAGCCACCTTAGGATTCATCTTTTGAATATTTTTATTTACTGGCTTAGCATCAGGA
This sequence comes from Cryptomeria japonica, assembly GCF_030272615.1. NCBI lineage: Eukaryota > Viridiplantae > Streptophyta > Pinopsida > Cupressales > Cupressaceae > Cryptomeria > Cryptomeria japonica. Next base: position 48,159,010 of record NC_081407.1, on the reverse strand, counting down.
CTAAGCACAATGTTGTGCACCACAATGGACTCATCGATGCGAAGCATCTCCTCATAAGACCAAGCAAAGATGTCAGGGAATCGATGTAGCAAATTAGAATATTCTTTGAATTCTTCGAAAGTTAAGCATTTTCCCACTTTTATGACCTTGTCGAGAGCCTTATCGCTCATGATGACATCACTAGTTTCTCCACTAAGGAGCGCACTATGGTCTTTTGGATGAGGGATAGACATTTGTTCTCCAAAATACACTTCAGCATTCAAGCAGTATGGAAATCGAAGTTTATGATGATAAGAGGGCAGCCCATCGTATGCACCCAGAAATTCCTTCAAGGGTTCTCCTGAAGGGAAAAGATCCAAGGGAATTTCATTAGGTGATACACCAACGTCAATGAGTTCTGGATGAACAAGCTTTAAAGGAAGGGGATCAGATAAAATCATGTTAACAGTTAAACATGGTTTCTCCTTTCGACCTACATGCCAGTATCCTAGTCGAGTATTATGGTGATGAGGTTCGGCCTCTAGAGGAATCCGAATACCTTGTTCATTAGGTCCACAACCTTTCCCATCATACCCAAGTTGAGACACCAACTTGTATCTAGGACCATATATGTTTTACAATTCTTTGGATGATGGTGGTTTCATACAGAAAATATGATCGACATGATAGGCATCACCTGGCTTTATAGACGCATAATCATCTTTCGTAGGCAAGGTGAATGAAATCTTAGGAAAGCTTAAGTGAATGGGATCTACTTTGTACTCACCAACATGAAAGTCGGTAAATTCCAAAGAACCCCAATCATCACCCAAGCATGCATTTACTTTCGAAGGTGATTTAGCCGAGGAAGGTTTTACAAGTGTAGACTCCGACATTTTCACCTTAGGAGTATCTACCCACTGATACATTTAGCCTAAAATTCTGACAGAGGTTTCTGACGAAGAAGGTATATTGTGATCAAACTTGATTTTTTTTGAAAAAATGCCCGTTTTCATTGGACTTTCGATGATAATGCAACATTTGCTTTCGACGGAGAAGGAATTGGCAATGACATTTGGGTTTTTTTAGAAAAAGTGCCCGCATTCATCAAAATTCTGACGACCGCGTGCATTACTTAAAAAAAAAGAAAAGACCAAGTCATTTCATAAATCCCGCCTCTTTACAAAATCTCGCCTCTCATTCATCTCGCACCCTTTGTAGCGAACCTGTGGGTTTTCTCGTGCTCTGTGAATTGTACCTGTACCTACAAACACAATGCACTCAATAAATCATTCTAAGCAATGGTTAGTAAATTGAAACAATGAAAGAAAAAACCATAGCTAATCAACTTATTGCCTCCTAGTAAATGCGAGTATGAATTTTGCTCTCAGATCTTAGTATGCAAATTCTAGTGACTTGACTACACTTAGATGGAGGATTTGAATGCTGAAAATGCATGATCTAGTAAGAATAGCATGATTAAACTATATGAATTCATGATTGATCTAGAAAATGAACTAGAATGAAGATGCAATTAAACTAAAATGAGCATGATAACATTGCTAAGAAATGATAAACTAGAAGCTAGATGCCTATAATAACAATGCTTAAGCTATGAATGAGATGGGATCCATATTACTCAAAATGAGGTCTATTTATAGGATTTTCCCAGGCTAGGGGTGAGTTGGCATGGATCAACGGTCAAAATTGATCTGAAGATATCAATGGTTAAATTGGAGGAGGTTGGCAAAGGGAGTTGGATTAAAGGGAACATCTATCATCTCTATGGTGACAAGTGTCAAGAGGCTTCTAGAAGAGGTAGGATGAAGGGGAACACTTAGTGACAAGTGTCACAAAGGTTCTAGAATATGCTGGATGAAAGGGGACATGGTGGTAGGTAGAATGGGTTAGGTTTAGGAATGGTTAGGTTTAGGAGTGGTAGAAGTTAGGAGAATTTGAATTTAGAAATTCAAATATTAGGAAAATGACTAATTAATCTCAACAACTCATAAATGATTTGGTTTAATTAATTAGGAGATTTAGAAGAAATGAATTTGCATGGGGGGAATTAATTAATTTGAATTAATTAATTAAAGGGGTGAAATGAAATGAACCTATTTAATAAATCCTTAGATTTATTAATAAGTAGATGAATGAGAGATTTAATCAAATTGCTTAGTGAATTCAATTAAATTGGGTAGGAGAGATTAATTAAATAATTGCTTATTTAATTAATTATCTTCAGACCATTTTTAGGTGTATACATTTTGCCCCTCTTTGAAGCGAGGTGTGATGACGTGTTGATTCAAAGAATAATCTCATTTTGATGATGGTATTGATTTGATAGGATGCCCGAGCTCTTGATTGCTAAATTCTAGTATAATGATGCCCCCTCAGCAGATCATTTGAGATAATTGATCTTTGGAGTTTTTGCAAGATTGATATCCCGATAGATTTGATTTGATTTCTGCAACTATTGTTTGATGAAAGTGCAAGTTCTTTGATTAGCTTGATTGCCTAGATCAGTAAGATTGAAAAATCTTGATTGATTAGATTTAGTTTGGTTTCAGGAAGGATTCATCCTGTATAAGACATGGATGATCATAACGTCTGGTTTTAGGAAGGATTCATCCTGTATAAGACATTGATGATCACGTCTGGTTTCAGGAAGGATACATCTTGTATAAGAAATGATATAATTGATTAGGTTTGATTGATTGATTTCATTTGATAAGGTTGATTAGATAAAGAACTGACATTTTGTTGATATCAAGATGCAGAAATTTTTTGGATATGCTGATTGTTGATGAATTTGAGGGAGATAGCATAAGATTTTTGCTGAGTTGACAATATCTGGAGAGATATGAGTTATTTTGATTCCGTATACACCTATGATGATACTTTGATGATTCCTATGATAGATTTAACCTTGGATAAAAGGAGCTTTTGGGATCCCATGCAAGAATGAAATGCAAGCTAAAATGCAAATGAAATGCAAAGCTATGACTGGACCAGTCACTGGATTATTTTGTGTTTTTGTCATCATTGAGCTTTTGAAATGTGGGAAGTGAGTGCAAACATCGATGGTATAGTTAAACCATGATGACCTGAGCACTTCTTTCCTGGATTTTGATATAGCAAGCTAACACAAGCATCAAGGTATAATCGAACCAAGATGACCTGAGTGTTATTTGCGTAAAACAGGCAGTATTAATCATTTCAATACGCAAATCGGAAATGTCTTCAATGTTATTCTGATGATCATGTCCTGAGACAAATTTGCACATATTAATGATTAATTTTCAAATAGCAGACAAGAAAAATATCATGTTTCCTCTTTGTTCCTCTAGTCAATGACATCCTGGAGTCACTCAGAAATCATGATAGCGAAAAGTAATCTAGAAAAGTTGAACAATCATGTTACAATCATTAGCCAAAAATATATTATCCACTGAAAAGTGTGTGATGTGCTTAGATTGATTTTGTGATAGCTTGATATTTGATGGTTTGATCTTGTGTTAAATGTTGGATGTGTCTCAGTTTTTGCTTGATAAGAGTTGTCTAACTGTTTGTTCTACTTGTTTGATTAAGCTCAAAATGATCAAGAGTTTTGCCCCCAGCTAGGTGTAGGATTTTGCCCCAAGCCTAGAAACAAAGTCGTAATGATATATCCAATGATCCAAACCATGGAAAGAAGCCACCTAGGATGTCCGCGTATGTATAAAGGCTTCATGATGATCAACGCTGATGGAAAATGAATGCAAGCGGAAAAATGCATGAACTAATAGATGGAAGAGCCAGTTGACAGATAGCGCCTATTTGTTAGGGTTTCACCGTCTGTTTTTATTGCACTTTTTCTGATATTTGATTTTTTTTGGATTTTCTGCTTTTTCACTTTTTAGGATTTTTCTGATTTTTCCCTGTTTTTTTTTTTTTTTGATTTTTCACTATTTTTTATTTTTTCTGATTTTTCACTGTTTTTGATTTTTTTCTGATTTTTCACTATTTTTGATTTTTCTGATTTTTCAAACATAGAACTTTTTCAGGTGCATGCTATTGATAGGTTCCTCGAGTTGATCTCCATCCTATGTTGATAGTTGATATGCTCCTGATCCAAATACTATTGTGACCACAAATGGACCTAACTAGTTTGGTTCAAACTTTCCTTTCTTTTCTCGATCTACCTGGTTGCATGGATTTTCCTTTAGCACTAGTTCTACCACTTGAAAAATTCTTGGTTTAACCTTATGATTATAGCTCTGACACATTATTTGCTGATATACCTTTAGATGATCAAAGGCATTTTTTCTTCATTCATGGATTAGTTCTAACTCTTGCAATCTAGATACTCTTTGTTATTCATTTGGGATGAGTCCTTTTAGTGATACATGTAGAGAAGGTATCTCTACTTCGATTGGCAATATGGATTCTGATCCATATATAAGAGAGAAAGGTGTGGCACTTGTCAATGTGTGGATACTAGTGCGGTAGGCCCATAGAGCAGGGTTTAGCTAGATATGCCAATCTTTCCCAGCATCGTTCACTGTCTTTTTAAGAATTTTCAGGATAGTTTTGTTAGATACTTCTGCCTACCCATTTCCTTGTGGATAATATGGTGTGGAGAATTTGTGCTAGATTTTGAATTTCTCACATAACTCTTGTACATCTTGATTCTTGAATGGTCGCCCATTATCAGTGATAATGGTCATTGGTATTCCATAGCGATAGATGATATAGTTCAAGATAAATGCAGCAATTTGTTTTCCTATGATATTGATGAGAGGTATCGCTTCAATCCATTTTGTGAAATATTCAGTAGCGACCAGGATGAATTTGTGTCCATTAGATGAGGAAGGATTTATCTTTCCTACTAGATCAAGTCCCCATTGACAAAAAGGCCAAGATGTTGCTAAAGCATGTAGTTCTTGTGCTGGTGCATGGATCAAATTCCCATGGATTTGACATTGTTTGCATGTTCTTGCTATTTTAAAAGAATCCCATTCCATAGTCGGCCAATAGTAGCCCAAGCGTATGAGTTTCTTTGAAAGGGTAAGACCACTTGAATGAGTGCCACAAATGCCATTATGGACTTCATGTAAGGCCTTCTCAGATTCTTCTTGTTCAAGACATTGTAAGAGAGTACCATTTAGACCTTGTTTATACAGGGTATCCACGACGAGAGTATAATGGGAGGATTGGCGAATAAAATTTCTCTTTTGGTTCTTGGATAAGTCAGGAGGTAAGATGTTATCTTTCAGGTATGTGTAAGTTTGGCCATAGTGGGAGGAATCGTATCCAATAAGTTGATAGATGGTTTGGGAATCAAGACAATTATAGGTGGGATGAAACAACTCTTCAACCAGGAATTCATAATGCTCTTGATTTTCCTGTGTCTACAATAGAGAAGCAAGTGTAGCCATGGTGTCTGCTTCTTTGTTGTCATTTCTAGGGATCTGTTCAAAAGTTATTTCTACAAAGTACTTCTTGATATCATCCACTATCTTTTTGTAAGGCATGAGTTTGTCATCTTTTGTTTGATAGTCATCATTGATTTGATTAATGACAAGCTGGGAGTCTCCAAAGACTTGAAGTTGTTTAATATTCCATTCTACAACCATTTTGATACCTGTTACCAATGCTTCATACTCTGCTATATTGTTTGTACATGGAAAGCTTAGTTTGTATGCTTTCGGGATTGTATGCCCTTGTGGTGTGATGAAAAGAATTCCTGCTCTTGATCCATGTTGTGTATATGAACCATCAAAGTATAGTTGCCATGTTTTTGTTGTAACTATTAAGATATCAACATCAGGAAATTCAATTTGTAGAGGATGATTATCTTGAAGTGGTGTCTCTGCTAGTTGATCTGCGATGACTTGTCCCTTGATAGATTTTCTGTCAATATATTTGATATCAAACTCACTTAGAATCATGATCCATTTTGCTAGTCATCCTGTCAATGTGGCTTTGTTGAGCAAATACTTCAGAGGATCGATTTTAGCTATCAACTTGATGGAGTGAGATAGTAGATAGTGTCGTAGTTTTTGGGAAGCAAAAACTACTGCCAAGCATGCTTTTTCTATTGATGAATAGTTAACCTCATATCCCACTAGTGTTCTGCTGATGTAGTAGATGGCTCGTTCTTTTCCATCATTATCCTCTTGTGCGAGAAAAACTCCCAATGATGCTTTGGTAGTTGATACATAGAGTAATAATGGTTTTCCTGGAATTGGTGACATTAGAACAGGTGGTTGCATGAGATATGCCTTGATCCTGTTGAATGCTTCTTCACATTGATGGTCCCACTTGAAATTAACATGTTTATGCAATAGGTGAGTGAATGGTTGACATTTATCTGCTAATTGAGCCACAAATCTTTTGATTGACTGGATTCTTCCTTGTAGTGATCTTAGTTGACTGATATTCTTGGGAGATGCCATTTCCATGATTGCTTTTATCTTAGCTGGATCTACTTCGATTCCTCTTGCTGAAACAATGTATCCCAATAGCTTTCCTGAAGTAACACCAAAGACACATTTCTTAGGGTTTAGCCTTACCTTGTATTGTTCTAACCTGTCAAAGATCTTTTCTAGTATCTCTATATGTTCTTCTCTGTTGTATGATCTAGCTAATATGTCATCCACATAGTCTTCCATGAATGTATGCATCATGTCATGAAATATAGTTGTCATAGCTCTTTGATATGTAGCACCTATGTTCTTTAATCCAAAAGGCATGATGTTCCAGCAGAAAGTACCCCATGGGCATGTAAAAGTTGTATTTTCTTGATCTTTGGGTGCTATTTTGATCTGATTGTATTCAGAGAAACCATCCATTAGAGAAAACATGGAGTGTCCAGCAATTAAATCCACAATGATGTCAATGTTAGGCAAAGGAAAGTAATCCTTTGGGCATGCGTTATTAAGATCGCTGAAGTCTGTGCATATTCTGATGCTTTTATCTAGTTTTGAAATAGGAACAATGTTAGATACCCATTGAGGATATGCTATAGGTATGATGAATCTGACATCCAGTAATTTCTTTAGCTCTGCTTTGACTAGAAGAGCAATATGCGGATGCATTTTCCTTAACTTCTATTTGACTGGTTTATCTCTTGGATTAACATTCAAGTGATGCATAATAAGTTCTGGATCTAACCCTGGCATGTCTGCATATGACCAGGCAAAATTGATTTGCTCTCATTTGAAAAATTCTATATACTGTTGCATTTCTTTTTTTGATAGAGAAGTTGTTGGATGAAGAATCTTTGGTTGCTCTGTTGTGCCAATGTTAACCGCCTCTGTTGGTTCAATCAGAATGGATGACCTTTCTTGATAGTGTTCAGGTAAAGTGTCAAATCTCCCATCTTCCAGTGCCTCAAGGAGGTTTTCACCGTTGGATGCGTCCTTTGTTTTTACTTTTTCCCGATCTAATGTTGCCAATAAATGGTTTTCAGCATTAGACCTGATGTTATTTTCTTTATTTTCATTTTTGCGACTAGGAGATTTGGCACCCACTTGACTGAAAGATGTGTTGCTGAAATTCCTGATGAGAGTTGTTATGGGTTCGATTGCATTAAGATATACAGATATGGCATGATCATTTGGAAAGGTATCAATGGCATGTCCTTCATTTTCCCAATCAATAAGCTCAGGGTGGATTAGAGGTAAGGGATCTTCAGGTTGGTATATTTCAAGGGTTTCAAGGGTCATGATGGAGGTATCAAATTTTTCAATATGTGTGTCGATGTCTAGAATGGTACTCTCATTAGAATGTTCTCACGTAAGAAGTTCCTGATTGTCCTCAGTTAAGTCCAAGTTAGCCAAATGTGATTCTAGTTCAAGTGAACTATTTCCTGATGTTTGTCCTACATACGTGTGAACTATATCGACTTCTATATCTCCTTCAAAGCATTTTTCTTTAGCTGATTCTTCAGAGTGATAGGAATCCCATTCCCATTCATTAGAGTCTGTATCACTTGCAGCCTGCAATCTACAGATTTCTTCATATAGCATTTCTTCCACTTTTCTGGCTATGATTTTCCTTCTTTCATATTCAATCTCCTCAGGACTGAGATTGAGTTTTGTCAAATTTTCTATGATCTCTCCTAAAGTAATATTAGCTTGATGTTTGTTTTGATTGAGATTTAAGGTTGCTTGAGAGATGTTTTTAGTTTGTTTCTCTTGCTGATTTGAAGCTTGCTTCTTTTGCGATTTCAGGTTTGTTTGTGCTTGTTGCTTAGCCAATTTTGCTTCTTTTTCAATTGCAAGTTTTTCTTGTCTATTTTTATATTCCTCTTGTTGTGGACTAAAAGATGTGTTTTCTGGTAGATTGACTTGTCCATACCCTAATCCTATTTTGTTAGTTTTCTGCTGAGTATGAGGCTCAATAGGTTTTGAGATACCTTCTTTTCTTTTTCCTATAGGTCTTGTTCCAGTGTATCCCATCTTTCGAAGAATGTTGAATCCTTTTCCATATTTTTCTGTAGGAATTCTGACATTGTTGACCTTTTGTTGAACTTCTTCATCTTTGTATAGCCATTGTAGTACATCTTTGTCTTTTTTCTCCCATGATAAGGTTCCAGCACTAATAAATTCTCCATCAAATATAGGAAGATGTTTCATAGTTAATTGTTGTTTAGAGCTTGATGGTTTTCCCAAGGATTTAGGAGAAATTGGTAATTGTGATATTGAGTATTCTCCATTCCCTCGATCTCTTAGCTGCATTTGTTTTTCCATACTTGATAGAATAGAGGCAAATGATTTTTCCTTGGATTGTATATTCGAAGATGTTGCTTCCTTGTTATGTGGAACAATTACTTCTCGACCCATTTTTAGATTGCTACAATATTGGAATGGATTTGCATCTGCAGATATTGTGATTTCTTGTCCTTCGTAGGGAAATTTTACACATTGATGATAGGTTGATGGGACAGCTTGCAAGTCATGTATCCATGGTCTCCCTAGGAGCACATTATATGATAGGTCCAAGTCTAGAACCTGGCATGCTGTGTCTTTTTGTAGAGGTCCCACTCTGATTGGTAGTATCACAATTCCCTTGGAGGAATGTTATTCTTCATCATAGGCTTTTATAGTGATCCTTTTCCAGACATCAACTGCATCTTCTAAATATCCCAAGGCACGAACAAGACTCAATGAGCAAATATTTAGGCTAGCTCCACCATCTATTAGAACATGCTGGACTCGTGTTTTGTGAATAAGGACTTCAATATGTAAGGGAGCATTGTGAGGGTGTTGTAAGGACATGTCATCTTCATCAGTGAATAATAAGCAATGAGGGGTTGTGAGGTGTCCCACCATGGTTTGGAATTGATCAATATCAAGATCTTTGGATACAGTTGTATCTACTAATGCTCGTTCAGGAATCTCCTTGTGTGTAGGTGAAAGTTTTAAAAGTTCCAAAATTGATATTTGGGTAGGTGTTTTCTGCAATTGTTCCACTAGATTGTATTGTTTTGTTGTAGTGGATGATGTGTTTGTTGTAGGACCCGGCAAAGCAACTTTGGCTTTTCTTCTTGTGATAGCCTGAGCATGTTCTTGATTTTGTTTTTCTTTAACTACAATCACATTCACCACATTGTCATATGTATGCACGTAGTTTACCTTTGCTTTATCCTTACCATTGTTTGTTGTTGATGACTCACCTTTCTCATAGTTTGGAAGTGAAGTTGTAAAGGTGATATGAGATTCATTCATTATATGTCTATCCACAGTTATTACACCATTATCAATTAAGTCTTGTATGACATGTTTTAACTTTTGACAATTATCTGTGAGATGTCCTTTGTTTTGATGGAAATTACAATACTGATTATCATTCCACCATGGTGGTTTGATTTGAGGTTCGTAATTCCTTTCTTCTGGTAAAGTGATCAATTTGTTTGCGAGAAGTGTCTTTAGTGCTGATCCCAAGGGTTCACCAATGTTTGTGAATTATCTTCGAAAGAAAGTTTTGATAGTTACTCTTTGGTGATTGTTGTTTTGTTGTGCTGCTGCTGAGTGAGTAGATAAATTGAAAACCGGTTGCTTTGGTTTCACATTGTTGTTATCTACTATTCCATCATTGACAACATTTCGATTTATGTTCCAAAACTTTGGCTTCTCATTGTGATTGTTGTTATTGTTGTTGTTAGGAGGATGGACTCCTTCTTTATATATTTTCAACTCACCTTTCTTTATCATAGCTTCCTCCATTCTGATTCCATTATCAACCATTTTTCCAAAGCTTTGATTTCCTTGCATTTTTAAGTAATAACTCATTTGATCATTTAAGTTGTCAATGAATATATCCATTTTTTCATACTCTGGTAATGTGCGAGGATATCGTGATGCTAGGCGTCTCCATTGTTGTAAGAATGTCATGAAGGGTTCTCCACTTTTTTGTTTAGTGTTACAGAGGTCTAGCATGGTCACTTCATGTTGTATATTGTAGGAATATTGTGAAATGAACTTATCCACCAACTCTGAAAATGATCTTATTCCGGGTACAAGTTTGGAAAACCACTCCATAGCTAGTCCCATTAAGCTTTTCGGAAATAGTCTCATTAAGTAGGTATCTTCATGTGCAAACTCCATACTCATGGTACAAAATTCTCTTATATGATCTTGAGGATCAGAGCTTCCATCATATTTTTCATATCTCAGAGTTTCAAAACCTATTGGAAATGGTATCATGTTTAGATTTCTGTCAAAAGGATAAGGACATATTTCTTGAAGTGAATATCGTCTAACATTTCCTCTTTGCATCTCTTGGATTTGTGTTTGCATTGCTTGCAGTTGTTGTGTAAGAGTCGTGATAGGATTATCGACATGATTTGTTCTTGTATGACCATGATTTTACATTCTAGGAGGATTGGGATCTCTTCTTGTTTCATCTCTAGCTCTTCTTGTATCCTCATTCAATTGAACATTATTCAGGATTTCTACTTCATCTCTTCTAGGTATGTCAGTTTCTTCATTGGTCCTGGTGGTATTGGAAATTGATGTGTCATTCATGTGGAGACCAAAGATGTCCTCATATTGTTCATTATTATGAGGAGGGTCACTTTTCTTTTGTGTCAATTTATTCACATCAAAATCTTGGGGAAGTGTAGCACCAAATTTGGCTAGCATTAGAAAGTATTTTTCTTTTTCTTCCTCCAATAATCTCTGCATAAATTTGTCGAATTGGGGATCTTTCTTGATGTCTCTGATGTTTTGTTCTGTTATTTCTCCTTCAACTTGTACTTCATTTTCATGTTCCATGGTTATGTTTGTTTCCAATGTTTCGATTTCCGCCTCTGCGATCTTTCGTCTCTGAGCTCTAGTTAGAATGGGCATACACGTATGTTATCTTGTTTAGGATTTGATTGTCCAAAAGGTTGTTTTGGGTAAGTGAGCAATTGTCAATTTCAAGGCAATAGAGTGATATGACACTAAAAGAGAATTCAAGTGTTTAAAAGTTTGCAAGTTTTTCGATCTTCGGTTTAGGAGTGCAATGGTGATGATTTGATAAGAACTAGTCTAGTAGGAATGCTATATGCTACGATGTGGGATGAGATTATCCTAACCAAATGTTTTAGTTTTGTGATAAAGGATGATTGATCCTGATGAGAAACTATGTTTGAGTGATCAGTTTACCAAAGAGGGTGATAATGCACTTTAAGATGTTTAGATCTTGAACTTGTTGGGGGTAAGCACTTGAAAATATTGAGGTATATATTTTCTAGAGTCTGATTTTGATGAGTGATGACTTGACCAAGCAAATCAAGCAGACAATCTAAGCATGGATTGACAGATAACAGGTGTTTATGCTTACTACAAATTGATCAGGTAGAAATGACAAGTCTGAAACAAGCATGTAGGACACAGCTCTGGACTGACAAATGCAGAGTTTCATACGACAGATTATGCAGCATAGGACGACAAGAGATACAAGATAGACCAACAGACTAGTGACTTCATGTGAACAACAGTTTTTCATACGACATAGAACCTTGACTCGTATGACAAAAGATCAAGCAATACGATAGAGACTCCTGACTCGTACGACAGGTATTTGAGCAGTTATAAAAAGTGCTTGTTTGTTTGAGTTTTGATCACTAAATTTTGATGTTTTACTTTGGTTTTCCAGTTTTAAGTGTCTGATTTTCTCATTTAGGGATGAATACACAGCAAACACATGATGTGATACATGACTCTCAATCAAGCTAAACCCTAAGGAAGTTGGCTGAGAATGAAAACCTTTGCTTGCTAACTTAGGTACATACCCAATAGCTAATCAGAATACGGCCACTGAGTCTCATGCAATGGATTCTCAACACCGTATTATCCGACTCCAAATGCTAATGGGGGCACGATATGGCAAGTGTCTTGGGAGAGTTACTATCTCTCTTGCACAAAGATTATCACCCTTTTGGAGGTGAATTGGGTAGCTTCTATTTTTATAGTTCTTAGTTAGGAATTCCATTTGAAATTACCCCTTGAAGTCACGCAAGCATGATTGAGGCCTATAGCCCAACAAGGTACCGAAACAAGTTGTAGTCACATAAACATGATTAAGACCGTGAGGCCCTACAAAATGCCCGATATGAGAGATCTCAAAGAGAAGACTCAAATAATCCCATCCTCTGAGACTTTAATCATTAGAGACCTATTTATTATAGTGAGTTGGAATGCTTAGGTCCAGCTATACTCACTTGGGTCGTTCTCACAGGGTGATTACTTTTTCCCACTGTGACAGGCCCGCTAAAGGTATGCAATATTGAAAGCAAAAAGATGAGTCTAGCTTTCTGATCACCTAAGGAAGGTGAGAGCATACTCGCCTATCATCACAAGCACATAAGACATGATAATTCATTTCTTTAAGCCCAAATTGAAGTGTGCCTAAAAAGCTTAAAGAATACACAAAGTTTTTGTTGAATCCTTAGGCAACCTGCAAAATAGATCCATTAGTAGTCATGATTGTGTTTTGAATTTGTCTTTGACAAGCGTATCTTTGACAAGCATATCTGCAAGAAAAGAGTTAGGCTGCAAATATCTCATAGACATAACAAGATTAGCATTAGTGATCCAAACTATGAAATTTTCAGAAAAATTATATGAAATTTTATCCTAACTTCAGATAGGCATAACTTTCTGCTCAGGACTCGAAATTACAAGCCGTTTACCTCGTTGGAAAGGTCTCCAAGAGTTCTAGATGTGATTTTCAAAGGACATCGCTTTTAGGGGCTAAAAATGACCAGAAAGCCTTCAAAAATGTAGATTACTGATGTATAGACAAATTTGAAATTTCTAATTTGCAGTTTTTTCAAAAAAATCACAGATGCAGAAACTTGTACAAAATGATTTATCAGACAGAACGACAAATGATTAGATTTTGCACAGGGACCAAAATTGACTTGTACGACACAAAATTAGCTCTAGTACGAGTGTGAAAATCAACTCGTATGACACAGGATCAGCCTAGTACGAGTAGAGAATTTGCAGTCTAAAATCTCGTACGAGTCAGGATTATACCATGTATGAGTCAGGATGAGGTATCGTCCGAGACTAAAAGGAAGTTCATACGAGCCAGAAAGGAAACTCGTATGACAATCTGATTTTGATCCTGTAGAGATGAAGTTTAAGGAAGCTTGGGAGGCTGAAAATGATGATTTCAGCCCCACAGTGGGCTCCAAAATGTCATGCTCTGTGAATTGTACCTATACCTGCAAACACAATGCACTCAATAAATCATTATAAGCAATGGTTAGTAAATTGAAACAATGAAAGACAAAACCATAGCTAATCGACTTATTGCCTCCTAGTAAATGCGAGTATGAATTTTGCTCTCAGATCTTAGTATGCAAATTCCAGTAACTTGACTACACTTAGATGGAGGATTTGAATGTAGAAAATGCATGATCTAGTAATAATAGCATGATTAAGCTATATGAATTCATGATTGATATAGAAAATGAACTAGAATGAAGATGCAATTAAACTAAAATGAGCATGATAACATTGCTAAGAAATGGTAAACTAGAAGCTAGATGCCTATAATAACAATGCTTAAGCTATGAATGAGATGGGATCCATATTACTCAAAATGAGGTCTATTTATAGGATTTTCCTAGGCTAGGGGTGAGTTGGCATGGATCAACGGTCAAAATTGATCTGAAGATATCAATGGTTAAATTGGGGAGGTTGGCAAAGGGAGTTGGATTAAAGGGAACATTTGTCATCTCTATGGTGACAAGTGTCAAGAGGCTCTAGAAGAGGTAGGATGAAAGGGAACACTTAGTGACAAGTGTCACAAAGTTTCTAGAAGATGTTGGATGAAAGGGGACATGGTGGTAGGTAGAATGGGTTAGGTTTAGGAATGGTTAGGTTTAGGAGTGGTAGAAGTTAGGAGAATTTGAATTTAGAAATTTAAATATTAGGAAAATGACTAATTAATCTCAACAACTCATAAATGATTTGTTTTAATTAATTAGTTGATTTAGAAGAAATGAATTTGCATGGGGGGAATTAATTAATTTGAATTAATTAATTAAAGGGCTGAAATGAAATGAACCTATTTAATAAATCCTTAGATTTATTAATAAGTAGATGAATGAGAGATTTAATCAAATTGCATAGTGAATTCAATTAAATTGGGTAGGAGAGATTAATTAAATAATTGCTTATTTAATTAATTATCTTTAGACCATTTTTAGGTGTATATAGGTTTAATCGTGGCGGGGAAGATCATTGGTGTGACAAACACGGCCGCAATGGGGAACGGGGGCACAAAGTGCTTGGCAGCCTTTTGTTCTTTCAATATTAGGTGAGTTCCCCCTTAATCTCAGGGCTATTTGTTCAGTTTCGAGGTAGCTTTGCTTAGGCAAATTGATCAGCGTTATTTTGAAGTCCTGTCTGGACGGTACCCCACAACAGCATGAGCCCGAATAAGATTGTCACGGGCATAAAGTGCCAAGGGCTGGCACATAACCAGCGAGGACGATCGCAAGGGAGCCCAAAATGGGCTGTGTAAATGGTGACGCCTGGGCCTCCGTCAACAGCAGTAAGAGCTACGGACGGAGGAAGAAGTTCACCCGCAAGAAAAGCTACAGATGGAGGAAGAAGTTCACCCGCAAAAAGAGCTTCCTCTATGTTGTATATCCGACGTCACTACCATGTCAGGCTGGAAGTGGTGATGGAGTATGATTCGGTGGAAGTGGAGGCGGACACTAGCCGACATTGATCAATCAGTCACTGCTAATGGGAAACATTATTTTAAATGGTATGAAAAATTTCCAACTATGGCTAGATAATTTGTATTTTCCTCATTGATCCTGCTTTGGTTTTCAGGAAGCCATTGGAGTGAAGTTGATTGCATCTTCTGGTGTTAGATAATTTGTATTTTCCTCATTGTAGGGAAGATAGGTTATGTACTTCATATTTTAATGCTTATCTTGAAGGAGATTGGATGTGTGGTGGACATTTACTTCAAATTATTATTGTCCTGTATCGTGTTTATGTTAAAATATGAATTTGCAGGTGCATGTAATGATGCAAACTTTTAGTAGTTGATGTTGTTGTGGACAAATCTTTTACATATGTTTATTGTTCTATTCCAGTCTATATGAGAATTATGTAATTGTTAAAAAATTCCCATAAATAACAAAAAGATCTTTTGAAAAGTTTATTAAATATTTAATGATGTTGGAAGTGTTATTGGGTTTTTGGTTTAGAGGTGAATGAGTCTATTTGGGATCAAGTATTTTGATGAGGCTAAGAGCAAGGCCCTAATATCAAAACAGTTCAAAATAGAGGAAGCTTGGATCACAACTCCAAGTGATTTGGCAAAATGATTAACCCTCAATTCTAGGCTCTTGATAGGTTTTTATCCTAAGACTTGTGCTCCAATATCAAGTAGATAAATGAATTTTATGGTTCTTTTCCTTTAGCATTGAGTATTCACCATTCCCATCATTGTGTTCCATGAAATGACATCTCTTTGAGGCATTCTATCAAACAACTCACCTGCTTTGCAGATGCTTCCACATTTTTCAAACATATATACCACACTATCAAATCTCTATCCATCTTCGCTAGCTGCAACCATAACTATTCGCGTAAGCGTCCCTTCCGAGTCGAGCGAACGAGTGCCTACCTAAAGGCCCTCCCAAGGTATCTTAGTTCACATTGTCTTGGGGCATACTAGGGGATCACAATGGGGATCACAATAGGGAACATGCAGGTAGGGGTCGTCCCCCGATGAACACGAAGGAGGGAGGTGGACATAGTTCCCTGTGGGTTTAATCGCTGCAAGATGTAGGAATGGTTTAATCACTGCAGGAAAAAGGTAGGGTATAATCAACAAATTCATTATTATACATATTCAAATATTTAGATTCAAATTTTATTATATATTTATCAGATTAATTGGCAATAGCAGAGATGGTGAGAGGTTTCTGTAATATGATATGATTGATTTAAAAGAAGAATTTCTTACAAGACCTAAACCGTTGAACAATCCTACAATCATGTATTATTTAAACACTACATTTTAAATAATGAACAATATAGTTCGCCTAAAACATATTAACACTACTTTCCATATTTAAAATATATCCTAATTAAGGGGATGGATGACCTAAATCTGCGTGATCGAGTGCCATTATGTAAAATATATCCTAATTATGGATGCTGGTATATATGGTAGTGACAGAAAATCCCTACTGCAGAACTGTGAGAGCAATGTGTAGTGATCGAGTGCTATTTTTTCTCGGTGTTTTGGAGGGGAGCATAAGTGTACCGTTAGGAAGGTGGTATAAAATGGAAGCTGAGAGGTATAAGGTTATGAGGTGTGGGTTAGGATAAGATAGGGAGGTAAGTGATGAAGGATGTAATGGTAAAAGAGTAAGTTAGGATATGTTAGGGGTTTGGAAGGTAGAAAAGTGAATGGGGGGAGATAAAAGGATGTGAAGGATGGAATGGGGTTAGGTAGGTGAAGTAAAAGTAAGTGTGTATGAGGTTAAGGGGTAGGATATGACATAGGAAAGTTGAGGAGGTTAAGATAGGGGATATGAAAGGTAGATGGAAGGTAATAATGATAGGAAGTGAGGTAAAGGTTATGACTTGTGGGTTAGAAAATAGGGTGTAGGAAATGGAAGGAAGGGTCATATCACTTTGAGAGTTTTCACCAAGATGAGTAGCTCAAGTATGGACCTCAAATCTTACAAGCCCTGAGGATCCACTTGTAGTAGAGGAGCATATACTTGCATCTTGGGAGCTTATTAGGAGTTCGCCTTGAATTTGGGAAATACATATAGAGGAGATATAATATTGATCAATACACATTACCTAGCCTCATCATGCATAAATACAAGAGGTATAGAATATAGCAAGCACATATCATGAGCCAAAGGATCATATTCAAGAGTTGCTTCATCTCCAATCCTCTACATTTTTAAGATCCACAAATGGGGTTGAGGATAAGTCTTGTTTACTAATTAGCTTGGACTTATGCTTTGGGTTGCATCTATATGTGAGCAACCTAAAGGCATAATTTTCAATGCAATTTTTGAGAGGACTTGCTTCCACCTTGTGGTACTGGGAGGATAAAATGCACCAACTCACATTGGAAACCCTCTCTAGATACCATTTTGGAGTGCTTCAAAGTGTGTTCTATTTCAAAAAAAATTTGACAGAGATGCATAGATGAGTTTCACAATTTACATAATAAGGTTTCATAGTGGCTCAACATGAGACTTAGTTTTTGGAGTTCTTGTAGTTTGTAGATTACATTCAAGACAAGCTACTTGTCAATTATTTCATTAGGGGTGGAAAGCCCAAAATTTTAGTTTTCCTACACATGGCCAATCCAAATGACTTTAGGGTTGCTATGGCAAAGTCTCTTATGGAAAAGGAGGTACATGGGAGGACACAAGAGGCATGAGGAAAGTTTGTAACCTTGATTAAGGGACTAAAGTGTCCATAGGCCTCCCCATCCTTCAAAGGATAATTTAGACTTACTATATGATTTACAAAGAAAAACCCAATAGTATCAATATTAGGCACATAGGTCTACTAGAGCATAGTAGGGGCCATAGGGTAGTCACATTTGACCATCATAGACACAAGGATATTTTAGGTATGAGAGACTATAGGACTATCAAGCTAGGCCTTCTATGACTCAACAACCTTTTAGGGGAGAATCTATTATTTTTAGTAATTAGGATCTTCTAATTATGGTGGGGCCTAGCCAACATAGGGTTATATGAGAGGCACATGTTATGTATATGTTAGTATTAGACAGAGAGTGCCCACAAGGTTTTAGAGTAGGTGGACACCATGCTAGGATGTCAAAGTAGATAGTTGATATGTGGGTCTTTACCCTCCCAACCACTCAACACATACTACCATGGGTCTTTACCCTCCCAAACACACAAAGGTCAAAGGAAGATTCACTGCTGCAACACTCACTTTTTTTGACACTCTCAAGCACTTAGGACAGTCACTCCTTTCATGGCCATTCTTCTTCACACAAAACTCTCTAACATTAATTATGATGATAGTGTACCTCCTTAAACCTTCCACCAACACCTAACTCAATACCAAACTCTTTCCCAATCTCGCTAATGGACTAATTAACTCAATTCACTGTGAAATTGTGACGGTCAATGCAAGGTTTAGGACAGTAGTAATTAGGATCTTCTAATTATTGTGGGGCTAGCCAACATAGGGTTATGTGAGATAGGGGTAAGTTCAATAGTGATTTCTCCTCTACAACCTTTGCCTGTCTATGCGAAAATGAGAGCTTGACAACATTCTTTCTCTTTTAGCTAGCTAAATTTTTCAAGAATTTTATCTCTAGATTTAATATTTCTTTTCTTGCATGAATCTATTAATTTTGAGATAACAGATATTGCCTTTATGAATTGATCCTAGTTTATCCCTTTAACCCTAATTAATTTATTTAGAGTGTTTAGTTCCATTTTAATCCTTTCTTTTACAATTAAATATTATTAAAAAATTGTATTATTGTTCCAAATTTTGTGGATATTTAGGAGACACAAATAAAATATAAATGTAATCATTCCATATTTTTGTAAGAGATATTGGAATGAGACTAATAGGAAGAGTAGTAAACATGAGTCACAATGAGCACTTTAGAATAAATCTAAACATTATAAGGAAGAGTAGCTTGGAAAAATAGAAGCGTAATTTATTTTCCAATATGCAAAACTATTACTTGAGAAAGAATCTTGAAAGAGGATTGAAAAGATTCCTTGAGCTAACATTGTCTCACTTATCCAAAAATATGAGGAAGGATTCATTAATGAAATGGTCATTAACAAGATGGAGAGAATAATAATTAGGAAGAGATAGATTTCACATGCTACTAGGTGACTAGATTGGAGAGAAACTAGAGGCAAATCATTTAGCTTGGCCATGACACAAAGTCTTAGAATAGATGCCAACCTTGGTGAATGGAATGAAAATCCCAAACAATTAATGAGTGGTGAGACAAGTAGAGGCATCTATAAAAAAAAGTTTGAATAAAATAAAGAAAAAATGGGACTAAAACCAAGGGAAATGCACATGGAAAGGATATGATGAAAATCAAAATAAATAGTTTGAAGATAATATTAGTTACCTAAAGGATATTCCACTTGATTATTTGGTATATCATAACTATTTTGACAAATTTTGAAACCATTAGAGGTACCTTTTGCTTTTGTAGATGAGGCATTCATTCATGTTGAAGTTGTGATAGCTTATTTGCCTCTTTATAGACAACAAATTATCCATACGAATTATCATATATACTTGTAACCTCCATCCCAAACCACCTATTTCACTCTTCTTCCTTTCTGTACCTCTTTTATTCTTCCATTACCTCTTCGCTTACCTAAATTCAATCCAAAACATAGTGTATATAGCATCAAAAAAATTCCATATTTGATTAATATTATCCACAACATATTGAAAAGACAAATACCACACTTACTGTGTCATCAACCAAAAATAATTTACTTACATATTCAAAGAGTTCAATAATGGAGAAACATCCATGTGGTGCTCTACACATGTCCTTGAAGGTTCAAGAAATACTTATCCTCTATTGGTCCAAACTTTAAATCACTTTCCATTCATGAAAATAATTGCAACCATACACAATTTCCCACCCAATAGATTCTCTCAAGCTAGTTTACTATCTTAACATAGGGTCAAGGAAAAGCGGGCCAAAATAGGAATCCAAGTGTCTTAAAAGCCTTCAAGACCATAGTGGTGAGGATTGAATTTCTTTCTTTAGTGGTATCTTTCTCTAGATTAATTAGTTGGGGATTCTATTAGGACCTTTTCCTAATTAAAAAAAAATATAAAGATTACATCCCTAAATATTGCATTCATAATAGAATAAATTTCTGCAATATTGAGACTAAATTCATAATAGATTTATAGTGATGAATAAAGAAATATTTAAGATTATCAAAAAATTGATGTTTTATTTCTCCCAACCGTCATCGGATATTGGGTGATCTTTGAGGCATTATATCAAATAGTTCATGTGCCTTATCTAAGCTTACATATTTTGCATGCATGTGTACCTAGGCAGTTGCACTACAACATCTATACTCACTAATCACATTTGGTTGGAAGTTTCTAAATCCATTTCAAACACATCTTGTGCATATCCTGCAATCATATCATTCCATTAGATCATGTTTCTTTGATGCATCTCACTGTCTCTTTGATGCATCTCACTAAACAGTTCATGCGCTTTCATGTCTATACTTCCACATTTTCCAAACATGTCAAACAGAGCATTTCCAACCGTAAGCATCTGATATTAATTTCTCTTACCTTCTGCTTTGATGGAAGCCCATACTCTGTTCCAAAGCTCCCATTTTGGCATAGGTAGAGAGTACGTTGGCAAATAAAACTGATCGAAATGGAAATCTATTTGTTGCATTGACTGCATTGTGAGGACGCTTATGTATTTCATCGACAGCATAAAGCAGGAAAGGATATGAGAATATCTCCTCCGGGAGGTATTCTATGATAGCTACGAGGTAGATGAGAGTTTCTTATGCCATTTGCTTTGTCCTATGCAGTCAAACGCAAGAACATTGTTTGAATTCAAATGCTAACGATGATTGTCTTTTTAACAGAAATAGACGGGAAGGGATGTCAAGGGAAGGAATGGGCCCACAACACACCTAAGCAGTCAAAGCTTAGTGTGTGTTGTTTAAGGCTGCCCCCTTAAGACATCATAATTGATTGGCTCTTCACTCCTAAGACCTTCAAAAGTCTTTAATGGCTTCATTGAGTCCTTTTGTCTTCCAAATGCATCTGCACCAACTTGAATTCTCCTTCAATGCTTGATTGCCTATTCACTTGAAATCGAATTGATTTTATAACTAAGAGATCACTTTAATTGTAGGTAGACCCCTTCAAATGATAGGGTAGGCTTCCTTTTATACCTTATATATGTCTTGAAAGCATTTTATCCTGATGGCTTTAAATTAAAGTACTTTCTCTTCTATCTGGTATTGGTGGAGCAGAGGTTGCATTGCATTGTCCTAGGATACATATTTCCGCAGATACAACACAAGTTAAATGTATCCCAGGTCGATGCAAAGAAACCTCTACTCCATAGATCACCAAAAAATAGAGAAAGAACTTTAATTTAATGCCATCAGGATAAAAGTCTTTAATCAAGACAAATAAATGGTATGCAACTGGATCTATTTGGAATGCATTACCCAAACACTGCAATCGATCAGTCACCTTTGAAAAGAAAGTGGTATGATGAAATATTTAGACATAAAATAGATGAAAGGCACTCCATACTACTACTGCACAATATTTTGGTCGATGATATTTTTAAAATAGTAAAGGAAGGTGTATGGAACAACCAAATTCTGATCATTATAAATAATGAATATTTTAAGATCCTTTTATGATATGTAAGTTGAGAATATTTTATGAAAGGTCCCTAAATGAATACACTTTAAACTGATTTTAATATACCTTGAAGTGTGCAATATGGAAGGTTTGTATTCTTAATCTCTTGCCCATTTCTTAATTTAAAAGATGATATCTTTATTAAATATCTTTATTAACTTGATTTCTCCTTCAATTCTTGATGAATGCTTGATTGCATGTTCACTTGGAATTGAATTGATTTTATAATTAAGAGATCACTTGAATTGTAGGTAAACCCCTTCAAATGATAGGGTAGGCTTCCTTTTATACCTAATATATGTCTTGAAAGCATTTTATCATGATGGCTTTAAATTAAAGTACTTTCTCTTCTATCTGGTATTGGTGGAGCAGAGGTTGCACTGCATCGTCCTAAGATACATATTTCCACAGATACAACACAAGTTAAATGTATCCTAGGTTGATGCAAAGCAACCTCTGCTCTAAAGATCACCAAAAAATAGAGAAAGAACTTTAATTTAATGCTATCAGGATAAAATTCTTTAATCAAGACAAATAAAATTTGAGTTTGATTGTCATCATTTACTTTGCCAAATTCTTCACACATAACTCCTGAATCAATTTCCTACTCACAAGAATTTTATTATGTCTCAAATATAAGGAAACAGAAGGCTTTGAATAGAAAACTTGAACATGCAACTAAATCCATTGACTAACCAGAAGAACAAAATTAAGAAACGGTTTGATCATCTGAGAGATGTTGTAGATTTGCAACTCACCAACTAAGTTTTTGCGGGTAAGAATTTTTTTTGTTTTGGTTATGGTTGTGGTGTTTACAGGGAGACATTTACAAATTTATATCTATTTTCACTATTTAATGGTTTATGGGTTTGTAATGGTAATTTAATTTCTTTCATATTTTTGTATATATTCTTTATAATAGCCTATTCTATTGATTTGTTCTATTATGCATAATGGTGTGGGTCAGATGACTTTGCCGTCGGTGCATGAAAGCATTGAACGAGTTCTACTTTTAAAAATTACATGAAACATTTTTAATTTATTTGATTTAGTGTTATTTGCAAAAAATGATTATCAATGATGTTTCCTTTCTCCAAGAATTGTCTAGGATCTTTCCATCAGATAATATGTAACATCGAATGACTAAATCTTTTCATTACAAATGCTTATTTTATTTAATTATTATCTGAGTGTGAATTAAAATTTATATCTATATGAAAGCAGAACATACAAGTTGACGAGTCATGTGCAAGCAAATTTCCTAAAAGAAAGCAAGCAGGCGTTATCTTGAATGACATGGAAACGAGCTCATCAACTACCTAGAAGAGAGCAATTGGAGAATGGAAGAGGAAAGTGTTTAAGGGTGATAAATAGATAGATAGTGATGCTCTGCAAAAAGGATTAGAAAATCTGTTTGATGGCAACACACACAAGAGCACAAGAAACAAACGTTAGTGTTAGCAACAAAAGATTATCCTAAACAGGCATATCAAGAGAGATATTAAGCATGAAATAGAAAGCATATAAACATAGAATAAAATAGCTAAACAAGATGCTCATAGTTGCTCCTCTCCTCTCCAAGTCCCAAATGAGTGTAGCTCTCAGCTTTTAGCACTATCCATGGATGCCATATGGAGATTCAAGATGGTTGAATATGATAAGCAAATGCTATGCAAGTGTAGACAATGATGCTATGAGAAAGCTCTATGCTAATGCCAGTATAACAACAATACTCTAATGCTTCTCCCTTTTTTGCTTGAGGAGAAGGGTTCTATTTATAGAAGAAATGGGGAAATGAAGGGTTAAGATTGAGTAATCTTAACAAGGGTTAGGATTGAAAGATATTCAATCCATGTGAGACTTTCAACCCAATCCCATGTTGACAAGTGTCACCATGAGGAGGCTTGAGAGGAGTGATAAGGAGAATTAAATGCTTGAGGGGACATGATGGTTACCCTAGTCAAAGAAATAAATGCTTTGAAGAGACACATGGGTTACATGAGGGTTAAATTAGGGGTCAAAGTCCTTAACCATGGGTGCAAGTGGAATTAACCATTAATGGTCATGTAAGAGCCATAAGTGGTTTGGAAGACTTTAGAGGTTAATTTGTTGAAGACACAAAGCATTAATTGCTTTTCAAAGACTTTGGAGTCTTTGAGAAGTGACTCCAATTTGCTTAGGAATGTGACAATATTTAGGGGATGGATTAGGTTAATTAGGAAAGGTTTAGAAGAATCTAGAAGGGGTTTAGGCATGCAAGTGGATTTTGTAGGAAAATGCAAGTGGGAGGAATTTTGGTATTTTCAATTAAAATAAAATCATTTATTTCAATTAAATGGTGTAATTTGCATTTGGATAAATATTCAAATAAATATTAATTTATTTAAATGAGAAAAAGGAAGATAAAGCATTAAAATGCTTGAAGACATTGAGGGAAACCATTAAAGGCTTGAAGACTTTAAGAAAAACCATTAAAGTTTTAAGAAGACTTTAAGGGAAGCCATTAAGTTTGAAGACTTTAAAGCCATCAAGTTTGAAGACTTTAAGGGAAACCATTAAAGGCTTAAGAAGACTATAGAAGGAAGCCATCAAGTTTGAAGACTTTAAGGGAAACCATTAAAGGTTTCAAGTGGGTGAGGATAAATAGGATTTTAAATAAATAATTTATTTAAAATAGTTGTGCAACTTGCTTTTGTAGGAAAATACAAGTGGGTGGAGGATAAAGGTGATTTAAATAAATTATTTATTTAAAATAATTGTGCAACTTGCATTTGTAGGAAAATGCAAGTGGGTAGAGGATAAACGTGATTTAAATAAATGTTAATTTATTTAAATGTGCAACTTGCATTTGTAGGAAAATACAAGTGGGTGGAGGATAAAGGTGATTTAAATAAATGATTTATTTATTTAAATGTGAGAGAATATTTAATTAAATAAATATGATTTATTTATTTAATTAATGGTCTGAATTTGGTTAAGTGAATTAAATCAAAAAAATTCAATAATTTATTTAATTAATAGGAGAAGAGGGTTAAGATGAATTAATTAAATATTAATTTAATTAATTATTAATTGATGGTTAAATAATCAAATAAATACTAAGTATTCATTTAATTAAGTGGACAGATTTATGTGACTACATTTGCCCCTCTTTGAGACGGTGCGGTTTATTGCGTCGTTTTAAAGAAAGAAAAATAGGTGTGAAGAAATGCCCCATAAAATGTAAATTTAATGGGTGGTATGCCCCCTCGAGAGATGGACTGAATTTTTTTTTTTTTTTTGAAAAATCGGGCGATCTCTCGAAAAAGAATGAAAAGTGGAGGGGAGGTAGAATAGAAGAAATTAGAACTAATGATGAAAGAATGGGAGAAAATGGAGTGAATATGAAGAAACAACAAGCCAGCGAGTACCCTGAGGTCATGCAAGAGAGACATAGCAGATGTAGTGTGGGGTTTGGATTGATGCTATACAATGGATCAAAATTGGCTTGACAATTTGGTGCAATCGGTTTAATTGCCCCGGTCAAGTCAAAGAATGACAGTTGATGTCAGTTGGTCGCTTGGACATGATAAAGTCTGAGTAAGTGAATCAAAGTGACCTGATGTGACTTAGACAATTGATGTAATTGCCCGATGAAGTCAAGGTATATGAAGCAAAATACTCGTTGAGACGTAGACAATTGATGTAATTGTTCGTTGGATTGTGTTTGATTGGTTGATCAATTGAGAGTGTGTGCGTGTGATGGATGGTTGTGGGGAATCATGGCAACCCCGTTGAGACTAGGTCATTATGATAAATGCCTGATGTAGTCTAGGATTACCATAATCGATTACCTGTTGAGACCCGAAGATACTTGATCAGAGTATCTGTTGATAGTCTAGGTGTGTGGGAGTCGATGTATCTATGTAGACAGAGTAACTAGCTTAATTTATTGAATGACTTAGGATAGGAAACACAATCCCTCCTATTTAGAGATGGATGGTGATGAACGTGGCTTGATTAGGTTGATTGGGACACGATGTAGTGTATGTGATGTTGATTGTTGAGATGGGGAGGGTGGGGGGGGTTCAATGTTAAACAGAAGAAATGGAGGACCTATTACATTCCTATGGAAGAATAGGAAAATAGAGTATCCATTGTCATTACTATGTATGAATGATATGCAGCTATTTATGAATGTATGGATGGATGGAATGCAATGAAATGCAATATATATAGATGAGATGGAATGACAATCCATGGTGCTTTATTTTTCATCATTGAGCTTTAAAATGTTGTAAGAAAATACAAGCAACTTGACATAAAGATTCAAGATGACCAGAGTATTTCTTACATGGATTTTGATATAGCAAGTTAATACAAGCAACTTGATATAATGGATCAAGTTGACCTAAGTATTGCTTGCAGAATAGATAAGGATTATCTCCTTTCATGCATGACTTGGAACGTCCTCCTTGATCTTAGACTGATCATATCCTGAGACAAGTGCATACCGTACTAAGAGATAAAAACCTTTATCCAATTTGGATGATGTAGGAAGGAACCAAAGGAAGAGCATTGCACCTGCAAACAAACAATATATACATAAAGAATAAAGAATAGGGATCCTTGGTAATGGTTCATGCTCATATGGTCAAGGTATACGCTGTAGTCGGCAAGCCATAATGATCTATGACTGCATTTTGCATAAGATCATGGAGCTTGGTGAACTTCCCACGTAGACACCATTAGTACATGCCCTAGTACTTCATCGAAAATAATGCGTCGAAGATACACAAACAATGCCGTAGGAACCTGATATAAATTACTAGACCATAAATCAACCAAGTATTTGATAGCGTAAATAGAATTTTCTTGTCAAAGAAAATGTCATCTTGTCTTTGTTTTGGTAAGGAAGGATGCATCCTTGTTGAAGACAGTTTTGAGTGTTGATGTTGATTGTGTGGTTTGATTGGTAAATGGTCATCATGTGAGTATTTTGTCAATGTTTGTTTTGGTATCTGCATGGATGAGTATGTACAAGGTGTTGCCATGTTTTTGTGTGATCTTCGATGTTTTGTCAATGTTTTTGGATTTTGAATTATTTTGAATGTTTTTTGGATTTTGTGTTGAGACATTTATGAATGTTTTTGGTATTTTAATGATTGCTTG
Source organism: Cryptomeria japonica (assembly GCF_030272615.1). NCBI lineage: Eukaryota > Viridiplantae > Streptophyta > Pinopsida > Cupressales > Cupressaceae > Cryptomeria > Cryptomeria japonica. Next base: position 48,131,939 of record NC_081407.1, on the reverse strand, counting down.
AATGAAGAACTTGAATGAATCATAATACAATGTAGAATCCACTTCCATCAATAGGTTAAGGGCATTGCCCCCAGTTTTAGACATGACTATGAAAAAGCGGGATGCTTAGACGCATGAAGTATTTATCATAATTGCAGAGAAATAACAAGCCATGGTTTTTGGATGGATGGATGTATGTATGAAGTAGATGTGATCGCAACAAGTCTAAAAGACAATGGAGCCATAGCCTTTACGAGTGGTGCCTGTTTGCCAGGTTTTCACCACCGTACTTACCCAAGGTGCCACCAGAGTGGTTGTTCACCGTTTGGATGCATGATTTTTCTTTACTTTTTTTGAATGTTTTTGTATTTTCTTCATGACATTTTTCTGAATGTTTTTGGTATTTTCTAGTATGTAGGGGAGCCTGATGCTCTGTACAGCTTAGGTATAAAACCGTTTGAGGTGCATGCTATTGATTGGATCTGCAAGCGGTTCTCCTTCTGATGTTGCCAACTGATATGCCCCAGACCTGAACACAGCAGTGACAACATATGGGCCCAGCCAGTTTGATTCAAACTTGCCCTGATGTTCTCGATTTGGTTGGTTGCGAGGATTCTCTTATAGAACAAGATCACCTACCTCAAATGTACGAGGTCTAACTCGGTGATTGTAGCTTCTGCTCATGCGCTGCTGATAGGCTTTGAGATGGTTGTATGCAACTTGTCGCTTCTCATCTAGTAACTCCAAGTCTTGAAGACGGGATACTCTATATGCTTCATCATCTATCAGATTATGCAAGGAAACCCGTAATGATGGTATCTCACCCTCAATAGGTAAGATAGCTTCTGCACCATAGACCAATGAATAAGGAGTTGCACCTGTAGGGGTTTGAATGCTAGTTTGATATGCCCATAGTGCCGGATTTAGTTGAACATGCCAATCACGGGCGGCATCATTGACTGTCTTCTTTAGGATTCTTAATATGTTTTTATTGGATGCTTCGGCCTGACCATTGCCTTGTGGGTAATAGGGAGTGGAAAAGCGGTGTTGGATATGAAATTTTTCATAAAGTTCATGGACATCCTGTATTTTGAAAGAAAGACCGTTATTTGTGATGATGGACATGGGTACACCATATCGGCAGATGATGTAGTTGAGGATGAATGAGGCGATCTGCTTGCCGGTGACTTGGGTAAGTGGAACAGGTTCGATCCACTTTGTGAAATATTCAGTGGCAGCAATAATGAATTTATGGCCATTGGATGAAGATGGATGGATTTTACCCACAAGGTCAAGGCCCCATTGACAAAAAGGCCATGGTGTTGTGATTGGTTGCAGTTTCTGAGCTGGTGCATGTATTAGGTCACCATGAACCTGACATTTCTTGCATTTTCTAACAAAGTAGTAGGAATCTTTTTCCATAGATGGCCAATAGTATCCATTGCGCAGGAGTTTCTTGGCGACTGATGGACCACTTGAATGAGTCCTACAAATGCCTTCATGGACTTCTTCCAAAGCCTTTGTTATCTCATCTTGTTCCAAACATCGAAGGAGAGTACCATCAAGACCGCGTCGGTATAGGGTTTCGGCAAAATAATGGTATATCGAGCAGTTTGGCGAATGAAGGTTTTACGTTGGTTATTTCATTGGTTGGGGGGAAGGGTGTGATCACAGAGATAGGTGTAGAACTCACCGTACCATGCGGATTCAGAATCGACAAGGTGACATATCATCTCAGATTCAGGGATATCATAAGCGGGGATCCAAAGCTGTTCTACCAAGAACTCGTAGCGTGTTGAATTTTGTGGAAGATCTAGGAGAGATGCGATGGTAGCCATAGCGTCAGCAACTTGATTCTGATCTTTTGGAATTTGCTCAAAAGTGATAGTAGTAAATGATGTCTTTAGATTGTCCACCATTTGCTTATATGGCATGAGTTTATCATCGTTTGTCTGATATTCATCTGTTGCTTGTCGAATGACCAGTTGTGAGTCACCATATACTTGTAGTTCTTGTAATTTCCATTGTACAGCTAGCCTGAGTCCTGTGATCAAGGCCTCATACTCTGCTATGTTGTTTGTGCATGGAAATGCGAGCTTGTAAGACTTCGGGATACTGTCACCTTGGGGTGTGATAAACAGAATGCCTGCCCCCGAGCCATGCCTAGTGTACGAGCCATCAAAGTAGAGTTTCCATGGTTGTGTTGTTGTGATCATGAATATCTCTTCGTCTGGAAAATTGGAAATAAGAGGATGATCACCTATGAGAGGTGCATCGGCCAACTGATCTGCAATAACTTGACCTTTGATAGCTTTACAGTCTACGTACTCGATGTCAAATTCACTTAGAATCATCACCCATTTGGCGAAGCGACCTGTTAATGCTGCTTTGCTGAGTAAATACTTGAGTGGATCAATCTTTGCAATAAGTTGTACCTTGTGTGTCAATAGATAGTGCCTCAATTTTGTGGCTGCTAAGATCACTGCTAGGCAAGCTCGCTCAATAGGTGTGTAATTGAGTTCATAGCCAACCAGTGTGCGAGAGATGTAGTATACAACACACTCTTTGCCTTCTGCATTATGTTGTGCCAGTAATACACCTAATGCTGTACTTGTTGCCGAGATATAGAGTAACAATGGTCTACTTGGATCTGGTGGCATCAACAATGGTGGATTGATGAGATAGTCTTTAAGCGTCTGAAATGCTTGCTGGCATCGGGCATCCCACTGAAAGCGGATGTTCTTGTGTAGCAGATGTGTAAATGGGTGACACTTATTAGCCAGTTGTGCAATGAATCTTTGGATGGATTGAAGTCGGCCTTGTAATGTCCTTAGCTGGCTGATATTCTTTGGTGGTGGCATATCCATGATTGCCTTAACCTTTGCTGGATCGACCTCAATACCTTTGCTTGAGACAATGTATCCTAGAAGTTTCCCGGAGGTTACTCCAAAGACACATTTCTTTGGGTTGAGTCGAACATGGTATTGTTCCAGTCTATCAAAGATTTTATCTAAGATTTGGAGATGCCCTTCTCTGGTGGGTGATTTTGCTAGTAAGTCATCCACATAATCTTCCATTATAGTATGCATCATGTCATGGAAGATGGTGGTCATTGCTCTTTGATAGGTTGCTCCTGCAATTTTGAGACCGAAGGGCATTACATTCCAGCAATATGTGCCCCATGGACATGTGAAGGCGGTTTTATGTTGATCTTCTGGTGCGATCTTTATCTGATTGTATCCTGAAAAACCATCCATGAGTGAAAGCATGGCATGTTCTGCTATTGGATCCACTATGATGTCGATATTTGGAAGGCGAAAGTCATCCTTAGGACAGGCTTTATTTAGATCTCTGAAGTCAGTACAAATGCGGATGCCCCCTTTTGGTTTTCTGACAGGCACAATATTGGAGATCCATTCTGCATAATCAATTGGCCTAATGAAGCCAACATCTAGGACTTTCTTGAGTTCTGTTTTGACTAGCTCTGCAATCTGAGGATGCATCTTACGAAGCTTCGGCTTGACAGGTTTGGCTCCTTCTGCTACTGTGAGGTGATGCATGAATAAATCAGGATCAAGCCCAGGCATGTCTGCATATGACCATGCAAAGTTGATCTGATGCTTCTGGAAGAGCTCTATAAATTTAGGTTGTTCGTCTAGAGTGAGAAGAGATGCCAGATGTATGAGATGAGGATTTTTAGGAGTCCCCACATTGTATTCTTTGGTTTCCTCGATGAGAATCGTTGATCGTTCCTGTTGTGTACTATTAGGGAGAATGTCAAACCCTTCATCCTCAAGCACCTCAGAGAGGTTTTCACCATTGGATATGCTCTTTCTTTTTACTTTTGTCGGATCAAATAGTGCCACAGTGTGGTTTTCACTGGAAGATCCATGTTTTATTGTTATATTTTTGCAGCTGAAAGGTTTGGCATCCGCCCCCAAGTATGTTGCGCTATTAAGTTCAATGGCGAATCCAGCTTTGTGATCCCCGCTTGGTAGGTTATCCCTTAATTCCAAAAAGTCAATGATGGCCTCATCATTTTGGAAGAGGTCAAGACATGGGGGATTTGGTTGGTTCCATTCGATGAGTTTAGGGTGGATAATGGGCATTACTTCATCGATTAGGTTAAGTGCGTTGGACGTATTAGTGAGGGTTAGGACGTTATGGTGAAGGTCGTTGATGGTACTTTCCCTGTCAGAATCAGGTGTAGGATGAGACGTAGGGTCTGTGGAAGATGTTTCCAGTTCAGCAACCCAAGTGGTCTTTATCTGTGCTTCTCCGTAAATAGGGATATCTTTGCATGGTGGAGGTGGTGATGTGTCTTCCTCATCTGAAGTGTTAAGCTGTATTGAATCAAATTCCCATTCATGTGAGTCGGTCTCTGAATCACTTTCCAGCATCCAATTATTCTAGGAACTGATTCAGAGACCGACTCACATGAATGGGAATTTGATTCGGTACAACTTAACACTTCAGATGAGGAAGACACATCACCACCTCCACCACGCAAAGATATCCCTGTTTATAGAGAAGCACAGATAAAGACCACTTGGGTTCCTGAACTAGAAACATCTTCCACAGGTTACGTGTTCGATTCACGTCGGGTTCACCAAATGATGCTCTGCAAAAAGGATTAGAAAATCTGTTTGATGGCAACACACACAAGAGCACAAGAAACAAAAGTTAGTGTTAGCAACAAAAGATTATCCTAAACAGGCATATCAAGAGAGATATTAAGCATGAAATAGAAAGCATATAAACATAGAATAAAATAGCTAAACAAGATGCTCATAGTTGCTCCTCTCCTCTCCAAGTCCCAAATGAGTGTAGCTCTCAGCTTTTAGCACTATCCATGGATGCCATATGGAGATTCAAGATGGTTGAATATGATAAGAAAATGCTATGCAAGTGTAGACAATGATGCTATGAGAAAGCTCTATGCTAATGCCAGTATAACAACAATACTCTAATGCTTCTCCCTTTTTTGCTTGAGGAGAAGGGTTCTATTTATAGAAGAAATGGAGAAATGAAGGGTTAAGATTCAGTAATCTTAACAAGGGTTAGGATTGAAAGATATTCAATCCATGTGAGACTTTCAACCCAATCCCATGTTGACAAGTGTCGCCATGAGGAGGCTTGAGAGGAGTGATAAGGAGAATTAAATGCTTGAGGGGACATGATGGTTACCCTAGTCAAAGAAATAAATGCTTTGAAGAGACACATGGGTTACATGAGGGTTAAGTTAGGGGTCAAAGTCCTTAACCATGGGTGCAAGTGGAATTAACCATTGATGGTCATGTAAGAGCCATAAGTGGTTTGGAAGACTTTAGAGGTTAATTTGTTGAACACACAAAGCATTAATTGCTTTTCAAAGACTTTGGAGTCTTTGAGAAGTAACTCCAATTTGCTTAGGAATGTGACAATATATAGGGGATGGATTAGGTTAATTAGGAAAGGTTTAGAAGAATCTAGAAGGGGTTTAGGCATGCAAGTGGATTTTGTAGGAAAATGCAAGTGGGAGAAATTTTGGTATTTTCAATTAAAATAAAATCATTTATTTTAATTAAATGGTGTAATTTGCATTTGGATAAATATTCAAATAAATATTAATTTATTTAAATGAGAAAAAGGAAGATAAAGCATTAAAATGCTTGAAGACTTTGAGGGAAACCATTAAAGGCTTGAAGACTTTAAGAAAAACCATTAAAGTCTTAAGAAGACTTTAAGGGAAGCCATTAAGTTTGAAGACTTTAAAGCCGTCAAGTTTGAAGACTTTAAGGGAAACCATTAAAGGCTTAAGAAGACTATAGAAGGAAGCCATCAAGTTTGAAGACTTTAAGGGAAACCATTAAAGGCTTAAGAAGACTATAGAAGGAAGCCATCAAGTTTGAAGACTTTAAAGCCATCAAGTTTGAAGACTTTAAGGGAAACCATTAAAGGTTTCAAGTGGGTGAGGATAAATAGGATTTTAAATAAATAATTTATTTAAAATAGTTGTGCAACTTGCTTTTGTAGGAAAATACAAGTGGGTGGAGGATAAAGGTGATTTAAATAAATTATTTATTTAAAATAATTGTGCAACTTGCATTTGTAGGAAAATGCAAGTGGGTAGAGGATAAAGGTGATTTAAATAAATGTTAATTTATTTAAATGTGCAACTTGCATTTGTAGGAAAATACAAGTGGGTGGAGGATAAAGGTGATTTAAATAAATGATTTATTTATTTAAATGTGAGAGGTGGGATTTTGGGGGATTTAAATAAATATTTATTTATTTAAATGTGAGAGAATATTTAATTAAATAAATATGATTTATTTATTTAATTAATGGTCTAAATTTGGTTAAGTGAATTAAATCAAATAAATTCAATAATTTATTTAATTAATAGGAGAAGAGGGTTAAGATGAATTAATTAAATATTAATTTAATTAATTATTAATTGATGGTTAAATAATCAAATAAATACTAAGTATTCATTTAATTAAGCGGACAGATTTATGTGACTACATTTGCCCCTCTTTGAGATGGTGCGGTTTATCGCGTCGTTTTAAAGAAAGAAAAATAGGTGTGAAGAAATGCCCCATAAAATGTAAATTTAATGGGTGGTATGCCCCCTCGAGAGATGGGCCGAATTTTTTTATTTTTTTTTGAAAAATCGGGCGATCTCTCGAAAAAGAATGAAAAGTGGAGGGGAGGTAGAATAGAAGAAATTAGAACTAATGATGAAAGAATGGGAGAAAATGGAGTGAATATGAAGAAACAAGAAGCTAGCGAGTACCCTGAGGTCATGCAAGAGAGACATAGCAGATATAGTGTGGGGTTTGGATTGATGCTATACAATGGATCAAAATTGGTTGGACAATTTAATACAATCGGTTTAATTGCCCCGGTTAAGTCAAAGCATGACAGTTGATGTTAGTTGGTCGCTTGGACATGATAAAGTCTGAGTAAGTGAATCAAAGTGACCTGATGTGACTTAGACAATTGATGTAATTGCCCGATGAAGTCAAGGTATATGAAGCAAAATACTCGTTGAGACGTAGACAATTGATGTAATTGTCCGTTGGATTGTGTTTGATTGGTTGATCAATTGAGAGTGTGTGCGTGTGATGGATGGTTGTGGGGAATCATGGCAACCCCATTGAGACTAGGTCATTATGATAAATGCCTGATGTAGTCTAGGATTACCATAATCGATTACCTATTGAGACCTGAAGATACTTGATCAGAGTATCTGTTGATAGTCTAGGTGTGTGGGAGTCGATGTATCTATGTAGACAGAGTAACTAGCTTAATTTATTGGATGACTTAGGATAGGAAACACAATCCCTCCTATTTAGAGATGGATTGTGATGAACGTGGCTTGATTAGGTTGATTGGGACATGTTGTAGGGTATGTGATGCTGATTGTTGAGATGGGGAGGGTGGGGGGGGTTCAATGTTAAATAGAAGAAATGGAGGACCTATTACATTCCTATGGAAGAATAGGAAAATAGAGTATCCATTGTCATTACTATGTATGAATGATATGCAGCTATTTATGAATGTATGGATGGATGGAATGCAATGAAATGCAATATATATAGATGAGATGGAATGACAATCCATGGTGCTTTATTTTTCATCATTGAGCTTTAAAATGTTGTAAGAAAATACAAGCAACTTGACATAAAGATTCAAGATGACCAGAGTATTTCTTACATGGATTTTGATATAGCAAGTTAACACAAGCAACTTGATTTAATGGATCAAGTTGACCTGAGTATTGCTTGCAGAATAGATAAGGATTATCTCCTTTCATGCATGACTTGGAACGTCCTCCTTGATCTTAGACTGATCATATCCTGAGACAAGTGCATACCGTACTAAGAGATAAAAACCTTTATCCAATTTGGATGATGTAGGAAGGAACCAAAGGAAGAGCATTGCACCTGCAAACAAACAATATATACATAAAGAATAAAGAATAGGGATCCTTGGTAATGGTTCATGCTCATATGGTCGAGGTATATGCTGTAGTCAGCAAGCCGTAATGATCTATGACTGCATTTTGCATAAGATCATGTAGCTTGGTGAACTTCCCACGTAGACACCATTAGTACATGCCCCAGTACTTCATTGGAAATAATGCGTCGAAGATACACAAACAATGTCGTAGGAACCTGATATAAATTACTAGACCATAAATCAACCAAGTATTTGATAGCATAAACAGAATTTTCTTGTCAAAGAAAATGTCATCTTGTCTTTGTTTTGGTAAGGAAGGATGCATCCTTGTTGAAGACAGTTTTGAGTGTTGATGTTGATTGTGTGGTTTGATTGGTAAATGGTCATCGTGTGAGTATTTTGTCAATGTTTGTTCTGGTATCTGCATGGATGAATATGTACAAGGTGTTGCCATGTTTTTGTGTGATCTTCGATGTTTTGTCAATGTTTTTGGATTTTGAATTATTTTGAATGTTTTTTTGGCTTTTGTGTTGAGACATTTATGAATGTTTTTGGTATTTTAATGATTGCTTGAATGAAGAACTTGAATGAATCATAATGCAATGTAGAATCCACTTCCATCAATAGGTTAAGGGCATTGCCCCCAGTTTTAGACATGACTATGAAAAAGCAGGATGCTTAGACGCATGAAGTATTTATCATAATTGCAGAGAAATAACAAGCCATGGTTTTTGGATGGATGGATGTATGTATGAAGTAGATGTGATCGCAACAAGTCTGAAAGACAATGGAGCCATAGCCTTTACGAGTGGTGCCTGTTTGCCAGGTTTTCACCACCGTACTTACCCAAGGTGCCACCAGAGTGGTTTTTCACCGTTTGGATGCATGATTTTTCTTTACTTTTTTTGAATGTTTTTGTATTTTCTTCAGGACATTTTTCTGAATGTTTTTGGTATTTTCTGGTATGTAGGGGAGCTTGATGCTCTGTACAGCTTAGGTATAAAACCGTTTGAGGTGCATGCTATTGATTGGATCTGCAAGCGGTTCTCCTTCTGATGTAGCCAACTGATATTCCCCAGACCCGAACACAGCAGTGACAACATATGGGCCCAGCCAGTTTGATTCAAATTTGCCCTGATGTTCTCGATTTGGTTGGTTGCGAGGATTCTCTCGTAGAACAAGATCACCTACCTCAAATGTATGAGGTCTAACTCGATGATTGTAGCTTCTGCTCATGCGCTGCTGATAGGCTTTGAGATGGTTGTATGCAACTTGTCGCTTCTCATCTAGTAACTCCAAGTCCTGAAGATGGGATACTTTGTATGCTTCATCATCTATCAGATTATGCAAGGAAACCCGTAATGATGGTATCTCAACCTCAATAGGTAAGATAGCTTCTGCACCATAGACCAATGAATAAGGAGTTGCACCTGTAGGGGTTCGAATGCTAGTTCGATATGCCCATAGTGCCGGATTTAGTTGAACATGCCAATCACGGACGGCATCATTGACTGTCTTCTTTAGGATTCTTAATATGTTTTTATTGGATGCTTCGGCCTGACCATTGCCTTGTGGGTAATAGGGAGTGGAAAAGCAGTGTTGGATATGAAATTTCTCACAAAGTTCACGGACATCCTGATTTTTGAAAGAAAGACTGTTATTTGTGATGATGGACATGGGTACACCATACCGGTAGATGATGTAGTTGAGGATGAATGAGGCGATCTGCTTGCCGGTGATTTGGGTAAGTGGAACAGCTTCGATCCACTTTGTGAAATATTCGGTGGCGGTAATAATGAATTTATGGCCATTGGATGAAGATGGATGGATTTTACCCACAAGGTCAAGGCCCCATTGACAAAAAGGCCATGGTGTTGTGATTGGTTGCAGTTCCTGAGCTGGTGCATGTATTAGGTCACCATGAACTTGAGATTTCTTGCATTTTCTGACAAAGTAGTAGGAATATTTTTCCATAGATGGCCAATAGTATCCATTGCGCAGGAGTTTCTTGGCGAGTGATGGACCACTTGAATGAGTCCCGCAAATGCCTTCATGGACTTCTTCCAAAGCCTTTGTTATCTCATCTTGTTCCAAACATCGAAGGAGAGTACCATCAAGACCGCGTCGGTATAGGGTTTCGGCAATAATGGTATATCGAGCAGTTTGCTGAATGAAGGTTTTATGTTGGTTATTTCATTGGTTGGGGGGAAGGGTGTGATCACAGAGATAGGTGTAGAAATCACCGTACCATGGGGATTCAGAACCGACAAGGTGACATATCATCTCGGATTCAGGGATATCATAAGCGGGGATCCAAAGCTATTCTACCAAGAACTCGTAGAGTGTTGAATTTTGTGGAAGATCTAGGAGAGTTGCGATGGTAGCCATAGCGTCAGCAGCTTGATTCTGATCTCTTGTTATTTTCTCAAAAGTGATAGTAGTAAATGATGTCTTTAGATTGTCCACCATTTGCTTATATGGCATGAGTTTATCATCCTTTGTCTGATATTCATCTGTTGCTTGTCGAATGACCAGTTGTGAGTCACCATATACTTGTAGTTCTTGTAATTTCCATTATACGGCTAGCCTGAGTCCTGTGATCAAGGCCTCATACTCTGCTATGTTGTTTGTGCATGGAAATGCGAGCCTATAAGACTTCGGGATACTGTCACCTTGGGGTGTGATAAATAGAATGCCTGCCCCCGAGCCATGCCTAGTGTACGAGCCATCAAAGTAGAGTTTCCATGGTTGTGTTGTTGTGATCATGAATATATCTTCGTCTGGAAAATTGGAAATAAGAGGATGATCGCCTATGAGAGGTGCATCGGCCAACTGATCTGCAATAACTTGACCTTTGATAGCTTTACAGTCCACGTACTCGATGTCAAATTCACTTAGAATCATCACCCATTTGGCGAAGCGACCTGTTAATGCTACTTTGCTAAGTAAATACTTGAGTGGATCAATCTTTGCAATGAGTTGTACCTTGTGTGTCAACAGATAGTGCCTCAATTTTGTGGCTGCTAAGATCACTGCTAGGCAAGCTCGCTCAATAGGTGTGTAATTGAGTTCATAGCCAACCAGTGTGCGAGAGATGTAGTATACAACACACTCTTTGCCTTCTGCATTATGTTGTGCCAGTAATACACCTAATGTTGTACTTGTTGCCGAGATATAGAGTAACAATGGTCTACTTGGATCTGGTGGCATCAAAAATGGTGGATTCATGAGATAGTCTTTAAGCATCTGAAATGCTTGCTGGCATCGGCCATCCCACTGAAAGTTGATGTTCTTGTGTAGCAGATGTGTAAATGGGTGAAACTTATTAGCCAGTTGTGCAATGAATCTTCGGATGGATCTAAGTCGGCCTTGTAATGTCCTTAGCTGGCTGATATTCTTTGGTGGTGGCATATCCATGATTGCCTTAACCTTTGCTGGATCGACCTCAATACCGTTGCTTGAGACAATGTATCCTAGAAGTTTCCTGGAGGTTACTCCAAAGACACATTTCTTTGGGTTGAGTCGAACATGGTATTGTTCCAGTCTATCAAAGATTTTATCTAAGATGTGGAGATGCCCTTCTCTGGTGAGTGATTTTGCTAGTAAGTCATCCACATAATCTTCCATCATAGTATGCATCATGTCATGGAAGATGGTGGTCATTGCTCTTTGATAGGTTGCTTCTGCAATTTTGAGACCGAAGGGCATTACATTCCAGCAATATGTGCCCCATGGACATGTGAAGGCGGTCTTATGTTGATCTTCTGGTGTGATCTTTATCTGATTGTATCCTGAAAAACCATCCATGAGTGAAAGCATGGCATGTCCTGCTGTTAGATCCACTATGATGTCGATATTTGGAAGGGGGAAGTCATCCTTAGGACAGGCTTTATTTAGAGCTCTGAAGTCAGTACAAATGCGGATGCCCCCTTTTGGTTTGCCGACAGGCACATTATTGGAGATCCATTCTGCATAATCAATTGGCCTAATGAAGCCAACATCTAGGAGTTTCTTGATTTCTATTTTGACTAGCACTGCAATCTAAGGATGCATTCTACGAAGCTTCTGCTTGACAGGTTTGGCTCCTTCTGCTACTGTGAGGTGATGCATGAGTAAATCAGGATCAAGCCCAAGCATGTCTGCATATGACCATGCAAAGTTGATCTGACGCTTCTGGAAGAACTCTATAAATTTAGGCTGTTCCTCTAGAGTGAGAAGAGATGCCAGATGTATGAGATGAGGATTTTTAGGAGTCCCCACATTGTATTCTTTGGTTTCCTCGATGAGAATCATTGATCATTCCTGTTGTGTACTATCAGGGAGAATGTCAAACCCTTCATCCTCAGGCACCTCAGAGAGGTTTTCACCATTGGATACGCTCTTTCTTTTTACTTTTGTCGGATCAAACAATGCCATAGTGTGGTTTTCACTGGAAGATCCATGTTTTATTGTTATATTTTTGCAGCTGAAAGGTTTGGCATCCACCCCGAAGTATGTTGCACTATTAAGTTCAATGGCAAATCCAACTTTGTGATCCCTGCTTGGTAGGTTATCCCTTAATTCCAAAAAGTCAATGATGGCCTCATCATTTTGGAAGAGGTCAAGACATGGGGGATTTGGTTGGTTCCATTCGATGAGTTTAGGGTGGATAATGGGCATTACTTCATCGATTAGGTTAAGTGTGTTGGATGTATCAGTGAGGGTTAAGATGTTATGGTGAAGGTTGTTGATGGTACTTTCCCTGTCAGAATCAGGCGTAGGATGAGACGTAGGGTCTGTGGAAGATGTTTCCAGTTCAGGAACCCAAGTGGTCTTTATCTGTGCTTCTCCGTAAATAGGGATATCTTTGCGTGGTGGAGGTGGTGATGTGTCTTCCTCATTTGAAGTGTTAAGCTGTATCGAATCAAATTCCCATTCATGTGAGTCGATCTCTGAATCACTTTCCAGCATCCGATTATGCTAGAAAGTGATTCAGAGACTGACTCACATGAATGGGAATTTGATTCGGTACAACTTAACACTTCAGATGAGGAAGACACATCACCACCTCCACCACGCAAAGATATCCCTATTTATGGAGAAGCACAGATAAAGACCACTTGGGTTCCTGAACTAGAAACATCTTCCACAGGTTACGTGTTCGATTCACGTCGGGTTCACCAAATGATGCTCTGCAAAAAGGATTAGAAAATCTGTTTGATGGCAACACACACAAGAGCACAAGAAACAAAAGTTAGTGTTAGCAACAAAAGATTATCCTAAACAGGCATATCAAGAGAGATATTAAGCATGAAATAGAAAGCATATAAACATAGAATAAAATAGCTAAACAAGATGCTCATAGTTGCTCCTCTCCTCTCCAAGTCCCAAATGAGTGTAGCTCTCAGCTTTTAGCACTATCCATGGATGCCATATGGAGATTCAAGATGGTTGAATATGATAAGAAAATGCTATGCAAGTGTAGACAATGATGCTATGAGAAAGCTCTATGCTAATGCCAGTATAACAACAATACTCTAATGTTTCTCCCTTTTTTGCTTGAGGAGAAGGGTTCTATTTATAGAAGAAATGGGGAAATGAAGGGTTAAGATTGATTAATCTTAACAAGGGTTAGGATTGAAAGATATTCAATCCATGTGAGACTTTCAACCCAATCCCATGTTGACAAGTGTCACCATGAGGAGGCTTGAGAGGAGTGATAAAGAGAATTAAATGCTTGAGGGGACATGATGGTTACCCTAGTCAAAGAAATAAATGCTTTGAAGAGACACATGGGTTACATGAGGGTTAAGTTAGGGGTCAAATTCCTTAACGATGGGTGCAAGTGGAATTAACCATTAATGGTCATGTAAGAGCCATAAGTGGTTTGGAAGACTTTAGAGGTTAATTTGTTGAACACACAAAGCATTAATTGCTTTTCAAAGACTTTGGAGTCTTTGAGAAGTGACTCCAATTTGCTTAGGAATGTGACAATATTTAGGGGATGGATTAGGTTAATTAGGAAAGGTTTAGAAAAATCTAGAAGGGGTTTAGGCATGCAAGTGGATTTTGTAGGAAAATGCAAGTGGGAGGAATTTTGGTATTTTCAATTAAAATAAAATCATTTATTTCAATTAAATGGTGTAATTTGCATTTGGATAAATATTCAAATAAATATTAATTTATTTAAATGAGAAAAAGGAAGATAAAGCATTAAAATGCTTGAAGACTTTGAGGGAAGCCATTAAAGGCTTGAAGACTTTAAGAAAAACCATTAAAGTCTTAAGAAGACTTTAAGGGAAGCCATTAAGTTTGAAGACTTTAAAGCCATCAAGTTTGAAGACTTTAAGGGAAACCATTAAAGGCTTAAGAAGACTATAGAAGGAAGCCATCAAGTTTGAAGACTTTAAAGCCATCAAGTTTGAAGACTTTAAGGGAAACCATTAAAGGTTTCAAGTGGGTGAGGATAAATAGGATTTTAAATAAATAATTTATTTAAAATAGTTGTGCAACTTGCTTTTGTAGGAAAATACAAGTGGGTGGAGGATAAAGGTGATTTAAATAAATTATTTATTTAAAATAATTGTGCAACTTGCATTTGTAGGAAAATGCAAGTGGGTAGAGGATAAAGGTGATTTAAATAAATGTTAATTTATTTAAATGTGCAACTTGCATTTGTAGGAAAATACAAGTGGGTGGAGGATAAAGGTGATTTAAATAAATGATTTATTTATTTAAATGTGAGAGGTGGGATTTTGGGGGATTTAAATAAATATTTATTTATTTAAATGTGAGAGAATATTTAATTAAATAAATATGATTTATTTATTTAATTAATGGTCTGAATTTGGTTAAGTGAATTAAATCAAATAAATTCAATAATTTATTTAATTAATAGGAGAAGAGGGTTAAGATGAATTAATTAAATATTAATTTAATTAATTATTAATTGATGGTTAAATAATCAAATAAATACTAAGTATTCATTTAATTAAGTGGACAGATTTATGTGACTACAGATAGTATGCAATACAAACAAACAATGTCTGGAGTGTCTGATGTGACATCTCTAATTTATGTCTGGAGGAACTAACTGGTTTTGGAGTTCCTGCGAAACCTATTGGGCCACGCTTGGAGGAAATCAATGTGTTCATGCAAGGAGCACCTTTTTTCTATTATGAGAATGATACTTTTGCACCGAGGGATATTTGGAAGTCAATATCCAAAAATTTCTATAGTGTGGAACAAGAGTTGGCAGACTCGAAGTAATTTTCAGCTTTTAGAAGACCAAGAGGTTATGTACACAATCTCCCAATAGAAGGGCAATTTCAAGCATTACCTCTCCCCCCCATGACTATTCAGGAAGCACTTCCTCAGATAAAGGACTATTGGCCTCAATGGGATCAAAGAAAAAAATTGAAGCATAGACTCTAGACGATGTGATGGTGTCCTTCGTGAAGAACTATGCACTATAATTGAAAATTCATGAGGGAAACTACAAGATAGTGAAGAGAAATACAATCTTGAAAAGTGGGAAGAATGGGTCTTGGTTTGGGTGGGGCCAAGTCAGGTGGCTCCTCTAGAGGTTGACGAGATAGAAATCATATTAGGATTTGAAAAAGATCACACTCATGGAACTTCGTGTGCGAGTGATCGATTGCGGTGTTTGGGTAATGCATTCCAAATAGAAATCATTAAACATACACTTGCCAAAGATTATAAACTCAAACTACTGATATATTTGTTTTGTAGGTTGCCTCCAGAGATACAAACAAAAATTTTGTCTTCTTAATATTTTTAGGAACACTTCAATTTATATAAGGAAAAGAACTTTTTTTTAGGTGTTTTTGGGAGAAATCTAGAGTAGGAGAGTATGCTCTTGTCCATTTGGACAATCAGAAATCTAGACCTTGAGGTTTTCTCTATTAGAGTTTGAGATCTATTGATACCTTTAGAGGGCCTGCCTCCCGAGAAGCCCCTAAGGTTCGGTGAGAGGGAATGACCCAAGTGAGTCTAGCCAAAGCCAGGAATCCAACTCACTATAATAAAATGCTTCTAGGGTGAAAGTCCCAAGAGACAGAATAATCGGTGGCACTGCTTCATTTATGAAGAGTGTCTCATGTTGAGCATCTTATAGGGCCTCACCATCTAAATCAAGCTTGCATGACTACATGGTTTCAACATCTTGCTAGGTTTGTATCCAAATCATGCTTGCGTGATAGTCAGGTGGTCCTTCTAAATGGAACCCTTACTAAAAACTATAAGATAGAGGCTACCTGATTCACCTCTGAAATGGGGATAATCTTTGTGCAAGAGAGATAGTAACTCTCCCAAGACACTTGCCATATTGTGCCTCCATTAGCATTTGGAGTCGGCTAATATGATGTTGAGAATCCATTGCGTGAGACTCAACGACCATATTTTGATTAGCTATTGGGTGTGTACCTAAGTCATCAAGTAAAGATTTTCTTCTCTAAGCCAAATTCTTTAGGGTTAGCATGCTATAATTGAATTATTATATATCTTGAATGTTTTCATCCCTGAAACTGAAAATGAAATACTAAAACTGGAGAAAACAAATCAACAAGCTAGTGATAAACTGTCTATGTCCAAAACTGGTCTCTGTCAAACATCAATAAATTAGTCCTTATCAAAAACCGGTCTTTGTCTATCATTGAAACTCTATCTGTCAGAATCTCATCTCTATCCAATCCTCATTCATATGAATTCCTGATTTTATCAGTCCCGAACAGTCAAACTTGCCTAAACCACTCTACAACGAGCATAAAACTAGTTATCATCCTCTTGAGCATAAACAATCTTGATAGTGTACCCCTGTCATTGTGTTGCATGATTTTGTCGATCATATCTAAGCTAGTTCAAACAACATCTTATCAAACCTAAGTTAACTTAGATAATGTCTTACGCAGGATAGATCATTCCTGAAACCATGCCAGATCTTAGTTACTTCTCTCAAATCACTATGTTAAATGAACAACTAGCTCCGATTTGATCTTAACTTCTACAAGACATCTAGCTCTCGGTCCCATCGGTTGTAAATGCCTATTCAAAATAGAAGCTCTTCTAAAAATTCTGACAAAAGTAAGAAGCCCATGGCTACCTTGGCCCAATAAATTCAAGATCTCAAGAAAGAAATATATGACATTCTGTAAAGCGGAAAATCGCGATCGAACCCTAGTTGCTCTCCCCTCTTCCAACTCCAAGGAGAGAGAAGGGAGAGTCACTCTAGGGTTGATGGTTTTCACTTAGGAGGGACTTTACATTCAAAAGAGGGGTTGAAACCCACAAGATCCAATCCCACACAATGCAAGATTGGATGCTAAATGCGTTTCAAGGGTTAAGAAAGCAAGGCTACCCTCTTTTGTAAAGAATGTTGATAGAAGAAATAAGCTAGGCATGCATAGAAACTGACAAAGGTTCGCTTATAAACTGAGATAGGGATATAGGATGAAGCTATGGACCTGGAATTAGCAGTAAAATATCGATACGGCATTGTCCTGCAAATTTGAGCAAAAGTTGATGGGACGATGGCGCCCGGCGTGCACACGGTCCTCCGAAAAATCCGCGAAACGAAGGGGGATCTGTTCGTCTCTGCACAAGGCTTCCAGATCTTCAATTTCAGCCGCGTACCTGCAACCTACACACAGAAAAGCGAAGACGATTGGGGGGTTAGGGATTAGGGGTTTGCCTTTAGGTCAAACCCCGGTTTAGGAATTAACCAAGAAATGAGAAATTGCTGTAAATGTAAATGTATGTAATGTAAAACAAGTACTAATACCTTGTTGTAAGGATGTTTGTATCCTTATGTGCGAAGGTATAGATGTTGTTGTTTGTTGTATGTTGTATGTTGTAGCATGTAATGTGTTGTAAGTGATCTCCTCTTCAATGGTTGCATCCTTGTCTTGAATGCAACACTTAGCCTTGAATGGAGACTTAGAAGGAATGCTTGAATGCTTGAATGCTTGAGTATAGTTTCCACGCCTTTTCCATCATGTCGAATGAAAGAGGAAAATGTAGTTTATATACTTGTCAATTAGGGCTGATAGACTGATTTTCCCGACCTTAGGCCGACCAGGAAAGTTTATTTTCCAATTTGCAAACATAAAGACCCGAAGTCCAAAAGAGATTGGGCCCAAAATAGGACCCAGGGACCAGGGCGCTGGGCACCATGGTCCTGGAGGACCAGGGCGCTGGGTGCTCTGGTCCCACCTCCCGGGACAGCAGGGTGGAAAGGAGGTTCAGGCCAGGGTGCAAGAAAATGCAGTTTTCAGTGTCATAATCAGGTTTTGGGGTCTCCATTCAGGTTTCATGTTGCGTCACCATCGTGAAGACCGAAATGCAGTTGAAATTGCAAGTGTCACAATTTTAGGACGCTACATTTAGCCCCCACTTTAGCGGGAGTATAAGCGTATGCCAATACTTCCGGTAAAGTACAAGGAAACAACATTGAAAAACTTTTACCACGTCAAGGAGGCAAGATACACCAAGCCCCCAATGGACTAAGGATCTTACGACTTCGATTGACAAAGTAAAAGGGAAGATCATGAGGGAGAACCATGACTATCAGTAGTAAGGTTCCCTCACTATGAGTCATGCAAGAAAGATATCAAAAATTTTCAAGGCAAGGCTAAATTTGCCAAGAAGTTTTCAAGTATCTTGAAAAGATATGAATGGGATGTATGCCCCCCTACATTAAAGCGATCACACACGCCTCACCGGGGGTGATTGCTTTAAGGTAGTGATACATATAAGAAATGAGAAAGGAGCACGTTATCACAAGGATTTAGCCCCCAAGTGTGAGATAAGCCCAAGGATAATAGACACAAAACACAAAGCACAAGGTGACTTCGCTTTCCTCAGGGTCAGTATGCTGTATGATAATTCATGTATATCATATGTATGTATGCATAATTGTTCTTCATTCCCCAATCAAGGAAGGTCACCTAGAAGAAGGGAACACATGTGTCTTTTGAGTCAACATGAGAGAGATCGAGAGATCTCAATGCTTTGCATCGTCCTCAAGTAGACAACACCAAGGACAACAAATAGAATAATGAGAATAACACATAGAGGAAGTAACAAAAGAGAGGGGGAGAGAATCTGCTATGCTAATGAAACTAGTCTAGCACGTCATCTACCCCCCGATCTTGCTGATCAATGTTTCGGGAAGGTAGGGAACATGCTAGAGGAGGAACATCCAACACAGCAGATGGAGCTATCACAAGATCCAAACAAGGGCTATGTTCATATCCCAAGCCACGGTGTTCTTGTCTAGGAGCTAGGATAAGTACTTTAGAAAATTCATTAGATAGATGGTTATCAACATCAACATATTCATATTCACTATCAGAATGAATAGGAGAAGTAGCATTTTCATCATGAATAACATTTTCATCCATATCATCATCAAGATTTATAAAAATAGGATCTTTAACTCGCACAGGATCAAAACCATCATGCATCTTATGTTTAGGAGATTTAGGCTCAATTGTCGGCTGAGGAGAAAATGGAATAATGCTTGTTGAAGATGTTTTGGGGGATTGCAAAGTTTGAGAAGCAGCTGCCTGAGCTCTAAGATGACGCTTTCGTCGGCGTTCACGTGCAGAACGATTTCGTCTAGTCTTAGTAGGAAGATTAGGAGATTGAGGAGGAGGAATGTTCTCATCCTTATCACTTGGGTGTTTAGGTTGTGGTCTCTTAGGCTGGATAATAGGAGAAGAAGAAGGTCTCTTCTCTCTATAGAAGGAAGGAGGAGGAACTGCTCCATATAAAGGAGGAATTTTTGGTTTAGGAAGAAGACCAAGTCCATCATGATGAGGAGGTATAGGTCTACTCTTAGGAGGTTTATTAGATATAGGCATAGTCACATCCATAGGAATGGGTTGGGAATCTTCTTGAGGAAAGACATTGGTTTTATCTTTCAAAGGAAGAACTTCCTTCTCAAGAATGATAGGAATGTCAAGTTTGGGTGTTCTAGGTTCACTTAGAGAAAGGATCATATCTTTTTTCCACTTTTGATAAGATTTGAAAAGATGATCACTTCGCGGAGGAAGAGATTGGAATTGTTTAGGCCAAAAATAATCAATAGGAACGCTAGAAGTTCTTTCAACTGGTTTAAAGAGACTATGATTGACAGTAACAACTTCACCATTATGGGGAAATTTCAAACACTTATGAATAGGAGAAGCAATAGCTTTCATGGAAGATAGCCAAGGATAGCCAAGCTTTACACAAAATTGTTCAGAAGATGGAATAATAGCAAAGTTCACATCAAGGGATTTGTTACGGACCTCAATAGGTAATGTAATAGAACCAATTGCAGGAGAAGAAAATGCATCAAATAGTTTCACAATCACATCTGTTTTGTCATAGATCACTTGATTCAATTGCAAAGTAAAAAGAAATTCTTCAGTAATGATACTAACCATACAAGAAGGATCAATAAGCACCCCACGGCAAGGTGTGTTCTTGACTTTTGCAACTATGTATAAAGGACCATCAGGTGCCCTGATAGTTTCACTAGAATCAAAGGTGATGGAAGGTTCTTTAGGGTTTTCTTGCTGCTCTACAAAGTTAATCACATTCGGAGTCATAGACAGAAGACCATCAGATGAGAGAGAGGAATCATTAGTCTCAATCACATTAGAGGTATGAGAAGGTAATGGATCAGTGAAAATTTGAAGATTTTGGTTAGGAGGAGCTACAGATGTGTTGCCTTTATCATTCACTCCAGAAACAGAAATAGTATTATTATCAATCAAATCTTGAATTTTCCCCTTTAAAGCAAAACATTTTTCAGTATCATGCCCAGGTTGACGATGAAATTGACAAAAAGATTTGTTATCAAAATAAGGTGAAGTAATCTTTGCAGGATCAATTTGCCTTATAGGAGGAAGAGTAAGCACATTTTGTTCCAATAACCTATTCATAATACTATGCAATGATTCATTCAAAGGAGTAAACTTTCTTTCTCTCTTGAAAAACTTAGAAATAGGAGACACACCTGATGCTGCATTCACATTGTTGTTGATGATGTTTTCATTGAATTTAATGGACTCTCTGTTCGGTTTAAACTTCCCAAATGGTTGTTGACTACTATCACCCTTATCACTCGGAGCCATAGGATGTGATTGTTCCATTTGACTCACAGTCAGTTGATAATTGTGAAGAGTTGCGCACAACTGTTGGAAAGAAGTAAACTCAGAAAATAGGAGTTTTTCTCTAATGTCTTTTTGTAAATTAGAAATAAAGATTCTTTGAATATCATTGTCAGGCACTGGAAAAGAAATTTGAGCATACAAATGCTTATATCTACCAATGAAATCAGTCACTTTTTCTTTAACACCTTGTTTACAATGCATTAAATCAATCAAAGTAACTTTAGGACTTATATTGTTTTGAAATTGTTGAATAAAAGCATTTGCAAGTTGTTCGAAAGAAGTAATAGAATAGGAAGGCAACGAGCAATACCATTGTAGGGCTTTGTCTCTTAATGTTCTAGTAAATAGTTTTGCAAGCAACCTTTGGTCATAAGCAAAATCAGTACATATTGTTTGAAAGGTCTTAACATGTGTTAGAGGATCACCCTTACCATTATAAAGCTCCAAATGTGGAATTTCAACATGTTTAGGGGGAATAGCTCAAACAATATCAAGAGAAAGTGGGCTCACAACATCAAATGTGGGCACACTAAACTTAGATTGATTCATAGAGGCAATTTGTTGCTGTAAAGAAGAGACAGTTTGTGCAAGATTATTAATGGTCGCTTCAGTCGAAGAGTTCATATTAGACGTGTTAGATCGTGATGGAGGTGTTATGTTATTGAAAGAAGGTAAAGAGTAAGGTGGTGGGACACTATGATAGTTAGTCATAGGAGATGATTGGACAGGAGGAACACTACAAGGAGGAATGGAATGGTTAAATGAATGGCCCCCTTGTGTCATGTTCATTTGTGGAGATATAATAGGAACACTCATTGAAGGAATGAATGAAGCAGTTGGATTGAATGAAGGAAGAGGGTTAATTGAAGAAGAAGGATTGCCCCCATGACTAGTGATCATAGGAGGAATGTCTTGTGTTGAAGTAGTCATTATGTTTGATGTAAAAGTAGGTATACTAGCAATAGGAGTCGTGAAAGGAATAGAATGATTGTCTTGAGTAGGAGGTTGTGTATAACCTAAGGTTTCGGCACAACTCTTCATAGGCATCACATTCGAACCCACAATGTGTGCAATACCACGCAAAATATCAATTCCATTCTTATCACTTTGAAGCATATGTTTTAGACCCTCAATTAAAGGAAGAGCTTGACTATCGGGGTACTCATGAGACATCCATTGGTGAAAATCGTCAAATTGGTTATCCAATTTTGAAAGTTGTTCTACAGAAACCTCATGGAGAGCTTCTTCATCATTAAGAGGATTAGAGGAATTACCCATGTCCTCATTAAAAAGACCATTCAAATTAGGTTCCATCTCCTCAGTAATTAAACCTTGGAAGGACTTAATTCTAAGGCTTCGTCTAACGGGAATAGTGTAGGTAGGGCTTATTGTTGTAAAACTCATGCACTAAAGAAAGAGAGAAGATTTTGAATTTTAAAGGTAGCAAATTTCAGTAAAACCAGCCAATCTTCCAGATTTAAGCTGTTAAATACAATCAGGACAATCTCCCGAAATTTCGAAAAAAATGTCCGGGACCGTGGCGCTCGGAGCGCACACGGTCCTCGCAACTTTTTTCAAAATTTGCAGGGATGAAAGTTATAATGATTTTACAGCTAACCTGAAAAAATTGAGTGATTTTACGATCTGTAGATAGGCCAAATTAAAGTTGCAATCCCAAAATTGAACCCTACCAAGATTGTCGAAAAATGCAAAATTTGAATTTTGAAAAAGAGAGGGAAACTGAAATTTTGAATTTTATGATTTTAGAGGGAATACCAAAAGCAATGTAAGTTTTGAAATTTGAAAGTTGACTCAATTTCACGCAAAATTCACTTCTGAAAGCGGAAACCAAAGTTGTTGTAATTAAGCACTTAATTTCAAAAGTCACAAATTGCAAA
Source organism: Cryptomeria japonica (assembly GCF_030272615.1). Classification (NCBI taxonomy): domain Eukaryota; kingdom Viridiplantae; phylum Streptophyta; class Pinopsida; order Cupressales; family Cupressaceae; genus Cryptomeria; species Cryptomeria japonica. The sequence goes on along the minus strand of NC_081407.1, from coordinate 48,108,955 downwards.
AATTTGAATAAATCACTAAAATTTCGAATGAATGATAACACACTTTTCAGATTTAGGACTGTAAGAAACACAATTTTGACACAGATTTCAATTTCAACAATTTTTGAATGATTAGAAGCCTCAATCAAAGCAATCGCTAGACCAACTTTGACCGTAATTTTGAAGGTGTTAAAATTGATAAAATCAGCCAAAATTCTGGATTTTAGCAGAAAAATACAGTAAGATCTAGCTCCCGAAATTTCGGAAAAAATGTCGGGGACAATGGCGCTCGGAGTGCACACGGTCCTCGCAACTTTTTTCCAAATTTTCAAGGATGAAAGATATTGTAATTTTATTGCGGAATCCAAAGTTACAGCTGATTTGGAAATGTTTTGATCAGTGAAATTGTCGGACAAAGGTTGAATCAAGAGGGTTTCAAAAATTAGGGTTTTGACACTTAACCACTTAATTTTCAAAATTAAAGCACAAATCTGAATCGATAGTTTGTAATAGAAGGGCAGATCTGAAACAAGCATTAACAATTAAACGTTTCACAAGTTTAATTACTTAAAAAGAAAATTTAGGGTTTTTATGCAATTAACCTCTAAAATTTTGCAAAAGATCAAACATGGAAATGTAATCAAGGGATCCAATTTTCAGATCTAACTATGAATAATCAGAAAGGATGTTCACGTCGGGTTCACCAAAATGTAAAGCGGAAAATCGCGATCGAACCCTAGTTGCTCTCCCCTCTTCCAACTCCAAGGAGAGAGAAGGGAGAGTCACTCTAGGGTTGATGGTTTTCACTTAGGAGGGACTTTACATTCAAAAGAGGGGTTGAAACCCACAAGATCCAATCCCACACAATGCAAGATTGGATGCTAAATGCGTTTCAAGGGTTAAGAAAGCAAGGCTACCCTCTTTTGTAAAGAATGTTGATAGAAGAAATAAGCTAGGCATGCATAGAAAGTGACAAAGGTTCGCTTATAAACTGAGATAGGGATATAGGATGAAGCTGTGGACCTGGAATTAGCAGTAAAATATCGATACGGCATTGTCCTGCAAATTTGAGCAAAAGTTGATGGGATGATGGCGCCCGGCGTGCACACGGTCCTCCGAAAAATCCGCGAAACGAAGGGGGATCTGTTCGTCTCTGCACAAGGATTCCAGATCTTCAATTTCAGCCGCGTACCTGCAACCTACACACAGAAAAGCAAAGACGATTGGGGGGTTAGGGATTAGGGGTTTGCCTTTAGGTCAAACCCCGGTTTAGGAATTAACCAAGAAATGAGAAATTGCTGTAAATGTAAATGTATGTAATGTAAAACAAGTACTAATACCTTGTTGTAAGGATGTTTGTATCCTTATGTGCGAAGGTATAGATGTTGTTGTTTGTTGTATGTTGTATGTTGTAGCATGTAATGTGTTGTAAGTGATCTCCTCTTCAATGGTTGCATCCTTGTCTTGAATGCAACACTTAGCCTTGAATGGAGACTTAGAAGGAATGCTTGAATGCTTGAATGCTTGAGTATAGTTTCCACGCCTTTTCCATCATGTCGAATGAAAGAGGGAAATGTAGTTTATATACTTGTCAATTAGGGCTGATAGACTGATTTTCCCGACCTTAGGCCGACCAGGAAAGTTTATTTTCCAATTTGCAAACATAAAGACTCGAAGTCCAAAAGAGACCGGGCCCAAAATAGGACCCAGGGACCAGGGCGCTAGGCACCATGGTCCTGGAGGACCAGGGCACTGGGCGCTCTGGTCCCACCTCCCGGGACAGCAGGGTGCAAAGGAGGTTCAGGCCAGGGTGCAAGAAAATGCAGTTTTCAGTGTCATAATCAGGTTTCGGGGTCTCCATTCAGGTTTCGTGTTGCGTTGCCATCGTGAAGACCGAAATGCAGTTGAAATTGCAAGTGTCGCAATTTTAGGATGCTACACATTCAAGCCCAACAAAAATATTCAATGACTCCTCTTGAGATAAAATTCATGATATTAAGAACACTAGACTTCAAGAAATGCTTAAACAATTACATAAGATGGGACAAGAAGTAATTGACAATCAAAAGCCAAATCTCAAACAAGCTCACAAGACGCCTTCACCAAGACATAAAGACATTTCCTACAAATATCCTCTAGATAGACAGTTTACATGTTTGGGGCAATCTATTGAGTCGACTTTGAAAGAGCTTCTTGAGCATAATCTTATCATATTGCCTAAAAAGACCACATGGGGATGTGAATTTGTGAGTAAGTATTGTGCATATCATAGACAAAATGAACAGAAGACTTTGAAATGCGTGGAATTAAAACATAAGATTCAAGATCTCATTGATAATGGTGTCATTGAAATTGAAGATCCTAATGACTCACCTAAAGAAAAAGAAGGAACTACTTCTAAGCATGATCAAAATCATGAACCTATGTCTAGCAAGTCTCCATACGTGGCCTCCATCCCTTCCATGATGCCTTCATCTCCTAAAACTTCTCAGCAACAATCCATACCATCTCCTTCAAACAATAAAACTTTTCATGTTTACCTTCAAGGGCTATCTCCTATGGAAATCTAAGTTAATGCCAATATTGATACAAGTTCCTCTAAAGATTTAAAAATCCTATATCTTATTCCATCATGCACTCCAATTCTAAACATACCCACTCCAGAGAGTCCCACTCAAAATGCTTCCCCAGCATGCCAAAACATGAACACCTTCCAAGAATCCTCCATCCATATCAACAATATTACCCCTTCCTTACAAGTGACTCCATGTCAAGAGGATAATCTAAAAAATGAATAAAATGTTAGTTCTTATACTTGATGTAAAGTACAGATGCCAATAGCTAACAAGATGAGAGGGGCGGGGGGGGTGAATCATACAAACTTAAACATCCATAAAATCAACAGATTCAACCTCGGTAACTTATACTTCAACAACTTAACCAAAAACTATTAAACATGCAAACTTAAGAACACATAATCATAACAACACTCATAACACCAGATGTAATGTGGAAACCCAGATAGGGAAAAACCACTATACGATTTCGGACCCACTAAGAAATATACTCTTCTAGAGTATGCATGGTTAAAAGAAAATCCTATTAAAGATTACAAACACATTGCTAGATGTGACCTGGTTAAGGAATTTCCCTCAGATCTATTAGGATCTTCACTTTGTTAGAAGTGACCTTGTTAAAGGATTTCAAACACTCTATTTAGAATGTTACCTTGCTAGAGGGTTTACATATAAGACTGTTAATTCCACTCGGTTAAGAGATTTTCTGTCACTTACAAAATAATAGTAATAAAATCTATCTACAACTTCACATCTAAAATGCTAAAATAGATTCTTATTTGCTCAAAACAATCTAGTCATAGGACTTATCTTGTCCATCTATTGGGCACTCTACTCTATTATTCAAATAGGTCTTCAAGCTTCTTTGCTCGGTAATCACTATGTAGCATCCTTGTGCATACACTTGCTCACATATATTGTTTATCAACAATTCCTTATTTATAAACAATTGCTAACCACTAAATCTCCTTGATCACATTTCCCATGATCAATCTTAGCCATCAGATCTTCAAACTTGACTAGGTTCAATGTATCCTTTCGATCTGAAAATGTTTTACCTTACCTCGGGACTTGCATTCCCTTCTTGGAACTTGCATAAGGTTATTGCGGTTCAATCTGCACTGTAGAGCTTTCTGCTAATTTTCCTTTGCCATAGATCCTTAACAAACTTCATACATGGCATACCAATCATTTATACATTTCCAGCTAATCATTGTCCTTCATTAAATACTTATTTTATCCATCCCATGTGCACTATCATAACTCGGTTGCAACTTGGTAAATACTAAACTTTACTCGGTATAAATTTCGCCTTCATTAACCGATATCGATAACCTTAGGGTTTACCGACTAGGTTCCTTAGGGTTTACCAACTAGGTTCTTTGCTTGATTGCATAGTATAGTATTAACCTTACAATCAACAACATATGTAGGATATCAAAACAATCTAAATATCATGATCTCATCATTGTCTAACTCGGTAATAGTTTCCCATTGAGTAACTTATTCTTATTCATCACATTCTTTCTGTGTCTTTTACCGACATCTTAATTCTCTTCTAATCAATCTTCTCAAGATATGACAACATCATACTGAATTAGATAATCAATTTCTTGACATCAATGACAAAATAATGTTATAAAGATAGTTATCATCTTTCTTCGGTTATATCAATAATCTTCAACAACCTTCTCAATATCCTTATTGAATATCAACACTCTTTCTTACTGTAATGCCAACAATCTCCCCCTTTGGCATTGATGGCAAAACCAACAATTAAATGGTAATACCAACAAGATATTCAAATTTATTCGGATTTAGATTGTTGTTAGACTTCTCCTGTTATCCTTGATATGTTGTCTCCTGAAGTTTTCTCCATTTTCAATAGGCTTCTGAGTTGTTGACTTGCATTTAGTCTTCTCCATTTTGCAATCTACTCCTCCTATCATTAGTCTTCTATTATTTCCATCATTCAGGGCTTTATCATGCAGTCAACCATTTAGTCTTTCAACCATTTAATCTTCTCCCCCTTTGACAACAATGCCAAGAAGTTAAAAAAACTAAATCATGATTCCTTCCTCTATGAAGTGATTTGCCTTGCTGTGTAACATCTCAGTCTCGGTCAGATCGACTTGTCTCTACTCATTTTTTGCACAACTTTAGGTGACCTCCTAAAGTGCATAAGTCAGCATCAATCCACACATAATATTCTGTAGATTCATCGAATTGATGCTTTCACCAAACTCGGTCAGTGAGTAGAAGATAGGGGTAGGACCCCTAACTTGCTTCTGAGATACTCAAAAGTGTCCCTTGGCAGTGGCTTTGTGAAGATGTCTGCTAATTGCTCCTTTGAACTGATATATTCCAGCACAACTTTCTTCTCTAAGATAGTGATACTTTATAGATATATGCTTTGTCTTAGAATGCATCACTAGATTCTTTGAAATTTTAATGGCACTAGTATTATCACAGAATATAGTTACTGGCTCGGTAACTTTCTCATTTATACCTTCCAACAGTTGTTTGATCCATGCTATATTGGTACAATTCAATGTTGCAGCAATATATTCAGCTTCTGTTGTAGATTGAGAAATACATCATTGTTTCTTGCTAAGCCAACTTACTAGTCTTTCTCCCAAAAAGAAAGCTCCACCACTTGTGCTTTTCCTATCATCTATGTTGCCTGCCCAATCAACATCAGTATAAACTTTTAAATCAAAATTATTTCTCTTTTCATATACTAAGCCATAATCTTCAATGCCTCTCAGGTATCTGAAAATTCTCTTGATTGTTGTCATATGAGTTTCCTTAGGATCTGTAGAGAATCTTGCTACAATACCTACTGCATGTGCTATATCCGGTCTACTATGCACAACATATTGCAATTTTCCAATCATAGATCAGGAAAGTGTCTCATCAACAGATGCAGATTCATCATTCTTTGATAATTTACAGTTAGTAGTCATAGGAGTACTTACTGGTTTAGAATCCTCCATTCCAAATTTCTTCAAGATTTCCTTTATGTACTTGGATTGAGTAATGAAAATCTCATCTTTCATTTGCAATATCTGTAAACCTATAAAATACTTTATCTCACCAAATAGTGACATCTCAAATTCTTTGCACATTTCATTTCCAAAGTTCTTGCATAAGGAGTCATTACCACAAAATATAATGTCATCAACAAATATGGCTGAGATCAATATTCCATTATCCTCATCTTTCTTCATGTACATATTGTTGTTTTCACTTGTCCTTATAAAACCAATCTTGATTAAATAAGAGTGCAATCTTTCATGCCATGCTCTAGGTGCTTGTTTCAGACCATATAAAGCTTTGTTCAGTTTGCATACCTGATCTTTACTCTTGTCTTCAACAAATCCTTCAGGTTGTTCAATGAAAACTTCTTCTTCTAGTATACCATTCAAAAATGCAGATTTAACATCCATTTGATATACCTTGAAATTTTTGAAAGCAACATATGCCAACAATGTTCTTACTCCCTCAAGTCTAGCCGCAGGTGCAAAAGTTTCACCATAATCTATTCCTTCTTCTTGAGCATAACCTTTGAAAACTAGTCTTGCTTTGTTGTGAATGACCTCACCTTTTTCATTTAGCTTGTTTCTGAAAATCCACTTAGTACCGATTACATTTTTGTACTTTGGTCTTGGGATTAGTGTCTGTGTGGGAGAAAAAGTGACACTAAGCAAACATGCCCTAATCTCACTTTCAACCACACACTTGTGGAATACGAAAGAGCCTAGAGGTATCACACAATTGGCTACTTCTTCTTGTGAAAGAGAGAGCCACGGGCTACCTATTAGGATTTCTATTCCTTTGTTGTAATTGAAAGATAAAATGATGCAAGTTCAATCCCTTAACCCCAAAGTGCAAGTATGAACTAATAACAAGATTGCAAAATTGAACTTAAACTATGGAAAGCTGTAAACACAAGGACAAGACAAGAATGCAAATGCGTACCCAGAGTTAAAATCTGACTGAAAATGTTCGGGACGGGGGCGCGGGCGCCACTGTCCTGATTCTGCCCTTGAAACTGCTCCGGAAACTGCTGTTTTGCACTTTGGAAAAGCTGTCAAAAATGCTGAAAATGCTGTCTGTCAGGAGGACCAGGGCACCCAACGCCCCTGTCCCAAGGACCAGGGTGCCTAGCGTCCCTATCCTGGCAGGACCAGGGTGCCCCACACCCCTGTCCTGGTCTTCTGCTCCGAAACTTGGTGTGTGGTCCCGTCTCCGTCTGCTTCTTCCGGATCTGTAACTTGCGGCGTCGTCTGAATTCTGAAACCTACACTTATATCTGAAAAGGTGTGGTGGGCGGCTATATAGGGTTTTGCCTTAGTCAAACCCCCGCTTCGGTGATTTCCACCTCCACGAATAGCTAAGTTGTATTGTAAAATGTATTGTGTGTGCAGACCTAGTGTGTGTGCAAGGTTCTTAAATGCAAGAAAGCAAACTAGAGCAACCTAGAAAGTAAACCCTAATTGCTTGTAAATGATAATGTAAATGCTCTAAATCAAGATGCAAAGTGATCTAAAGCATGAATAAAGGATATATTGAAGCTTATGCAAAGACATGAAAACAACATGAAATCATACCCAACCCTCAAGGGAGGAGTACAAGCCAATCTTCAGTCGGTAATCTCCTATTGTTCTTCAATGTCTCCCAAGCCCTAAATGAATGAAATTGATGAATGCTTGATGGATGGATGTTGAATGTTATTGAAGTTTTCAAAGATCTGCTCTTTCGCTGCATAGAAGGTCCTCGAAAGTCAAAATTCCCATCCTTTCAAATGAAGAAAGAGAGCTCTTATATATGAAACCCTAAGTCTTAATTTCGACTTTTGGCCGACCTAGAGATTGAATATCCCGCCAATTTCTTGGGGTTAAGCTTTATTTTATGATTGGATCGCGCTCCTAAAATTTCGGGAAAAATGTCCGGGACCATGTTGCACTCCGGGCGCCATGGTCCCGACAACTTTTCACCAAATTTTCAGGGTCATCGGATATGATGATTTTAGAGCGAATCCCAAAGTTACAGCTGATTTCGAGATGTTTTGACCCCCAAAATCAAGCCCCCAAGTTCAAAATAGGACCTAATTAGGGTTTTTGATTAAATGATGTATTGGAAGAATAAAATGGAAGGGGCACACTTTAATGAAAAGGGCCCAACTTTATGATGTAGGAGATGATAAAATAGAACCTTAGACCTAATTAATTTAATTAATTAAGTGCTAAAGGGGAAATGCAATGCAAAATGCAAAATGCGCCAAGGCGGGTGCTAAACTAGGTGTGAAATTGTACCACCCTAGCAAGTGCGTACAATTTACGACGCTACATTTAGCCCCCACTTTAGCGGTCATATGAAGACTACGTGCATATGCAAGATAAAGTATAGAAAAGTAAACATTATTTGAAAAAGGATATATCCATAAGTCTGTCGAACGAAGCCCCCAGCGGTATCTGCAGTACACAGTTAGGAACCGCACCCTACAAAACACACGTTAGATCAAAAAATCACCTAATGCTTACTAAGGAAGGTGATGAAAATTCAAGGGTAGCTATATGCCCCCCCCTGTTTCGACTTGCTAATTTTAGTGAGTTGAAACAGGGTATCATGTTTACCACTTCGAATTGTTAAAGAAAATTGATGACAAATGCTCACAAGAAGATTTGATATGAGATCAAAAACTAATGGAGAATCATTTGGTAAGAAAGAGGACTAAATCTCAATTCCAACACAACAAAGAGTGTGAGGATTTGAGAGTTCTCTAACACAAGATGAAGGATGTAAATGGAAACAAAATGCAAAGAGAAGAAAAGAAAGGAAAAAAGCATGAATACACACATTGGTGATCCATGAGAAGAATAGTGAGAGAGAAAAACATGGACTTCTCGCCCCTAGATCTTGTCTAGGTGATCCATGGGAAAAAGGACATGGAAAACTAGCCCCTAGAGTCTATCTAGGTGATCCATGTAAGGGAGGAGAGTGAGAAAGTCTAGCCTTATGCCGCTAGTTCCACTCAACCTCGTGCATGTGTGTGTAAGTGAGGTTAGAAGCACCTCATAGGAGTCTATGCCCGAGTATGCTACAACCTGTATATGTATAGTACAAAAGCGTGACATCTCGCTCTAAGAGTCTGTGCTCTAGTTCCGAGAATGACCCATTGCTCAAAAAGTGTAAGTTTTATGTCATAAGAAAAGTAGAACAAGGATACCTACCTTCATCACACAAGAAGATACCCCAAAAATGCAACAATGTCATAGATCCAAGCAAGAGAGTTCTGCACTCCTTAAGCAAGGATAAGATAGTTGAAAAGGGATATCTTGTAGTATGTGTAAAGGAGATCCTTAGAGGAGAAGAGATATTTGTACAAAAGACACCTATCCCTGAGAGAAATTGTCTTAGACAAATATAACATCTTCTAGAATAAGACAAAGAAGAGAATAATGCAATACTTCCTTCTTTTGTGAGGTGAAAGTGATTCTTAATGAAGGATGACGCTCTTTTTAACCCAATCGGGAGAGTGAATTCATTATGGATGTATTTTACCAAGTGCAAAAGAGGTTGTAGTCAAGGACTTACACCTCTTGTAAGAGAGAATCCTTGAACAAACAACAACAAATGCATACAAGGAATAACATCAAGTAATAAAGTTCACACCATCCATGAAATAGGAAAAAGTGGATCCTTAGATAAAAATAAGGAAAGATCATTGCCTCCCAAGGATAAGGACAATGAGAAGGACTTACACAATCTTCTAGGGAGAGATTTGGACATAAGCAAAAGAAGAGATGTATGAAATCACTCTTGTCCCCATAGGAACAAGAAAATTAGGCTATTATGTTGCTTCAAAAAAATATGATTGCACTTGAAATTGTACCATCATGAATGACAATGAGCCCCTAGTAAATGAGCTACCAATGTCACATAATGATGAGCAACATAACAGCCATTAATGTTATTTAAAGACATGATAGATTGAATGAGGTATTTGAATATGACATGCTAAACGCTCAACTATAAGTGAGATCAAAAACATGTATAAAATGATAAAAATTGAAGAAGAAAAGTCACATGAAATCTTAGAAGAGGGATGAGTGTAATTTATTAGAGCCTTATCCCTAGAGGAAAGGACTTTATGATGAATAGGAGATAAAGATTCATAAGTGGATTTAGAAATTTGAGGGGATTCATAAAGAGATTTGTTCATTGCCAAGATTTCCTTATGAGGGGAATGAGAGTTGATAGAAGTAGAAGATGATTTAGTTGAAGTGAGATCATCATCACTATTAAATATAGCATTCACATTGAGAGATGGTCTTTTAGATGCTTTGGTGGGCTTAGAAAGATTATATCCAAGTCCAAATGAATATTCATGCATGTTATGTTCTAAAGGAACTTTAATTCCTTGTTCATTTGCGCCACAACCATTTCCACTATAGCCACTCTTAGCCAAAATATGGAAACCACGACCATAACGATTAGCCATTTCAAAAAGAAAAGGTGGTTTTTCATAAGGCAAAGAATCAAATTCTTCAGAATTAGAGGTGTGAGGAGAAGAAGTTTGAGAAGAAGCCACAAAATTATTGCTCATAGGTTCAGGTAAGACTGATTGATCTCTAGTTTCTTCCTTCTTTTTACCTTTAAACTCTCTAGGAGGAACCCTATACTCACCTACAAAGGTGGGATTAAAGTCAAGAGATCCCCAATCGTCTTCTGCGAGAACCTTCTCAGGATCAAAAGCCTTTTTATGCGTATATTCAAGTCGAGAAGGATCTTCTTCAGGAGCTTCAGACTCATCCAAAGAATTTTGATTATTAGAGGGTGATGATTCATCCATAGGTATCTTGTTTAACGAGTCATCACTAGAAGAGAAAGGCTTAGATGTTTGCAAACAAGCTTGGAGATTAGTGTCACCTATCAAGGTATATGTCTTATTGTTGTAAATAAATTTAACTTGTCTATGCAATGTGGAGGGGATAGCTTGCATACTGTGAATCCAAGGTCTCCCTAATAAAAAGTTGTATGTTAGATTTCCCGACATAACATGGATAGGAGTAGGCAAAGTAACAGGTCCCACTGTGATGGGTAAGGTGATAATACCTAATGAAGTCTTAGCCACATTGTCAAAGCCTCGAACGGGATGAGAGTCAGGCTCAATAAGGGATGTATCCACATTCATCTTATGCAATAGATTAATGCTACACACATTAAGGCCAGAGCCATTATCTACCAGTGTTCATCTTATAGCAGTGTCATTTATGATAACCACAATCATCAAGGGATCATATTGATGTTGAATTTCACTAGTAGGCAACTCATCTTGAGTAAACACAATTTGAGTTTTAGGATTCATTACAGAGTTCACCAAAGACACTATATTACTAGATGTATTAGGTGGAGGAACATTCAAATCTTTCAAGGCATCTTGTAACATTCCATGATGAGCGGAAGAAGTTTGGATCAAATCCCAAAGGGATATCTTAGCAGGGGTAGCTTTAAGTTGTTCTATGAGATCATAGTCCTTACTAAGCATTTGTGAAATACGTGGAGCTTGGGGAAGAATAGGTTGGGAAGGAGAAAGTGAAGTTGGGATAACTGGAGGAGGATTAGGTTGCCTATTGTTTCTAGTATTATAAGTATGGGCAACCGCATGATAACTCTCTCTAGTCAATTGCTTAGCATACTCATAAGGGCTCTTAGAGGAATAACCTCCTTGCACAGTAATAACCGGTTTCTTAGGAGTGCAAAAAGAATCATTAGCATAACCACCTTGAACCACTAAGATAGGCTTATTTAAAGGTTGAGAATTTTGAGAAGGACAAGCACCTTGGACAGTGAAGAGAGGTTTGTTAGGTGTTTCATTCACATGTATCAAATTGATTGAGGATGGTTTAGAGGAATGAACAAAAGTGTTGGAAGAATTATTGATAGTCTTCTCTTGCACTAAAATCTTATCACGGATTAAATCAATTTTAGGAGAGAGACAAGGGGTAGGCATTGATGTTCTAGTAGGAAAAGTAATACTAGGAAAGGTCATATCATCCTCTATCATCAAAGGATCTACATGGGGAATAAACTCTCTAGGAGAAGGATCAACATTACTCTCTAAAGTCTCACTTTTGAGAGGGAGATCTTTGAAAGAGATGTCAACCATCTTGCTTTGAACTAGGGTTTCCTTATGAATAGAACCAAGTTGAGGAGAGGGAGATGCTTTATTTTTAGAGGGAGAATAATTGAGATTCAAGGAAGGAGAGAAACTATCAAGGGAGTTTCCAATCTTGATTTCATCCCCTTTGGCTAGGGGTAGAGAATAATCTATACCTTCTTCTAATGGTTCATCCCAAATAGTGAGGTTGTTGAAAGGAATGTTTGAAGTACTGTCAATTTCGGGAGAGGAGATAACATTGTTTATTAATTCCTCATCCTTAGGAGGGAGAGAATCAATAGATGTGTTAAACTCATCCTCTTTCCTCAAAATATGTTCAATAGGGGAGAGAGAATTAAGGAAATTGCTTATTATTTCATCTTCTTTCTCTAAGGGATGCTTATGGGTAAGACCAACTTTAGGAGAAGGGTAAGCATTTACCATTAATTCATCATCTCTAGTGGGAATTTTGTTGGAAAAGGAAAGGCCATCACTAGGAAATGTAGGGATAATGTCATCTTCTTGCACAAAAGGATCCTCATGAAGGGAGTGTTTTTTAGGAGACACAAAGGCATCAAGGGCATCATTTAACAAAGCAGGATCATATCTATTAAAAGGTTTATCTTTTGATTCAAAAGGAGATATCTCTTCATAGAGGGGATCATTGAAAACAACCATGTTACTAGATTTAGTGGAAGAGCTGATAGGAATGTACCCTTGAGAGGAATCATTCGACTTATCTTTCTCATCACAACGAAATGGCATAGTAACAATGTTTATGAGTTTTTGGTAAAATGAAGGTTTGGTATATTTAGGTTTCAAAAATTCATCTAAAGCTTCATCTAACTCATAATCATCACAAATATGAACATCTTGCAAATAAAAATCTGACATTTTGAAATTGCATAAAATTTAAACACTCAATGCAAAGAAACACACTTTTTTTTTTCTTTTTTTCTTTTTAATGAAAATGAAATGAAAACACACTAAATCTAGATCTAGATCTAACAAATGCAATGCAAAAGGAAGAAATGATAGATTCACGTCAGGTTCACCAAAATGTGTGGGAGAAAAAGTGACACTAAGCAAACATGCCCTAATCTCACTTTCAACCACACACTTGTGGAATACGAAAGAGCCTAGAGGTATGACACAATTGGCTACTTCTTCTTGTGAAAGAGAGAGCCACGGGCTACCTATTAGGATTTCTATTCCTTTGTTGTAATTGAAAGATAAAATGATGCAAGTTCAATCCCTTAACCCCAAAGTGCAAGTATGAACTAATAACAAGATTGCAAAATTGAACTTAAACTATGGAAAGCTGTAAACACAAGGACAAGAAAAGAATGCAAATGCGTACCCGGAGTTAAAATCTGACTGAAAATGTTCAGGATGGGGGCGCAGGCGCCATTGTCCTGATTCTGCCCTTGAAACTACTCCGGAAACTGCTGTTTTGCACTTTGGAAAAGCTGTCAAAAATGCTGAAAATGTTGTCTGTCAGGAGGACCAGGGCGCCCAGCGCCCCTGTCCCAGGGACCAGGGCGCCGAGCGCCCCTGGCCTGGCAGGACTAGGGCGCCCCACGCCCCTGTCCTGGTCTTCTGCTCCGAAACTTGGTGTGTGGTCCTGTCTCCGTCTGCTTCTTCCAGATCTGTAACTTGCGGCGTCGTCGGAATTCCGAAACCTGCACTTATATCTGAAAAGGTGTGGTGGGCGGCTATATAGGGTTTTGCCTTAGTCAAACCCCCGCTTCGGTGATTTCCACCTCCACGAATAGCCAAGTTGTATTGTAAAATGTATTGTGTGTGCAGACCTAGTGTGTGTGCAAGGTTCTTAAATGCAAGAAAGCAAACTAGAGCAACCTAGAAAGTAAACCCTAATTGCTTGTAAATGATAATGTAAATGCTCTAAATCAAGATGCAAAGTGATCTAAAGCATGAATAAAGGATATATTGAAGCTTATGCAAAGACATGAAAACAACATGAAATCATACCCAACCCTCAAGGGAGGAGTACAAGCCAATCTTCAGTCGGTAATCTCCTATTGTTCTTCAATGTCTCCCAAGCCCTAAATGAATGAAATTGATGAATGCTTGATGGATGGATGTTGAATGTTATTGAAGTTTTCAAAGATCTGCTCTTTCGCTGCATAGAAGGTCCTCGAAAGTCAAAATTCCCATCCTTTCAAATGAAGAAAGAGAGCTCTTATATATGAAACCCTAAGTCTTAATTTCGACTTTTGGCCGACCTAGAGATTGAATATCCCGCCAATTTCTTGGGGTTAAGCTTTATTTTATGATTGGATCGCGCTCCTAAAATTTCGAGAAAAATGGTCGAGACCATGTTGCACTCCGGGCGCCATGGTCCCGACAACTTTTCACCAAATTTTCAGGGTCGTCGGATATGATGATTTTAGAGCGAATCCCGAAGTTACAGCTGATTTCGAGATGTTTTGACCCCCGAAATCAAGCCCCCAAGTTCAAAATAGGACCTAATTAGGGTTTTTGGTTAAATGATGTATTGGAAGAATAAAATGAAAGGGGCACACTTTAATGAAAAGGGCCCAACTTTATGATGTAGGAGATGATAAAATAGAACCTTAGACCTAATTAATTTAATTAATTAAGTGCTAAAGGGGAAATGCAATGCAAAATGCAAAATGCGCCAAGGCGGGTGCTAAACTAGGTGTGAAATTGTACCACCCTAGCAAGTGCGTACAATTTACGACGCTACAGTGTCCATGTGTCATTCTTCTTGATTTGATCAATCTCTTTTGTCATAGCATTTACCCAATCTTCACTATTAAATGCCTCTTTCACTATTCTCGGTTCAAATTTAGAAATCAGACATGTGTTCTGTCTTAGTTTGTTTCTTGTCATCACTGGATCATCTTTATCTCCTATAATCTGACTTGGTGCATGATGTCTTCTGACATATTTGGCTAATATAGGCTTGGTAGGTTCTATATGATCTTCTTCATCACTCGGTAGCTGGACATTATCTTCATTTTCTTCAGTAGTATGCTCGGTAGTACTTCTCGATTGAACATAAACAAATTCTTCATAATCTTCTAGTTCTTTGGAATTTCCTTCATCATTTCTTTCTGCAAATTCATCAATTTTCACATTTGCACTTTCCACTATTTTGTTAGATGATTTGTTCAGACATTCAAATGCTTTACTTCTAGAAGAATAACCAAGAAATGTTCCTTCTTCACTTTTCTGATCAAACTTTCCATTTTTGTCATCTTTGTGAACATAGCATCTACTTCCAAAGATTTTAAAGTAACTTACATTAGGTTTCTTGTCATACCAGATCTCATATGGTGTCTTCATAGTTCCTTTCTTCAGTTGAACTCGATTTAGGGTGTAAACTGCAGTATTGATTGCTTCTCTCCAAAATGTTTTGAGGTACCCTCTTTTCTATCATCAAGGTACTTGCACAATCCACAATTGATCTATTTCTTCTATCAGCTATCCCATTTTGTTGGGGTGTTCTCGGTGCAGATACTTGCCTCTTTATACCATGATCATTGCAGTATAAGTTAAATTCATCAGAAGTGAATTCTCCTCCTCTATCAGATCTAAGACATTTCAGTTGTCTTTCTGATTCATTTTTAACTCTTTCCTTGTACCATTTGAACATTTGAAAAGCTTCTGATTTTTCTTTTAAAAACATAATTGACACCATCCTTGAGTAATCATCCACAAATAATATGAAATATGTATCACCATTATAACTTTGAACTTTCATAGGACCACAAAGATCAGTGTGTACTAGATCTAAAATTCCTTTAGAAGTGTAGGACTTGTAAAGCTTGATCTTGTCATCTTACCCATCTGGCATCCTCGACACATAGCATTCACAAGTTTTTCAAGACTCGGTAGACCTCTTACTTGGTGCTTCTTACTTATTTTGATCAGATTATCAAAATTTTCATGACAAAACCTTTTATGCCATAACCAAGTATCATCTATCTTTGCATAAAGACACTTGTATTACCTTTTGTTTGTGTCCCGGTAGCAGCTAACTTTCCAAGTTTGTCATGAACTTTGACAATTCCTTTTTGAAATTCTATTCGGTATCCTGTATTGTTTAGGTGTGCTACACTCAACAAATTGTATTTCAATCCTTCAACCCAGTATACATCATCACATTTAGCTTTGTCAAGAAGTGTTATAGATCCTTTACCTTTCACCGAACATGGTGCATCATTACCAAATCTTACATAGCCTCCATCATAGTCTTCTAATTTAACAAACTTGTGTTTATCACCTGTCATATGATGTGAGCATCCACTGTCTATGATCCAAGAATCATTATTATTTATGTGAGATATTAGGGCTTTTTCTTCATACCTTTCCTCATCAGATCCATCTTTAATAGCCACATAAACAACTTCCTTAGTATTATTTTTATTAGATTTGTCATCGTTGGATTCCTCATCTGCTACTAGACATGTCTTTCTATCTCTCCTTCTAAAGACTTGGTGTCCTTTGTATTGGTTATCTTTCTGCCTGTTATCTTGGTATTCTCTCTTTTCACTAGATTCTTTGTCAGGGTAGTTAGAAGCCATATGTCCTATTTTATCACAATTGAAACATTTTAAAGGTAGCTTTCCTTTATACTTACCTTTTCCTGTCGGTAACCTTTTGGCTAATAATGCTTCAAATTCTTCTTGCTTCTTGATTTCCTCATATAGTCTATGTACTTTTTCCATGTTCATACAAAATCTTTCACTTGCTCCACTGTGATCTCCTTCAGGGTACTTACTCATTCGATCATTGTAATAATCAGATTCACCAATATGAAAAGAACTGAATGCAGATTCTACTTTATTTACCGAAGACCCACTGTTATCAAAATTACTTAACTCAAATGCATGTAGCTTACCAATAGTAGTATCCAAAGAAATTGGCATGTTTCGTACAGATCTCAATTCATTGATTGCTGAGACTCGAATAGCATAAGCTGGTAGAAGGGTTCTCAACAACTTACTTGTTATATCCTTTTCTTCAGTAGTTCCACTTACTCCTTTAATTTGATTGACAATCTCCTTTAGTCTTGTACTATATTGGGTAATGTTCTCACCTTCATTCATCCTCATGGATTCAATTTGTCCTCTTAGACTATCTACTTTTGCTCTTTGAACATGTTCATCACCTCCATACATAGATGTGAGCTTAGTCCACATTGCTTTTGCATCATTGCAGCCTTCTAGATCATTATACTCTAAGTTGGTCAATGCTGATGTTATTTCAATCATAGCTTGAATATGTTCTTTCTTTGCTTTAATCTCTTCCAAGGTCATAGGGTTGGTGCTCGGTGCAATGTAATCATTCTCCAGATAATATGTTGCATATTCTCCAATTCCTGATAAATGTAGCTTCATCCTTTTCTGCCATGTGGAGAAACTTGACTTGTTCAGCTTCGGTGCATCCCTTTTATACATCTTCGGATCTTTGCCTCAAGTACCTTTAAACTTTTTCTTCCGGAGTCCTTAGCTCTGATACCAATTGTTAGTTCTGATACTTGATGTAAAGTACAGATGCCAATAGCTAACAAGATGAGGGGGGGGGGGGGTGAATCATACAAACTTAAACATCCATAAAATCAATAGATTCAACCTCGGCAACTTATACTTCAGCAACTTAACCAGAAACTGTTAAACATGCAAACTTAAGAACACATAATCATAACAACACTCATAACACCAGATTTAATGTGGAAACCCAAATAAGGAAAAACCACTGTGGAATTTGGGACCCACTAAGAATTTTGGACCCACTAAGAAATATACTCTTCTAGAGTATGCTCGGTTAAAAGCAAATCTTGTTAAAGATTACAAACACATTGCTAGATGTGACCCGGTTAAGGGATTTCCCTCAGATCTGTTAGGATCTTCACTTTGTTAGAAGTGACCTTGTCAAAGGATTTCAAACACTCTCTTTAGAATGTTACCTTGCTAGAGGGTTTACATATAAGACTGTTAAGTCCACTCGGTTAAGACATTTTCTGTCACTTACAAAATAACAGTAATAAAATCTATCTGCAACTTCACATCTAAAATGCTAAAGCAGATTCTTATTTTCTCAAAACAATCTAGTCATAGGACTTATCTTGTCCCTCTGCTGGGCTCTCTACTCTGTTATTCAAACAGGTCTTCAAGCTTCTGTGCTTGGTAATCACTATGTAGCATCCTTGTGCATACACTTGCTCGCATACATTGTTTATCAACAATTCCTTATTTATAAACAATTGCTAACCGCTAAATCTCCTTGATCACATTTCCCATGATCAATCTTAGCCATCAAATCTTCAAACTTGACTAGGTTCAATGTATCCTTTCGATTTGAAAATGTTTTACCTTACCTCGGGACTTGCATTCCCTTCTCGAAACTTGCATATGGTTATTGAGGTTCAATCTGCGCTGTAGATCTTTCTGCCGATTTTCCTTTGCCATAGATCCTTAACAAACTTCATACCCAGCATACCAATCATTTATACATTTCCAGCTAATCATTGTCCTTCATTAAATAATGATTTTATCCATCCCATGTGCACTATCATAACTCAGTTGCAACTCAATAAATACTAAACTTTACTCGGTAGACATTTCACCTTCATTAACCGATATCGATAACCTTAGGGTTTACCAACTAGGTTCTTTGCTCGGTTGCATAGTATAGTATTAACCTTACAATCAACAACATATGTAGGATATCAAAACAATCTAAACATCATGATCTCATCATTGTCTAACTTGGTAATAGTTGCCCATTGAATAACTTATTCCTCCCTTTATTCATCACATTCTTTCTGTGTCTTTTACCAACATCTTAATTCTCTTCTAATCAATCTTCTCAAGATATGGCAACATCATACTAAACTAGATAATCAATTTCTTGACATCAATGACAAAATAATGTTATAAAGATAGTTATCATCCTTCTTCAGTTATATCAATAATCTTCAACAATCTTTCTTACTGTAATGCCAACATAAACAAGTCCTATCATAAATCAATATCAAGACACCAAAATTCCTCAATCCCATCTAATAATTGAAAAAGATCTCACCTCCCTAGAATCCCATGATGATCCCTTTATACCTTTCCATTTCTTCCAAGATGAACTCCTTCCATCTCAGGAGAAAAGAATCCTTCCAAATCTCATTCCTTTTGAGTAAGTATTGTGCATATCATAGACAAAATGAACATAAGACTTCGCATTGCATATAATTAAAACATAAGATTCAAGATCTCATTGATAATGATGTCATTGAAATTGAAGATCCTAATGACTCACCTAAAGAAAAAGAAGGAACTATTTCCAAGCATGATCAAAATTATGAACCTGTGTATACAAATGGCCCACATGTAGCCTCCATCTCTTCCATGATGCCTCCATCTTCTAAGGCTTCTCAACAGCAGTTCATATCATATCCCTCAAATAATTAACCTAATGATGAATCTTTTCATGTTAGCCCTCAAGGGCTATCTCAAGCGCCATCCCATCCAATGGTTGAAAAAGATCTTACCTCCCTAGAATCCCATGATGATCCCATTATGCCTTTCCATTTCTTCCAAGATGATCTCTTTCCATGTCAAGAGAAAAGCATCCTTCCTAAGCAAGATCATGATGCCTCTTCCACCTTTTCAAATGATCCTATTCAAAATGAAGAGTCAAACACCTTTCCTACTCTATCCAATGGCCCTCTTCCATGTCAAGATCAAAGTATACCTTCATCTCCTTGTCATAATCCTCCACATTTACCTCAAGGATCCGTCATGCCTACAAAGCCCTCTCATGACCCTACAAGTCAAATTTAGAAGCAAGAACTCCTCCATGTCAAAGACAATATTAAGGGTCATGGCCTCAATGACATTCCTCAAGATGGTGGTATCCCTACTAAACCAAAATCCAGGTACACGCCTTCCCCTTCATCTCTTCCATCCATTTTAGGACCCTATATTTGTCCATCCCTTGTGCATGATCAACAAAGGCGTACATTTTCACATACCTTCCATCCATCTAGAAGAACACAAAGGCCCATTGAGTAAAATAAAAATCAAAAGCTATATGGGTTTATAAGGCACTTGTAGAAGCAATGCATTCCAAGAAACTGCAAAAGCATGAAAAATAAAAAACTATGTGGATCCCTAAGTGTCTCCTTGAAGCACAACTGTCTAAAGAAAAATTCAAATCAACAGCTGAGATTTTTGTTCCTCCATCCAAACCTTCCAAATCTATTTCTCCATCACCTCCTTCCTCCATTTTGGATCTTTATGCCCCAAAATCTCTGGTTGTTCCTCATCCAAATCTCAAAATCTAAGATGCACTTTTCCTCCATCAATCCACCATCCCTCAAGACGTGTGCCAATGGTGATCCCGCAAACATTTCCATTCACTCATGCACCAAAATTTCAATATCTGATCCATTATCCAACACCTCCTTTTAATCCTTCCATACCCCTTATCCAATCCTTTGCATAAGACTTTACCCTAGTTTCATCACAAAATCTGAAAACTAAGGAAATCAACATTGGAGATGTTGGACATGTACACTTAGTTGAGCCCTTCTCCATGGAAATCAGCATTTGCATATGGTAGCATTAATCAAACAAGGCAACTGTCCAATTTTATCATTTGTTTGCATTCAAGACAAACAAGGGTCGTCTCCTTTCTTAAATATTCAGACATAAAGTCCTTGAGGTCCTAAAGTCATTTATTTTCAACATTACCCTATGACGACGCTTCACTTATGGTTGGGTGGTGATTTCACTATTTGAGACTTGCTAACCCAAAATCTATCAATTATTATATCTCAAACACATTAATAAAATCTCTAATTCATTCTAGACACCTAGTTGATCATATGACTAGTGAAAAATCTAGCATTTGAAAAATCTGAAAACTAAGGAAATCAATATTGGAGATTAAGCGCATTTGCATATAGTAGCATTAATCAAACAAGGCAATTGTCCAGGTTTATCATTTGTTTGCATTCAAGACAAACAAGGGTCATCTCCTTTCTTAAATATTCAGACATAAAGTCCTTGAGGTCCTAAAGTCATTTATTTTCAACATTACCCTATGAGGACGCTTTACTTATGGTTGGGTAGTGATTTCACTATTTGAGACTTGCTAACCCAAAATCTATCAATTATTATATCTCAAACACATTAATAAAATCTCTAATTCATTCTAGACACCTAGTTGATCATATGACTAGTGAAAAATCTAACATTCTACTTCAACATTGCTATAATTGTCACACCCAAGTAGGTTTCATTACTTACAAGTCAAGGCAAGAAAAAAAAAAGTGCTATGCCAAATATTCATCTCAAGGCAAAAGAACAATGATATATAATTGAAATATCATGCATACAAGTGCAAAAAAATGTTTAACTATGGGAACATACGAGTAACTCCATTAGGGCTATGGATGCCTACTGGCAATGGATCAATATTTGAGAAATTACAGTCTATAACCTCATCGGAGCTCTAAAAGCTTGTTGGCAGTGAGGCTCTATTCGGGATGCTTTTGAAGTTAGAATAATCCATGTAGCTAGTCATATAGGATGCTAAGGATCTTTAGTGAACACAAGAGCAGGAATTAACTCATTTGCACTCACATGGGCAAAAGAAGATCAAAGTTTCAAGAATCAATGGGGAAGTTTTCTGCGTCTCCATTTGTAAATCCTAGTCACTAAGTGTGTTAATTTGGATGTTCCAAGGGACCTTAAGGATCGATTGACCGCTTATCTATGAAATGTTTTGTACCTCCAATTCAATTGATGTATTACAAAGTGCTAAACAAATGTGGTCATCCTTGTTCAAATAGGAAATGCATCTTCATCATGCATATTGCATTAACATAGGTCATATTGAAAATTCATTGTCTCCACATGCATTCTATAGATCATCATATCATATAGGTCTGCATAAAATCCTAAAAAAAAATTCATAAAATGTCGTGAACAAAATCCTAAAAATAAAAATCTCAGAAAATTAAAAAAAACTGAAAAATCAAAGCGAGAAAGCATAGACCCTCCTTCAAACCAAATCAACCATAGACAAACTCTCAAAGTCTACAATCTAACTTATTGCATGTCTTGTTAATCAATCTATCAAACTCTATCAAACATCAACATGTCTTATACAAGGAAGGGTACACTTGAAACCAGATAGATCGGTCTTATACGAGGTACTTACTCTTTGAAACCAGACATTCCTATCAATGATCAAATCAAAACAATGACATAGATCAGTATGGCTATTGGATTTTTTCTAGGGTAGCCTTATCTCTTGTACTGAAATGTTGCATCTTTTCTTTCATTTGTACATATCTTTTAGTCACTTTCATGACATCGTGGTTCTTTTAGAACCCTCATGGCTTGAAACCAATCACTGTCCTAGTCTTAGGGTAATCGACTGATCAATTTACATGTCCTAAGAAGTATCAACCAAGTCATCTTTTTGCTAGTGGTACCCGGTCATCCACTCTGATTCAATCATCTGTCTCCTAACTACTAAAGAGTTTTATCACTGAGTAAACAAGCAAAATAAGACTACTAAAAACAATCACTAATTTGTTTGAGATATGCATGAAAATTTCTTTGTGTGTTGTCTTTTACATTGGCTTTCACTTATTATTCCCTCTGAGTAACTTGAGGAAGTCTATCTTGACTAAGAGGAGCAAGGATTGGGGGCATAATACTTTTCTTTGTTTTCTACTTGTAGGAATGAATCCAATGGTCTGGAAACATCTAATTAGTTGGGTGTCTGTGATAAGTGCCTTCACATCAAGGTGAAATCGCCACACATACCTCGACTTCGCTTATTTGTATGCTACAGGGAGGTTGGAGTAATTTCTTTGTCTGTTTTGAGGGAATTTATTAAATGTGCAGTCTGGATGCATGTGTAATCTATCCAAGGATATGAACAAAAAAAGGGTCATTGCAGACAAGATAATTCATAATGCATATGCAAAGAAATGAACTCTATTCTGCCTATTGTGTTTGTAAAATGCTTAGTGATGAAAATTAAGCATTCCAAATCCAGTGAATAGGTTTAGGTTGCATTCATTCTAAATTTTATGCATTTAAAAGTGATTTTGACATAATAACAATGATCTCTTTATCTTCTAAATGAGAGTTTGAAGCATTCGTCATTTCTTAGCTAAGTGGTCTCTTTTTCATCATCATTTCTCCAATCGAGTACTTGTGTATTGTGATGTTAGTTGCATACATGAGCATCTTATATAGATCCATACACTTCATTTTATACTTATTTGCATTCATACTATTGCATGAAGAAAAATAAACATTTGCATTACTAGTTACTCATTCTCCTCATTTATTTGCATAAAAAGAAACAAAAATAAACATCCATATTCCATTTGTATTCATTTATCTATACTGAAAAGATATGCATACATATAGAATAAAGCATATAGAACAACATCTCATAATCAATCAACACAAGTACAAATAAATCAAATCAAGAGCTCATAAATCGGTTGTCCTGAGTCCATTTTCGGGATCAAAATCGAAATCTAACGTCAATTCTCTAGTCAAAATTTCACGACGTTGACCACTTAGCGTTTTCATCAACTGCTCATTCTCTTCTTCAATTTGAGCTCATTTTTGAATGAATCAACACTGAATCTTAATTTTATTCTACAAATCAACTTTGCGCTCAATTTCTCAATCAACGTCAACTTTTCAAAAAAAATTATCTGAATAATTCGTGCTCAAATCAATATCACCGCTAAACAATTGTGCAACCCTCACTATCTTTCGATTTTTCTCTCGACGGGGCATACTCTGATAGTTCTGATACTTAATGTAAGTACAGATCCAATAGCTAACAAGATGAGAGGGGGGGTGAATCATACAAACTTAATCTTCCATAAAAACAACAGATTCATCCTCGGTAACATATACTTAAGTAATATAACCAAAATTGTTAAACATGCAAACTCAAAAGAATATAAACATCATAACACTCATAACACCAAATTTAACGTGGAAACCCAAATAGGAAAAAACCACTGTGGGATTTTGGACCCACTAAGAAATATACTCTTCTAGAGTATGCTCGGTTAAAAGCAAATCCTGTTAAAAATTACAAACACATTGTTAGATGTGACTCGGTTAAGGGCTTTCCCTCAGATGTGTTAGGATCTTCACCTTGTTAAAGGATTTCAAACACTCAATGAGAATGTCACCTTGCTAGAGGGTTTTACAAATAAGACTATTAAGTCCACTCGGTTAAGAGATTTTCTGTCACTTCACAAAATAACAGTAATAAAAATCTATCTGCAACTTCACATTTAAAATGCTAAAGCAGATTCTTATTTTCTCAATACAATAGGACTTATCTTGTCCATCTACTAGGCTATATACTCTGTTATTTAAACAGTTCTTCAAGCTTCTATGCTCGGTAATCACTATGTAGCATCCCTGTGCATACATTTGCCCACATGCATTGTTTATCAACAGTTCCTTATTTATAAACAATTTGCTGACCGCTTAATCTCCTTGATCACATTTCCCATGATCAATCATAGCCATCAGATCTTCAAACTTTGACCAGGTTCAATGTATCCTTCGATCTGAATAACTTTTTACCCCGCCTTGGAACTTGCATACTTTTCTTGGAACTTGTGCTAGGGTATTGCGGTTCAATATGAGCTGTAGATCTTCCTATCGATTTTCCTTTGCCATAGATTCTTTAACAAACTTCATGCATGGCATACCAATCATTTAATCATAGCCAACTCATCAGCTTCCTTCATTAAATAATGCTTTTATTCATTCAATGCATTCTGTTACTACTCGGTTGCAACTCAGTAAATACTAAACTTCACTCGGTAGACATTCTGCCTTCATTAACCGATAGCGATAACCTTAGGGTTTACCGACTAGGTTCCTTAGGGTTTACCGACTAGGTTCTTTGCTCGGTAACATAGTATAGTATTAACCTTACAATCAATAATATATGTAGGATATCAAAACAATCTAAACATCATGATCTCATCATTGTCTAACTCGG
The DNA here is from genome assembly GCF_030272615.1 of Cryptomeria japonica. Taxonomy (NCBI): domain Eukaryota; kingdom Viridiplantae; phylum Streptophyta; class Pinopsida; order Cupressales; family Cupressaceae; genus Cryptomeria; species Cryptomeria japonica. Next base: position 48,084,175 of record NC_081407.1, on the reverse strand, counting down.
TAATGGTTGCCCATTGAATAACTTATTCCTCCCCTTATTCATCACATTCTTTCTATGTCTTTTACCAACATCTTTATACTCATCAAATTATACTTTTTAAGATATGGCAACATCATACTGAATTAGAAAATCAATTTCTTGACATCAATGACAAAATAATAAGATTAAGACAGTAAACATCCTTAATCAGTTATATCCATAATCATCAACAACCTTCTCAATATCCTTATTGAAATGCCAACAATCTCTCCTTGTTTGTTATAATGCCAATAATCTCCCCCTTTGGCATTGATGGAAAAACCAATTGATTTGACCTAATTGATTCGGATTGCTATGAGATTCTGAAATGCTGAAATGCTCTCCCCCTATCATCAGTCTTCTCCCCCATACATTAGTATGCACTCCTTTTCTCCAGTCTTCTCCCCCTTTAACAACAATGCCCAAAAGTAAACAGATAAAACATAATTTCTTCCTGTATGAAGTGATTTCCTGCTGTTATATCAACTTAGTCTCGGTCAGAGCATTTTGTCTTCAATTCCTGTTCCCTGTATTGTTTTCTACACACCTTTAGAAAACATCCTAAAGTGTGTAAATCAGCATCAACTCCTAAAAGATATTCTATAGAGTCATCGAATTGATGCTTTCACTGAACTCGGTCAGTGAATGAAAGATAGGGGTAGGACCCCTAACTTACTTCTGAGATACTAAAAAGTGTCCCTTGGCAGTGGCTTGGTCAAGATATATTCTGTTTATTCCTTATGCTAACATACTCCAACACCACTTTCTTCTCTTGAGCTTCTTCTCTAAGATAATGATATTTGATAGAGATGTGCTTTGTCTTAGAGTGCATAACTTGATTCTTTGAAATGTTAATGGCACTAGTATTGTCACAGAATATAGTTACTGGCTCGATAAATTTCTCATTTATACCATCCAACAGTTGTTTGATCCATGCTATGTTGGTGCAATTCAATGCTGCAGGAACGTATTCAGCTTCTGCTATTGACTATAAAACACATCCTTGTTTCTTGCTAAGGCAACTCACTAGTCTTTCTCCTAAAAAGAAAGCTCCTCCACTTGTGCTTTTCCTGTCATCAATGTTTCCTGCCCAATCAGCATCAGTATAAACTTTTAAATCAAAGCCATTTCCTTTCTGATATACTAAGCCATAATCCTCAGTGCCTAAGTTCAAGTATAAGTTCAAGTATCTGAAAATTCTCTTGATTGTTGTCATGTGTGTTTCCTTAGGATCTGCAGAGAATCTTGCAACTATACCTACTGCATGTGCTATATCTGGCCTGTTGTGAACAACATATTGTAGCTTTCCAATCATGGATTGGTAAAGTGTCTCATCAATAGATGCAGATTCATCATTCTTTGATAGTTTATAGTTGGTAGTCATAGGAGTACTTACTGGTTTTGAATCCTCCATTCCAAATGTCTTCAAGATTTCCTTTATGTACTTGGATTGAGTAATGAAAATCTCATTTTTCATTTGCAGTATCTGTAAACCTATAAAATACTTTATCTCACCGATTAATGACATCTCAAATTCTTTGCTCATTTCATTTCCAAAGTTCTTGCATGAAGAGTCATTTCCACAAAAGATAATATCATCAACAAATATGCTGAGATCAGTATTCCATTTTCATCATTCTTCATGTATATATTGTTGCTTTCACTTGTTCTTATAAAACCAATCTTGATTAAATAAGAGTTTAATCTTTCATACCATGCTCTAGGTGCTTGTTTCAAACCATATAAAGCTTTGTTCAATTTACATACTTGATCTTTATTCTTGTCTTCAACAAATCCTTTAGGTTGTTGAACAAAACCTTCTTCTTCTAATATACCATTCAAAAATGCAGATTTGACATCCATTTGATATACCTTGAAATTCTTGTAAGCAACATATGCCAACAATGTTCTTACTCCTTCAAGTCTAGCCACAGGTGCAAAAGTCTCACCATAATCAATTCCTTCTTCTTGGGCATAACCTTTGAAAACTAGTCTTGCTTTATTTCGAATGACCTCACCTTTTTCATTCAGCTTGTTTTTGAAAATCCACTTTGTATTGATTACATTTTTGTCCTTCAGTCTTGGGACTAGTGTCCATGTGCCATTCTTCTTGATTTGATCAATATCTTCTATCATAGCATTTATCCAATCTTCACTGTTAAATGCCTCTTTCACTATCCTCGGTTCAAATTTAGATATCATACATGTGTTCTGTCTCAGTTTATTCCTTGTCATCACTGGATCATCCTTATCTCCTATAATTTGACTTGATGCATGATGTCTTCTGACATACTTGGCTAATACAGGCTCGGTAGGCTCTATATGATCTTCTTCATCACTTGGTAACTGGATATTCTCTTCATTTTCTTCAATAGTTCTCTCGATAAGACTTGTCGGTTGAACATAGACAAATTCATCATAATCTTCTGGCTCCTTGGAGTTTCCTTCATCATTTCTTTCTACAAATTCATCAATTTTCACATTTGCACTTTCTACTATTTTGTTAGATGATTTGATCAGACATTTAAATGCTTTGCTTCTAGAAGAATAACCAAGAAAGTTCCTTCTTCACTTTTATGATCAAACTTGCCATTTCTATCATCCTTGTGTACATAGCATCTACTTCCAAAGATTTTAAAATAACTTACATTAGGTTTCTTGTCATACCAGATGTCATATGGTGTCTTCAAATTTCCTTTGTTTAGTTGTACTCGGTTCAGGGTGTAAACTATTGTGCTTATTGCTTCTCTCCAAAATGTTTGTGGCACTTTCTTTTCAATCATCAGGGTTCTGGCACAATCCAAAATAGATCTGTTTCTTCTCTCAGCTATTCCATTTTGTTGTGGAGTTCTCAGTGCAGAGACTTGTCTTTTAATACCATGATCATTGCAGAATAAGTTGAACTCATCAGATGTGAACTCTCCTCCTATGTCTAATCTAAGACATTTCAGTTGTCTTCCTGTTTCATTTTCAACTCTTGCCTTGTACCATTTAAACATTTGAAAAACTTTTGATTTTTCTTTTAAAAACATAACTGACATCATCCTTGAGTAATCATCCACAAATAATATGAAATATTTATCACCATAATAACTTTGAACTTTCATAGGACCACAAAGATCAGTGTGCACAAGATCTAAAATTCCCTTTGAAGTGTAGGACTTACTTGTAAAGCTTGATCTTGTCATTTTACCCATATGGCATCCTCGGCACATAGCATTCTCAGGTTTCTCAAGACTCGGTAGACCTCTTACTCGGTGCTTCTTGCTTATTTTGATCAGATTATCAAAATTTACATGACAAAACCTTTTATGTCATAACCAGGTATCATCTATCTTTGCATACAGACACTTGTTCCAAGTTGAATCAAGGTGAAATGTGTTACCTTTTGTTTGTGTCCCGATAGCATCTAACTTTCCATGCTTCTCATGAACTTTGACAATTCCTTTCTGAAATTCTTTTCGGTATCCTGTATTGTTTAGTTGTGCTACACTCAACAAATTGTATTTCAAACCTTCAACCCAATAAACAAATTGTGTTATAGATAGCCACATAAACTACTTCCTTTGTATCAGTTTCATCTGATTTATCATCATTGGATTCCTCATCAGCTATTAAGCATGACTTTCTATCTCTTCTTCTGAAGTCTTGGTGTCCTCTGTAATGATTATCTTTCTGTCTATCATCTCGGTAATCTCTCTTTTCAGTAGATTCTTTGTCAGGACAGTTAGAAGCCATATGTCCTATCTTATCACAATTGAAACATTTCAAAGGTAGTTTTCCTTTATACTTACCTTTGCCTCTCGGTAACCTTCTGGCTAATAGTGCTTCAAACTCTTCTTGCTTTCTGTTTTCCTCATACAATTTGTGTAATTCCTCCATGTTCTTGTGAAATATTTCACGTCATCCACTGTGATCCCCTTTAGTGTACTTACTCATTCTATCATTGTAATCATCAGATTCACCAATATGAAAAGAACTAAATGCAGATTCAACTTTATTTATCGATGACCCATTGTTATCAAAGTTATTTAACTCAAATGCATGTAGCTTACCAATAGTAGCATCTCAAGAAACTGGCATATTGGGTACAAACCTTAATTCATTGATTGTAGAGACTCAGATTGCATAAGCTGGTAGAAGGGTTCTTAATAACTTACTTGTTATATCCTTTTCTTTAATAGTCCCACATGCTCCTTTGATTTGATTGACAATCTCCTTTAGTCTTGTACTGTACTAGGTTATGTTCTCACCTTCATTCATCCTCATAGATTCAGGTTGTCCTCTTAGACTATCCACTTTTGCTCTTTGAACATGTTCATCTCCACCATACACAGATATGAGCTTGTCCCACATTGCCTTTGCATCATTGCAACCTTCTAGATCATTAAACTCTGAATCGGTCAATGCAGATGTTATTTCAATCATTGCTTGAATATGTTCTTGCTTTTCTTTTATCTCTTCCATTGTCAATGGATAGGTGCTCGGTGTAATGAAATCATTCTCCAGGTAATATACAACATATTCTCCAACTCCTGATAGGTGCAGCTTCATCCTTTTCTGCCATGTAGAGAAACTTGACTTGTTCAGCTTCGGTGAATCCCTCTTATAAATCTTTAGATCTTTGCCTCAAGTACCTTTAAACTTTTCTTCCAGAGTCCAAAGCTTTGATACCAATTGATAGTTCTGATACTTAATGTAAGTACAGATCCAATAGCTAACTAGATGAGAGGGGGGGGTGAATCATGCAAACTTAATCTTCCATAAAAACAACAGATTCAACCTCGGTAACATATACTTCAGTAATATAACCAAAACTGCTAAACATGCAAACTCAAAAGCATATAAACATCATAACACTCATAACACTAGATTTAACATAGAAACCCAAATAGGGAAAAACCACTGTGGGATTTCGGACCCACTAAGAAATATACTCTTCTAGAGTATGCTCAGTTAAAAGCAAATCCTATTAAAGATTACAAACACATTGATAGATGTGACCCAGTTAAGGGATTTCCCTAAGATCTGTTAGGATCTTCACCTTGTTAGAAGTGACTTTGTTAAAGGATTTCAAACACTCAATCAGAATGTCACCTTGCTAGAGGGTTTTACAAATAAGACTTTTAAGTCCACTCGGTTAAGAGATTTTCTATCACTTCACAAAATAACAGTAATAAAAATCTATTTGCAACTTCACATCTAAAATGCTAAAGCAGATTCTTATTTGCTCAATACAATAGGACTTATCTTGTCCATCTGCTGGGCTCTATACTCTGTTATTCAAACAGGTCTTCAAGCTTCTATGCTCGGTAATCACTATGTAGCATCCCTATGCATACATTTTCCAGCATGCATTGTTTATCAACAGTTCCTTATTTATAAACAATTTGCTGACCGCTTAATCTCCTTGATCACATTTCCCATGATCAATCATAGCCATCAGATCTTCAAACTTTGACTAGGTTCAATGTATCTTTCGATCTGAAAAACATTTTACCCCACCTTGGAACTTGCATACATTTCTTGGAACTTGTGCTAGGGTATTGCGGTTCAATCTGAGCTGTAGATCTTCCTGCCGATTTTCCTTTGCCATAGATTCTTTAACAAACTTCATGCACGGCATACCAATCATTTAATCATAGTCAGCTCATCAGCTTCCTTCATTAAATAATGTTTTTATTCATTCAATGCATTTTGTTACTACTCGGTTGCAACTCGGTAAATACTAAACTTCACTCGGTAGACATTCTGCCTTCATTAACCGATAGCGATAACCTTAGGGTTTACCGACTAGGTTCCTTAGGGTTTACCGACTAGGTTCTTTGCTCGGTAACATAGTATAGTATTAACCTTACAATCAATAACAAATGTAGGATATCAAAACAATCTAAACATCATGATCTCATCATTGTCTAACTCAGTAATAGTTTCCCATTGAATAACTTATTCCTCCCCTTATTCATCACATTCTTTTTGTGTCTTTTACCGACATCTTTATACTCATCAAATCATACTTTTTAAGATATGGCAACATCATACTGAATTAGAAAATCAATTTCTTGACATCAATGACAAAATAATAATATTAAGACAGTTAACATTCTTAATCAGTTATATACATAATCATCAACAACCTTCTCAATATCCTTATTGAAATGCCAACAATCTCTCCTTGTCTGTTATAATGCCAACATACTCATGAACTCAAAGTCGAGAATTTCTTTCAAAAGTCTTCGCTACAAGTCAAGCAGCCAAGCTTCATCAAATCAATCTCTAGGGGCATATCAGTTTCATCGCTTCAAATCAGGTCGATCTTGTCTTTGTCTGAATCAGTCTCTTAACTTTAATTAGTTTCATCACTTTTCATCAAGCTGATTATTCGTTTAAACTCAATCAAGGGTTTAAAGAGTATCTTTGATCATACACTCAATCTAAGCAGGTGTTCATTTTCATTGCATCAAATTAAGCTGGACAGTTTATCTTCGCTCATCGTATCTTGATCAATCAAGTTCAAGATCGATTTTCTCTCCTCTCACTGTGTCTAGTTCAATCAAGTTCAAGTACGGTATCTTTTCTCTTCATCGGTCCTAGTTCAATCAAGTTCAGGACCGGTATCGCTTTAATCAACTTTGTTCAGTTTCATCGCTTCAAAACAAGCTGAATACCTTGCTCTTCATCTGGTTCGTGATCAATCAAGTTCAGAACTGGTATCCCCTAGACATCAAATTTTCTTTGAACCAACAGGTTGCTCACACATTAATTCAAAGAGGGGCAAATGTAATACCCTAAAAATGGTCATCTAAACCAGGAGCCCCCTAATCTCGACAACGTCACCAAGGTCCTAACAAAAGGCAATTAAATAAATCTTGAGCACACAATTAATTTCTAAAATCATCAATGTCACATGGCAAAATTAATCACTCAATATTAATTAAATATTTATTTAATTAATTGGTCATTCCAAATAAATCATTTTAAACAATTATCTTATTTATTTTAATTAAATATCTTTTGCATATTTAATTAAATAAATCATTTGCAATTAAATCATCTAAAATAGAAATTAATTTGAAAAATAAATAAAAATTGTCATAAATCTTCAAAAAAGGAAACAAATCAAGAAAGAGGTATTGGAAATTATGAGCACAAATCTTCAAGAAAGGAAACAAATAAAAAAAGGAATTAATTGACAAAAAAGAAAAGAATTAAAAATTGAGAAAAGAAATCAATTGGAGATAATCTTGAAAAACAAATTAAAAATTGATAAATAATCTCAAAGAAAGCAATTAAAACAATTAAATCTCTAAATTGAATGAAATAGAGAATAAATCAGTTTTTTCTTTATTTTATCTTAATTTTAGTTCAATTTCCTTTAAAACTGAGAAAAGCAGCCAATCACATCAATTCACCTAGATTGTGCTTCCTCTTGGAAAATCTTGACCGCACATCATCATTTGATCTCAGTCGTTGGTTTCTTTCTGAATTTTCTATAAATTCAGGCTCTCATCTCTCATTCAAAGATCCTGGAGAATATATTGTTATTATGTTGTTTTTTCTCTAGGTTCATTGAGATTTGTGCATTGAGATATTTCATATTAGTTATTGCATCCTTAGTCAAATCATCTAGCTTAATATTGCTTAAATCATGTTAGATTAATCATGCATGTCTAGCTTAAATCATGCATATCTAGATTAATGTTGCATCCATCTAGCTTAAATCCATGCTCATATAGATTAAAAATCCTTCGTTTAGGTGTTGTCTAGCCATTGGATAGCTTAGCAATCTAAGAGCAATCTAAACTCGCATCTACTAGAAGGCAATGGGTCACTTTGTAATGGTTTATTATTCATTGATTATTGATTTACTAACCATGCATCTAATGACTTAATTGAAGTGTTGTGTATTCTAGATATAGATACATGTCCACTTTTCAGACACACAACCCTTACCACATTCTATCTCCCAAGTATGAAGTGAGATTGTCAATGCCATTTAAGGGAGATTTTTTCCAAGTGCTACTTATGGGGTTGGGATTTCCCCTTTCCTTGATCACATTCTCCCACATTTGAAGTGGGGTTAATAATGCCACTTGAGAGATATTTTGTCCAAGTGTTGAGTTTAGTTGTGGTTTCTCTTTGCCTAGACCACATTCACCCAAATTTTAAGTGGGTTTTTCAGTTCCATTTGAGGTTTATTTTATCTAAGTGATAAGTGGGGTTGGCTTTTCCCTTTGTCCCAACCACATTCAATGGACCTCAAAGTGGATATTTTAATTCCCTTCAAGTTGTGATTTGAATTTAATGGTGAATTCAAGAAATAGTAACTAATATGTGATAAATTATAGTATTATTAATTAAAAATGAACAATTAGCATAACTTATGAACATATTTTTTTAGCTTTAAAATTCATTTGATTTTATTTCCAAAGAGGAGTATATACATTTACATTAATGTGAATGGTCACCACATCCTTTATAATTTGAAATGAATAGTTCGATGAGGACAAATAACAAACAAAATTAAATTTATTAAAAAAAATAGTATATTTTATTCCTCCAAGTTGGTGGATCATAACTCCTATCCTAGTGATAAAAAAATCCAACTTCTTTATATTTCATGAAAGATATCAAAGTGATCTAGATTTGGTCCCTTTGAACCCTACCTTTGGAAATGGTTCTAATGGATTTTTGAAGTTTTGGACTCTAAATTCTACTCCGAAGACCTCCAAAAATGTAATTTTTTTAAATGTAAAAAATACTAAAAAATTAGATTTTGTATAGATTCTTCCAACTATTTTGTATCCCTGCCTGTGACTATATAGGGATATATCAACTGCTTTATATCCCCATCTAGACTATGTAGGGCCCTCCCAGCTATTCTAGATCATTCCTCCCAACTTTGGAGGTAATGGGGCCCCATTGCATCAATGTTTTGTACAAACAAGGGAAATGTGTGGCAATTACTATGCATTGAACTATTTTATATGGTAAGAGAGTTGTCCTACGGGAATAACCCAGTAGAGAGGATTTTGTTGTTGTCTTAGTTCTTCCATCTAATCATTAGCAATGTGATTCAATGTAGCAATTTCAATTTGTTTAGAAAGGTTTTGTTCATGTAAAAATTAATGAGCTATATGTTGTTGATTATGCAAGTCATGTTGGTTTCTATAATGCATAATTTCATGAAATAGATATGAGAGATGATAAATATTGTCAATTGAATCTTTGAGTGTATAATACAATAAAAACCCGGTAGGTGACGTGAGTACCTTTTGTTGTTTTTTCTTTAGCTATTCCCTACAAAATGCTAAATAAGAGTTATATAAGTAGACTTTTATCTCATAGAACTTGATCCCATGATATTCATGCATTTAAATCATGATATTCTCATATTGGTAACAAATTAGTATAAATTGAGGTTTAAATTGCATATGCTAGACAATGAACACATTTTTCTATGTAGGTCATTACCTTAAAATGATATCCTATTGTGTATGAAAGCTCCACATTAGTATTCAATACATGATAAATATTATATGGATTATTTCTTATGATATTTTTACATGGTATAAATTTTTATGAAGCATATAAGCTCAGGGAGCCTACATTTGGGGTTCCTTGAAAAGTTTACCAATTTCATTTGGATCAATAGATTAGTTCAAAATTGTGTTTTTTCTTATTCATTATGAATTAGGTGATCTACCAAATTAATGTGTTTCTACCCAACTATACAAATGATGTTATATCTTCTTTGAAAAATAAAAGGAAAAGAGTTATTTTATCTTTTTTTATACATTAGACAAATGTGAGTTCAAGAATTATTAAAACACAACTACTTTGGAATTAATACAAAGAAAAGGATTGTTGTTGGCATTATTTGTTGTTGTTTCAATAGATTGCATGGTTCCTTTTCAATATTTTAGATAAAATTTAGTTAAATAGTAATGGTTATTTTCTTGGATATTTGATGGATATTTTAGTCATACGATTTATGATTTGTTGATTGTAAATTGTTTTGCATGGTTAATTTGGAGAAAATTCAAATTAATTTTGATTGTGGAGATTTGATTAAGCTATAGAAGATTTGAGTGTTTATTGATTTTTCATAGTTGGTAAATTTTTATTTCCTTTGAATATTTTATTATTATTGTGGCATTATGAGTTTTTATAGCTAAAAAGGAATTGGTTTATGTGTTTGATCTATCTATCTAGAGCATTTGGTTATTATTGTAGTCATCCTTAGGAATTTTTGGTAACTCATTTCTATCTCACCAATGTTTAATAGTTAAATATTAATGTTTTAAGCTTGTGATTAGAATAATATGAATTGAAGAAGAAACAAAAGTAAAAAATAATAATATTATTTAGTCATATTGAGTTTAACAAATGGTTTTTAATCCTTTTGAATTTTTATTTTTACATATATATAGTATTCTTAGTTTGGGAATTTGAAAATCATTTCTTTCAACAAGCCAAATAAGATAATTACAACTTGCAATTTATTAACAAAATCAAATTATGGATAAAGAATAATATTTTTTTATTAGAGATGAAAATAAATTATAATAAAAGAACACTCATTAATCATTGAAAATATAAATATCAAGCAATGTATAGCATCCCTTATCCTCATTTAAGTAGCATCATAAGAATAAGTCAGGTTTCCTCTTATTTAATTGATTCCCCAACTTGCAATCCACGTAACATTTTTGTCCCAAGCATAGTCACCCTTCAAGATTTGATAGTTCTTAATGGTCTTCTTGATACATAAACTCAATTAGATTATGAAATACATAACATTCCTTTATACTTATGTATTCCCTATCCAACAAATCTCTTCTTTTTTATTTTCAAGTGGGTTTGGTCTTAATTTTTCATCATCCTTGACATCTTCTTTGAGTATTATATTTGTATCAATTATGAAAAAATAAATTATTCTAGAAATCTAGATTGATTGCCCTTAATACTCTATCAAAAGTCTATAGTATGGTCTTATTATAGTAGAAAAACATTTATTTTTATAAATTTTAGACTTACAACACATATAAAAAGCATCAAAGTCATTAAAAATGACAATAGTAATAATGAAGCTCATTGACAAGAAGACCAACCATTTCAAATTCAAGAATGCAATAAAGAAAAAAATCATTTTTTTAACTACATCCACAAATAATATCAAGCACGCAATCAAATTTATAATAAACTCATAGTGTAATTGTTAAAAATAAAATATAGGCCTAAGGTATTAGATTATTTATGTAAGAGACATTAACCCTAGGGTGATACAACAAGAAGGAACTCAAAATAGTATGGTAGACAATACATGCAAAGCTTAAATATTCGAACATATACAATGTACATTATTTCTCACAACTATAGATATATGCATTACATATGATTGGGTAGGAGATATATAATTTACTAACCTACATTCTCTCTTTGTTATTAGACATATATCTCAAATTCTCTTCCTTTTTCCTTCTTTTCCCCTTCTTCATGTAGTGAGGTTGGATATGACCTTCTATTAGTATGGGACATGTCCTTATCTATGTCTTTGTTTTCTTTCATCCTCAAAAATATATTATATGAAATTGATCACTATTGCAATAGTTTTATATTGATTGTTAATCTTTTTTATTTTTAATTCTTAACTTACCAACATTAACCATCACTTATTCAAAATCCCACAAACATAATTCTCAAACTGAATACAAAGCCTTACTCTTATTCAGTAAAATCTTTATTAATAATCTTTATATATTCATAGAACTAATGTGATGGAATCCATTAACAGATTCCATCACATTACTTTGACTTAAACCTTAATCTTTGCTAAAATATCTAACCCAAACCTACAAATTTAAGTTTGATTTGTAAGGATAACAAGTACATAAATGGTTCTAAGTAAATTCCATAAGATATCTAAGCACTAACTGTTCCTTTCTATTAAATTTTAGAATCTGGTTATGTGCTCTCACAATCAGAATATTTGATCTCACAAACAAAGCGCTTGCAATACCATAAGAATGGGAGTTCCACAACCAAAGAATACTAAACATTTGGGCCCTTTTAAAAAATAGATATGAGATAGTAAAATGGACAAATGCAGGTGAGTAAACAATGAAATTAGAGCTGTGATAATGCCATGTGTATCACCAATTTGTTTAAGAATGTCATAATATAGCATGAATGGTGCATTAGGAGAACTTGATATAACAATGGTCATGAACACCAACTGAGAGGAAGAATGATCCGAAGAATTGCACACTTTTTAAATAGGTCACTATGGTCCTATAATTTGATGAGTTATCTAATGATCTCATAGACTCCTTGGACTTGTGAAGATTATTAAAAAACCTTCATTCATTGACAGATTCGGTGATAGGTGAGCGGTGAAAGATAGAATGGATAGCTGGTGCATGGTGGGGCAAAAGAGTTGGTCACCATTTGGTTTGGCTGCTGCAACTCTCTATTAGGTGGTACCATGCAAACAGGAGGTGGGAGTTAGTCAATTTTCACACAGGTATAAAGGACTAAGAGACTTGCAATTCAAAACTCATCCATTACATAGCGTACTGTGTATCATGTTCCCATTCCATTAGTGGCACGTAGAAATCAAAGGACAAAGTGGGGTGATGGTGATGATGGTGAGGACCAAACTAAATGGGTGGCGGTGATCAAAGAAGGAACTCCAAATCTCCTGATATAACTTGGATCAGATCTTCTTCCACAAGTGTCGGTAGTTCAAAATGAACGGATTTTTGCAAAATACTTTGGTCCCAGTCTACAAGGCATGTAATCTCTCAGCAGCTGTGTTTAATCTCGGGTTCCTACCATGTGGGTACGTTCGCACCGAGAGTCGAACCTCTAACCTCAACGTGTCAATCAGGGAGATGTTGTAAGTCTTTTCTAATTTTTTTGTTACAGAAGTCCTAATCTACCTAATCGTGGTATTACTTTTTCTTTTTTTATTGCACGACAGTCCATGACAGTAAGTCATTGGCATCCCAAATGTCAGGAGAGAGCAATGTAAGTTGTCACCAATTCATTCCAGACTACGTTAAAATACGATTTTGTCAGCCGGGAGGCACGGAAAAGGAGAAACAAAAGAAGAGTTACGGAAAGTGTTGGATTTAAGAAAATGAAGGGTTTTGACATTTGAACTCTTCATTTGTTTTAACCTTTCAAAATTCTCTTACTTTTAACCTAAGAAAAATCAATTCCAAATCTATCATTTTAAATTTTATTCTTTATTAACACTTTGCTATTGTTTGTTTCAACAATTCATCAACATATAGATATATTAGGGGAAGAGCACCAATAGTGGATATAGCTAACTTCGCACACCTAGAACTCTCAAACCGTACATTGGATTTCGACAAACTTTTTTGGTTGTTTTCGAATGCTACTTAACTGCTTCTAACTAAGGTTCTGGCTTCTAGGTAGTAACAATGCATGTTGTGGGATCAATTATGCACACAAGGGTCAAAAAGTACACATTTCAAAGTGTCACTCGATACATACTTACAAATCTTCCAATAATCGTCAACTGAAAATTGTTACTACTTGTGGATAAATGTCCCAGTAGTTGTGCACAAATGTCTTAGTAATGGTGCACAAATGGGTCAATTATGGATCAAAAAAGATTAAAAAAGGTCAAAAGATCTAAAAAATGATCGGCTATTGGTACATGTGCAATTTATTAATGAGCTTTTCATTATCATTTCTCTGGCTCCTTCAAAATTAATAATTGAGGGGTTGGGTTCACAAAAACCTATCCATTATTGGAATTATATACACTACTGGTACACTTCCCCTATAAGTGAATCATCAACACCTTTAAATTTGACATAAAGTGTGGGTTTTCTCTCAGTTCCAATCTTCCACTAAAGTCAATTTTATGAAAACACCAATCTATTCTAGTATCCTAAACTCTTGGTGATTGCTCCACCCTATAAATAACCTTTTTAACCTATAATTTTTTATTTCTTGTCCTACAACTTCATAAGTGGTTGTTTTAGAAATATTTCTTCATTCAAGAAACAATCCAGAAAAATTGATTTAATATCAAATTGATAACTTTCCCACTTAAATTATGTTGCAAATGTCAAAAGAATTCTTAATGAGATCCAACCTATCAACAAGAGCATAAGTCTCATTTTAACTTATACTTGGTTGTTGCAAAAAGTCTTTTAATACAAGCCTTTCTTTTCATTTTTCAATTAATTCATTAGCTTTACATTTAGTTTTATAGATCCATTTTAGTCCAATAACCATTTTTTTTTGTGTGAAAGATCTACTAGTCCCCATGCTTCATTCCTTTTCATTGTAGCAATTTCTTCATTATGGTGTTAATCCAAGCTTCATGTTTTATTGCATTTTATCCTTCATGCAAATGCATGTGTGTTCCTTGGTTAAGACTTATCCTTTGTTTGAAACGACACATCTCTTATGAATAATCTATCCTTAGGGAATGTGTGATTCTTCATCCTAATTTTTCCTTGTCCTCTAGCTTGGGGGGCAAGGATGGCATTTTACCTCTCTCTTTCTTTCTATATAAAGTATCACTATTCCCTTTAGGGGTTTTAGTTTTCATGTTTTGATATCCTTTCTTGCATGAAATGGTATGTCTCTTTTGACTAATCCCTCCTTAGGGGAATTTGTGATCTTTCTTTCTTTCTCTCTTTCTCTTTGAAGATTACCTCTTCTTTAAAGTTGTATTTTACATAAACTAATGCCTTTTCTTGCATTGAATATTTATTCATGTGAGTGCATTGTGCATTTTCTTATGTTTAATTTAGAGGTTGTGTAATTCTTCTCATTGTCCTTACACTTGGGAGGGAAATGATTCCTTTCTCTCTCTCCTTTCTAAGGATCTACTTTTCCCTTGTAAGTGGTGTTTGTTTATAATTTGATGTCATTCCTTGTACGAAGTTGTTGTTTTCTCAAGGATTCTCTCTTATGTAAGAGGTGTATGTTCTTGGGTACAACCTCTTCTTCACTTGAAAATGTATATCTATTATAAACTTACCCCTCTCATGGGGTCAAAAGTGTGTCATCCTTTATAAAGAATATATTTCACCTAGCAATAGGAGGAAGGTATGAATTCTTGTTCCCCTTCCTTTCTTTTGGTAGAAGATGTTATGTTTGTTCAAGAAACTCCTCTTGGATGTAGATGTCTTTTGAGAAAATATCTCTTCTCCTCCAAGGGTCTCCTTTACACTTATTGCAAGATATCTCTTTTTCAACCATCTTATCCTTTCTTGAAGAGTATTTTCTCTTTAGCTTGAATTTATGGATATTTTCACCTAAAGGATATCTCCTTAGTGTTGAAGGTTAGGTATCCTTGTCTCTACACTTCCTTAAGACATCAACATAGCGCTATGTTGACATCTTTAGAGGGAGAGAGAGGATGGGGAGGAGGGGGGGGCAAGGGAGCCCATATCGCTCCCTTTGTACCATATTGTACCATGTCTTTGCATGTCTTAAATGGGGTTTTCACCCTCGAAACCAAAGGAAACAAACTCTTAAAGTGAGATGCTTCATGCTCGAAACTAGATGTAGCATTGATATATGTCTTAAGTAAGCAGGGTTATACATCACCGAAACCAGAGAAAATGAAATCTTGCATGGGATGTCCTCGAAACCAGGCATGTATTTGTCTCAATAAGGCTTACACATTCTCGAAACCAAAGGAAACAAACTCTTAAAGCGAGATATTCCCAAAACCAGACATTCGCCCGTTGTAATTTACACATTCACCCCTTGGAATTTGCATTTACTTTACATGTCTTAAATAGGTTTATGCATGCTCAAAAACCAAAGGAAACAAACTCTTTTATGGGGTGCTATATACTTGAAACCAGACATCACCTATAAAAACACATCTAGGGGCAAGTATACATGTCCTTTCTCATCATTCTTCTCATGGATCAGCTAGAAAAACACATCTAGTGTGTATTCTTACTCTCTCTCTTTCCTTCTTCTCATGAGCTAATTGCTTTTCTATTGATGGTTGATGGATGATGTGTGATTTTCTCTTTTATGTGATCACTTGTGTTCTTGAGATGGCATTTTTCAATAATGATATTAGTGGTTGAGATGTTTTGATATCGAGGTCTCTTTGGCTACTTGACTTGAAATCTTGTTTTTGGATTTTAGTTTTTGTGTCTTGTGTGTATTTTTGTCTTCTATCTTTGTTTATTGTTTTTGCCTTTTTGTTTACCTTTTTGTTTTTGTACACTCGCATATGTTTGAGCGAGTTAAGAACCTAAGATTGGGGGCTCGGTTCCTAGAAATTAGTGATGCCATATACTCCTTGTGATTTTGCTTCGCATTCCTCCTCTTCTTTCTCTCTACTTTACCATGAGTATTTTCATAGGATCATACTCCCACTAAAGTGAGGGCTAAATATAGCGTCCTAAATTGTACTCCCTTAGAATTTGGTCAAAATTTGGGCCCCTCACATTAGTGTTTGTATCCCAATGCTTAATCAAGGCCTAATTATGCTTACATCATGCAAAGATGGCCTTTTTTTGACTTCATACACCACATGGCCCCTTAGTTTCAGCCCTAAAATGGGGTAGGACCAAGGTGTGGCGCCTTGGTCCTCCCTATTTAGGCCCCCTTTGAACCCCTTGAGAATTTCCAAATTTGAGAGAGAAACCTAGCCCCATGTCGGCCTATGT
Organism: Cryptomeria japonica; assembly: GCF_030272615.1. Lineage (NCBI taxonomy): Eukaryota > Viridiplantae > Streptophyta > Pinopsida > Cupressales > Cupressaceae > Cryptomeria > Cryptomeria japonica. The sequence continues at coordinate 48,067,466 of NC_081407.1, read as the reverse complement.
CAGAAAATTAACATATTTTTAGATGGGCAAGTATATAAGGAGGCTTTCCCCTCATTTCAAAATACAAGGATAGAAGGGTGAAATTATAATCACGAGGCATCAAGCATTCAACCATCAAGGCATTCAAGCATTGAATTATTCATCATCAAGCATTTCTATAGATTTTCAAGGCTGCATATTTTTCATTCATCAATTGTGGAGCAATATTACATCATTCATATGCAAGCATGTGTTTGTGTTTAGGGTTTTTTCATGTTCCTTCCATTTCATACAACATATGTGATTGCATTCAAGACGCAAAGCATCATTATTGGTCATTGTAGATCTAAGGTATGTCCTTCCATTATTTATTTTAGTATTTACAATATTTAAATTAAGGTTAATTCCTAAACTGGGGTTTGACTTAGATAAACCCCTATTCCCAACCTATTTCCCATTCTTTCTACATCTAGGAAACATGTATGGAGTTGTGATCTTTGAGATAAGCATTATTTACCATTATAAATCAATCCCCCTTTAATGTGCAAAATGCGGAGGATCAAGGTGATGGGCACCATGGTCCAAATATTTTAGGAGCTCCTTCAAGGATTAGATCCGAGTCTACTTATATTTCTCAAATCCAAGTATGTGGCTCAATCTGACGATTGTAGCTCACCATTTTTGTGTTTTTATTTTCATTTCCAACACTTTACCCTAATTTCAGCAATTAAACTTAGAAAAGAGGGTAAAAAAATTCACACATTGAATCCAATCAGTATTTTTAGTCTTTATCTAGTACTGGTTTCTGACTAAATCTATTGGATTCAAACCCTCTTTTGTATGTAATTGGTCCCTAAGCAAAAATTAGTGGTTTTCATCCTTCTAGTGGTGGAAATCTAAATTTTTCACCCATTACAATATTATTTCTCACAGCTATATATATATGCTTTACATATTCTTAGATAGCATAATTATAATTTACCAATCTATATTGTCTCTTTGCTATTACACATAAATCTCAACTTCTCTTCCTTCTTCCTTCTTTTCCCCTTCTTCATGTAGTGAGGTTGGATTCTTATATGACCTTCTATTAGTGTTGGGACATGTCCTTATCTATGTATTTGTTTCCTCTCATCCTTAAATATTGATCACTATTGCAATAGTTTTCTAGTGATTGTTAGTCTATTTTATTTTTAATTCTTAACTTACCAACATTAACCATTACTTATTTAAAATCCTACAAACATACTTCTCAAATTGAATACAAAGCCTTTACTCTTATTCATTGAAACCTTTAATATAAATCTCTATATATTCACAAAACTATTATGATGGAATTCATAACATTACCTTGACTTAAACCTCAACCTTTACTAAAAAATTTAACCTAGACCTAATTATTTAAGCAACTTTGTAAGATATATAAGCACTAGATCTTCTTTTCTATTGAATTTTAGAACCTAGTTAACTATTCTCAAAATATGTCCTCTCACAAAAAAAACCTTGCATACACATCCTAAGACAAACAACACATTTCAAATATTACGTCATATTCCCCTTTCAAGTTGGCTTAACATAAAAATGAATGCACTTCCACCTCATAATGATTGCAATACCATAAGGATGGGAGTTCCAAATCCAAAGAATACTAAACATGTGGGCCCTTTTATAAAATAGATATTACATAGTAAAATGGGCAAATACAGGTGAGTAAGCAATGAAATTAGAGTAGTGTCTCACCAACTTATTTAAGAATGACAAATTGCACCATGAATGGTGCATTAGGAGAACTCGATATAATAATGATCATGAACATCATTTGAGAATAGTGGTTGAGAAGAAGAATGCTCAGAAGAAGTGCACATTATTTAAATTGATCACTAAGTTCCTATAATTTTTTATCAAAGTGGGGCCTTTCTGCATAATCTAATTTAAAGAAAGATAACAAACAAATTATATATTGTTTGAACTTTTGTACTTTATGAGTTATCTAATAATCTCATGGACTCCTTGATCTTGTGAAGATTAGGTTCGGTATAAGATGGTGATAGGTGTTCGGTGAAAGATAGAATGGATACCTAGTGCATGGTGGGGCAAAAGAGTTGGTCACCATTTGGTTTGGCTACTGCAATTCTCTATTAGGTGGTACCATGCAAACATGAGGTGGGAGTGAGTCAATTTTCACACACGTATAAAGGACTAAGAGACTTGCAATTCAAAACTCATCCATTACCTAGCGTACTGTGTATCATGTTACCATTCCATTAAGTAGAAATCAAAGGACAAAGTACTTAAATGGGTGGCAAAGACCATTCTATTCACCAACCTTGACTAATGCCTCGAGTAGTAAGGGTTATAGCTATTCTGGCTCCAAAAATGCCCCAACTGCATTGTGATACACCAAAAATAAACTTCGTTTTATACAACAAGGGGATCAATAGCCGCAATGCTTCTGTTGATTCTCGCAACCATTTTGTGCCTATTGTACAATTTTTTTGTCTGCATAACATGAAAGTTATGCATCGTACGACATCGTGATTTTGGATCCAAATTAGCCACGTCTAGTAGCAAGTACCACTACTAGAAAAGTCACTTGTATGTTGAAATGTGAAGTGACCATAAAAGCATCACTGAGACCAACCTACCAAAGCAAATTTAAATCTTCAAATGCAAGGTTTGAACTATCAAGTTTATAGAAATATATTACAAGTAGATTCTATATTAGATCTTAAATATGATCTAGAAGGTTAAACTATTTTTAAGCATGAGTGACATGATAAATAGAAATTAAGACAGTCTATGTGATTATAGATTGACAATGTCTATTTATTGGAGGAAAATCATAAAGTAAATTAGGTCATTAAAGAGAGGTCTATACCATGATTATAGAATTCCTAAATTTGCACTCACTTTAATGAGATAATCATGCATCTAACACTAAAGTGTGACTAACCCCTAAAGGTACTCAATATATGCAAACAAATATGATGTAAGTATATAAAGATTTAATATGCAACAAATGTCTATGAGAGATAGCCAAGTGCTAGGAAACAATTTAGTTGACACACTTGTGTAGTAGGTGTATTAGCATGAAACACTATTGTTATAGGTCTCAGTTTCATATATTGCAACAAAGAGCCTCCACCAAGAGATAAATGACCTTAGGTAGATAAAGGCTAAATCTTAACACACTCAAAATAGGATAAGCATAGTTGTCACACATTCTTAATACAAGTGTACAATGTGCACGAATCACCCTAGTTTTTATTATTTCCTCTTTTCTCTCTAACATACCTATCAAGTACTCTCCAACCCTTTCTTTGGTCTCCTTCAACACTTCCATTAACTTCATATTTACAATTTTTTATTTATGATAACAACACCTTTTATGTAAGACCTTTAGGATTGAAACTAACACTATGAAAGACATGCAAATCTTTCAATGCAAAGGTCATATTTTCTACTCTTAAGTTGTTGCACCTTTACACCTATATTATATTGCATTGTACTTTATGACTGATCACATTGTTATCTAATGTGCATTCAAGTGCCAAGCATCGTGACATTTATCTAGACATCCAAATGTATATTTGATCGTATTTATTAATAATTTAAAAAAATAAAAATACAATCAAACTTACATCAATGAATAGACATCACCAATAATAATTAATAAAAAAAAGGGGGATTAGATCTCCCGCCAGAAGTGTAGGTGGTTCACAATGAACAGATTTATATAGCACAGTTGAGGACTAGCTCTCATCACCTTAGATGTGAAATAGATAGATGTAAAGTGGGAGGAAAGAAGTTATGTCTTTTTAGCAAAGACAGGGTTGAATCTGAGTGGCACTTCATCTTAAAGTGATATCCGTAGGCAGTTTGAAAATATTTTGAAGGTGGACAATCAGAATGAACTCTTTAAGAAAACAAAACTTCACAAATTAACAACCTTCTTGAACAGAAATTAAAAAAAACTGATAATATTATAATTTTTGATCCCTTAGACTACTAAGATCATTAAAATTCATTACTTCAATCATTATATTTTGAAAGCAAAATATCGTTGGTCCCAGTCTTTGGTCCTCCAAACAGCGTAGTCTACAAGGCATGTAATCTCGTCAGGCCTCTGTTTGTACAAATATTTCTCAAGAACTGTTCTTAATTTCGGGTGCCTACAAAGTGGGTACGTTCGCACTGAGAGTCGAACCTCTGAACTCTTTTCTATTTTTCAGCTACAGAAGAACTGGTCTGTTACTTTTTCTTTCTTCTTTTTATTGCACGGCACTCCATCATTCACTCACATCCCAAATGTAATCCAATTTGTTCCAGAGTACGTCAAAATACGATTTTGTCCGCCAGGAGGCACGGGAAAGGGTAAATAAATGAAGAGCTACGGAAAGTGTTTTGAATTTTCTGTTGACATTGCTTTGATAAAGCAGTCAATAAGCCAATCATTATTTTTTATAACTTTTAATTCAGTTCGATCTTTATTTGTGAGGGATAGGTTTTTTTTTAAGGAAAACGTCAGACTAACCTTCATTTTATACAGACAGTCAAAAAAAAAAATAGTAGATGCAGTTATTTTTTATGAGTTCTGTTGAGATCTGTTATTTTTGACTTACCTTCGTGTTATGTAGAAACCGTGTCATTTTTGGAGGGAAAATAGCCACAGCCTTTTTTTAAATGACAATTTTATGATAAAAAGTCGTTGCTTCATATTGTTGATATTTTAAATGTATCAATATGTTCTTCAACTAGATTGTTTGACAAAGTCACAAATATCCTTGCAATACACTCACCTTTTGTTGATGAAAAATAAATGATTGATTGATCTCAGAAGAACAAGAGATTACTTTTGAACCCATAATGAATGCATATTACAAATTACTCTTTATTATCAATAGACCTTTCTCCAAGAGTGATCTATATAGCCAACTAGTCCATCAATTGATGTACACAAAATACCGAAATTGTTTGCTTCAAGAACATAACTATGAATTATTTTTACATCACAAAAATGAACCTTGCTAGGATTTTGCATAAATATTGAAGCCAAACTTACAACATGCATGATGTTTGGTATAGTAAACATGGGACTACCGACCAAACCCATGCATAATGTTGTATTTACATTTTTTGAGTCATCTTCCTTGACTAATTTTTTATTCATATTCAAAGGCATGTTTAATGGTTTGTAACTTTCCATTTTGAACTTGCCAAGTAAATCAATTGCATTTTTTTTTATCAGATAAAAATACAATCATTCAATTATCTTACTTATAATATAAGAAAATAATTCATTAAAGTTAAATCTATCATTTCAAATTTTATGTTTTATGGAAAGTTTTAAATTAGTTTAGTAACACTTTTCTATTGCTTGTTTAAATGACCTATCAACGTAGAGATAGACTATAAGTAAATCATTTGTACCTTTGAATTTGACATAAAGTGTGGGTTTTCTCTCACTCTCACTAAAGCCAAATGCACATCTATTCTAGTTTCCTAGACTCTTGGTGCTTGTTGGATCCTATAGAGAGCATTTTTAACCCTTTTTTCTTGTCCTTCAACTTCATAATCGAGTGGTTGCTCTAGAAATACGTATTCAAGAAACCATCCAAAAAAATTGATTTAACATCAAATTGATAAGTTTTCCACTTAATGTATGTTGTGAATACCAAAACAATTCTTATGATATCTAACCTATCAGCAAGAGCATAATTTTCATTTTAATCTATACTTGGTTATTGCAAAAAGCCTTTTTATACAAGCCTTGCTTTCTATATTTCAATTAATCCATTAACTTTATATTTAGTTTTGTAGACCCACTTTAGTTCAATAACCATCTTTTTTGGTGAAAGATCTGCTAGCTCCAATATTTAGTTCACTATAACATTCTGATAAAGTCCTCATAATCTTTTATATCACATCCTTGTCATCCAAGGTACCACCAAGATCTCTGATCTCATTTACTGCATTATCAACTTTCTAAAAATAGCTTGTGATATCTTCACCTTGTTTCATTCTCAAATTCTCATATTTGCCTTTAGCAGTTTGCATCTTGGCTAGCTTAACTCTGTCATTTCCTTCATAGATATTCTTCAATCTTTCCCAAACTTCATAAGCAGTATTTAATGCAACAACCTCTGCCAATTCAATTTTAGATAAAGCACTAAAGATAGCATACATTGCTCACTCATTCTCTTCATATGATTCAATCTCATCTAGTGTAGTAGGTCCATTTGTCGACTACACATACTTCATTTCCAAACCTTTCCAAGTCTTGTAACTTAGAAAAATCAAATATCCTCGCATCTTCACTCTCCATAAACTATAGTCAGATCCTTCAAAAGTATGAATAGTCAATTTATGCATCAGAGGATCTCCTTGAGTGATTAGTCTCACTTTCTAGGAACCAGAGCTCTAATACCAATTTTTAAATATCTCAGAAAACTAAGAAGGGGGGAAGGGGTGAATCAATTGTACATTAAATTTCATTTTACTTTTCCCACAAAAAATAGATCTGGTAAACTCATCTCAAATTATTAACTATAAGAACATGTACATGAAACACCATACATGACTTGGAAAACCCACGAAGGGAAAAACCATGACGAATGTTAATTCTCAATATGAAAACACATGTTAGGGTGACACTGATAAAGGTGATTTTTACAAAAATGGTTCACTACCAAAATGTTCACTACAGGTGGGTTCATTGCCCGGATAAGACCACCAGAAAAAGAAAGAGGGCTCACTACCTAGAACAAGTAGAAAGAAAGAAAGAATCCACCATTGAGGTAGAACTACCACACAACTGTAATGTCGAAAGAAACCTTAGGCCCTCACCGCCACTGGTACCAAACAACATCATCTCACAACCATAGAAAACATCCACAACCAAACATAACCTCGCACAAATCAACAAAAGATAGATATTCTTTTCAATTCAATTTATTCTATGTCTTTCTATTGTTTTCCTCATTACAATCATACTTATTTATATTGATTTCTGAAATAGAATTTTAAAGTTGGCCAAGGAGATAAAGAAACATAATTCAAAATAGTTCTTCACCAAGCATTCCCATGGTGGAAAGGAATGAGAAGTGGACCACACTATGATGCAACAATACATTATGCAAACATCGCAAATGTAGAAGAAAAAGGTAGAATATTCGGGGTCAACCGGACTCGAAGTAACCACATCGAAAACCACAACTCTAGAGCATACCAACACGTGTGGAATCGGAATAACAAAGATAAATACATGAATAATATAAATATAAAATCTTATCAATAGAACTGGAAACGAGAAGGAGAGTAGAGCATTGCAACCTCTGCCAGAAAACATCATCATTACATAAACTTTCGAAGCACAACTTTCAGACCTCCAAGACACAAGAATATCATCTCAAGGCAATATCCAATGATATACGAACACATCATGAACACATCTACAACATATCAACAATGCGGAGCAAAACGAACACATCATGACCACAAAATCAATATGTTGACATTAATGACAATCAATGACAGATACATCAAACATCTTCACACATTTACAACAACAAATAGTTTCCAGCCATTTTGAATTTTGATTTCTACACATATAATATTGTTAGTTTGGGAATTTGAAAATCAATTCTTCCAACAAGCCAAATACGACAATTACATATAAAATTTATTAAAAAAAATATTAAATTGTGGATAAGGAAGAATAATTTTCTATTAGAGACAAAAATAAATTATAATGTAAGAACACCAACTAGTCATTGCCGATACAAAGTACTTTTGCATATTATTGATTAGCAATGTATATATTCCTTTGTCCTCGTTTAAGTAGCATCATATGTTTGGTACCCTCTTATTCAAGCCATTTACCAACTTGCAATCCACATAACATTAAATTTGTCCCAAGATGTAGTCGTAATTCAATCTTTGATAGTTCTTAATGGTCTTCTTGATACATAAACTCAATTAGATTATCAAATGCATAACATCCCTTGATATTTATGCATTCCCTATTCAACAAATCTCTTCTTTTGTATTTGCAAGTGGGATTGGTCTTAATTTTTCATCATTGTTGACATATTCTTTGAGTCTTCTATTTGTATGCATTATGAAAAAAATCTTTTATTTTATAAATTTAGGTTGATTCCCTTTAAATCTCTATTAAATTTCTATAGTATGGTTTTATTATAATAGAAAAAATTCCTTTTATAAATATTTGACCTACAACACATATAGCAAATATCAAGTTCATTATAAATGATATTAGTAATAATGATGCTCATTGACAAGAAGACAAACCATTTTAAATTCAATAATGCAATAAAGTGTTCATTTTTTAACCACATCCACAAATAATCTCAAGCACACAACCAAATTTATAATAAACTCATAGTGTAGTTGTTGACAATAAAATATTTATGTAAGAGACAATCAAAATAGTATGGTAGATAATATGTACAAGACTTAAAGATTCAAGCATTTTTACACATTCATAGGCACAAAAATATAGGTTTGTTTATATATTCATATCATATAACCTTTATACAATGTACATCATTTCTCACAATTATAGATATACACATTACATCATGCTTTGGTAGCATATTTATAGTGTGTGTGTGTGTGTGTGTGTGTGTGTGTGTAGGTATATGCATATGTATATGTATATGTATATGTATATATGTGTGTGTGTGTGTGTGTGTACATATATGTGTACATGTATACATATATGTATATATGTGTGTGTGTGTGTGTGTACATATACATACATACATATGCATACATACATACGTACACATATGTGTGTGTGTGTACATATACATACATACATACATATGCATACATACATACATACACATATGTGTGTGTGTCAACTTTTTTTCTTTTTTCTTTATGTTTGATTTCTTTTCAATATAGTAAGGTTAGATGCTTATTTGACTTTCTATTAGCGTGGGAACATGTCCTATCTATGTATTTGTTTTCTCGCATCCTTAAAACATGATGCCATGTGATATCATTATTGCAATCATCTTCTAGTGATTTTTAGTCTATTTTATTATTAATTCTTAACTTACTAGTTGCATTAATCATTACTTATTCAAAATCCTACATGTTCATAATTCTCAAAATGAATACAAATCCTTTACTCTTATTCACTAAAACCTTAATTAGTAATCCCTATATATTCACATAACTAATGTGATTGAATTCATAACGTTACCTTGACTTAAACCTCAATGTTTGTTGAAATATCTACCCTAGACCTACAAATTTAAGCTTGGTTTATGAAGATACCAAGAACATAAATGGTTCTTACTAAATTTTATAAGATACCAAGCACTAAATCTTCTATTCTATTTGAGTTTTTAAACCTAATTAGTTATTCTCAAAATGTATGATCTTACAAAAAAACCTTACAAAGATATGCTAAGACAAACGAGCCATGTTTCAAATATATACATCATACCCCCTTTCAAGTTGCGTGAACACATAAAAATGAATGCACTTAATACCTCATATTGCTTGCAATACCATAATGATGGGAGTTCCATAACCAACTAAACATGTATGTTGTTTATAAAATAGACATGATATAGTAAAATGGGCAAACATAGGTGAGTAAACAATGAAACTAGAGTAGTGACAAGCCCATGTGTGTCACTGGTTTATTTTAGAATGTCAAATTATAACATGAATGGTGCATTAGTAAAAAATGATATAATGCTAGACATGAACACCAATTGAGATTAATGGTCTAGAGGAAGAATTCTCAAAAGAAGATCACACTATTTAAATTGGATATTGGGGTATTACATCTTGCTACCAAAGTGGGGCCTTTCAAGGCATGTATATTGATTTGACAAAAAAAAGATAACAAAAATTATAAATCTAGGGCTAACTGGGAGTGGGGGAGTGTTAAGAGATTATAATGGCAATTTTGTTTCGACTGTGGCACTCTCCTTGGGTTCACAGTCCAATAAAATAGTTGAATCCATAGGAGCTTTCCAGGTAATCGACCTTGCTAATAAAATGAAATTGAAAACCATATGGATTGAAGGTGATTCCAATAACATTATAGAGTGCCTTCTTGGAAATTCCCCCCCTTCATGGACTATAAAAAGTTGGATAGAAGAAGCTAAATCTATCTTATCCAACTTTGACAAGGTTAGAATTTCCCATGTCTTTAGGGAAGCTAATAAGGTGGCTGACTATTTTGCCAATGAAGGGGTCAAGCAAATAGGCCGACTGACATGGCAGGCCTATAGTGAACTGGGAGCTGACGTTAGAGCCTTAATTGACTATGATGTCACTCATGGGAAAGTTACCACATTTAATTATGATGAAGCGGACTAGAGATTGGTATTGTATCATCATTCAATATGGTGGTGGCACCTTAATTATCTCTACGGGTTGTGAAGGCAGCACATTTTATGGGTGCTTTGATTTTGCTACTAGCTCTCTGTTCAGTTCATTTGCTTTGCGATCAATAGAAGAAAGGTGTATGCGGCGATGGGAGGAAGAAGAAAGAGGGTTGAGCCAAACAATTATGAGAAGCATAAGAAAAGTTTGAATGTCTGGAGGCATATTGAGTGGGGTGGGGTGGGTCCATTCCTCGAGAAGCTCCATGGTTCTAACCCTAAAATTATAGAGTATTTTGCTAAAAACTAGAAGGATGGAGAAATTGTTCTCTCTAGGAGGAAGGTAAAGGTAGACAAGAATCTCATTGGGGAAATCATTGGGCTCTCAATAGAGGGGGTGAAGTTCTTTCATGACAAATTTTTTTCAGATGAACCGGTCATCAGATTTCCCAAAACTGATGAGGAAAGGGAGGCGATGGTCAAAATTTTAAATAGTTATTTTGATGCTAGGAAGATAAATACATTATGGAGAGAGGTGCTCAGAGTTGGGTGAACTCACAATACTGGTTCCCACTTTTTGACCACTTTTGACACTTATATGAATATTTTGACAAAAACCTTCACTTTCCGACACCTATAACTTTTAAACCGTTAAGAATTTGAAGATGATATAAACTAGTGATTTTTAACATCTTGTTTGTAGATTCTAAATATATTTTTTTCAAATTTGTTTGAATAAAATTTTATTGATTTTTCCATCTCCCTCAAAAAGTAGTTTTTTACAGCAAACAACATTTTTTAAGAGTGATGTGTATCCCGAAACGCATAATTTTTTTTTCTATAAATGATAAAAGATTAATTCTTTTGAATTTTGGTTTGTAACATCAATACCTAGGGCATGCAATTGGTTTGATAGTGATATGTTGAATATTTTTCATTTTATTAAGTTTTGAAGTTCAACTAATTATAATTTAGATATAGGTGTACGTTTGAACACATAACTTGTTCTATATATATCAAAATTCAATTTTCTTTTTTCTGTTAGAAAGAAAACATCAATACCTAGTGCATAGATATTTTTTAGAATTTATTTGAATAAGTTTACTATTTTTCCCAATGCATTGAATAAAGAAGTTCATGTTCGGTGAAAAACCTACATTCATTAGAAATAAAATAAAAATATATTAATGAAATTAAATATATTAATTGTTATACTACTTGGAAATCTTATAGTAAGGACTAAATACTTTTAAAAAAAAAACTTTTAAATGAATTAATTTGACCCCCCAAAAGCTAATGTAAAATTGGTTTTTTATCAGCATTTGATAGATGCAAAGGAGACTCCATTGCAGGTATGATTTAGAAGTAGAAAGGTTCTATCCAACAAATTTTGATCTAAGAGCCTTTGATTTAACTCTTTTCAATTAATTACTTAAAATGGGACCTCTTAAAGCTTAAATCGTTATTATTTTTTTAAAATGTACGATTTCAACAAAAATTAGGTCGTACCAAAAAGTGGGAACCAGCTTTGTGAGTTCACCCAGTTATCATGGAATACATCACGGTGGATGATAGATTTACCAGAGTCTATGGCTACCATTTTTCCCTCAATAATTTTTAACACAAGATGAGGATTTCATTTCCTTACTACTTGTTTTCCTCTTTAAATTATAGTATTAAGAAACATTGAAAAAGATCTAGGAAGTATCTTATTCTGCATGTTGGCCTTATTCGGTTAATCCATGAGCATTTTGAAAATATATCGGCCCCATCTAACCCCATTTCGATTTTGGCCTTAGAAGGATATAATAATGATATCAGTATGTTTGAGGACAATGGTGAATGGGACACTGAGTGGGAAGAGGAAGAGTCTCCTTCCTCCAAGAATGTATCTAAGAAAACCCTACAAAACAAGAAAAAAGTTATCTCTATGAAAACCCCCCTTGGCACTTCTCAAAAAGAAAAAAACAAGGAGAAGGACCACCCCCCAAAGAAAAAGTTGGTTTCTTATTTTGAGGAATCTCAGGAGGATTCCTCTAATGCCCCAAATACCTCTGATGGCTCCTATTCCTCTTACCCTCCCACCGATAGAGATAATAGGCTTAGATTCCCTAGAGATCTCAAACCTGAAGACCACTACTTCAAGCTTGACTGGGAATTTCCTAATGACATACTGGCAATTGCCAGAAACGGGACTATTGACTTCTTCAAGATTATTAAATGAGTCTTTCATGAGATAAAGGACCTCAGCATAAAAAAAAAGGTTGTCACCAGTAAGCTGGATGATATGGAAGCTAAAGGGGTTCCTCTAAATATTGTTGGGGTTTCGTGGACCAAGGAAGAGAAGATGTCGATGGCCGAGTGCCTTCAAATAACAATTGAGCTCATGGATAAGATGAAGAAGGAGAACGAGAAAAAGTTTAAGCATCTGGAAGGGGAATTTGGCAAAATTTGGGAAACTATGAACACCATCATGGAGCATAGTCACAAAATTGTGAAGAGAACTGCTACTACTGTGGGCACCTTGGTGGAGAAGTTGGAAAAAGATCAGCAGGGGACCCTATTCGTTGACTTGGAAGATGACAAAGATAAAATCCAAAAAGAGGATTCAAGCCCCTCGAGGAGGACTAGAGCCAACTTGAAGAGGAAAGCGGATTTTGTGCCTTAGGATATCCAAGAGTTGAAGAAGGTGACCCAGGAGATGTGCAATCTCGAAGCTGAGATTGCTAATATCTTAAAGTCCTTAGGTTAGCTTTGTCTGTCTGGTGCTGGCTTTTGGTTTGTAGTTGTTGTTCATTTGTTTTCCATCTTTCCTTTCTAAGTGAACTTTCTTTGAATATATTTTTCTAGCTTGTAAACTCTGTGGTTTCAGGTCCCTATAAAACCCGTTTTTTCCTTAATAAAAAACAAAAGTTATAAATTAGTTGACAAAATTAATAACACAAATTAAAAATAACAAAAAATGTAGATTATTTGATCTATTAAAAACAAAGATATTACTCTATAGAAAAAATATAACAGCAGAAATAAAAACAGAGAAAATAAGAACTCAATATGTATTTTGTTCATCAATATAATTACATACAAATATATGTTGTAAGCTCAAGGAACTCCTTATAATATAGCTAACCGATTTGACAACACACTAGAACAATTGACAACACTGTCAATGTTGACTGACAACAAACTAAATTAAATAGATAACTAAAGGTCTAAAAGATTCTTTTTGACAATCCTGACTAATTCAGTTATGAACTATTTATTCTAACACGATCAAGATCTACAATAGAAGATTGAAGATCCAAAAGAAAAATTAGATCATATAGACACTATATGAACAACTTGTTAACAGTTAAATATCTAGTGATCCCATAGACTCTTTGACATTATTAAAAACCTTCATGCATTCAAAGATGTGACAATAGATAGTGGCAGGTGAGTGGTGAAAGATAGAATGTATAATGCATGGTGCGCCAAAAAAGTTGCTCACCATTTGCTTTGGCTGCTGTATCTATTTGCGTGTACTACAGGTGGTGGAAGACTTATACATTAGCGTACTGTTCCCATTCCATTAGTGAGACGTAGGAATCAAAAGGAATAGCAGACCAAGTTTCCACCCTGCTCTATATCAATGCAATGCAAATGGATAAATACGAACAGAAATGATGAGGGCATAGAATCTAAATGGGCTGTGGTGACCACTCTACTCACCAACGTATAAGGCATAGCCATGCGTCACTGAAAGTGACTAAGCTTTAAAATGGAGAGAAATTCAAAGGAAAATAAAAGCAACATTGAGGCCAACATGCAAAGCAAATGTAATGGAAATATATTTGAATAACTATAAGTAGATTCTACATGAAGGTTACACTATCCTTAAGTACTAGTCACATGATAAATAAAACATTAAGATAATGTATGTGGTTATAGATTGATAATGTTTTAGTGTCAAGGGAAATCATAAACTAAATTAGGTCACCAAACAGAGGTTTTTATCATGATTATAGAATTTTAAATTTTGCATGCACCATAATGACATCAGCATGTATCTAATATTAAAGTGTGACTTTAACATTGTTTGAACTTCTAATTGTATTCTATATATGCAAACAAAGATAACAAGTATATAAAGATTTAATAAGCAACACATGTCTACGAGAGACAATCAAGTGCTAGGAAGAATTTGGTGAAGAATGTGACTACTAATATGAAAAATTAAGTGTAAATCAAATATGAGGGTGTGTTGTGGAGGTCATCATAATTTTCTTATGAAAATGTGTTTATGATTGTTGGTAAATAGATTTTTAGTTGTGATGTTTTGATGAAAATAGCTTGAATCACCAAATGAGTAATGGCAAAGAAATTGATGTTATATTGGTGATTTTCTTTTGTGTTTTAAAGGGCAACCTTTTTGTGAGACAAAAATATTATTTTTAAGGATATGTTTTCAACTAGAAAGTAAGAAAGACACAAACTAATATAGAAACAAGAAAAGGAAAACCTAGAGAAGGCTACAAGAAGAACAAACCCAAAGATTTGTTCTTGAGATTGAAATGTTGATTTGTAAGAAAATTACAACAAAGATTTAGATGAAGGAAAGCCATCTAACATAAAAAATGAGACTATCACTTAGAATTTCCCACTTAAAAATTTGAAAACAGCTAATAAATACATCAACTATTGTATTAAGACTAATTTTATCTACCATATACCAAGAAATATTTAAGAAAAACGTTCTAAAATTAACAAAATAAAAATCTATAACATAAAGAAAGAATACACAAGCTCACAATACAACAATATTCTTCTTTACTAAAAATAGAAAAGGATAGCTCAAAGTATCTATGCTCCTATATAAATGATGTGAATGAAAAACTCAGGTAAAAAATAATTGGTCTTCATTATAGAATAATCTCATCTATATAAGCATTAATTAATAACTCCATAACTGCTTCTTAAACTTTAAATTTTGTAAACTTTATTTGTAACTACTATAAAATAGTTTCTTGAAAATTTGACAATGGGACCAACTTGTTTTCTTTTATTTTTGATATTTTAGAAGGTTAGCAAAGCACAAAAATCTTTAATGACAATCATGTTGGCAATTTGAGACATTTGCAAAGTATGGATATTGTTGATAAGTTGTGTGCATCAATATTTTGGGGACTTTGTAAAATTTCTAACTCATCAAAATATTCAAAATTCTAACTCTTCTAATACCTATTGAACTAGCAACAACATTTTGTAAAATTTACAAACTTCGAAAGTATTTGATCAATTTTATGCCAACATTTTAGGATGATCATAGACCTTGAAAATACCTAACTAGCATTGTAGTGAGTTAGAGAACCATGGAAATCATCAACACAAACTATGCTAGAAATTTGAGAGGTTTATGAGTTTCAAAGGTTTAAATTTTTTGAGAAATGTCAAGATTTTTAACTCCTCTCATTAGTGTTAATATTTCAAAAGTTAAGAGAATTTGTTGATTATTATTTGGAAGGTTTATAGAACCTTTCTGACCAGTTAAAAAATCCCATTAAATCTCTTAAAAATATATATTCTATGTTTTTCTTTATGTTGTTTTAAAGTAACTCTAACATAGGATTAGGATAAATTTTAATTACTTTAAGTCAAACATATATTCTAGAAACAAAAAACCATTCAACTATGAATATTAATTGATCATGTATACATAAAAATTAGAATAAATAAAACTATTAAAAATAAATTTTGAAAAACTTTATTAAAACTCATTCAAATCTCCTTTTGAGGATTAGATCTTGATATGCTCAAGATTGCAATGATGCGTGGATATTTTTTTCATCAACATATTAATATCAATTAATTATAATTATAAATTATATAAATATTAAATAATTTTAATTTTAATTATTAATATTAATATTAATTATAATTATAAATTATATAAATATAAAATAATTTTTATTTTTATTTTTAATATTAATATTAATTTTGATAGATTTATTAAATTGATAGCATAAGGTTTTTTTTATTGAAGATCTATTGATAATAATAGTGAATGAGGGTGAATTTATAGATTTAGGAAAATGAATGGATCATATAGATTTAATAATAAATCACGAGTTAACTCAAGCGACTGTAGAGTTAATGAGAAGAAATGGAGTAGTTAACTAAATTTGATGAGGAGCTAATTATTTAGATGAGATATTTAACTAGTTTGATTTATTAGTAGATTGAGATAATTGAAGGAGTTAATTAAATTGATTAGGGAGGTAACTCATTGGTGCAGTCATGGCAAGAGGATCCTCAAAGAGAACAGTTCAGACCGTGCAACAAGAGTTAACAAAACAGAAGCGACACAATGTGATGAAAGCAATGCAGAATAGGCTTTATTATATCATGAAAATCAATTACAAACTGCCGACAACAAGCGGCTTACAAGATTCGGTCCACTGACCTGATTACATACATGCTCAAGTACAATATCCAGGCTCAAGCAAGAATGTGAGCCAACTCCGGACCTCCTAACCTTCAGATTTATCTTCTATGTTCTCCTCCCCTCCTAAATGCTTAATTACATTGATTTATATGATCAAGAATGATCCGCATCGACCTGAGATGAAATAAATGTCGATGAACAAGATGTAACATGTAAAACAACAAGGTCAACCTCCGCCAAAAATATATTTCTAAAAAATCCATAGAATGAAGTGCGGACCCAAGGGAGGGTCGGCCACATGCCAAGGAACATTGGAAACAATGAACTAAAGCTCTGCAAGCTACGAAAGTGATCCGTTGTTGGCAAGAGACACTGCATGTATGCTGAGATGTTGTCATTGATGACAACTCATATCGATTTGGCATCTACAGTTCATGTTTTCATCATTCTGGAAGATTGATTGAAGATTGATCAAGTATTTGTATGGTCTGGTGAATAGAAGTGTATCTGGCAGAGTGTATAGTTTGTTGGTTAGCGGATTATTTTGGTTGAGTATTTTGTTTTGTGAATTTGGGAGATGTATTGTGGATATGAAATTTAACTTATTCTTGGTTTGTGGCCTCTATTGTTAAGTTTTGTTTTGGTTGGTAAGATCTGGTGGATTGGTTTTTGGTTAGAACAATGGCTATCAGTAGTAACGTGTGGAAATTCAGTATGCAAATCTTGCAGATAGCTTTTTGCAGATTTTTGTGTGTTCAAGGCTGGTGAGCCGACATGTGGGAAGCATGTGGATATTTAGTTTTGGTCCTCTTAGTTGTTTTTGATCAGTTTGAGCCAACTTGGGTAACACGTTTCATGTTGCGTGTTATGCAATTTTTGGGCTGACATGGAATTGACCTAAAATTGATGATGCAGATATATAAGATGGATTGATTTAATCATTTTTTATATCGATAGTTATGTAGGATGTGTGTATGATCAATTGTGCACAATTTTACATGTGCAAGGTAAAGATTTGTGCTTTGGTATACTGCAAAATATCATAAGAGGGTAGTATTGCAGAATAGAGTAAGAATATGTGTTTTGTGCTTAACCGAAACTATACTTAGGTATTTGTTGATGCTATTAAATAGTTCAAACTCTGTTTTATCTCTTATAATCATTTGTAAGGCCATGAGCCTTCCGAGTTGTATCCCTTATTGTAAACTTTGAGCAGCGAGCTCTAGGCAGTGTGCCTAAATGCATGTGCATTCCCCTTATGTAATATTTTTATAATTTTAACAGTATATTAATATTGTGGGTTTGAATCCCACCGTGGTTTTTCCCTTAACTGGGTTTCCACGTAAAAATCTTGGTGTTATGGTGTTGATGATATTTACTTTATGTTTCTGAACTTTAATTTCCTTCATATGCATTAAGTGGTTTAAAGGACAGATTGACAAAGTTAAAAATTGTAGAACATGTTGGCAAGAGGCACTGGTATAGTGAAGATTGATGCATGAGATAAGTTTAGGAGTTGTCATTGATGGCAACACAGTTCAGAAATCATATCCGATGCATGTAAATTTGATTTATCGGAAGTTGCATTGTTCATAAGGCATAAGTCTGGAAGGTGGAATACAATTGTAACTAGGAAATCAAGCATAAATCATCAAAGCAATTAAATTAGCTAACCACGAAAGCTAAATTGCAATGAAAAAGATCCTAATACATTCAATGAAATAATTAAAGATAAGATGTAAACAAGAAATGCAAACCAAATACAATCTCCTTCAATTTACCTCCATTGTTCTTCTTTCACCTTCAAATTTGATGTGGATCTCACCTACGAAGCACAAAAGCAAATGAAAAGCAAGATGGAGAGATCAAAATCGCAGCATAAGATTATTCAAAGCATGGTTTATTCTGGTGAGAAATGCATCCAATTTATAGAGAAAATTGGATAGAGGACAAAAGTTAGAATGAAATTGATATTAGATGCAATTGGATTCAAAAATGGGAAAAATCAGATTTAGAAAGAAATGCCATGACACACTTTTCCATGCAAGAGGATAAGACTAGATATCAAATCCACTGTTAGGATAAGATGCCATATCCAAACTCATGATGAATAAGGAAACATGCTTCCAAATTAAAGCACAAAAATAGGAGCCACTTGAGAGAGATAATGAGTTGGAAATTAGTAAATTAGAAATGATGAAAATAGGAAAGATTAGATGAAATTAATTAATAAATATTAATTCATTAATTAATTCTCAAAGAGGATTTAATTAGCCAATTAAATGAAATGCTTAATTGTGACAAGGGGACCTAGGATAAAATAAATAAATTTATTTATCCTAGAGGGAAAATGACAAATAGGATTAAATGATTAAATCACAGAACCCAAGGAGATGAATTAGAAATGAAATGACGATAATTAGGTCATGGCAAAAGATAATTGATATAGGGTCTATTTGATCAATGATTTAATGATGAAAATTGGATAATTGATAAAGTGTCAATGTTGCTTGATAAAGAGCAATGATAAATTGATCAAGATTGACAAGGATGAAATTGATAGATGCCAAATGATGAGGACCAATGACTAATCGATCCAAATTGACAAGAAATGATGATTGAGTGAGATCAATGACAAATCGATCAAAGATTGATAAAATATCGACTTGATGAAGGCCGAATGACCAAAGACCAATGATAAATCGGTCGCAAATTGATAAGAG
This sequence comes from Cryptomeria japonica, assembly GCF_030272615.1. Lineage (NCBI taxonomy): Eukaryota > Viridiplantae > Streptophyta > Pinopsida > Cupressales > Cupressaceae > Cryptomeria > Cryptomeria japonica. Next base: position 48,047,970 of record NC_081407.1, on the reverse strand, counting down.
ATTGATAAATTGATGATTGATCAAGACAAAACCCTAATTCGATGTTGAGAAGGGTTGACGATGTCCAGTTGACATGATAATATTGATAATGATCAAAGATCATAATTGACAATGATAATGTTGACAAGACCTAATTGAAAATGCGACAAATGCAAGAAACGCAGAAGAATGACAAAATATCGACAAATAATAAAGATCAAGTGTGTGACATAGAAGAAATGTTAATAGAATACAAAAACCCTAAAATAAGGTCACACAAACATGTTAAAGTATGACACTGCAAGTGTTGACCATTTTTAGATGCCTACATTTTTCCCCTCTTTGAGACAATGCGATTATGAGCACTATTTCAAATAAAAAAGAAGACATATGCCCTAGACGACAATTAAGATATATATATGCCCCCTTAAGGAATTGGGTGAAAAATTCAGAAAAGAGGCCAATTTGTCAAAAATAATGCTAGGACTAGACCAGGATGACTTCAAGGACTAAAGGAAGAAATGTTAGTAAGAGGGAATTAGAGGGAGAAGAATTAGTGGTGAAGAAAATATTGCTTGCACAAATGCACAAAAAGTAGGTGAAAACCTTTATTTTGATATTGCAAAACGGATGTGGCGCACCATGGCAATGAAGGCCAGGGTGATAATGCAATCCCTTTGCATAAAGCAGACATGTTGCAGACAAAGAATAAGTTAAAACACCCTAAGACATAATGTGTATAAAGAGTTGAGGTATGTGTGGCGTTCACAAAGAGAACGTACTTATCACAGACACTCAAGACATACATGCCCCAGAATGCTACGAAACATTCTACAAACAGAAAAGAAAAACAAAAACCAAAAAAATGATCATGAACCATCCTGACCACTCTTAATCACTCAGTGACATCATCGAGCAACATAGGAACATGATCAAAGAGAAATCAATAAAAGATAAGACTCACTAATTCAAACAAGTCAAACAAACATCTCGATCTGCATTGCCAAAGTGAGAGTGTTGTGTTGATAGGACGATCATATTGTCTTGTTTCAGGGAATGTTGTACCCTGTATAGGACCCATGATAATGCTAATAAAGGGACCGATAATGTTGATGTTGTTAATTGATATGACAACTTTGATCAGTTTGAATGCTTGCTCGGTTGAATAGTTCATCTGTTGATATGTGATTTTGTTAAGTGTAGTGTTTATTGTGTTTCTATTTGACGTTTGCTCAAATGTCTGTCTATGTACAAAAGGGACAATTTATTGGTAAAATGAAATGCAAGTGATTGTTTTTGGTTTTTTAATGTTTTGAATTTTTTAAGGTTTTTTGAAATTTTTTGATTTTTTTGTGCTTTTTCCAAGACATTTTATGATGTTTTTGGATTATTTCAAGATATTTTCAAATGTTTTTGTGATTTTTTTCAGGACATTATTTGATTTTTAGTGATTTTTTCAAGACTTTATTTGATTTTTAGTTGCTTTTTATTGCCCTAGTGTCTAGCAAGGCAAGGGATATGACAAATGGATAAAGAGAAGATAAAGGCCATTTATTACGGAGACAAAGCAAATTCAATTTCCAAGGGCTATTGCGTGATGGGATAAGGAATTGGATATGACAATGTAAGGCAATGTCATGGCATGAGGGACATGTCAAGAGGTTTTTGAATCCATGTTTTGTATTTTACGTCCTTATATCAGATCAAGATCAAGGGACGAGTGTATGGTCAATGATAGGATATGGATAGGACAAGCAAGACCAAAAATGGATAAGGGATATGAATTGAAGGTTGTGATAGGCTAAAGGATAATGATAGAAGGTTATAATAGGCCAAGGAATATGGATGAAAGGTTATAATAAGCAAGTGGATAAATACCAAAAGATATGATAGATTGAAAGCTGCAAACAAGACGTGTGATGTTAATTAAGATCCTCAACCTTGTCAAGATCAAAGGTGGGAAAGGGGAAATGGACATGAGGGATGATAGGACAAGGAAGGGGTATGATAGGATAATGAAGGGAAATAGGATATGAAGGAGGAAATCTGCCCCCAAGTGTGGTGTGCAAGAAGTTCATAAATTGTGCATGATGCCTATTTTCCAAGTTTTCATCATGGTGCTTGCCCAGGGCGCTTGTTTGCCAGGTTTTCACTAGAGGACAAATTATTTTTCTTTACTCTTTTTTTTTTTTGGACATTTTTGACTTTTCAGTAGAAGATGGGCACATGATAGGGGATGGAAGAAATACTCAAGCATATTGTGTTTTGTATAGTATCCTTGAAAAATGGATCATGACTATTAAAAGTATGCTCAAAGATGTTGGTAGGATAAGAACATGGAAATGAGATGGGACTAAGGCCAATATTTATGCAAAAGATGAGATCAGAGGGACGAAAGGATGGAAAATATGCATTGGATAATGGATAGGATATTGGAATAATTGTGGTTGAGGGGATGGACATGCTGGCAAGATCAACATTGGCACACACCTTGAGGGGTGGTGGATTGATGGAGGAAAAGTGGATCTCAAATTTTGAGATTTTGATGGAGGAAAGGCCATGGATTTTGGGACATAAGGACCCAAAACAGATGAAGGAGGTGATGGAGGAATAGACTTGGAAGGTTTGGATGGAGGAATAGAAATTTTGGATGCCAACCTGGATTTTTCTTTTTGTGATTCAAGGAGCTGCTTGGGAATCCACATGGTTTTTGATGTTTCATTCTTTTGTCGTTCCTTGGAACGCATTGCTTGAACAAGTGCCTTAGGAACCCATATAGATTTTGTCTTCTATTTCTTTTTCTCAGTGGGGCTTTGTGGGCTTTTGGATTTTTCCTTTTCTTTTTGGATCATATTTTACTTTGTTTTGACATGTTGATTATACTGGACATATTGATCCTTGAATACATGTGGATTTTTGGACTTATGACTTTTATGATTGGCATCCAAATTGCTTGGAGAGGGAAAGGAATGTATGGATGGATAGGAATGATATGAAGGTCTTTTGGATAGGTGGAAGGTTCTCAAAGATGTGTGCCTTTGTTGATCCTGCATAAGGGACTAAGGGATATAAGGACTTAAGATGGATGGAAGGGGTGAAGGGGAAGGGATATGTTTGGATTTTGGAGGGATGTTGGATTTAGCAGGGGTACCAACATCTTGAGGAATGTCACTGAGGTCATGACCATTAATATTTTCTTTAACATGAAGGGTTTTTTTATTGAGAAGGTCTACCCCTTTGCCTTTATGAGTATCTTGAATTATAGGATACTCTTTGCTTTGAAAAGAAGACATGAGTCAATTATGAGGTGGATATGATATGATGGGAATGATGGGATCATGAAGTAGATCAAACTGGACAAAAGGGGAGTAACCCATTATGCATGTAGTGGGTTCATACACATCTTGTGCCAACATGTTAGGATCATGAGGAGGATCAAGATCATGAGGGGGATCAAGATCAATGATAGGCTCTTCATGAGATGGAATGGGAGTAACAATGATATCATCAAAAGAAATGAAATCTTGGAACATATATGGAGGATTGGGACATGGAGATGGAGGACCAAGGGAATCTTGTGGAGGATATGAATCTGAAAGGATACTCTGATCTTGACAAGAAGGAAGATCATTAGATTCTTCTTTAAAGGTGCACAACTCTTGGATTTCAATGGGATCATCGAAAAGGATGAAGGGGGTATCTTGATCTTTCTCAGGGAGTGGAATGTCAATGGGGTTTGAAAAGGTGTTGTGTTCTTTGATAGAATGGACAAGAGTAGGGGGATCATCATGAGTGTTTAGAAAGATGGGATCTTGGTCAACAATTGGATGGGATGATAAGGTTCCAGGATCTTGATCTTGATTTGTTTTAGGACTCATTTGTTCATGCTTTGAATCATCCTCTTAACATGGGGTGGGAATTTGGATATACGTAGGTGATTCTGGCAAGGAATAAATACTTTGACATGAGGGGGATGGACTTTGAATGGGATCCTTTGAAATAGGTTTGATATAGGGTCGATTTGATCAATGATTTAATGATGAAAATTAGATAATTGATAAAGTGTCAATGTTGCTTGATAAAGAGCAATGATAAATTGATCAAGATTGACAAGGATGAAATTGATAGATGCCAATTGATGAGGACCAATGACTAATCGATCCAAATTGATGAGAAATGATGATTGATTGAGATTGATGACAAATCAATCAAATATTGATAAAAGGTCGACTTGATAAAGGTCGAATGACCAAAGACCAATGACAAATCAGTCGCAAATTGATAAGAGATTTATAAATTGATGATTGATCAAGACAAAACCCTAATTCAACATTGAGAAGGGTTGACGATGTCCAATTGACATGATAATATTGATAATGATCAAAGATCGCAATTGATAATGATAATGTTGACAAGACCTAATTGAAAATGCGACAAATGCAAGAAACCTAGAAGAATGATAAAATGTTGACAAATAATAAAGATCAAGTGTGGGACATAGAAGAAATGTTAATAGGATGTGAAAAACCCTAAAATAAGGTCACACAGACATGTTAAAGTATGACACCACAAGCATTGACCATTTTTAGATGCCTACAACAATAACCAGTAGAGTATGAGTTCAGTGTACATATATTGATCTTGGTTGCATAATTTTGGTTGTGGTATTAGAGGTAGATGATTCGAGGTTCGAGGAAGATTATTTTGTAATCTTGATATCCGGTGTTGATTCATGAGCAAGATTGAAGGTCTAATATCCGGTAATTCTAGTAGAACAAAGCTATTTTGGTGTAACGTGTGTTGTGGAATCCTTGGGTCAATTTCAGTGATTGGTTTCGTGTTTCAAGAGATTGGGCCAACATGTATGAAGCTTATTTTCATCTTGTTTAGGTCCGCATATGGATTTGTGGATGGATTGAGCCAACTTATTGGTTGCACGCTTGATGTTGCGTGTTATGCAGTTTTTAGGAGCCACATGGGAATTGATCTATTTTGTTGATGTGGATATATAAGATCGATTCATTTGAGAATTTTGGGAATTTTATGAGTGTGAGAAGTCTATATAAGAGAATTGCAAATATTGGTGAATTTAATTGAAGGTTTTTGTGCTTTAGTGTATGACAGAGCAAGAAAATAGAGTAGAAAGACAAAACCGTTGTAGAAGTCAAACTAAGCCTAATCGAAACTACTTTTTGGCATATGTAGATGTTGCTTTTTAGCTCATTAACTATTGTAATCATTTGTAACTGCCTGTAAGGAAGTGATCCTTCCTTTAGGTTATAACCCTCTTGTAATTGAGCAGTGAGCTCTAGGCAGTGAGCATTAATGCAAGTGCATTCCTCTTATGTAATATTATCATACTCCTGGCCAAAGTATAATAATATTGTGGGTTCAAATCCCATCATGGTTTTTCCCTTTCCGGGTTTCCACATAAAAATCTCAGTGTTATGTTTTTGTGGTTGATTGGTTTATGTTTCTGCACTTGACTTTCATTCTTATGCATCTGGTGGTTTTAGAATCAATTTAATAAGTTTGTAAATTGTAGAACAATGATTCAACCCCCCTCTCAATGTTCATTGATTCCAACAGAGCATTGATTCACCATCCCCTCTCAGTGTTCCTTGATTCCAACAATTGGTTTCAGATCCTAGTTCCTCGGAAGAAACCTAAAGCTTGAGGTGGATCCAAAAAAGTGAATCAATGGGTTCCAAAAGTCTTAGAAAGAAGCTGGTTGTTGCTCTTGAAGATCTTGATCATGCACAAGATGAGAACCGGAAAGTGAAAGAAAATCTCAAAGATGTTGAAGAATACATTGAAACATTGAAGGATCAGTTGAACAAATCAAGGGAAAAGAGAAAGGAGCTTGTTGATCAGATTAAGCAGAAAGAAAGGTAGAGCATTGATAAAGAAGCCTTGAGGGAAAAGGCAGAAGAATGTGATAAACTAGATAGAGCCAATTAAGTCTCGAAGAACGAAATGGAAGCCATTGTGATGAGATTAACAAAAGATATTGAATAAAAGAAGAGGAATATGGAAAAACTTGCTCAATCCCTAAAAGACAAATCAAAATAATGTTGCAAATATGTAAATGAGAATGGACAACTGAAGCTTTACCTACAAGATGCTAGACAATAAGAGGAAGATCTTGAAAGATAGATCATTCTTATTAGATATGATCTTGATGTTGCAAATGAGTACAAGGAGAAGCTCCAAATTAGTTCAACTAAGCTGGATGAGATGCTTGTCAATCAAAAGAATACCAATGATACACAAGGTCTTGGTTTTGAGAAAGGTGAAAGTTCCAAATCAGCACAAAAGAAGAGTAACTCAAGATTGCATCTGGTAAGGCAACCTAATGCTTATAAGTTCAATGGAAATTATTTTGTTTGTAGTAAATTCAGTCATATGGCTAGTCAATGTAGAAATAAGATGACCAATAATGGTCCATCTTTTACCATTCAATGTTTCAAATGCAACAAAAATGGTCATAAGGCAAATGTATGTAGAACTATGATAAATAACATTCAGAATAGGAGAAATGTCAGATGTTATGCATGTGGTATGCTTAGACATGTTGCTAATCAATGAAAAATAAGAAGAAATCAGATGAATCTCATACCTATGCAAGGAAATGTTATTTTCTATGCTTGCAATAAATTTTTTCACACTGCTAAGTATTGCAGAAGCAAAAATATGAATAGGAGAGCTCGGGAAGACAAGAACAGGAATGTGAATTCTGATGAGAAGGGTAAAGAAAAAGTTGAAGAAATCAGAGAACAGATGAAGAAGACATGGGTTAAGAAGATTGATTTAGAGGCAAGAAGTAGGTCCACACCTGATTCCGGTGTTGGAACTGCATCTGGTAATTGAACCTAGGCATCTGGCCTTGTGGGAGTTATAATGCAAATCTTTCAAACCCCCTATTTGAGATTTGTGCCTCTTTTCAGAAGGTTGCAGAAGTGTTTATGATGATTGCAGATGTTTGTGGTGGATATTTAAAATAATTGAGCCAACTTGAAGATTTCAGAGAAGAATTCCTCACAGATATAGAGAATCTAGAAGAATTAGGGCAGAGTGCATTTATTACAGTGAAAAGTTAGGTCTAAAGTGAATAAAAGGTGACTTTTCCTCTTTATTTATCACTTTGCGATTAAAGAGAAGAAGTTTAGATTAGAGTTGTGTGAAGAAGGCGACCAGGAAAAATTTAGTGCTACCAATTTCCAAATCGATTTAGAGAGAAGACCTAATCTGGTACCAAAGGTATTTATTAGTGAACACCCTCTTTCAGTTGAAGTTTAAAATTTGAATCTATAAGAATGGCTGCATTTGGTATTGCCACCCCTTTGGTTGTAAATATCATTGAGAGTGCTCACCCCAACTTTAAAAATCATCCATTTATTTCAGTGGAGGACGACCATAAGAGTGCATTTTCATCCATTCCCTATGAAGTCATGCATAACGAAGACATAAGGTTTTACACACATTGTCTAATTGAAGAATTGGGAAGCTCCCAAATGCTGAATCTTTTCAATAACTGGTTATATGAGCAAAGCTCCATGTTGAAACCTGAATTTCAAGGATTGGAAAGAAAGTTTTTTTCTCAATTTGTGAATTTTTTGATGGCATACGAACAAGAGTGGATCTGAAACATCCTGAGTCATGTTCATGATAAATTCATGTGGTTGGATAAGTTGCATAAGATCACTAAAGGTGTGATTTAGGCAGTATTAGGGTTGTGTGCATCTGGTCAATTAACATCTTTGAAAACAATAAAATGACATTGTAACCAACGCAACCAGGTCAAAGTTTGATAAACAAGCGATGACTATTGATGAAATCTTGGAGGATGACATCCAATTTACATCCATGGTGATAGGCTATAAGATTTACTACTCTAGTTGAATGAACTCTATCTCCAATACTGCAGTATACGCTACATATGAGATGTTAAGGGAGAATAAGAAATATGATCTTTTGTGAGTTGCTCTGGAGTGAGCTCATCAAGAATCTGAAGAAGATCAACGAGAACAAGAAGCACCCCTTCAAATACAGTACCCTACTTCTGTGCATATTATTCTACTTCAAGAATGAGATTCTAGGAGTTGGTTTGCTCTAGTGGGAATTTGATAGGCCAGTAGGAGTGCGGATCTGAGAGTATCTATATAATTCTGGTGACTCCAAAGCTCGAAATAAGAATCTATGGGGTTACTTCAATAAATTTTAGGAGGAGATACATGAGAGGGAGAGAATCTCAAAGTCTATTATGGAGAAATATGCAGACACCATTTGTTTCATGGTTAACACTAACCAATGCTTGATGGAAGCAGTGGAGCCTCGAACTTCATGGATTCTACCAATGGGATATGAGGTTGATGAATAAATTTTTGAACTATATGTGCAATATTTGTTGAGTTAACCAGTGGACCCCAATGAAGAAAGGTTCGAAACCTACAAGGAGAAAATCCTAAAACTACATCAGCAATTTAAGAAACTGGTCATTTACAAGAATGTCTGAAAAGAGGTTGAAGCTTTTGCAAAAAGAATGGGGATAACCAAGGAAGCTATTAGAAAAGCCAAAGAGGAGAATATCCTTTCTGAGGAGCAGACTCTCAAGGTGGAAGCTACTAAGCCTAAGTCAAAACAAACCAGAAGCACAACCCCTTCCTCTAGTCCTGCTAAGCCAACAAGCTAGCCTAAACCATCAGTCAAGTCATCCGGTGGAGCAGAGAAGAAAAGAAAACAACTCAGATTTGTGACTATTGATGAAGAAGAAACTGAATAAGATCAAGCTACCAAGGAGGTTAAGGCAAAAGGAGTCAAAGTGACCAAAGTCACTAAGGGCAAGTCATCTGATGGTGTGAAAACGCGTAAGATATCTAAGTTATCCAAACTTGATGGAGCTTTAAAGAAAGGAAAAATAGAAGTTAAAGCTCCTATATCTTTAAGTGAGATCATCAATGAGACTGTGAAGAATGGTAACTTAAAGCTATTATCTGAATGGTATGAAAATTTTGATGAATCCAGCAAGAGAACCCTAGAGGAAGCAGTTGTAGAATATATGAATATATATAGTAAATCTTTGATAGAACTATTGTCAGTAATTACGAAGAGATTATATGAAAATTTGGATGCAAGAAGACTTATGGCTACTAAAGAAGAATAAATGCTAAAAGAGTATGTTTTGGTAGAGCTATGTCCGGTGATAGCTAGTGCAAAGATAGCTAGTATTTTTAAGCTAGCTAAACCTTAATTCCGAAGTAAGACTAGAGTTAATAAGATTATGATTGGTGAAATTGATGAAGTTGCAAAAGAGTCTGAGACAATTTTATGAAATTTTTTGTTGAAGATCCAATATGAAGTTGTCCTTGAGAGAACTCAGGACAATCTAAAAGCTGATGAAACTAAAGAAATTAATTTGGTAGATGCTCCAGAAGTTAATGCTCCAAATGAGAAATCAGCTGAACCAATGAAGGACACATCTATTCTAGAAGTACAAGTTGGCAATCTAGGTGATGCAAGTACTTTGACAGATCAAACTACTTATGTTCTAAATGTGTAGACAAATTAATCAAAGGATAATGCTCCAGAAAAGGTTACACTTGAGGATACTGCAGGGAATAAGGGTGAAAAGGATGCAGGGGAAGTAGATGTGGATATAGATAAGACTAAAAATTCTATGATTAATAAAGATTATCTGACCAGAAAGAATATATCGAGAAGGTAGAGGTTAAAGTTGAAGAAGAATCCAAAGCAAGAGACACTGTAGAGGCAAAAAAGGAGAAACAAGAAATAGACCCTGAATTCATTCAAGGACCAATCAATCTTGCATCCTTGTCTCCCATCCAAAAGCTTCAACTTTCATGATTAGGTTAGGAAAAGGCCAGTAAGGATCTTTTAAAATCTTATACTGAGGATTGTTTGTTGCTAACTATGGCATCCATCATTTTGGAGAATCTCATGCCATCATTTTAGAAAAATCCATCTAATACCCCAACCGACCAATCAAAAAGTTTAATTAATTTTGTAAATACACATTTTGAATTTTGAGAAATCTTCCAAGGAGAAAGCTCAAAAATGAGTTTAATGCCAAAAGGATCCGCACCTTGAAGAAAATGATCACAAAAGATAGAGCCACATTAAGTGATTGTGTCAAGAGCATGCAGGATGTAATATTTGAAGGTAGAAAACTATATAAATCATGCCTATCCCTGAACATGTTCACTACATATATTGAGAAAAAGTCTCAAGAGTACAAGGATCAATTGGAAAGCATATCTAAGTCAATTGATCCTTTGTCAAATTCATTAAGCCATCACAAAAATTAGGTAATTTCATTGCTTGAGAAGATTCAGCATCTGAGCTATGATCGAGAAAGGTTAATTCATAGAGTTGGAGAACTTAGGAGCCATATTGTGCCTAAGTTGGATATAATGCTAAATGCTCTTCAAGATGCTCAGAATTCTCTCAAGGTGGATAATCTAGATGATCTCAAGACAACAAAATCACAATCTTATCTTTTCAGTGGGTTTATAATAGTTTTTGAGAATCTGCAAAAGGGTTGGGAAAGTCACTTGGACTCTTTGAAGAATCTGTATGCAGATAATTTCAAGTTTTTGTGAAGTCTATATGTTCATATGTGTATAGCATTTTTGGCTTTAGTTTTTTATTTTTGGTATTGTAACTTTACCATTGATGTCAAAGGGGAAGTGTAGAGAAGTGAAAAATGTTGATCTTAGGGGGATTTCTTTAATTCTTTGACTCTTTGAGATCCATTGATTAGATTCTTGGTTGTAGAGTGTACAGTACTTTGGTTCTGGTCTGACACTTAAGTCATTTTTCAATAAGTGTTGCCATCAATGCTAAATGGGGAGATTGTTGGTAAGAGACACTACATGTATGTTGAGATGATGTGATTGATGGGAACTCATATCAAATTTGGAATCCACAATTCATGTTTTCATCATTCCAGAAGATTGATTGAAGATTGATCAAGTATTTGTGTGGTCCAGTGAGTAGATGTGTATTGAATAGAGTGTACAGTTTGTTGGTTAGCGAATTATTTTGGTTGAGTATTTTGCTTTGAAGATCTAGGAGATGTATTGTGGATATGAAAATTAAATTATTCTAGGTTTGTGGCCTCCAGTGTTAAGTTTTGTGTTGGTTGGTAAGATCCGGTGGATTGGTTTTTGCCTAGAACAGTGGCTATCAGTAGTAACATGTGGAAATTCAGTATGCGGATCTTGTGGACCAATTTTTGCATTTTTTTGTGTGTTCAAGGTTGGTGAGCCGACATGTGGGAAGCGTGTGGACATTTTTTTTTTTGGTTCGCTTAATTGTTTTTGGATCGGTTTGAGTTGACTTGGGTAACACATTTCATGTTGCATGTTATGCGGTTTTGGGGCTGACATGGAATTGACCTAAAATTGGTGATGCAGATATATGACAGGATTGATTTGATCATTTTCAATATTGATGGTTATGTGGGATGTGTGTATGATCGATTGTGTACAGTTTCATGTGTGCAAGGTAAATATTTGTGCTCCGGTATGTGGCAGAATATCAAAACATAGCAGTATTGCAAAATAGAGTAGGAATATGTGTTTTGTGCTTAACCAGAACTATACTCAGGCATTTGTTGATGGTATTAAATATTTCAAACTCTCTTGTATCTCTTTTAATCATTTGTAAGGCAGTGAGCCTTCCGGGTTGTAGCCCTTATTGTAAACTTTGAGCAGTGAGCTCTAGGTAGTGTTCCTGAATGCACGTCCATTCCCCTTATGTAATATTTTTATACTTTTAATAGAGTATATTAATTTTGTGGGTTTAAATCCCACCGTGGTTTATCCCTTAACTGGGTTTCCACGTAAAAATCTTGGTTTTATAGTGTTGATGATATTTACTTTATGTTTTTGCACTTTAATTTCCTTCATATGCATTGAGTGGTTTAAAGGACAGATTGACAAAGTTAAAAATTGTAGAACACTAATTCACCCCCCCCTCTCAGTGTTCCTTGATTCCAACAATATGCAAGATTCACCAATAGCAAATTGGTCCAAGTGGTTCTGGTGCTTTGAGCTAAAAAACTGTCTCAGATCCCGAAAGTGATAACTTGCCAAAAAAAGATCCATACGTCCCACGGACCTAGGATAAGGTAAATGAACGTGTCCATGAACAAAAACTAGCTCTGCAAGATCTGGTGAGCAAATGCAAAGAAATGTTGAAACTGTAAAACAAGAACAAACTGAAAGAAAATGTTTTTGGTTGATGCAAGATTGCCAAGAACCAAGGATGCTCCTGCTTCAGAAATTTAGGGTTGTTGAAAAAGTGAGTCCCTCACTTCGCCCAGGGTAAGAGGAAAACCAACGCGGTCTACTTTTTTCTAATAGATCCATGATGAATCTTCAACTGGTCTTCCCTTTGACTTCACAAGATATTCTCTATACCGGTTGCTCTGGGTGCTATGCCCAATCCTACTACCTAAAATGTCTTCAATCTGATCTGGTTTCCTTTAGGGTATCTGCTTCTCCAAATCTACTCCATTGTCCTCACTGAATTCTGCCTCATGGTACTTATGTAGATCTGTAATGTTGAATATAAGTGAAAGACCCAAACTACCCGATAACTCCACTTCATATGCATTTCCTGAACCGAATTTCTTGAAGATCTTACAAGGTCCAAACTTCCTCATCTACAACTTATTATAGGTTCCAATTAGGAATCTCTCTTTTCACAGATATACCATCACTTCATTGCCAACTTCAAATTCCTTATGTCTCGTCCCATCCAGGAATTTCCTTCCATCCACCAAATAAATTCTAGCACTTGTATAAACTTTAGTTTTCAGAGGCTCCACCAAGGGTAACAAGGTCTACTTCATCCCATTTACAACAATAGTGTATATGTTCTTTCTCCCATCATGTATTGCTTGTCTATCAAACTTCCAAGGTCTACCCAACAAGATATCATATCCATAGGCATAATATCACACAAAACTTCATCATGATAAGATCCAATCTTCAATTTTACCAAACATTATTCACTTACTAGTATCTTATGATCATCCTGAATCCATTCTATATGATAAGGTTTAGGATGCTTCAATCTCTCCAAATTTAGCTTATTCACCATCTCCTCTGAAACAATATTATCTGAGCTACCACTATCAATTATAACTTTACAACACTTACAAAATACTTTACATCTAGTTTTGAGCAAATTCCTACTCTACAAAGGCTCGTCCTCCTCTTCATCACCAAAAAATCTCCATCTTTTAGTTTATTAGCTAATTTGATATGGTCTTCTTCTATCAATTCTGATCTCCCACTGCGCTCTACCTTCATACATTCAAAACCATGATGTCCTTCTCCCCTGCAGTTAAAGTAAGTTCCTCTAAACACTCTTTTATCTTGTCTTATGTCTTCTTTCCAGAACCCTCATTCCAGTATCCATCTAGTTCTCTTCTCCCGTAAAAATTTCTATCATCCTTCTAGTACGAACTACCATCTCTACTGACTTCCTTATCTTTGTTCTAATCTATACAAGGTCCTCTTCCTTCAGAATAGATTCTTCCTCCTTGAAATCTTCCTCCAAAAAACCTTCCACCTCTACCTCTTTGCTTTTGCTCATGTATTTTGTTCAACTTCTCTTCTGCTTCCAGGGCATATTGATGGGCTTCCTCAACACTTTGCAACTTAATTAGACTGAGTTCATCTTGTATAGACATTTGCAACCCATTCAGAAACCTAGCAACTTGTTCAATCTCATCATTAGTATGTTTGGATCTGGTATAGAACTTGTAGAATACTTTGGTATACTCCTTCACACTAGATTTCTTCTGCTTTAGATTTTGTCACTTTCAGAATAGATTCACTTGATAATCAACAGGCATAAACTTTGATTTCAACTTGCTAACCATCTGCTCCCAAGATTTAATCTTCTCTTTACCTCGTTATTGTCTATCTACCTACAAATGTTCCCACTAAAAAGATGTATGTCCTTTCAACTCAGTGCAAGCATATCTCACCTTCTTATCTTCCATGGTACCTTCAAAATCAAAATACTTTTCCATCTCCATTATCCAATCTAGAAATTCATTCAAATCCAACTTTCCATCATAATCCAATGGGTTGAAATGTGGTCTGGTATTCTCTCTAGACAATGCTCTTATAAACCTTTCTACATCTGGATCATTCGCTGGTGGTTTTTCTCCTTGTTCTCCAACTACTTCTTCTTCCTCGTCTTCACTCACATCTTCAACATGTCGACCTCTTCTTCGGGATGATTCAACAACTTCCAACTGGGCTGCAATTCCTCTTAACATTTTCATCATAGCATGGTCTACATTTCCACGTGCTCCACCACCTCTAACATTTCCTCTTTGCACCATCTTTACGCTAGTCCTCTATAGCTATAGGTCAAATCCTCAATCTGCCACCCTACAACAAAATCTTACAAGACTCTACAATCTCCAGAATAAAAACTCGCTCTGATACCACTTGGTGTAGTCATGACAAGAGGATCCTCAAAGAGAACAGTTTGGACCGTGCAACAAGAGTTGCCACAACACAAGTGACACAATGTGATGGAGGCAATGTAGAATAGGATTTATGATATCATGAAAATCAATTACAAACTACCAGCAACAAGTGGCTTACAAGATTCAGTGCACTAGCCTAGTTACATACATGCTCAAGTACAATGTTTGGGCTCAAGCAAGAATGCGAGCCAACTCCGAACCTCCTAACCTTCAGATTTATCTTATATGTTCTCCTCCCTTCGTAAATGCTTAATTACTTTTAATTACATATCAAGAATGATCCATGTCGGCCCAAGATGAAACAAATGTCGATGAACAAGATGTAACATGTAAAACAACAAGGTCGGCATTTGCCTAAGAGATCCTTCCAAAAAATCCATAGAATGAAGTGCGGACCCAAGGGAAGGTCGGCCACACGCCAAGGAACATTTGAAACAATGAACTGAAGCTCTGCAAACTAAGGAAGTGATCTACAAGATTTTCCAATAGCAAATTTGTCCAAGCGGTTTTGGTGTTCTAAGCCAGATAACTATCTTAGATCCCAAAAGTGATAACTTGCTGAAAAAAGATCCATACGTCCCGCGGACCTAGGATAAGGTAGATGAACATGTCCACGAACAAAATGGTGAGAAAATACAATGAAACATAGAAAGAAATGTTGAAACTGCAAAATAGGAACTAATGCACGCTAAAAGGAGCACAAGGCACAAAAGACACAGTTCAAATGTTAGTAGATTAGTCACAACCAAAACCAAATACGAATGAACCTAAAAACCTTAGCATGCACATCAAGAGAGCTATAAAACACATAATAAGAAGCCTACATAAATGAAAAATAGAAAGAAGACCCCCCAAGATGCTCCTCAAAATGCTCATAGATGTTCCTCCCTTGTTTATCTCCTCTCCAAGTCCCACATGAGTGTAGCTCTCATCTTTTTGCATTATCCATGGATGTCATATGGAGATTCAAGATGGTTGTGAAAATGAAAATAAATTCTCATGCAAGTGTAAATAATTTACTATGAGAAAGCACCTAATTAGTCTATGTAAATTTTAGTAAAATAACAATGCAAATGCTTCTAAATGCTCTCTTTAAAATGATTATAAGTTTGATGCACAAAGACTTCTGATCTTGAAAATGAAGAATAAGAGCTCTATTTATAGGGGAAATAGGGCAATGGATGGTCAAGATTGAGTAATCTTAACAAGAGCCAAGATTGATGGGTTTATGATCCATGTGATGGCTTTCAACCCAATCCCATGATGACAAATGTCAACATGAGATGGCTTGAGAGGAGAGGGAAGAAGCATTAAATTCTTGAGATGACATGAAGGTTACCCTAGGAGGGTTTGGTTAAGCTTGAGTTAGTGAATAAAGTTTTTATCCAATGAATAATGTCTTTATCCAATGGATAAATTCTTGTGCAAGATTTAGTGGGGATAACCATGGTCAAAGAAATGAATGCTTGAAGAGACCCATGAGTTAAATGAGGGTTGAGTTAGAGAAAAAACCTCTAACCATGTGGGTGAATTGAGTTAACCATTAATGGTTATGTAAGAGCCATAAAGGCTTTGGAAGACTTTTGGGGGTTAACTTCTTGAAGGATAAAAAACCTTTAATGCTTTTTAAAGACTTTGGAGGCTTTAAGAAGTCACTTTTCTTGGATTAGGAATGTGACAATAATTAGGGAGGGGGAATAGGCTAATTTGGAATGGATTAGAAGAATCTAGAAGGGGTTTAGGATGCAAGTGGGTTTGGTGGGTGAGAGAAAATAGGATTTTATTTAGAAATAAAATCTATTTATTGGTGCAACTTGCCTTTGTAGGAGAATGCAAGTCAGGTGGGATTTAGAGATTTAAATAGATATTTATTTATTTAAATGAGGAAAGGGGTTAATTTAAATAAATATGCTTTATTCGTTTAATTAATTGTTAGAGTATAGTTTAATGAATTAATTTAAATAATTTGAATAATTTATTTAATTAATAGGAGAAGAGGTTTGAGATGAATTAATTAAATATTGATTTAATTAATTGTTGACTGATGGTTAAATAATCAAATAAATACTAAATATTCATTTAATTAAGTGGATAGATTTATGTGTCTACATTTGCCCCTCTTTGAGAAGGTGTGGTTTATCGTGTCATTTCAAAGAAAGAAATATAGGTATGATAAATATGCCCCATAAATGTTAATTTAGTGGGTGGTATGCCCCCTCGAGAGATGGGCCAATTTTTTTTGAAAAATCAGGTGATCTCTTGAAAAAGAGAAAGAAGTTGGGGGGAGGTAGAATAGAAGAAATTAGAAATAATGGTGAAAGAATGGGAGAAAATGGAGTGACTACAGAGAAATGAGAAGCTTTCCAATTTCACAGGGACCATGACAGTGAGCTGGGTGAAGTAGGGTTAGGGCTGGGGGGGTATATTTGGAGGGGAAGGGTTAAAATTGTCTCATTTGCAACTATCTCCCTGACAGTTTGCAGCTCTAACAGTGACCTTTGGTGAAGGAGTGAGCAACAATCATTGTGGTCATGCCCATAGCAGATCACCGACTAGAGCGGATCCGCCGATACTAGCGGTTGTAGACACCCAAAATTGTCATGTCTAATTAAATAAATATTTTATTTAATTAATTATCTAAGCTTAATTCTTCTATTAATTAAATAAATCTTTATTTATTTAATTAATTCATTTATCTTCTTCTAGCCTTATTTCTCATTTAAATAAATACATTTATTTATTTAAATTATCCTTTTCCTAAATTAAATAAATATTTTTATTTATTTAATTATCCCACTTCTTCTATTAATTAAATAAATCTTTATTTATTTAATTAATTCATTAGTCTTTTCTACCCATGACACATGTCATTCATCTCTTAATTATACACTACCTACCCCTTTTATTATTTTATTATTTCTTTTACCTACCCTCTAATCATAGTCGACCTCCTTTTACACCTCTCAATCTTATCCCTCTATTTCTTATAGTGTCTTCTATATAAGGAGATGCTTCCTTCATTATCAAACCCTAATCAATTATTCTAATCAATCATTCTAATTACTTGATCAATTGACTACTTGGCATATGCGATCCTACTTGCAACCACATTCCATTCTTTGTTGAACTCTTGTGCACATATAATCTGAGAGCAAATATATCAAGCAAGATCAATGGAGATAGGAAGAATGAAGATCCAAACCCTATTGGACATGTGATGGTATAATCTTTGTGATTTCGTTTGATTTGCATTGCCTTAGGTAATCTTCATATGTTATGGTGGATCTTTGTTGTTGTTAGGCTAGGGTTTTGTGGTTGAATTCATTTAGCCTTTCAATATCGTTATTATTGTTATCCATTTTCACCATATACATTTTGTCACACCCCGTGGGACATGGATTTTTCTTAGATCTGTGTTTTTTGCAGATTTTTCTAACCCTATATTGCTATTTTGTAAAACAATTTGGAGAATAACCTTGTGCAGCTATGGTTTTGGACACAAAATCAAGATCTTGGAGAGATTCGATCATATCTCACAAACGGCTAGGAAATTTTGCACCAAATGTTTTTTGTAGGTTGAAAAAAGTATCAGGAGCTCTCAATCCAAAATTCAAAATTTTTGGAGCACATTTTCATTTTCTATGATTTTTTTATGATTTTTCATAAAAAATTAATTTTGAGAGCAAATGAGATAATTTTTCAAGTTTTCTTACATTTTTGGAAATCTCTCATAATTATACATAGGATCTGTTCTTTGTGATTTTAATTTTGATGCAAAATATTTTCCTAAAAATCGGATCTTTAAAAATTAGGGTTTTTCCTTATTTTGATCCGATCTCACAAACGGATTTGAATTTTAACATAAAAGTTTTTGTGCAAGTCAATAAAATTATCAGAAAGATGTAGTAAAAATTTTAGATTTTTTGGATCTATTTTGCATTTTATATGAATTGTTTATGAGTTTTCATAAAAAAATAATTTTGAGAGAAAATTAGCGAATTTTTAGGATTTTCTTATATTTTTGGAAATATCTCATAATTATACATAGGATATGTTCTTTGTGATTTTAAATGTGATGCAAAATCATTCCTCAAAAATTAGATCTTTGAAAATTAGGGTTTTGCATTATTTTACTCATATCTCACAAACTGCTTGGATTTGTTGTAGAAAATTTTTTGTGCAGGTTTGGAAGACCATCAGAACTCTCTAGTAAAAATTTTAGTTTTTTTGGATCGATTTTGCATTTTATATGAATTTTTTATGATTTTTCATAAAAAATTAATTTTTCGAGCAAATTAGCAAATTTTTTTGGATTTTCTTACATTTCTAGAAATCTCTTGAAATTTTACAGGTGGACTTTTTTTTATGATGAATCAAATCTTTGAATTGGTCAACAAAATGCATTGTTGAAGGCCCCTATTTCACAAAGTCTTTTGGATCTAAAATTTACCTAACTTGTGTGCTTGCAGGAAGGGGTGATCATTTGAAACAATCCAAACTACTAATAAATCTTTATTGCAGGTCCTTGGCAAGGGTTTTTGGATTTTTATTGTGTGCCTTGTTTTCATAGACTAGCAAACACTTCAATTGGTGCACTAAAATTGAATCATTGTCCTTTGTGTCTTGAGCAATAGGCTCTTTTTGTTTAATCTTTAGAGGGCCTATCTTCTCGTGTGGTCATTAGGACTACTAGTGAGAAGAGAATGACCCAAGTGGTAGTGAAGAAAACCCACCTCTTCCGAACCACTATAAACAACTGTATTCATGGTGAAAACTATGGATAACGTGTGCTGATTAGTTCATACTGACACTATGTCTCCCCATAAACCCGTTTGATCAAATTTATTTGATCAGTTGTAGGGCGTAACCCCTACCGGCTAGGAGCCTTCTGTATTTACAGAGCTGAAAGTGCCGCATGTATGGCCACATGAGCGGATGCCCTTACTAGCACCTTTTTGTTTTAGAAGCCAAAATCCTTCTAGTTGTTGAGGCAGGAGGTCGGACCTCTGGTAGCGGCCCACACACATATGGTTCTTAGTAGAGATACAAAGTTCACCACGGGGAGTTTTCATGGGGACTGATGCTTGGCTGACCCGAGAAGTGAGTGCCGAGGGTGGAGCCAGTGAGGTCAAGCATCTAAGTATCCGCTCTGAATAGCGTAGCTTCGAGGGTAAAACCTCATGTGGGATCAACAACTATTGTCTTGGCCAGCCATAAGAATTGTGCTTGACTTATTTTAAACATTCAAAACATTCAAGACCAAACAGCAAAACATTGTGTCTTTTGTGTCTTCAATTGTATGCAAAACATTTTTACATCAAACAACACACTTTTCTTAGAGTCATTTTGAGTCTAAACACTTGCAAACATTGAGTCCTCATCAACATTGTGTCCTCTTGTCACGAAAAATAGTCAAACATTCAGATTTGGTCACAACTTCACAAATTGGAAAAATTTTACAGTCCAGCAAACAAGAGCAATCAATTTCGGAATTCTTGAGCTTCCTAGGTTGTTTCTCCAAGTTTTCATCTAGCATTCAACTTGTCTTTGGGTCTCACAAAATCCATCATTTCTTTACACCTTACATTACATTCACATTTGTCTAAACTTGAGTCAAAAGGTCACTTGCTTGTCCTCATCATACTTTGTCAACACACTACATACAACAACATTTTGCTAAGTGGTCCCTCATCAAGGTCTATCACCTTTGGGTCTCATTTGGTCTTACTTAGAGTCAAGGTCAACTTACTTCATCAAGAGAAACTATCCTCTCTTTGGAAGCCACACCTACTCTACTACATACATACTTGGTCTTATACTTTGGACATTGCAAGTACACCTCAGATTAATTTACATTCCATCCAACTCTTAGTCTTCCATACTCTTTCCATTTTCATCTAGTCTCACACATCTTGGTCAATACCTAGTTCATGGTTGAAACCCGTCTTCAAAAATCTAGGAGAGAAACTAAAGAGGCTCAAGAGTCCGCAAACATGAGTTCTTATGAGTATGACAATGATATCTTTTTCAATTCTGATCATACTACATTACCTGACATGGATGCCTATAGAAACATTCCAAATGTTGAGAACATGGACACTACAAACAACAATGATACACACAATGATGATATGGACAGCTTTTCAGTACATTTAGCAGATGTGGAAGAATCCATTATGGATCCCCGTTTCAATCGATTGGTTGAGGAAATAATGAGGAGGGATAGACAATACTTCTTACAAATGATGGCACAAAGTGGAGCCAAGATACCTCATGATTTTGACATGTCTCAAATAATGGAAAATCGACCTTTGCAACAACCTCACTCCAACATGGATCAAAGGAGACCTAATAGTGGAGGCAATAGAGGACCACATATGGTACCTGAATCACCATCATCTTTGTTTCAAAAACCAGAGGTCCCACATACACATGTTCAAGCATATGATACTCACCTTCACAGACCATTATGGAAGTCTTATGCAGAGAAATATGCTCAATCACATATCAACGCTAAGGATCAACCACCAAAGCAAATGGATATTCAAAGGCATGCTCAAAATTTGGACACAAGGGAACCCCGTGTCAAATTTGGGGGCAACACATTAGAACATGACATGCCTGTAGAGTATGGTATACATGGACAAAATAGATATTTTGTTCCTCAACATGAATCTATACCGAGTGGTCCATATATGCAGCATCACTATAGACCTCCTCCATATGAACATGTGTATGATCAATATCATCCATATATGCAACATGCTCCTCCTCCAATTGGTGCCTCAAGCATGGGGTATGGTCCAAGAAGTCGATCTCCACCTAAGAACAATTTGGAGCAACAAATCAAGGACTTACAAAAGAAAATGGAGGACATAAATACACCGAAGCCAACATACACAATGAGAGACATATGTCCTTATCCATTTGACAAGAGCATTCCAATGCCTCCTTTTCCTACACACTTTGTGATGCCTAAATTTGATAAGTATAGAGGAAAAGGGGATCCTAAGGCACACATAAGACAACTTTTCACAGCTTGCATTGAGGTAGCAGCAGAAGAGACATATTTGATGAGATTATTCCAACAAAGCCTAGGTGATCAAGCTATGGAATGGTTCTCCCAACTCACACATGGTATTAAGTCATGGGGTGACTTAGCTGAGGCATTTATCCAACATTTCTCCTACAACATAGAGACAGACATATCAATGACTACTTTGTGCAACACCAAGCAAAGGGATGGAGAATCTTTTTCATCATTTTTACAAAGATGGAGGAATATAGCTAGCAGATGCTCCTATGAAATTACACAAAAACAAATAGTAGAAGTGTTCACCCAAAATGTTAACAAAGACATTGGTTATGACTTAAGGAAAGCTTGTTTGTCCACCTTCAAGGATGTCATTGAAAAAGGCTTAGCAATAGAGAAGGTCCTAATTGAACAAGGAGTCCTTAAGATATTCAAGGAAAACAAAGATGACTTTAAAGGAAAAGACAAGCCAAGATTTTGGAATCAAAACAAGAACACAGTCAATGATGGTGTTGTTGATGCCAACACAGTGCGACCCAAATTCATTTTTTCTGGATCAAGTTCTATAAACAATCAAGTGAATACTCAAACAACTTCCAGATCATGAAGGAAGTACACTCCATTGGGAGAACCACTTGAGTCAGTTTTCAAAAAGCTAGTGGCAAACAAGGTAATCATAGTTCCAGATTTTCCTCCATATGAACCAAAGGTTAAACGAAATTGGTGGAATGATGATGAGTATTGTGAATTTCATAAGAGCAAGGGTCATAAGATAGGAAATTGTCATCGACTGAAGAACATCATACAAGATCTCATTGATAGAGGTGACATTGAGATTGAGGGACACTCATCCAATCAAGAACATGAGATGTTTAAGGAACCATTCCCAAAACATGACAAGGGAAAAGCTAAAGCCATAGATGACCAAACCAACTATACCAGAGAAACCTATAACTATGATTCAACTATCAACCACATTTCGATGGACAATTACGTCTCTACCATTATCATCAAGGACAAAAACCCTGAGAATTCTACCCAGAGACCCAAGATTGTCCTAAAAGGTGTTGGATCTTCTTCCGAACCTACCTTTGAATGTCATGTTACAACCTGTCGAGGTAAATTTACTTTGCAAGGTGCTCCAGCTAAAAAAACTGCTTCCTCATCAACCAAACCTGAGTATGACCTTGTAGAACAGTTAGGGAAGACACCTGCGCTTATCTCCATCCTTGAGCTCTTACGCATATCCCCCACACATAAAGCTATTCTTGACAAAATCTTGAGAGACACTGTCATTCCTACTGATCTGAACATGGACCAGTTTCAAGCCATGGTGGGATACCTTTCCATTCCACACTCCCTTACTTTCACAGAAGCCGATGACGCCTCTGTAAGTCAGCCACATAATGCACCACTACACATTGAAGCCTTCATACACAAACATAGAATCAAACGAGTCCTGATAGATGGAGGAGCAGGTCTAAACATTTGTACATTGAGCACTATTAAAAAATTGGGATATTTTGATGAAGCCGTGAATTCTACATACAAAATTACCATCAAGGCATATGATGATGAAGAGCGTTCATCTAAAGGTACAGTCACCTTGCCTCTCAGAGTTGGAATAGTTACAAAGGATGTGGTTTGTCAAGTCCTAGACCTGGATCTCACATACAACATATTGCTAGGACGTCCTTGGATTCATGAAATGAGTGCAGTCCCATCTACATATCACCAATGCATTAAGTTTCCTCACAATGGAGTTGAAGTGACCGTTAAAGCAGATCCAAATCCATTCATATATTGCAACAATCTACAACCTAGATCCAAAATAACAATTCTAGCTAATCGAGAAGCTATTCCTTCATCAGCATATGTTGATTCAGAATCCTTAAAAGCTTCTACATCAAAACAGACAGAGATCAAAGAAAAGTTCAAGTTTAAAGATATGGGATGTGGTGAGTATATCTTTCATGTTGATCAACTCCCACTATCTCCTAAGGTATTCAGTCGACAAGAACAACCTACAAAAAAATTGCAATGCCAAGGAATTGGGTGTGAACCACCTAGTGTTGTGGCTACTAAGTCCGAATGCAAATCTCCTCTAGTGGTGCAAGCAACTCTTGATATCAATAATCCTAAGAGTGGTTCCAACAAAGAATCTATTGAGTATATCGCCAACTCTCTTGAGAAATCACATAGCCTTACCATTTCATCCACTCATTCCATTTCCACTCCACTTCCAGACTTGGATCAACAAGAATTACAAAAGCCCTTACTCATTAGGGATCAAAAATCAAGCTTTGAAAAGAAAAATCTAAAAGTCAAAACTAAAGAAAAGTCCTTTAGTCCAAATCAAAATCAAAAGCTATTGGACTCTGCAAAAATCAAAGTCAAGGATAAAAATCCTATGAAGCAAAAGGAGCAAGAGTTGATCTCCCCTAATATCAAAATAACTGGGGGCAAAAGTTCTACAATTTCAAGCCAAAAAGAATACTTGTTGATCCTAAGTCTCCATCATGCTATCCTACTTTCACTTCTTTTCGCAATCATAAGCCTTCATCACTCATCCACTTGTTCCACACATCCATCTCCTTTTGGCGATACATCATGGATCTTTAATGGAACTTCCTCAAGGGACTTTGTTATCAGGGATGCCCAAACTTCTTCAGGTGACACGCATACGGGCCTGTGTAGTCCACACACTAATAATTCTATCTCAGTTCCTTTATCAAGGAAAACAGTCACTCAAGCTACATATCATTCAATCAAGGAACAATGCAACTACAATTATAATGTCAAGCCTCATACATTTGAGGTAGGTGACTTAGTTCTCAGAGAAAACCCCAAAAATCAGCAAGACAGAGAGAAGAAGGGTAAGTTCGAACCAAACTGGCTTGGTCCTTACATCATTACAACAACATATGGATCTGGGGCATATCACCTCTCAACCACAGAGGGTGAACCTTTGGAGGATCCTATCAACAACATGCATCTTCGCAGGTTTTACACACAGCTCTTCAGAGTATCCTAATTCAAAAAATACAAAAAAATCAAAAATTTCAAAAATACAAAAAAAATTATAAAACAAAAAAAATCATTACTTGGTGAAAACCTGGCAAACAGGTGCCTTGTGACACAAAAAACATTAAAAATTTGAAAAAAGTAAAGAGAAATAATTTCGTCCAATGGTGAAAACCACTTCGGTGGCACCCTAGGCAAGTACCATGGTGAAAACTGGGTCACCAGCGCCATGCGTAGAGACATTGCTCCTCCCTCCTTCAAGATTCACTTTCATCATTTCATTTTGCACACACTCACAACCTATTTGTTCATAATAAACTTACCCATTCCATCATGGCTTGTTATTGATCTACCCAATATTGGTTCGCCATTCATAATAAACCTCCCTTTTCACCTCCCTTTCCATCCATAATAAATTAGATCCTATCTATGGCTAAGGCAAATCCTACGTCTAGTGATGGGTGTGGAACTGAGAACATCACATGTTTCGAGGAGTACAGTTTCTTCCAGCTTCCTTTAGTCTATCCGCGCACAATCCACAATAAAGCAACATTTGCATCATAGATCCACAATAAATTTTTGTCTTCTCCGCAATAAAGTATTAGTTTCATGGATTCAGTCAGTTTCAGATGAGACACAATAGCAACAATGGGCTTCAACAAATCAAATCTTTCAACAGACTCAGACAACATATGGTTCTGTGCTATCTATCCTTTCTGTGAAAGTAAACATTGTGACCACAATCAAATAAGACTTATACAAGTGACAAGAGACACTAAACTTGAGGGCTACAGTGGATGTTGGTGTCGAGTCTTGGTTTCCTTTTGATTTCATCTTTTTTGGTGACATGTCTTTTAGCTTTTCTGGGATGTCTCTGATTAGAGATTCTATCTCCAGGATGTCTTTGACTAGAAAGGCGAGGATGGGGTATCGTCACCTATTTGTATTTGTTGTCTGTGGATTGTCTCTTAGTAATGCTATGACTTGTCCAAGGATATGAGGACACTGTGAGTCTAGTATGAACTGGGGCATTCCTTGTTTGTGACTGTCTTATCTCCATGCAAACAGGTACAATGACTTTCTGGGTCAAACATATGCCTCGATTGTCATAACCTACTTGCCATAATAAAGCTCAATGATGATAACGCACAAGAAGCTCTTTCACTTTCATATCTTCTGTCTTCCATCCCCCTTTCTTGATTGACTTCCATCATCCTTCTCAAGTCCGCATAGCCTGCTATCACATGACTGAGTATAATGACACACCAAAAACATTTGCATTTCATGTAGTTGCACCTGCATTACCACATATAAGCATTTCATACATACATATAGATATCACAACTGCATCACATCCTGCACACAACACCTGTTAGCACAATTTACATTTGCATTGTCATATTCATCCACATTTCATACATTCACATTTGTATCATGCATACACATATAAAACATAAAAGAACAAAAAAAAATATATTGCATTGCATCATATACATATTTGCATCCATATCATAAGCATCACATAATAACATCTCATCACATAGGTACACAAGCATATAGTTGCTGCAAAGATGAATCATCTCATATATATATATATATATATAAAGTGTCATGATACAATGATGTCAAAATAATATGGTTACAATCACCCGCAGGTGTCTACATCATCATGCAAAAATGGTACAATACTGATACATAGGGAGCCCTCTACGGCTATGATGAATTCCCTCCCTCAGAGCCAGCTGGCCTCGACGGAGTCTGAGCCCTAGAAGGACCCACCCCAAGATCATCTCTCCTATCCCCTCTGTCTCCTGAGCCTAGTTGTCTCATCCTCCTCCTCCCCGATCCCGCAACCAACCCTCGTGTTGCTCTATCCGGACAGAGGAACCCACTGATAACTCTTGCCAACACTGTTGGTAGTGCTAATCCTGTCCATGTCATGGTATCCCATGCCACATGTCCCAACCTCATCTCCAATGCCGTATCCTGGAACACTCATCTAAGGGTATCCCTGTCTCCGTCTCGATCGTACGGAATCAACTCCCCATCAATTGGTATCCGCATAATCCTATATACATCCTCCAGGGTGACTATCATCTCACCCATCAGCAAATGGAAACTACAAGTCTCTGAGTGCCATCTCTCAGCTAATGTAGTCAACAAACCCATGTTCACCCAAAACTCAGGCACATATAGAACATGTCTCAATCCCATAGCCTCGATAGCAGCTCACTCCTCGAAGGTCAGCTCAGGTCGCAACCTCTGAGTAGACGAGAATCTCTCCCGTGACTCCAACATAGGCAAATACTCCTGTAGTCACACATATCAATCATCTCAATCCTAGTGACACTCATTATTCATCACAAAGTGTTGCTTCTATCTTAGTGGTACTCCTTGTTCATCACAAAGTACTATGTGTTTGGCACTCCCTGTTCATCACAAAGTGCTGCTCACATTTGCACTCACTGTTCATCACAAAGTGCTGCTCATATTTTAGTGCTCCCTATTCATCACAAAGTACTATATCTTGGTACTCATTCTTCATCACAAAGTGCCTTGATCTATCTTATCCTAGGGCCTCTGCTTGAGTGAATCCTCTTGAGTAGTTTCCTAATTGGCAACGTATGTTCTATCACAGAATTGTCAATCCTAGCCCTATTTGCTATCCTAGTCTTCCCTAGAGGACTTGCTTGAGTGTATCCTCTCAGCAGCTTATCCATTCGACAACGTATGTTCATCACAGAACTTCCAATTTGACCTAGAAACAAATTCACATTTTTGGACACAAACGCGTTTTCCTGACATAAATGTGCATTTATTACATTACCTAGTATGCATTAATGACAACAATAAATGCATCAAAGTACAAGGAGGTTTTGTGGTACTTACTGGCTCTCCTACCTCTGTTGGCCTCTGGAATCGGCGAACACAGTTGAATCTGTGAACAAAGGCCATCGCTGCTGACTACTGCTGCTCTATTTTTGCTCTGCACTCTGCTCTCGTGGATGTGTAGATGACAATGAGGATGTATTTTCCCTCGTGGTCTATCTTATAGACTGCCCTAGCCCTCGTTTCCCAAGTCAGTCTTCATTATCCCGTGACTCTGTCACTTTATCCGGTCAGTCCATTCTAGCCTCTCTTTCTTATTGAGAGATTGTCTGCAATCTTTTTAGACATTTTCATCCAATCTCTCGAGGGGGCATATCATTCCCATCTTGGGGCAACTTTGTATCAGTTCATCTTATCTTCTTTGAAACAACGCGACAAGCCGTATTGTCTCAAAGAGGGGCAAAATGTAGACACCCAAAATTGTCATGTCTAATTAAATAAATATTTTATTTATTTAATTATCTAAGCTTAATTCTTCTATTAATTAAATAAATCTTTATTTATTTAATTAATTCATTTATCCTCTTCTAGCCTTATTTCTCATTTAAATAAATACATTTATTTATTTAAATTAACCTTTTCCTAAATTAAATAAATATTTTTATTTATTTAATTATCCCACTTCTTCTATTAATTAAATAAATCTTTATTTATTTATGTAGCGTCCTAAAATTGAGACACTTGCAATTTCGACCGCATTTGGGTCTTCACGATGGCGATGCAACACGGAACCTGAATGGAGACCCCGAAACTTGTTCATGACATCAAAAACTGCATTTTTCAGCACCCTGGCCTGATCCTCCTTGCACCCTGCTGTCCCTGGAGGTGGGACCATGGCGCCCAGCGCCCTGGTCCTTCAGGACTAGGGTGCCCAGTGCCTTGGTCCCCCAGGACCATGGCGCCCAGCGCCCTGGTCCCTGGCCCTATTTTGGGCCCGGTCTCCTATGGGGCTTCGGGTCTTTATGTTTGCAATTTGGAAAATAGCACTTCCTGGTCAGCTCAAGGTCGGAAAAATCAGTCTTTTAACCCTAATTGACAAGTATATAAACTACATTTTCCTCTCCCATTTGGGGAGATGAAAAGGAGGAAGGACATATGTGTACAAGATGTGGAAACGATATTCAAACATTCAGGCATTCAAGCATTCAAGCATTCAAGCATTTCCTTCAAGCAATTGATCATTCTAAGTCTCCATTCAAGGCTAAGTGTTGCATTCAAGACAAGGATTCAACCATTGAAGAGGAGATCACATATCACATACAACATACAACATACAACAACATCTACACCTTCGCATGTAAGAATACAAACATTCTTACAACAAGGTACTAGTACTTGTTTTACATTACAAACATTTACATTTACAACATTTCTCATTTCTTGGTTAATTCCAAAACTGGGGTTTGACCTAAGGGCAAACCCCTAATCCCTAACCCCCCAATCATCTTTGCTTTTCTGTGTGTAGGTTGCAGGTACGCGGTTGAAATTGAAGATCTGGAATCCTTTTGCAGAGACGAACAGATCCCCCTTCGTTTCGTGGATTTTTCGGAGGACAGTGTGCACGCCGGGTGCCATCGTCCCGTCAACTTTTGCTCAAATTTGCAGAACAACACCGTCTCGACATTTTACTGCTAATTCCAGGTCCGCAGCTTCATATCATATCCCTATCTCTGTTTATAAGTGAATCTTTCTTGCTTCTACATGCATTTCTAGTTCAATCAATCTTTCTACATTCTTTACAAAAGAGGGTATCCTTGCTATCACAACCCTTGAAACTCATATAGAATCCAATCTCGCATTGCGTGGGATTGGATCTTGTGGGTTTCAACCCCTCTTTTGAATGTAAAGTCCCTCCTAAGTGAAAACCATCAACCCTAGTGACTCTCCCTTCTCTCTCCTTGGAGTTGGGAAGGGGAGAACGACTAGGGTTCGATTTTTTTCCGCTTTACATTTTGGTGAACCTGATGTGAACATCCTTTCTGATTATTCATGGTTAGATCTGAAAATTGGATGCCTTGATTACATTTCCATGTTTGATCTTTTGCAAAATTTTAGAGGTTAATTGCATAAAAACCCTAAATTTTCTTTTTAGTAATTAAACTTGTGAAATGTTTAATTGTTAATGCTTGTTTCAGATCTGCCCTTCTATTACAAATTATCAATTCATATTTGTACTTCAATTTTGAAAATTAAGTGGTTACATGTCAAAACCCTAATTTTTAAGACCTTCTTGATTCAACCTTTGACTGATAATTTCACTAATCAAAACACCTTCAAATCGGCTGTAACTTTGGATTCCGCAATAAAATCACAATATCTTTCATCCCTGAAAATTTGGAAAAAAGTTGTGAGGACTGTGTGCACCCTGAGTGCCATCGTCCCCGACATTTTTTCCGAAATTTCGGGAGCTAGATCTTACTGTATTTTTCTGCTAAAATCCAGAATTTTGGCTGATTTTATCAATTTTAACACTTTCAAAATTATAGTCAAAGTTGGTCTAGCGATTGCTTGGATTGAGGCTTCTAATCATTCAAAAATTGTTGAAATTGAAATTTGTGTCAAAATTGTGTTTCTTACAGTCCTAAATTTGAAAAGTGTGTTAGCATTCATTCGAAATTTCAGTGCTTTATTCAAATTTTTGCAGTTTGTGACTTTTTGAAATTAAGTGTTTAATTACAACAACTTTGATTTCCGCTTTCAAAATTGAATTTTGCGTGAAATTGAGTCAACTTCTAAATTTCAAAACTTGCATTGCTCTTAACATTCCCTCTAAAATCATAAAATTCAAAATTTCAGTTTCCCTCTCTTTTTCAAAATTCAAATTTTGCATTTTTCGACAATCTGGGTAGGGTTCAATTTTGAGATTGCAACTTTAATTTGGCCTATCTATAGAT
This sequence comes from Cryptomeria japonica, assembly GCF_030272615.1. Lineage (NCBI taxonomy): Eukaryota > Viridiplantae > Streptophyta > Pinopsida > Cupressales > Cupressaceae > Cryptomeria > Cryptomeria japonica. The sequence continues at coordinate 48,017,615 of NC_081407.1, read as the reverse complement.
CGTAAAATCACTCAATTTTTTCAGGTTAGCTGTAAAATCATCATAACTTTCATCCCTGCAAATTTCAAAAAAAGTTGCAAGGACCGTGTGCACCCCGAGCGCCACGGTCCCGGACATTTCTTCCGAAATTTCGGGAGATGGTCCTGATTGTATTTAACAGCTTAAATCTAGAAGATTGGCTGATTTTACTGAAATTTGCTACCTCTAAAATTCAAAATCTTCTCTCTTTCTTTTGTGCATGAGTTTTACAACAATAAGCCCTACTTACACTATTCCCGTTAGACGAAGCCTTAGAATTAAGTCCTTCCAAGGTGTAATTACCGAGGAGATGGAACCTAATTTGAATGGCCTTTTTAATGAGGACATGGGTAATTCCTCTAATCCTCTTAATGATGAAGAAGCTCTCCATGAGGTTTCTGTAGAACAACTTTCAAAATTGGATAACCAATTTGATGATTTTCGACAATGGATGTCTCAAGAATACCCTGATAGTCAAGCTCTTCCTTTAATTGAGGGTCTAAAACGTATGCTTCAAAGTGATAAGAATGGAATTGATATTTTGTGTGGTATTGCACACATTGTGGATTCAAATTTGATGCCTATGAAGAGTTGTGCTGAAACTTTGGGTTATACACAACCTCCTACTCAAGACAATCATTCTATTCCTTTGACGACTTCTATTGCTAGTATACCTACTTTTACATCAAACATAATGACTACTTCAATACAAGACATTCCTCCTATGATCACCAGTCATGGGGGAAATCCCTCTTCTTCAATCAACCCTCTTCCTTCATTCAATCCGACTTCTTCATTCATTCCTTCAATAAGTGTTCCTATTATATCACCACAAATGAACATGACACAAGGGGGCAATTCATTTTCCATTCCTCCTTGTAGTGTTCCTCCTATCTAATCATCTCCTATGACTAACTATCATAGTGTCCCACCACCTTACTCTCTACCTTCTTTCAATAACATAACACCTCCATCACAATCTAACACGTCTAATATGAACTCTTCGACTGAAGCGACCATTAACAATCTTGCACAAACTGTCTCTTCTTTACAGCAACAAATTGCCTCTATGAATCAATCTAAGTTTAGTGTGCCCACATTTGATGTTGCGAGCCCACTTTCTCTTGACATTGTCCGAGCTATTACCCCTAAACATGTTGAAATTCCGCATTTGGAGCTTTATAATGGTAAGGGTGATCCTCTAACACATGTTAAGACTTTTCAAACAATATGTATTGATTTTGCTTATGACCAAAGGTTGCTTGCAAAACTGTTTACTAGAACATTAAGAGACAAAGCCCTACAATGGTATTGCTCGTTGCCTTCTTATTCTATTACTTCTTTCGAACAACTTGCAAATGCTTTCATTCAACAATTTCAAAACAATATAAGTCCTAAAGTTACTTTGATTGATTTAATGCATTGTAAACAAGGTGTTAAAGAAAAAGTGACTGATTTCATTGGTAGATATAAGCATTTGTATGCTCAAATTTCTTTTCCAGTGCCTGACAATGATATTCAAAGAATCTTTATTTCTAATTTACAAAAAGATATTAGAGAAAAACTCCTGTTTTCTGAGTTTACTTCTTTCCAACAGTTGTGCGCAACTCTTCACAATTATCAACTGACTGTGAGTCAAATGGAACAAGCAAATCCTATGGCTCCGAGTGATAAGGGTGATAGTAGTCAACAACCATTTGGGAAGTTTAAACCGAATAGAGAGTCCATCAAATTCAATGAAAACATCATCAACAACAATGTGAATGCAGCATCAGGTGTGCCTCCTATTTCTATGTTTTTCAAGAAAGAAAGAAAGTTTACTCCTTTGAATGAATCATTGCATAGTATTATGAATAAGTTATTGGAACAAAATGTGCTTACTCTTCCTCCTATAAGGCAAATAGACCCTACAAAGATTGATTCACCCTATTTTGATAACAAATCTTTTTGTCAATTTCATCGTCATCCTGGGCATGATACTGAAAAATGTTTTGCTTTAAAGGGAAAAATTAAAGATTTGATTGATAATAATACTATCTCTGTTTCTGGAGTGAATGATAAAGGCAATACATCTGTAGCTCCTCCTAATCAAAATCTTCAGATTTTCACTGATCCATTACCTTCTCATACCTCTAATGCGATTGAGACTAATAATTCCTCTTTCTCATCTGATGGTCTTGTGTCTATGACTCCGAATGTGATTAACTTTGTAGAGTAGCAAGAAAACCCTAAAGAACCTTCCATCACATTTGATTCTAGTGAAACTATCAGGGCACCTGATGGTCCTTTATACATAGTTGCAAAAGTCAAGAACACACCTTGCCGTGGAGTGCTTATTGATCCTTCTTGCATGGTTAATGTCATTACTGAAGAATTTCTTTTTACTTTGCAATTGAATCAAGTGATCTATGATGAAACAAATGTGGTTGTGAAACTATTTGATGCATTTTCTTCTCCTGCAATTGGTTCTATTACATTACCTATTGAGGTCCATAACAAATCCCTTGATGTGGACTTTGTTATTATTCCATCATCCGAACAATTTCGTGTGAAGCTAGGCTATCCTTGGCTATCTTCCATGAAAGCTATTGCTTCTCCTATTCATAAGTGTCTAAAATTTCCCCATAATGGTGAAGTTGTTACTGTCGATCATAGTCTCTTTAAACTAGCTGAAAGAACTTCTAGCGTTCCTATTGATTACTTTTGGCCTAAACAATTCCAATCTCTTCCTCCGCAAAGTGATCATCTTTTTAAATCTTATCAAAAGTGGAAGAAAGATATGATCCTATCTCTAAGTGAACCTAGAACACCCAAACTTGACATCCCTATCGTTCTTGAGAAGGAAGTTCTTCCTTTGAAAGATAAAACTAATGTCTTTCCTCAAGAAGATTCCCAACCCATCCCTATGGATGTGACTGTGCCTATATCTAATAAACTTCCTAAAAGTAGGCTTATCCCTCCTCGTCATGATGGACTTGGTCTCCTTCCTAAACCAAATATTCCTCCCTTATATGGAGCAGTTCCTCCTCCTTCCTCTTATGGAGAGAAGAGACCTTCCTCTTCTCCTATTATTCAACCTAAGAGACCACAACCTAAACACCCAAGTGATAAGGATGAGAACATTCCTCCTCCTCAATCTTCTCAACTTCCTACTAAGACTAGACGAAATCGTTCTGCACGTGAATGCCGACGAAAGCGTCGTTTTAGAGCTCAGGCAGCTGCTTCTCAAACTTTACAATCCCCAAAAACACCTTCAACTAATATTATTCCATTTTCTCCTCACTGATGATTGAGCCGAAATCTCCTAAACATAAGATGCATGATGGTCTTGATCCTGTGTGAGTTAAAGACCCTATTTTTATAAATCTTGATGATGATATAGATGAAAATGTTACTTCTCTTGCTTCTGATAGTGAATATGAACTTGTTGATGTTGATAACCATTTATCTAATGAATTTTCTAAAGCACTTATCCTAGCTCCTAGACAAGAAAAATGTGGCTTGGAACATGAACATAGCCCTTGTTTGGATCTTGTGATAGCTCCATCTGCTGTGTTGGATGTTCCTCCTCTAGCGTGTTCCGTACCTTCCCGAAACATTGATCAGCAAGATCGAGGGGTAGATGACGTGCTAGACTAGTTTCATTAGCATAGCAGATTCTCTCCTCCTCTCTTTCTTTTGTTACTTCTTCTATGTGTTATTCTCATTCTTCTATTTGTTGTCCTTAGTGTTGTCTACTTGAGGACGATGCAAAACATTGAGATCTCTTTTGGTCTCTCTCATGTTGACTCAAAAGACACATGTGTTCCCTTCATCTAGGTGACCTTCCTTGATTGGGGAATGAAGAACAATTATGCATACATACATATGATATACATGAATTATCATACAGCATACTGACCCCGAGGAAAGAAAAGTCACCTCGTGCTTTGTGTTTTGTGTCTATTATCCTTGGGCTTATCTCACACTTGGGGGCTAAATCCTTGTGATAACGTGCTCCTTTCTCATCTCTTATATGTATCACTACCTTAAAGCAATCACCCCTGGTGAGGCGTGTGCAATCGCTTTAACGTAGGGGGGCATACATCCCGTTCATATCTTTTCAAGATACTTGAAAATTTCTTGACAAATTTAGCTTTGCCTTGAAAATTTTTGATATCTTTCTTGCATGACTCATAGTGAGGGAACCTTACTACTGACAGTCATGGTTCTCCCTCATGATCTTCCCTTTTACTTTTTCAATCGAAGTCGTAAGATCCTTAGTCCACTGGGGGCTTAGTGTATCTTGCCTCCTTGACGTGGTGAAAGTTTTTCAATCTGAATTCCTTGTACTTTTCTAGAAGTATGAGCGTATGCTTATACTCCCGCTAAAGTGGGGGCTAAATGTAGCATCCTAAAATTGCGACACTTGCAATTTCGACCACATTTGGGTCTTCACGATTGCGATGCAACACGGAACCTGAATGGAGACCCCGAAACTTGTTCATGACATCAAAAACTGCATTTTTCAGCACCCTGGCCTGATCCTCCTTACACCCTGCTGTCCCTGGAGGTGGGACCATGGCGCCCAGTGCCCTGGTCCTTCAAGACTAGGGCACCCAGTGCCTTGGTCCCCCAGGACCATGGGTCCCAGCGCCCTGGTCCCTGGCCCTATTTTGGGCCCGGTCTCCTATGGGGCTTCGGGTCTTTATGTTTGCAATTTGGAAAATAGCACTTCCTGATCGGCTCAAGGTCGGAAAAATCAGTCTTTTAACCCTAATTGACAAGTATATAAACTACATTTTCCTCTCCCATTTGGGGAGATGAAAAGGAGGAAGGACATATGTGTACAAGACGTGGAAACGATATTCAAACATTCAGGCATTCAAGCATTCAAGCATTCAAGCATTTCCTTCAAGCAATTGATCATTCTAAGTCTCCATTCAAGGCTAAGTGTTGCATTCAAGACAAGGATTCAACCATTGAAGAGGAGATCACATATCACATACAACATACAACATACAACAACATCTACACCTTCGCATGTAAGAATACAAACATTCTTACAACAAGGTACTAGTACTTGTTTTACATTACAAACATTTACATTTACAGCATTTCTCATTTCTTGGTTAATTCCAAAACTGGGGTTTGACCTAAGGGCAAACCCCTAATCCCTAACCCCCCAATCATCTTTGCTTTTCTATGTGTAGGTTGCAGGTATGCGGTTGAAATTGAAGATCTGGAATCCTTTTGCAGAGACGAACAGATCCCCCTTCGTTTCGTGGATTTTTTGGAGGACAGTGTGCACGCCGGGTGCCATCGTCCCGTCAACTTTTGCTCAAATTTGCAGAACAACACCGTCTCGACATTTTACTGCTAATTCCAGGTCCGCAGCTTCATATCATATCCCTATCTCTATTTATAAGTGAATCTTTCTTGCTTCTACATGCATTTCTAGTTCAATCAATCTTTCTACATTCTTTACAAAAGAGGGTATCCTTGCTATCACAACCCTTGAAACTCATATAGAATCCAATCTCGCATTGCGTGGGATTGGCTCTTGTGGGTTTCAACCCCTCTTTTGAATGTAAAGTCCCTCCTAAGTGAAAACCATCAACCCTAGTGACTCTCCCTTCTCTCTCCTTGGAGTTGGGAAGGGGAGAACGACTAGGGTTCGATTTTTTTCCGCTTTACAATTTAATTAATTCATTAGTCTTTTCTACCCATGACACATGTCATTCATCTCTTAATTCATACACTACCTACCCCTTTCATTATTTTATTATTTCTTTTACCTACCCTCTAATCATAGCCGACCTCCTTTTACACCTCTCAATCTTATCCCTCCATTTCTTATAGTGTCTTCTATATAAGGAGATGCTTCCTTCATTATCAAACCCTAATCAATTATTCTAATCAATCATTCTAATTACTTGATCAATTGACTACTTAGCATATGCGATCCTACTTGCAACCACATTCCGTTCTTTGTTGAGCTCTTGTGCACATAAAATCTGAGAGCAAATATATCAAGCAAGATCAATGGAGATAGGAAGAATGAAGATCCAAACCCTATTGGACATGTGATGGTATAATCTTTGTGATTTCATTTGATTTGCGTTGTCTTAGGTAATCTTCATATGTTATGGTGGATCTTTGTTGTTGTTAGGCTAGGGTTTTGTGGTTGAATTCATTTAGCCTTTCAATATCGTTATTATTGTTATCCATTTTCACCATATACAACGGCTATATGACTATGGACCGTTGGTACGCAAATGCTTAATTTTTCTTTTGATATATTTTTATCATGTTTTGTTAAGCGTCAAAGTCCAATGAAGAAAATAGTGCTAAACCTATGTTTTAGCGCTTTTGTCACCTAAAGTAGTGCTATGGTATCGCACTGGCACTTTTGCATAGTTGTTTTAGCGCATTTGTCAGATTAGCACTTTGGTATCATAGTTATAGCGTTGTTGTACTTTAGCACTTTTGTGTAGTTGTTGTGGCACTTTTGTGATAAAATAGCGCGATGATATAGCTTTTGTAGCGCTATTGTTATTATAGCGTGTTTGTATCATAGTAATAGTGCTATTGTTAGCAAAGTGGCATGATTGTGATAAAATACCCATGTTAGATAAAATATCTCTTGATGTCTGTGTTGATTGATTGATTGGTTGTTTTGGTGAATCATAGCAGTCCTGTTGAGACTAGGTCATTGTGATAAATGCCTGTTGTAGTCTAGGATTGCCATAATCGATTACCTATTGAGACCCGAAGATGCTTGATCAAAAAGTATCTGTTGATAGTGTAGGTGTGCATGAGTCGATGTACCTGTGTAGATAGAGTAACTGGCTTGGTTTATAGGATGACCTAGGATGGGAAACGATGCAGGGTATGCAATTATGATGATGACCTAGATAGGGAGGGTGAGGGGGTTGATTCAATGTTAGATAGAAGGTATGGAGGACTTAGGACTCAAATCTATGGAAGAGGATTAAAAACAATAGAGTATCTATTGTCATGACTGTGTATTAATGATATGCAATGATATGGATTTATGGATGGATGGAATACAATATATATAGATCAGATGAAATGGATGATCCATGGCTTATTCATAGTGCTTAATTTTCATCATCGATAATGGGAGTATCGACCTTGGCTGAGGTATCTGAAACCACGGTTGAGCGTTTCACCTGTAAGAAAACATCGCAGATAAGGAAAGTTCCCCTCCATTTTGGTTCATGTACAAATGGTCGAGGTATACATTGTAGTCAGTAAGCCATAGTGGTCCATGACTGTATTTTTGCATAGAATCACATAGCTTAGTGAACTTCCCACGTAGACACCATTAGTATATGCCCCAGAACTTCATTCAGACAATTCGTAGATAGCAAACAAAGAAAAAGATATCAGGAACCATCCCAGATACTCTAATAACTTGTGGATATCCTGGAGTAGCGTAGGAACCTGATATAAAGAAATAAATAACAAATCAATCAAGTAATTATCAGCCAAACCGAATTTTCTTGTCAAAGAAAATGTTACCATGTCTTGTTTGTGAGGAAGGATGCATCCTTGTGAAGACAGTTGTGTGCAGATGTTTTGTTTGGTTGGTTGATTTGATAGGTGGTCATCATTTGAGTAGATCAAAATATTGTTTTGTGTCTTTTGCGATGTGTATGTACAATGAATAATATACTTTGCAATGTTTTTGATTGACTTTGATGTTTTTGTCATGTTTTTTGGACTTTTTGAATGTTGTAAATATTTTTGGTTTTATTTCAAGACATTTTTGAATGAGCAACTCAATGAATCACAAGAAATGGAGAATCCAGTCCCATAAGTAGGTTTAAGAAAATTTTCCCCCAGTTGGATGTCGGTATGAAAGCGTGATGCGAGACATATGAAGTAACAACCCTGATTGCGGATCAAATAACAAGCCATGGTATAAATGATGGGTGAATGGATGCAATAGATGTGATCGTAACAAGTCTAAAATACAATGGAGCCATAGCCTTTACGAATGGTGCCTGTTTGCCATGTTTTCACTGCTATACTTACCCAAGGTGCCATCGAAGTGGTTTTCACCATTTGGATGAATGATTTTTCTTTACTATTTTCTTGATTTTTTGTATTTTGGTATTTTGTTCAGGACTATTTTCTGAATGTTTTTGGTATTTTATGATATTGGAGGACCTTGATGCTCTGTACAGCTTATGTATGAAACCTTTTTAGATGCATGTTGTTGATTGGATCTGCTAGTGGTTCTCCTTCTAAAGTTGCTAACTGATATGCTCTAGACCCAAAGATGGGAGTGATGACATATGGACCCAGCCAATTGGATTCAAATTTGCCCTGGTGTTCTCTATTTGGTTTATTGTGAGGATTATCCCTAAGAACAAGATCTCCTACTTCAAATGTGCGAGGTTTGATCCTATGATTGTAGCTTCTGCTCATACGTTGTTGATAGGATTTTAGGTGATTGTAGGTAGCTTGTCGATTTTCATCAAGCAGTTCCAAGTCCTAAAGACGTGAGACTCGGTATGCTTCATCATCTATTAGATTGTGCAAGGAGACCCGTAGAGATGGTAATTCAACCTCAATAGGCAAGATGACTTATGCTCCATAAATTAGTGAGTAGGGGGTTGCGCCTGTAGGGGTTCGAATGCTAATTTGATATACCCATAGTGTTGGATTCAAATGAATGTGCCAATGATGACCAACATCATTGACTGTCTTTTTGAGGATCCTCAATGTATTCTTGTTGGATGCTTTGGCTTGACCATTGCCTTATGGGTAATATGGGGTGGAAAAATGGTGTTGGATATGAAACTTCTCACAGAGTTCACGGACATCTTGATTTTTGAAAGGGAGCCCGTTATATATAATGATGGACATGGGTACACCATACCGATAGCTGATGTAATTAAGGATGAATGAGGTGATCTGCTTGCCAGTGACTTGGGTGAGTGGAATGGATTTGATCCACTTTATGAAGTACTTTGTGGCGGTAATGATAAATTTATGACCATTGGATGAAGATGGATGGATTTTACCCACAAGGTCAAGTCCCCATTGACAAAAGGGTCATGGTGTTGTGATAGGTTGTAATGTTACTATTTATTAAGTTGCCATTAGTTTTATATCCAAAGTCATTCTATATACTATAGTCGGTTACTACTACAGAAACATTCAGTCGGTATGCACAGAACAGTCGGTTATAGAAGAAAGTAGTCACAAAGCCCAGTATGTGCCGAGTTGTCTACCGAGCATCATTCCATGTCTACCAAGCAGAAATAATGATACACTGAGTTGGTATACACTGAGTGAAACGTGTTACCAGATTCATTGAATCTAGACACACATGGGAAAACATGTTACAAGATCGAGGAACATAGAACCGTTATCACATTGGAAATTGTACTTAAAGAATGTGTATGATTTTGAGGTCATCTAGCCAATGAAATATTTTATATAGTTATTCATTCGATAAATCATGTTTGTAAAATCGAAGCAATGAATCAGATCACCGACATAAGAGATCTATTTATACAACATGGATTAAGGATAAAAGGGTGATAGACAGAGATATATAGAGGTGTATGAAGCAAGACATGTGTGATACATAAGGAACCACTAAGTGTTATGACTATTATAGAGACACAGAGGTCACCGAGAAGGATTTTAGAGAATAGTCAAAGAATAGAGTAAATAGAAGGGTTTACCGAGTTACGTTATGGGTTACCGAGGTATGCTATAAGAAAGGTAATCTTATTTTGAGCACATAGAATCTGCTATAACATTCCAGATGTAAAGTTGCAGATATTTGTAAAGATTTTATTGAAATATTTTGAAGTTGTAAGAGAAACCTTTAACAGGGTAAAAGACTCTAACTAAGTCTATAAATTGTAAAGCCTCTAACCAGGTGTAGCATTTAGTTTAAGTGTTGTAAAATTCTTTAGCAAGGTAGATCTAACAGATCTTGATACTCCTAACAGGGTAAGCTATCAGAAATAGATGAACATTTAGCTATAACCGAGCACCCTTTATTATTGCAGTAGTGAAGTTGTGGGTGCCATCTGCACGCAGTTTTTCTCTCTAACCAAGAGTTTCTGCATAACCAAAATATATGTGTTATGGAGTGAATCATGTATGATTGTTAGTTATTTGTTTTAGCTTTATGTTATGTTACAATAGTTTTTGGTTTATGCATAACAGTAAAGTTATTGTTGATAAAAAGATTTGAAGTACTGATTCACCCCTCCCCTCTCAATAAATTAGCTTTCCATATTGGGCCTAACAATTGGTATTAGAGCTTGAATCTTGGAAAAAGGTTTAACAACCTAAAGAGAAAGATCTTATCAATGGAAGGCTATAAACAATCTCGGAGAATTGTGTATGTGCAAGCAGAGTTGGATCATGATAATCAAGTGATTGCAGACATGCAAAGACAAATGCAAAAATCATTGAAAGTTAGAAGAAGATTATCTGATGATTTGCAGGACTCTCAAGAGTTAGTGGAACAAATTGAAACATCATCTGAGAACAGTATATCTAAAGAAATTGAAGAAATGATTGGACAACTGAAAGTAAAGAACAAAGCACTAGCTGATCAGCTAAAAGCAATGAAAAGAGGACATGAACATTTCAGCACACAGATGACTGGGAATCTTGATGCATTGAGGACAGCTGAAAATAAAGTAAGAGATCTAGAAAGAGAAAAACAACAACTTGAAGCATTAGTATCTGAAAAGAATGATGAAATCATAAGGTTGACTGGGATTCAACAAAATCTGTCAGATCAATTAGGTTATGCACATCATGAAGCAAATCTGAAAGATGATGAGAATCAAGCATTGAAACTTGAAATATCAAGGTTGACCAATGAACTTGAAACAAAAAAGAAATCCAAGGAAACACTGAAGAAGAGCTATGAAGCATCAAAGATGTTGGATGAGCAGCTGAATACAAGAAGACCCAACAAAGAAGCAGGACTTGGTTACAAAGGAAAAGACTCTACCGAGAAGGGAATTCATACAACCGAGAGAGGAGAATCATCAAAAGCAAGCTGGAAACAAGAAGCCCATCAAAATAAAGAAGCCTATTTGCAACTACTATGGAAATCAAGGTCATACTGCTAACATCTGCCAAATCAGAAAAGGTAAGCAACCGATACTAAGTCTAATGGTTATTGCTACAATTGCAATAAATATGGTCACACATTTAACCAATGTAGGACAAAGTCTGTTAACAATTATCAGAAGGCAAAATTCAAAGGGTTTTGTAAAAAGTGCAATAGATATGGACATAGTATCGAGAAGTGTTGGCTTAAGCAAAAGAACTATATGTGGTCTACACATTGAGCAAATACTATAGGTTACCGAACTCACACAAATCCTTACCGACAGTATTCTGTAGTACCATGGGATTACAATACAAGGATATGGTGTGAACGTTGTGGAAGATATGGACATATAAGTGCCAACTGCTTTATAAGGTTTAGAATGAACAACCGAAGATCATGGAAAAATCCTGGTATGGCATGTTTTCATTGTCACAAAGTTGGACACTTGGCTAGAGATTACAGAGATCAACCTAGAGGAGACACTGAAGAAATAAAAGACAAATTACAAATGATTTGGAAAAAGAAGGAAATTGTGTCAAATGAAGAAAGCACCTTACCTACCGAGTTAGGTGCACCCATTCCAAATTAATTGGTAAAGGTATGAAGGGACTGCATTCTCTCAAAGATTAAATCTTAACAGTTCCTATTTTATCATGCACTTAATTCAAAATCTGCATATTTAAAGATGTATTAGAAAGTTTGAAATTCTATCAAAGTCTTTTGGAGCATTACAAGAAGACTGTCAAGTCAGTGAATAAAGGAAGCCTGTCAAGTCGGTAAATGAAGAAAGTCTGGTTACTCGGTTAAAGTGCAAAAAGGAAAGAAAGTTTAGTGGAGCCGAGTGCATTTAATGTTTTTGACCTAACCTGTATGGAGCCCGATAATGTATATTGTGTACTTAAAGCATTTACACGGTCATTTTTCACTCACCAAGTTTTCAAGAGAACAAAGCAAAGTGAATCAAAGGCGATCAAACCACCTCCAAAGCAAAATTCAAGGTATTTACATCAATCTCAATGCATTGTTAAGCTGGTTTACTAATCATATCAAGTTTTTATTATCTGCTAAGTGTGAAGCATCTACCGTTTGAAAATCTTCAAACCCTAAGGATCTTGTGTTAATTATTATTTGAAATCTACAATGGCACCTAAGATCCAGAATCTCGTTGTTGAGAACATCGAATAGCCCTCACTGAAATACTCTTTAACTCCCAAAATTGCATCTGAACCGGATGACAAAACTGTATTTTCACTCATCCCGGATAGAGTTTTATTAGTCGAGGATGTGATATTCTTCACCAAATGTCGCGTTGAAGAACTAGGTCACATTGAAATCAAAGACACATATGATGAATTGTGCACCGATGGTAAAATGGATAGCAAGTATGAGCACATTAAGATCAAGGGATTGAATGAAGCCCTAACCTATCCCCATGTCTTCAAACCCCAGTGGGTCAAGTTTGTTCTGAGCAGAGTTCATGATGACTTCATGTGGCTAGAAGAGCAACCATTTAAGATCACCAAGGAAATCATTCATTTGATCACCGGTTACCCTATTTATGATCATGCTCAAGCTCAGAAAATGATATCACTGAAGGAATTGATCAGTTTAACCGGAGTAGAATCAGATTGCAAAGGACTGAAATTGAACAATGTCACTGATGCAGAACTAAAGTTTGCCATTAGAGTAATAGGTTACTATTTCTTCCAATCAGCAAGGGAAAACAATGCACCCTGTGCAGCAGTAGACTTAGCATATAAAATTGTGAAGAAAGGCATGAAAATTGATTTATGTGAGGTATTGCTAAAAAACCTATTTGAGAATATGAACACCATAAGGAAGCCAAAGAAGAACAATTCAGACAATACACTAGAGTTTGGATCACTGTTAATATGCATGTTTTTCTATTTTGAAAAATTCTTTCCATCAGTCGGTAAAGTTGTTTGGGAACTACACTGACCAATCACCCATCAAATCAATGACTTCATCAAGAAGCTAGGTGATAACTTTAATGATATTATGGATGATTACTTTAGCAAGTTTCAGGAAAGGATGCATAACAAGTACTGGATTCCACCCAAGCTAGTGGAGAAATACAAGGATGACATATGTTTTGAAGTGGACACTGATTACTGTTATGTGAATGTTGTGGAACCAAGAACTCAATCTTTGCCACCTATGGGTTACGAGATTGATTTTGACATCACACAATAGTAGATAGATGCATTTCTTACATTACCAAGGCATGCTACCAAGTTGAGGTATGGAACATATGAAGAAGTGAAGGAAAAAGTAAAAATGAGCATTTTAGTACCCAAAGCTACAAGGAAGGCAACAAAGATGATAAAGGCATTAACGGAGAAATTTGGAGAAGATTCTTCCTCCACACCTGTCAAGGGAACTATAGCCATTACTGAAGAGGAATCTGAAGCCCAAGAGGTAGCTATAACACTGAGCACCGAATTGCCTAAGGGAAAAGTGTTGAAAATAAAGAAATAGGATACATCTAAGGTATCACCGACTCCTCCAGCAAAGCAACCTAACACAAGAGCATCTGCAGCTTCACCGAGTAGTGTTGCCGCACCCAAGGTAACAAAAACTTACAAGAAATCTAAGGTAACAAAAACTTACAAGAAATCTACTCAGAGATTCATTTTGACCAAAGAGTCTAGTGACATCGAATCTGAAGGCAAGCAAATTCCAGATTGTCAAGAGCAAGATGGTAAATGTACATAGTGTTGAAAATTTCTATGCTAATCTGAAGAAATATGGTGGATTTGGATCATTTAGATATGTTAAGTATAAATCTAGATCTGATGATGAAAAGAGACAAATAGAAGAAGCGGTCATCTGCACACTATTGAAATTCTGATTGGTCCCATTGGAAGTATGTAAATCTCTTCCAAATGAATTATATTTGCATATTGACAACAGGTGGAAATATGCAATGGACTCGGAAAAGTAGATTAGAGAAAGAAGTCTGGTACATCTTTTCCCAGACATGTCGGTAGATGAGATCACCGAACATCTAACAAACTGCCACTCAAAATTCCTAGTCAAGCAAAGAGCTTTGAAATTGATGAATGGTCTTTACTTGGATGTAGAAAATGAGACCAAGAAAAATGGTAGGAAATATTTCTGTAGACACTCAAAATTGTCGTGTTTAATTAAATAAATATTTTATTTATTTAATTATCTAAGCCTAATTCTTCTATTAATTAAATAAATTTTTATTTATTTAATTAATTCATTTATCCTCTTCTAGCCTTATTTCTTATTTAAATAAATACATTTATTTATTTAAATTACCCTTTCCTAAATTAAATAAATATTTTATTTATTTAATTGTCCTATTTCTTCTATTAATTAAATAAATCTTTATTTATTTAATTAATTCATTAGCCTTTTCTACCCATGACACATGTCATTCATCTCTTAATTCATACACTACCTACCTTTTTCATTATTTTATTATTTCTTTTACCTACCCTCTAATCATAGCCGACCTCCTTTTACACCTCTCAATCTTATCCCTCCATTTCATATGGTGTCTTCTATTTAAGGAGATGCTTCCTTCATTATCAAACCCTAATCATTCTAATCATTCATTCCTAATCACTCAGCCTAATGACTAATCTGGAGGACTTGCTACACTACGATCCTACTTGCAACCACATTCCGTTCTTTGTTGAGCTCTTGTGCATATGAAATCTGAGAGCAAATATATCAAGCAAGATCAATGGAGATAGGAAGAATGGAGATCCAAACCCTATTGGACATGTGATGGTATAATCTTTGTGATTTCATTTGATTTGCATTGTCTTAGGTAATCTTCATATGTTATGATGGATCTTTGTTGATTGTTAGGCTAGGATTTTGTGGTTGAATTCATTTAGCCTTTCAATATTGTTATTATTGTTATCCATTTTCACCATAAACATTTTGGCACGCCCGGTGGGACTCTTGTCCCTTTGCATTTAACAATTTTGTTGCAGATTTTGCATTTTTGAAGTTGCAGATCGGATGATTTTCGACGACATTTTAGGTATTTCCGCGTCTGCGAGCGTTCGGATCGCGTTTTTGAGTTTCAGAAGCGTCTGTGGGATCGGAAATCGCGCTTGTGTTTTTGCCAGATTTTATTTTGCAGGTTTCTGGAACCGCGTCTGTGTGTCAAAAACGCGTCTATGTTAGATCTGATCGCGTCTGTGTTCGGGAAAAGCGTCTGCATTCCCTTAGTGCATCTGTGCATCACAGAACTGCGTCTGTGTCATAAAGACGCGTCTATGTCTGGTATAGCAGCGTCTGTGTCTTTTGTTTTGAAATTTTTCAAATTTTCTTTGATTCAATTTTTTGGATTTCGCGCTTAGGGTTTCAGATCTGGTTTACTTTTGCACTAATCCTTGCAGATCTGACTAACCAAGTTTGTGTAGCTTGCTTTGGAGGAAAAAACATTTTTGTTGAAGGCCCCTTTTTCACAAAGTCTTTTGGGTTTTCTAAAATTTACCTAACTTGTGTGCTTGCAGGAAGGGGTTATCATTTGAAACAACCCAAACTACTAACAATTTTGTTGCAGGGCCTTTGCTAGGGTTTTGTAATTTTGTTGTGTGCCTTGTTTTCATAGATTAGCAAACACTTCCATTGGTGCACTAAAATTGAATCATTGTCTTTTGTGTCTTGAGCAATAGGCTCTTTTTGTTTAATCTTTAGAGGGCCTGTCTTCCCGTGTGGTCATTAGGACTACTAGTGAGAAGAGAACGACCCAAGTGGTAGCGAGGAAAACCTACCTCTTCCGAACCACTATAATCAAATGTATTCATGGTGAAAACTATGAATAATGTGTGCTGATTAGTTCATACCGACACTATGTCTCCCCATAAACCCGTTTGATCAAATTTATTTGATCATTTGTAGGGCGTAACCCCTACCGGCTGGGAGCCTTCTGTATTTATAGAGCTGAAAGTGCCGCATGTATGGCCACACGAGCAGATGCCCTTACTAGCACCATTTTGTTTTAGAGGCCCAAATCCTTCTAGTTGTTGGGGTAGGAGGTCGGACCTCTGGTAGCGGCCCACACACATACGGTTCTTAGTAGAGATACAAAGTTCGCCATGGGGAGTTTTCATGGGGACTGATGCTTGGCTGACCCGAGAAGTGAGTGCCGAGGGTGGAGCCAGTGAGGTCAAGCATCTAAGTATCCGCTCTAAATAGCATAGCCTCGGGGGTAAAACCCTATGTGGGATCAACAACTATTGTCTTGGCCAGCCATAAGAATTGTGCTTGACTTATTTTAAACATTCAAAACATTCAAGACCAAACAACAAAATATTGTGTCTTTTGTGTTTTCAAGTGTATGCAAAACAATTTTACATCAAACAACACACTTTCTTGGAGTCATTTTGAAGTCTAAACACTTGCAAACATTGAGTCCTCAACAACATTGTGTCCTCTTGTCACGAAAAACAGTCAAACATTCAGATTTGGTCACAACCAACAACTTCACAAATTGGAAAAATTTTACAGTCCAGCAAACAAAAGAAATTAGTTTCGGAATACTTGAGCTTCCTAGGTTGTTTCTTCAGGTTTCATCTAGCATTCAACTTGTCTTTGGGTCTCACATAATCCATCATTGCTTCACATCTCATTTTACATTCACATTTGTCTAAACTTGAGTCAAAAGGTCACTTGCTTGTCCTCATCATACTTTGTCAACACACTACATACAACAACACTTTGCTAAGTGGTCCCTCATCAAGGTTTCTTACCTTTGGGTCTCATTTGGTTTTACTTAGAGTCAAGGTCTGCTTACCTCATCAAGAGAAACTATCCTCTCTTTGGAAGTCACACCTACTCTACTACATACATACTTGGTCTTACACTTTGGACATTGCAAGTACACCTCAAGATTCATTTACATTCCATACAACTCTTGGTCTTCCATACTCTTTTCATTTTTCATATAGTCTCTCACATCTTGGTCAAATACCTAGTTCATGGTTGAAACCTGTCTTCAAAAATCTAGGAGAAAAGCTAAAGAAGCTCAAGAATCCGCAAACATGAGTTCTTATGAGTATGACAATGATTTATTTTTCAATCCTGAGCACACTACATTGCCTAACATGGATGTTTATAGAAACATTCCAAATGTGGAAAACATAGACACTACAAACAACAATGCTACACACAATGACAATGTGGACAACTTTTCAATACAATCAGCAGATATAGAAGAATCCATTATGAATCCCCATTTCAATAGATTGGTTGAAGAAATAATGAGGAGGGATAGACAATACTTCTTACACATGATGGCACAAAGTGGAGCCAAGATACCTCATGATTTTGACATGTCTCAACTTATGGAAAACCGACCTTTGCAACAAACTCACTCCAACATGGATCAAAGGAGACCTAATAGTGGAGGAAATAGAGGACCACATATGGTACCTGAATCACCATCAGCTTTGCTTCAAAAACCAGAAGTCCCACATACACATGCTCAAACATATGATACTTACCTTCGAAGACCATTATGGAAGTCTTATGCAGATAGATATGCTCAAGCTATGGATCAACCAAAACAATTGGACATTCAAAGGCATGCTCAAAATTTGGACACAAGGAAACCCCGTGTCAAATTTAGGGGCAACACATTAGAACATGACATGCCTGTAGAATATGGTATACATGCGCAAAATAGATATGGTGTTCCTCAACATGAATCTATACCAAGTGGTCCATATATGCAACATCATTATAGACCTCCTTCATATGAACATGTGTATGATCAATATCATCCATATATGCAACATGCACCTCCTCCAATGGTACCTCAAACATAGGATATGGTCCAAGAAGTCGATCTCCACCTAAGAGAAATTTGGAGCAACAAATCAGGGACTTACAAAAGAAAATGGAGGACATAAATACACCGAAGCCAACATACACAATGAGAGACATATGTCCTTATCCATTTGACAGGAGCATTCCAATGCCTCCTTTTCCTACACACTTTGTGATGCCTAAATTTGATAAGTATAGAGGAAAAGGGGATCCTAAGGCACACATAAGACATTTTTTCACAGCTTGCATTGAGGTAGCAGCAGAAGAGACATATTTGATGAGATTATTCCCACAAAGCTTAGGTGATCAAGCTATGGAATGGTTCTCCCAACTTCCACTTGGTATTAAGTCATGGGGTGACCTAGCAGAAGCATTTATTCAACATTTCTCCTACAATATAGAGACAGACATATCAGTCACTACTTTGTGCAACACCAAGCAAAAAGAGGGAGAATCTTTTGCATCATTTTTACAAAGATGGAGAAATCTAGCCAGCAGATGCTCTTGTGAGATTCCACAAAAACAAATGGTAGAGATGTCCAAAATGTTAACAAAGAGATTGGTTATGACTTAAGGAAAGCTTGTTTGTCTACCTTCAAGGACGTTATCAAAAAAGGCTTAGCAACAGAAAAGGTCCTAATTGAACAAGGAGTCATTAAGATATTTAAGGAAAACAAAGATGACTTTAAAGGAAAAGACAAGCCAAGATTTTGGAATAAGAACAAGAATACAGTTAATGATGGTGTTGTTGATGCCAATACGGTGAGACCCAAATTCATCTTTTCTGGATTGAGTTCTACAAACAATCAAGTGAATACTCAAACAACTTCTAGATCACGAAGGAAGTACACTCCATTGGGAGAACCACTTGAGTCAGTTTTCAAGAAGCTTGTGGCAAACAAGGTAATCACAGTTCCAGATTTTCCTCCATATGAACCAAAGGTTAAGCCGAATTGGTGGAATGATGATAAATATTGTGAATTTCATAAGAGCAAGGGTGATAAGATAGGAAATTGTCATCGACTGAAGAACATCATACAAGATCTCATTGATAGAGGTGACATTGAGATTGAGGGACATTCGTCTAATCAAGAACATGCGATGTTTAAGGAACCATTCCCAAAGCACGACAATGGAAAAGCTAAAGTCACAGATGATCAAGCCAACTATACTAGAGCACCTTACAACTATGATTCAACTATCAATCATATCTCGATGGACAATCATATCTCTACTATTACCATCAAGAACAAAAACCCTGAGAATCCTCCTCAGCGACCCAAGATTGTCCTAAAAGGTGTTGGATCTTCTTCCGAACCTACCTCTGAATGTCACGTTACAACCCGTCAAGGTAAAATTACTTTGCAAGGTGCTCCAGCTAAAAACACCACCTATTCATCAACCAAACCTGAGTATGACCTTGTAGAACAGTTAGGGAAGACACCCGCACTCATTTCAATCCTTGAACTATTACGCATATCTCCCGCACATAAAGCCATTCTTGATAAAATCTTGAGAGATACTGCTATTCCTACTGATCTAAACGTGGACCAGTTTCAAGCCATGGTGGGATACCTTTCCATTCCACACTCCCTTACATTCATAGAAGCCGATGATGCCTCCATAAGTTAGCCACATAATGCACCATTACATATTGAAGCCTTCATACACAAACATCGAATAAAGCGAGTCCTGATAGATGGAGGAGCAGGTCTAAACATTTGTACCTTGAGCACCATTAAACAATTGGGATATTCTGATAAAGCTGTCAATTATACAAACCAAATCACCATCAAGGCGTATGATGATGAAGAGCATTCATCCAAGGGCACAGTCACCTTACCGCTAAGAATTGGGCCAGTCACAAAGGATGTGGTTTGTCAAGTCCTAGATCTAGATCTCACATATAACATATTGCTAGGACATCTTTGGATTCATGAAATGAGGGTAGTCCCATCACGTATCATCAATGCATTAAGTTTCCTCATAATGGAGTCGAGGTAACGGTCAACGGTGATCCAAATCCGTTCATATATTGCAATAACTTGAGATCACATACTGAGACTATCATTCCCAGTAATCGTGAGGCTACTCCTTCTTCAGCATACATTGATCCTGAGTCATTAAAACCCTCGACATCCAAACAAGGTGAACTTAGAGGCAAGTTTCAAGACAAAGGCATGGGAGAATACACTTTGAATCAGACCATGTTTTTACGACAAGTCATGAGTTCTCCAAAAGAATATGGGAGGCCACATCCTAACAAGCAAATCTCCATCATGATACTCAAATGGGATCCTACTACCTTTCAAAGATGGGGTGAACTAGAGGAGGAAAACTTATACAAAATGCTCTATAAAGACATTGAAGAGGACACACATGATCAAATTATTCTACCCTGTGAGAATTATGGCAAAGGCTTCAAAATTCTACAAAGATTCGAGTATGATGGAAAAAGCCCTCTTGGGTTACGCAAAGAAGGCGTCATGGAGCCCTTACAACCTGAATTAACTGTAAGACAGGAACGCTCAAAGGGACTTGGTTTTCTGACTTCTAAGAGACACAATAAAAGAACAGAAAGGACCTCACAAATCAAAGTTGCCGAAATTCAACAAGAGAATTACTATTCCACAGATTCCAACGAATGGGAATGGGGTTCAGACAAATCCTCCAGTGACTATGAGCTCACCGAGACATTCAGAGAACCAGATGAACCCACAAAAGAGGAGGAATTTTACAAAAAGTTCAAAGTTGGTCAAGAACCAACCCATAAGGATTTCCCACAGTCTTTGTTTCAAGGTTCTAGGTCGAAATCACATAGGATGAGGACACCTGTCCCGGAAGGCGCTACTAGTGATGACAATTTGGATTCGCTCGTGATCAAAACTGATGAGGAGAGTGCCATCGATGACCTCGACGATTGCCTTGACATACCCGAATATAACCACATCTTCACTATTAGCCCTGCAAATTCCAAAAATGTTAAAGACCTTCCCCTTGTTCATCCCCAACTCATTGATTGGGATTATGAAGGACCAGCACAATTCGATACATTTCAAAATGACGAAGCTATTATCGACTATCTTGGCATATGAGATGATCTTCCCCCTGGAGACCACAAAGCAGGATACACCATAGAACTCAACAATATGGCATACTTTGGTGAGGGTGTCGGACCTTCCAGTCGCAAAAATGTGAAAATAAAAACAAAACAAGGATCTTATGGCGAAAACCACACTGTGGCGCTATCTGATTCCAAAAAAGTAAAAAGAAAGGATGTATCTGAGGGCGAAAACCTCTCTGAGGCACCCGAAGATGGAAGGCTCGACATTCTCCCAGCATCATATGAGGAAAAGTCATCCATGTTGGTAGAGGAGACTATCAAGATGAACATTGGTACAGAAGAGGTTCCACACAACATATTCCTGGCTCAATCCTTGACAGAGTCTGAGAGAGAAAAATTCATAAGCTTCTTCAAGGAACGACAAATCAACTTTGCATGGTCATATGCTGACAGGTACTAAATTGGAGATCCATTCGGGATAATCAATTGGGCGTATGAATCCGACATCCAATAATTTTTCCAGCTCTGCCTTGACCAGTAATGCCACTTGCGGGTGCATTTTCCTTAATTTTTGTTTTACTGGCTTTGCCCCTGGTTTGACTGTCAAATGATGCATTACCAAATCCGGATCTAGTCCAGGCATATCAGCATATGACCATGCAAAGTTGATGTAAGAGATTCTCCCTCTTTTTGCTTGGTGTTGCACAAAGTAGTGACTGATATGTCTGTCTCTATATTGTAGGAGAAATATGTCCTTATCCAACATACACAATGAGAGACATATGTCCTTATCCATTTGATAGGAGCATTCCAATGCCTCCTTTTCCTACACACTTTGTGACGCCTAAATTTGATAAGTATAGAGGAAAAGGGGATCCTAAGGCACACATAAGACATTTTTTCACAGCTTGCATTGAGGTAGCAGTAGAAGAGACATATTTGATGAGATTATTCCCACAAAGCTTAGGTGATCAAGCTATGGAATGGTTCTCCCAACTTCCACCTGGTATTAAGTCATGGGGTGACCTAGCAGAAGCATTTATTCAACATTTCTCCTACAATATAGAGACAGACATATCAGTCACTACTTTGTGCAACACCAAGCAAAAAGAGGGAGAATCTTTTACAAAAAAAAAAATATTGCATTGCATCATATACATATTTGCATCCATATCATAAGCATCACATAAGAACATCTCATCACATAGGTACACATGCATATAGCTGCCGCAAAGATGAATCATCTCATATATATATATAAAGTATCATGATACAATGATGTCAAAATCATATGGCTACAATCACCCGCAGGTGTCTACATCATTATACAAAATGGTACAAAACTGATACAGAGGAACTCACTGGTCACTCCTGCCAACACTATTGGTAGTGCTAATCCTGTCCATGTCATGGTATCCCATGCCACGTGTCCCACCCTCATCTCCAGTATTGGATCCTAGAACACTCATCTAAGGGCATCCCTATCTCCGTCTCGATCGTATGGAATCAGCTCCCCATCGATCGACACCCGCAGAATCCTGTAAACATCCTCCAGGGTGACTGTCATCTCACCCATCAGTAAATGGAACGTGCACGTCTCAGAGTGCCATCTCTTAGCAAGCGCAGTCAGCAAACCCATGTTTGCCCGAAACTCAGGCACGTACAACACATGTCTCAAACCCATCTCCTCGATGGTAGCTCTGTCCTCGAGCGACAACTCAGGTCGCAATCTTTGTGTCGACGATAATCTCTCCCCTGACTCTAGCATCGGCAAATACTCCTGCAGTCAAGCAACTCAATCATGTCAGTTATAGTGGCATTCACTGTTTATCACAAAATGCTACTCGCTATCTAAATGCATATGGCTATCTACCCTAGTGACACTCACTTTTCATCACAAAGTGTTGCTGATTATCCTAGTGGTACTCCCTATTCATCACAAAGTACTACGTGTGTGACACTCCCTGTTCATCACAAAGTGTTACTCACATTTGCACTCCCTGTTCATCACAAAGTGCTGCTCATATTTTAGTACTCCCTGTTCATCACAAAGTACTTTATCTTGGTACTCACTGTTCATCACAAAGTGCCTTGATCTATCCTAGTCTTCCTAGAGGACCTGGTTGAGTGTATCCTCTTAGCAGCTTATCCAATCGACAGTGTATGTTCATCACAGAACTGCCGATTTGACCTAGAAGATGCAAATTCATACTTTTCAAATGCAAACGCGCTTTCCTGACATAAACACACATTTATTATATTACCTAGCATGCATTAATGACAACAATAAATGCATCAAAGTATGAGGAGGTTTGGTGGTACTCACTGGCTCTCCTACCTCTACTGGCCTCTGGAATCGGCGAACGCGGTCAAATCTATGAACCAAAGCCATCGCTGCTGACTGCTGCTACTCTATTTTTGCTCTGCACTCTGCTCTCATGGATGTGTAGATGACAATGAGGATATATTTTCCCCCGTGGTCTATCTTATAGACTACCCCTAGCCTTCGTTTCCCGAGTCAGTCTTCTTTATCCCGTGACTTTGTCACTTTATCCGGTCAGTCCATTCTAGCCTCTCTTTCTTATCGAGAGATTGTCTACAATCTTTTTAGACATTTTCATCCAATCTCTCGAGGGGGCATATCATTCCCATTCTGGGGCAACTCTGTATCAGTTCATCTTATCTTCTTTGAAACAACGCGACAAGCCGCATTGTCTCAAAGAGGGGCAAAATGTAGACACTCAAAATTGTCATGTTTAATTAAATAAATATTTTATTTATTTAATTATCTAAGCCTAATTCTTCTATTAATTAAATAAATTTTTATTTATTTAATTAATTCATTTATCCTCTTCTAGCCTTATTTCTTATTTAAATAAATACATTTATTTATTTAAATTACCCTTTCCTAAATTAAATAAATATTTTATTTATTTAATTGTCCTATTTCTTCTATTAATTAAATAAATCTTTATTTATTTAATTAATTCATTAGCCTTTTCTACCCATGACACATGTCATTCATCTCTTAATTCATACACTACCTACCTTTTTCATTATTTTATTATTTCTTTTACCTACCCTCTAATCATAGCCGACCTCCTTTTACACCTCTCAATCTTATCCCTCCATTTCATATGGTGTCTTCTATTTAAGGAGATGCTTCCTTCATTATCAAACCCTAATCATTCTAATCATTCATTCCTAATCACTTAGCCTAATGACTAATCTGGAGGACTTGCTACACTACGATCCTACTTGCAACCACATTCCGTTCTTTGTTGAGCTCTTGTGCATATGAAATCTGAGAGCAAATATATCAAGCAAGATCAATGGAGATAGGAAGAATGGAGATCAAAAACCCTATTGGGCATGTGATGGTATAATCTTTGTGATTTCATTTGATTTGCATTGTCTTAGGTAATCTTCATATGTTATGGTGGATCTTTGTTGATTGTTAGGCTAGGGTTTGGTGGTTGAATTCATTTAGCCTTTCAATATTGTTATTATTGTTATCCATTTTCACCATAAACAATTTCAAATCAAGAATGTTGGTGAGCAAGCTGAAGTTGAAATAGTTGATGTCACCGAGCAAGATCCTGATATCAGCGAGCAGGACCCTGCTAACACCATACAAGTAGATGAAGATATCATGGATACAGAGGCATCGGAATAGGAAATGATAGAAGGAAATGCTTATGCCCAACTTGTATCTAGTGAATTAGTTTTGGAGCAAGTTCAGCCATATCCTCTGGTCAATCAGCCTATTTCAACCGAGACCCCTAAGGATACAGAGAAAGGCACAGAAGGTCACAAATCAACAGCTTCTCCTTCTAGCACTAAAAATGTTGCAACCGAGACACCAAGCTCAGAGACACTAAAGGACACTATAGAGGCTAAAGAAACTAACCAAAGTGTTGCCTCTACCGAGCAACCTACCGAGGGTCACCAAGCCTCACAAGCCATTGTTTTAGTCCAACCGATGAAAGGTAAAGAAAAGAAGATGAAAAAGCATAGTTTCAAATTAGATTTGTCTAAACCAATAGTGTTGCCCAATGTTGATATATCCAAATTAAAAGGGCAAGCACTCATTGAATTCGGTGAACTATGCAAAGCCAAAGTTGAATAGGAGAAGCAAACGGCTATTCAAAAGAAAAATAAAGTACTTCAGAAGGTGAAAGCACTCTTAACCGATATGCTACCTGAAGCTACAGTAACCAAAGATGTAGCCATCCACATTCAACTAGATGAACTCCTAACCAAGATAGAAACATCTGGATTAGATGCATCCAAATATTTGAGCAAGTTAAAAGACAAGGAGCTCACTACAAAAATGATTGAAGAGGTACAGAAAGCTATTGCCATTGGCAAAGTTAAACTTGTCAAATTTATTGCTCAATTGTCCCCTCAACTCAAGCACATTCTTTATTTATTTCAGAAACTCTGTACATTCTCTTTATTTCTGTAGCGTCCTAAAATTGCGACACTTGCAATTTCAACTGCATTTCGGTCTTCACGATGGCGACGCAACACGCAACCTGAATGGAGACCCCGAAACCTGATTATGACACCAAAAACTGCATTTTCTTGCACCCTGGCCTGAACCTCCTTTGCACCCTGCTGTCTCGGGAGGTGGGACCAGAGCGCCCAGCGCCCTGGTCCTTCAGGACCAGGGCGCCCAGCGCCCTGGTCCCTGGGCCTATTTTGGGCCCGGTCTCCTAAGGGGTCTCGGGTCTTTTTGTTTGCAATTTGGAAATTAACTTTCCTGGTCGGCCTAAGGTCGGGAAAATCAATCTATCAGCCCTAAATGACAAGTATATAAACTACATTTGCCTCTCCCATTTGGGTAAGAAGGACATATGTATACAAGCATGGAAACTATACTCAAACATTCAAGCATTCAAGCATTCAAGCATTCAAGCATTCCTTCTAAGTCTCCATTCAAGGCTAAGTGTTGCATTCAAGTCAAGGATTCAACCATTGAAGAGGAGATCACATACTACATGCTACAACATACAACATACAACATCTATACCTTCGCACATAAGGATACAAACATCCTTAGAACAAGGTATTAGTACTTGTTTTACATACATTTACATTTACAGCACTTGCTCATTTCTTGGTTAATTCCAAAACCGGGGTTTGACCTAAAGGCAAACCCCTAATCCCTAACCCCCCAATCGTCTTCACTTTTCTGTGTGTAGGTTGCAGGTACGCGGCTGAAATTGAAGATCTGGAATCCTTGTGCAGAGACGAACAGATCCCCCTTCGTTTCGCGGATTTTTCAGAGGACCGTGGCGCTCGGGCGCCATCATCCCGACAACTTTTGCTCAAATTTGCAGGATAGCGCCGTATCGACATTTTACTGCTAATTCCAGGTCCACAGCTTCATACTGTATCCCTATCTCAGTTTATAAGCGAATCTTTGTCACTTTCTATGCATTCCTAGCTTAATTATTCTATGCACATTCTTTACAAAAGAGGGTAGCCTTGCTTTCTTAACCCTTGAAACACATTTAGCATCCAATCTTGCATTGTGTGGGATTGGATCTTGTGGGTTTCAACCCCTCTTTTGAATGTAAAGTCTCTCCCCTAAGTGAAAACCATCAACCCTAGTGAATCTCCCTTCTCTCTCCTTGGAGTTGGAAGAGGGGAGAGCAACTAGGGTTCGATCGCGATTTTCCGCTTTACATTTTGGTGAACCCGACGTGAACATCCTTTCTGATTATTCATGGTTAGATCTGAAAATTGGATTCCTTGATTACATTTCCATGTTTGATCTTTTGCAAATTTTAGAGGTTAATTGCATAAAAACTCTAAAATTTCTTTTTAGCAATTAAGCTTGTGAAATGTCTAAATGTTAATGCTTGTTTTAGATCTACCCTTCTATTACAAATTATCAATTCAAATTTGTGCTTTAATTTTGAAAATTAAGTGGTTAAGTGTCAAAACCCTAATTTTTGAAACCCTCTTGATTCAACATTTGACTGATAATTTCACTGATCAAAACATCTCCAAATCAGCTGTAACTTTGGATTCCGCAATAAAATCACAATATCTTTCATCCCTAAAAATTTGGAAAAAAGTTGCGAGGACCGTGTGCACTCCGAGCGCCATCGTCCCCGACATTTTTTTCGAAATTTCGGGAGCGAGATCTTACTGTATTTTCCTGCTAAAATCCAGAATTTTGGCTGATTTTATCAATTATAACACTTTCAAAATTACAGTTAAAGTTGGTCTTGTGTTTGCTTGGTTTAGGGCTCCTAATCATTCAAAAAAACATCGAAATTGAAATTTTGTGTCAAAATTGTGTTCTTACTGTCCTAAATCTGAAAAGTGTGTTTGCATTCATTAAAAATTTCAGTGCTTTATTCAAATTCTTGCAATTCGTGACTTTTGAAATTAAGTGCTTAATTACAACAACTTTAATTTCCGCTTTCAAAATTGAATTTTGCATGAAATTGAGTCAATTTTTAAATTTCAAAATTTGCATTTCTCTTGACATTCCCTCTAAAATCATAACATTCAAAATTTCAGTTTCCCTCTCTTTTTCAAAATTCAAATTTTGCATTTTTCGACAATCTTGGTAGGGTTCAATTTTGAGATTGCAACTTTAATTTGGCCTATCAACAGATCGTAAAATCACTCAATTTTTTCAGATTAGCTTTAAAATCATCATACCTTTCATCCCTGCAAATTTTGAAAAAAGTTGCAAGGACCGTGTTGCACTCCGAGCGCCACGGTCCCGGACATTTTTTCCGAAATTTCGGGAGACTGTCGTGATTGCATTTAACAGCTTAAATCCAGAAGATTGGCTAATTTTACTAAAAATTGCTACCTCTAAATTCAAAATCTTCTCTCTCTTTCTAGTGCATGAGTTTTACAACAATAAGCCCTACTTCCACTATTCCCATTAGACGAAGCTGTAGAATTAAGTCTTTCCGAGGTTTAATTACTGAGGAACCTAATTTGAGTAGCCTTTTTAACGAGGACATGGGTAATTCCTCTAATCCTCCTAATGATGAAGAAGCTCTCCATGAGGTTTCTGTAGAACAACTTTCGAAATTGGATAACCAATTTGACGATTTTCACCAATGGATGTCTCATGAGTATCCCGATAGTCAAGCTCTTCCTTTAATTGAGGGTCTAAAACATATGCTTCAAAGTGATAAGAATGGAATTGATATTTTGCGTGGTATTGCACACATTGTGGGTTCGAATGTGATGCCTATGAAGAGTTGTGCTGAAAATTTGGGTTATACACAACCTCCTACTCAAGTCAATCATTCTATTCCTTTGATGACTTCTATTGCTAGCATACCTACCTTTACATCAAACATAATGGCTACTTCTACACAAGACATTCCTCCTGTGATCACCAGTCATGGGGGCAACCCTTCTTCTTCAATTAACCCTCTTCCTTCATTTAATCCGACTTCTTCATTCATTCCTTCAATGAGTGTCCCTATTATATCTCCACAAATGAACATGACGCAAGGGGGCAATTCGTTTAACCATTCCATTCCTCCTTGTAGTGTTCCTCCTATTCAATCATCTCCTATGACTAACTATCATAGGGTCCCACCACCTTACTCTCTACCTTCTTTCAATAACATAACACCTCCATCACAATCTAACACATCTAATATGAACTCTTCGACTAAAGCGACCATTAATAATCTTGCACAAACTGTCTCTTCTTTACAGCAACAAATTGCCTCTATGAGTCAATCTAAGTTTAGTGTGCCCACATTTGATGTTGCGAGCCCACTTTCTCTTGACATTGTTCGAGCTATCCCTCCTAAACATGTTGAAATCCCGCATTTGGAGCTTTATAATGGTAAAGGTGATCCTCTAACACATGTTAAGACTTTTCAAACAATTTGTACTGATTTTGCTTATGACCAAAGGTTGCTTGCAAAACTGTTTACTAGAACATTAAGAGACAAAGCCCTACAATGGTATTGCTCGTTGCCTTCTTATTCTATTACTTCTTTCGAACAACTTGCAAATGCTTTCATTCAACAATTTCAAAACAATATAAGTCCTAAAGTTACTTTGATTGATTTAATGCATTGTAAACAAGGTGTTAAAGAAAAAGTGACTGATTTCATTGGTAGATATAAGCATTTGTATGCTCAAATTTCTTTTCCAGTGCCTGACAATGATATTCAAAGAATCTTTATTTCTAATTTACAAAAAGATATTCGAGACAAACTTCTGTTTTCTGAGTTTACTTCTTTCCAACAGTTGTGTGCAACTCTTCACAATTATCAACTGACTGTGAGTCAAATGGAACAATCACATCCTATGGCTCCGAGTGATAAGGGTGATAGCAGTCAACAACCATTTGGGAAGTTTAAACCGAACAGAGATTCCATCAAATTCAATGAAAACATCATCAACAACAATGTGAATGCAGCATCAGGTGTGCCTCCTATTTCTAAATTTTTCAAGAAAGAAAGAAAGTATACTCCTTTGAACGAATCATTGCATAGTATTATGAATAAGTTATTGGAACAAAATGTGCTTACTCTTCCTCCTATAAGACAAATTGATCCTGCAAAGATTACTTCACCTTATTTTGATAACAAAGCTTTTTGTCAATTTCATCGTCAGCCTGGGCATGATACTGAAAAATATTTTTATTTAAAGGGTAAAATTCAAGATTTGATTGATAATAATACTATCTCTGTTTCTGGAGTGAATGATAAAGGTAATACATCTGTAGCTCCTCCTAATCAAAATCTTCAGATTTTCACTGATCCATTACCTTCTCATACCTCTAATGCGATTGAGGCTAATGATTCCTCTCTCTCATCTGATGGTCTTGTGTCTATGACTTTGAATGTGATTAACTTTGTAGAGCAGCAAGAAAACCCTAAAGAACCTTCCATCGCATTTGATTCCAGTGAAACCATTAGGGCACCTGATGGTACTTTATACATAGTTGCAAAAGTCAAGAATACACCTTGCCATGGAGTGCTTATTGATCCTTCGTGCATGGTTAATGTTATTACTGAAGAATTTCTTTTTACTTTGCAATTGAATCAAGTGATTTATGACAAAACAGATGTGATTGTGAAACTATTTGATGCATTTTCTTCTCCTGCAATTGGTTCTATTACATTACCTATTGAGGTCCATAACAAATCCCTTGATGTGAACTTTGCTATTATTCCATCTTCCGAACAATTTCGTGTGAAGCTTGGCTATCCTTGGCTATCTTCCATGAAAGCTATTGCTTCTCCTATTCATAAGTGTTTGAAATTTCCCCATAATGGTGAAGTTGTTACTGTCAATCATAGTCTCTTTAAACCAGCTGAAAGAACCTCTAGTGTTCCTATTGATTACTTTTGGCCTAAACAATTCCAATCTCTTCCTTCGCGAAGTGATCATCTTTTCGAATCTTATCAAAAGTGGAAAACAGATATGATCCTATCTCTAAGTGAACCTAGAACACCCAAACTTGACATTCCTATCATTCTTGAGAAGGAAGTTCTTCCTTTGAAAGATAAAACTAATGTCTTTCCTCAAGAAGATTCCCAACCCATCCCCATGGATGTGACTATGTCTATGCCTAATAAACCTCCTAAGAGTAGACCTATACCTCCTCGTCATGATGGACTTGGTCTTCTCCCTAAACCAAAGATTCCTCCTTTATATGGAGCAGTTCCTCCTCCTTCCTTCTATAGAGAGAAGAGACCTTCTTCTTCTCCTATTATCCAGCCTAAGAGACCACAACCTAAACACCCAAGTGATAAGGATGAGAACATTCCTCCTCCTCAATCTGCTCCACTTCCTACTAAGACTAGACGTAATCGTTCTGCACGTGAATGCCGACGAAAGCGTCGTCTTAGAGCTTAGGCAGCTGCTTCTCAAACTTCCCCATCTCCAAAAACACCTTCAACAAGCATTATTCCATTTTCTCCAAAATCTCCAAAACATAAGATGCATGATGGTCTTGATCCTGTGCGAGTTAAATATCCTATTTTTATAAATCTTGATGATGATATAGATGAAAATGTTATGCATGATGAAAATGTTACTCCTCTTGCTTCTGATAGTGAATATGAACTTGTTGATATTGATAACCATTTATCTAATGAATTTTCTAAAGCACTTATCCTAGCTCCTAGACAAGAACAATGTGGCTCGGAACATGAACATAGCCCTTGTTTGGATCTTGTGATAGCTCCATTTGCTGTGTTGAATGTTCCTCCTCTGGCGTGTTCCCTGCCTTCCCGAAACATTGATCAGCAAGATCGGGGGGTAGATGACGTGCTAGACTAGTTACATTAGCATAGCAGATTCTCTCCTCCTCTCTTGTGTTACTTCTTCTATACGTTATTCTCATTCTTCTATTTGTTGTCCCTAGTGTTGTCTACTTGAGGACGATGCAAAGCATTGAGATCTCTCGATCTCTCTCATGTTGACTCAAAAGACACATGTGTTCCCTTCTTCTAGGTGACCTTCCTTGATTGGGGAATGAAGAACAATTATGCATACATACATATGATATACATGAATAATCATACAGCATACTGACCCTGAGGAAAGCGAAGTCACCTTGTGCTTTGTGTTTTGTGTCTATTATCCTTGGGTTTATCTCACACTTGGGGGCTAAATTCTTGCGATAACGTGCTCCTTTCCTTTCTCATTTCTTATGTGTATCACTACGTTAAAACAATCACCCCCGTTGAGGCGTGTGCGATCGCTTTAACGTAGGGGGGCATACACCCTGTCTATCCCTTCACGATACTTGAAAATTTCTTGGCGAACTTAGCTTTGCCTTGAAAATTTTTGGTATTTCTCTTGCATGACTCATAGTGAGGGAACCTTACTACTGACAGTCATGGATCTCCCTCGTGATCTTCCCTTTTACTTTGTCAATCGAAGTCGTAAGATCCTTAGTCCACTGGGGGCTTGGTGTATCTTGCCTCCTTGATGTGGTGAAAGTCTTTCAATGTTGTTTCCTTGTACTTTACCGGAAGTATGAGCATACATACTCCCGCTAAAGTGGGGGCTAAATGTAGTGTCCTAAAATTGCGACACTTACAATTTCGACTGCATTTCGGTCTTCATGATGGTGATGCAACACGCAACCTGAATGGAGACCCCGAAACCTGATTATGACACCAAAAACTGCATTTTCTTGCACCTTGGCCTGAACATCCTTTGCACCCTGCTGTCCCGGGAGGTGGGACCAGAGCGCCCAGCGCCCTGGTCCCTGGGCCTATTTTGGGCCCGGTCTCCTAAGGGGTCTCGGGTCTTTTTGTTTGCAATTTGGAAATTAACTTTCCTGGTCGGCCTAAGGTCGGGAAAATCAGTCTATCAGCCCTAAATGACAAGTATATAAACTACATTTGCCTCTCCCATTTGGGTAAGAAGGACATATGTATACAAGCGTGGAAACTATACTCAAACATTCAAGCATTCAAGCATTCAAGCATTCAAGCATTCAAGCATTCAAGCATTCCTTCTAAGTCTCCATTCAAGGCTAAGTGTTGCATTCAAGTCAAGGATTCAACCATTGAAGAGGAGATCACATACTACATGCTACAACATACAACATACAACATCTATACCTTCGCACATAAGGATACAAACATCCTTAGAACAAGGTATTAGTACTTGTTTTACATACATTTACATTTACAGCACTTGCTCATTTCTTGGTTAATTCCAAAACCGGGGTTTGACCTAAAGGCAAACCCCTAATCCCTAACCCCCCAATCATCTTCACTTTTCTATGTGTAGGTTGCAGGTACACGGCTGAAATTGAAGATCTGGAATCCTTGTGCAGAGACGAACAGATCCCCCTTCGTTTCGCGGATTTTTCGGAGGATCGTGGCGCTCAGGCGCCATCGTCCCGACAACTTTTGCTCAAATTTGCAGGAGAGCACCGTATCGACATTTTACTGCTAATTCCAGGTCTGCAGCTTCATACTGTATCCCTATCTCAGTTTATAAGCGAATCTTTGTCACTTTCTATGCATTCCTAGCTTAATTCTTCTATGCACATTCTTTACAAAAGAGGGTAGCCTTGCTTTCTTAACCCTTGAAACACATTTAGCATCCAATCTTGCATTGTGTGGGATTGGATCTTGTGGGTTTCAACCCCTCTTTTGAATGTAAAGTCTCTCCCCTAAGTGAAAACCATCAACCCTAGTGAATCTCCCTTCTCTCTCCTTGGAGTTGGAAGAGGGGAGAGCAACTAGGGTTCGATCGCGATTTTCCGCTTTACAATTTCTTAAAGATATCAAGAATAAAACAGAAG
This sequence comes from Cryptomeria japonica, assembly GCF_030272615.1. Taxonomy (NCBI): domain Eukaryota; kingdom Viridiplantae; phylum Streptophyta; class Pinopsida; order Cupressales; family Cupressaceae; genus Cryptomeria; species Cryptomeria japonica. The sequence goes on along the minus strand of NC_081407.1, from coordinate 47,984,303 downwards.
CAATTGAGAAAGAGATCACCGATCTCTCTAATAAGTTGACCACTGAGCCACATTCCATTCAGAATTTTTATACCAAGCTACAACAACTCATGGATCAACAATTGGAATTAAGGAATGAAGAACACAAGATAAGGATGGACATAATGACACTTCAAACATTATTCCTTCCTCATCTTTCATCCATCCAAGAGCAGATCAACAAAGCTACCTCCCTATCCACTCAACAAGAGGGAAGCACCTTAGATGGACTCATTTCACTGTTAGCTGACATTCAAGCGTAAAATTCACTCATGGATAGTGTTAAGGATGCCCTCTCTGCCGCTCTCACCGATGCAAGGACAAAGTATAAATCCATTTTTGATCAGTTGCCACCACCGAATGGTAACTAAGTTTTGATGTTTGTCAAAAAGGGGGAGTGAGTATCATATCAAAGTATAGTATCTATAGACACCTAAAATTGTCTAGTCTAATTAAATAAATATTTTATTTATTTAATTATTTTAGCCTAATTCTTCTATTAATTGAATAAATCTTTATTTATTTAATTAATTCATTTATCCTCTTCTAGCCTTATTTCTCATTTAAATAAATACCTTTATTTATTTAAATTACCCTTTTCCTAAATTAAATAAATATCTTATTTATTTAATTGATCCCACTTCCTCTATTAATTAAATAAATCTTTATTTATTTAATTATTTCATTAACATTTTCCACTTATGACACATGTCATTCATCTCTTAATTCCTACACTACCTACCCCTTTCATTATTTTATTATTTTCTCTACCTACCCTCTAATCATAGCCGACCATTTATCTTTTACACCTCTCAATCTTATCCCTCCATTTCTTATAGTGTCTTCTATATAAGGAGATGCTTCCTTCATTATCAGATCCCTGACTGATCAATTGACTACACTACGCTTTGCACTTGCATATGTAATCAAGCCTACTTGTAACCACATTTCCGTTCTTTGTTGATCTCTTGTGCACATAAAATATGAGAGAAAATATATCAAGCAAGATCAATGGAGATAGGTAGAATGGAGATTCAAACCCTATTGGACATGTGATGGTATAATCTTTGTGATTTCATTTGATTTGCATTGTCTTAGGTAATCTTCATATGTTATGGTGGATCTTTGTTGTTGTTAGGCTAGGGTTTTGTGGTTGAATTCATTTAGTCTTTCAATATTGTTGTTATCCATTTTCACCATAAACAGTATCATATCAAAGTATACAGGGGAATGTAGTATACAGGGGGAGTATATACCGAGCAAAATAGAGTATTCATTCAAATGCAGAGTTAATTTTGACAGGGAACAGAGAACAGGGCAATGAATCGAACAGTTATCACAGAACATTGATCACCGAGCATGCAAAATCAGAGTTTTGTATAGTATTTTGATAAGGGGAGTATATCTAAATATACTATTTCATTGACTAATGTATAGACTGTCTGTTTAGTCAAATTTTGTAAGTATATAGATTTTGTGAGTTATGACTTTGAAAGTAGTTTTATCAAACATCTCAACTAATGTCAAAAGGGGAGATTGTTACTATTTATCAAGTTGCCATTAGTTTTATATCCAAAGTCATTCTATATACTCTAGTTGGTTACTACTACTGAAACATTCAGTTGGTATGCACGGAACAGTCAGTTATAGAAGAAAGTAGTCACAGAGCCCAATATGCATCAAGCTATCTACCGAGTATCATTCCATGTCTACCGAGTAGAAATAATGATACACCGAGTTGATATACACCGAGTGAAATGTGTTACCAGATTCATTGAATCTAGACACACATGGGAAAACGTGTTACAAGATCGAGGAACATAGAACTGTTATCACATTGGAAATTGCACTTAAAGATTGTGTATGATTTTGAGGTCATCTAACCAGTGAAATATTTTATATATTTATTCATTCGATAAATCATGTTTGTAAGATCAAAGAAATGAATCAGATCACCGACATAAGAGATCTATTTATACAACATGGATTAAGGATAAAAGGGTGATAGACAGAGATATACAGAGGTGTATGAAGCAAGACATGTGTGATACATAAGGAACCACTAAGTGTTATGACTGTTACAGAGACACAGAGGTCACCGAGAAGAATTTCAGAGAACAGTCAAAGAACAGAGTAAACAGAAGGGTTTATTGAGTTACTTTATGGGTTACCAAGGTATGCTATAAGCAAGGTAATCTTATTTTGAGCACATCAAATCTGCTATAACATTCAAGATGTAAAGTTGTAGATATTTGTAAAGATTTTATTGAAATATTTTGAAGTTGTAAGAGAAACCTTTAACAGGGCAAAAGACTCTAACTAAGTCTATAAATTGTAAAGTCTCTAACCAGGTGCAACATTTAGTTTAAGTGTTGTAAAATCCTTTAGCAAGGTAGATCTAACAGATCTTGATACTCCTAACAGGGTAAGCTATCAGAAATAGCTAAACATGTAGCTCTAACCGAGCACCCTTTATTACTGCAGTAGTGAAGTTGTGGGTGCCATCCCCACTATAGTTTTTCTCTCTAACCAAGAGTTTCTGTGTAACCAAAATATATGTGTTATGGAGTGAATCATGTATGATTGTTATTTATTTGTTTTAGCTTTATGTTATGTTATAGCAGTTTTTGGTTTATGCATAACAGTAAAGTTATTCTTGATAAAAGGATTTGAAGTACTGATTCACCCCTCCCCTCTCAATACATTAGCTTTCCATATTGGGCCTAACATGTAATTCCTATGCTGGGGCATGTATTAGATCTTCATGAACTTGGCACTTCTTACACTTTTTGATAAAGTAGTATGAGTCCTTCTCCATGGAGGGCCAATAGTATCTGGCTCACATGATTTTATTTGCTGGTGAAGGACCGCTTGAGTGAGCCCCACAAATTCCTTCATGTACCTCTTCCAAGGCTTTCACTATCTCATCTTGTTCCAAACATCAAAGGAGAGTACCATCAAGACTTCATCTATAAAGGGTTTTGACAATGATGGTGTATCGAGCGGTTTGGCGAATAAAGGTTTTTCATTGGTTGTTTGATTGGCTAGGGGGAATTGTGTGATCACGTGAGTGAAAAACTCACCGTACCATGGGGAGTCAGAACCGGTAAGGTGACATCTCATTTTAGATTCAGGGATATCATAAGCAGGGATCCAAAACTCTTCTACCAAGAACTCATAACGTGTTGAATTTTGTGGAAGATCCAGAAGAGATGCAATTGTAGCCATTGTGTCGGTAGCTCGATTTTGATCTCTTGGTACTTGCTCAAATGTGATAGTTGTAAATGATTATTTGAAACTATCCACCATCCTTTTGTATGGCATGATCTTATCATCCTTTATTTTCTATTTATCAGTGACTTGTCGGATGACTAGCTGGGAATCTCCATATACTTGTAGCTATTTTAAATTCCATTGTATGGCCAATCTGAGTCATGTGATCAAGGCCTCATATTCTGCTGTATTATTTGTGCCTAGGAAAGTGAGTCTGTATGAATTTGGGATCACCTTGAGGTGTGATAAAAAGAATACCTGCCCCTGAGCCATGTATGGTGTATGAGCCATCAAAATATAGCTTCCAGGGTTGTGTAGTTGTGATCATGAAAATTTTCTCATCCAAAAAGTTGGAAATAAGAGGATGGTCACCTTTGAGTGGTGCATCAGCCTACTGATCTGCAATAACCCATCCCTTGATAGCTTTGCAGTCTACATACTCAATATCAAATTCACTTAGAATCATAACCCATTTGGCCAAGTGACCTGTCAATACTACCTTGTTGAGTAGGTACTTGAGTGGATCTATCTTGGCAATAAGTTGTACCTTGTGCGTTAACATGTAGTGCCTTAATTTGGTGGCTGCCAAGATATCTACTAGGCAAGCTCGCTCAATAGGTGTGTGTTGGTATTATAGATGACTTCGTCATGTGTTGCATTGGTTTTGTCATTGATGTCAACACTTGTCTTCTTGGAGGTTTACATTATGTTCATCGTTATGGTTAGTGGTTTATGCACAGTCACTAGTATATGTTCACCAACAGGTTATATTGTTCACCGGTAACGATGATGACTTGTTATCATCTGGAGATCATTTGGTTATATCAAAGAAATGGACTGGAAGTTTGGATTTGGTATTTTACTTACTGGTCTAATTGGGTTGACAGATTTACCTTTACCGGCAGATAGGTCTAGGTTATGGACTGGTACTCCAGATCAGCACAACACATTATGGAGATGGTTTATTGATTGGTAAAATGTATTCAGCCGACATGTTGTATCACATCAAGACTTATTTGTAATTGATTTTAATTGTAATATCTTTAGTGAGCCGACCTATACATTTGGTCTTAGGTTTTGTATATACGATTGTAAGATCTTATTGAGGATCGGGATATGGGATAAGGTATGAGTGTGTTCAAATATTGAAGAGCGAACATAAGCAGATCCTTGTGTGAATCACGCAGACATTATTCAAAGGTTGAAGGAAGGTTATGAAGGTGCTTGGCACTCATGTTCAGAGCTTAAACTAGTACTGAATCCAGCATTGCAGATGTTATTTTGAGCAGTACAGTATCATTGGATTTAACCATCCAATTGTGTAGTTAGTGTGACTCTTGTTTTGTGATTGAGTAGTGAGCTCTAGGCAATTGGCCTTTTTGCATGTGCAGACCCCATTTGTATACACTTACTATCTGCATTAGTATCATCTGATTGTTGGTAAGGTTTCCCACCATGGTTTTTCCCCTTACCTGGTTTCCACGTCAAAATCCCAGTGTCATGTGTTGTGGATGTTGTTTCTCTTAATGTTTTATGCATTAAATTAAACCGGTACTACTATAACTGTTAATCTATTTTACCGGCACTTAAGTTTGGTTTACTGGCATTAAGTTTAAGTTGGAATAATTTGCATTTGGATTACAATTTATTGATAACTGGTTTACAACTGATTCAACCCCCCCCCCCCTCAGGTTTCCTTCCTGGGACCTAACAATTGGTATCAGAGCTAAGTCCTCTTTTTCCAAAAGCCTAACAGCTGGAGGAGATCCTATGGCAACAAATATTTTCAGGAAGGACAATCCAAAGCTTGATGGAACTAACTATGGTATATGGAAGATCAGAATGGAAATACATCTGAACTACATTGGAAGAGATGTATGGGATGTTACAAATAATGGCTATGTTGCTCCTATTCTGAATCAATCTCATCCACCAACATTGGCTAAGGACTTGGATAATGATTACAAAGCAAGAGAAGCACTTCTAAGTGCATTATCAGATCAACAAATCATGCGATTATCACTCTGATCTACTGCTAAAGCTATTTGGGATAAATTGGAAACACTGAATGAAGGAGATACCACTGTCAAGATTGCAAAATTAGAATGTTACCAGGTTAGGTATGAAAATTTTAAAATGGAAGAAGATGAAAGAATTTCTGCATTTATGGAAAAAGTAAGTGAAATTGTTTTAGGAATACAATGTTGTGGAAGATCCTTAAGTGAAGATGAAATTGTGTCTAAAGTTTTAAGAGCATTTCCACTGGCTTACAAAATGAAAGTGACTACTATTAATGAGTTGAGAATAATGCCTAATGCCTAATACTTCAGTTTCTAGAGATACTTTGGTTGGAAAACTGTCAGCATTTGAGCTTGAGGAATTTGGTCTTGTTGCTACTGTAAAGACTAATTTATCTTTCAAAGTATCATCATCAGCATCAACATCGTCATCATCTGATAAAACTGATTGGAAAGCACTTTATGCAAAATAACTTGAAGATATGAGAAGAGAAAATGAAGAACTTAAAGAACTTGAAGCACTCTTTGCAAAGGAGATGCCTAAAGGTCCAACAGGAAGTAAGTATGAAGGTAAAGCACCTTTCAAATGTTTTAAATGTAATAAAGTTGGTCATATGGCTTCTAGATGTCCTGATAGACATGCAAGACTAAGGGATGAAGCAAAAAGATCATATAAGACTAACCCTAAATATCAGAGATACAGATTTAAGAAAAATAGAGATAAGTCATGTTACTATACAGATGAAGGTGTTACAGATGATTCAGATGAAGATCTAATAGATAGTGGATTGGCTTTTGTTGCAATAAAGGAAGATCAACCGACACCTATTGTCAAATTGATAGAGAAGGCACTGGCAGCAAAAATTGAAGAAAAGGATGAAAGGATAATAGATTCTGGATGCTCGCATCATATGACTAGTGATAAAAGAAAATTCTTACCTTTTCAAGAAATTTTTGGAGGTCTAGTAAGGTTTGGAGATGATAAAGCTTGTTTAATGAAAGGAAGAGGCACTATATCTTTGGATAGTAAGCATAATATTGACAATGTTTAGTATGTAGAAGGCTTAAATCATCATATTTTTGAGTGTTGGTCAGTTAGTTGAGAAAGGATTTCACTTACAATTCAAGAATGGGAAATGTAAAATCATAAATAGAACTGGATTGGAGATTGCAACCGGTAATCAGACTAAAGGTAATATATTTCACTTGAATACCAATGATAAGACATGTTTAATTGCACACATTGATGAAAGTTGGTTATGGCATAAAAGACTCTATCATGTGAATTTTGATTGCATTGTAAAGATCAACTAAGGCCGTAAGGGATTTACCTAAGATTGTGAAACCTCATAATCCGGTATGTAAGGAATGTCAAATGGGAAAGCAAGTTAGAAAAAGATTTAAGAGCATTACTAAGAAATCCAATTATATTATTGATTTAATTCATACTGATTTATGTGGTCCAGCAAGAACAAGAAGTCTACAGGGTGATAGATACTTTATGCTAATAATTGATGATTATTCTAGAATGTGTTGGGTTACTTTTCTCAAGGAGAAATTAGAAGCTTTTGGAAGATTTAAGATATTCAAGGCAATGGTAGAGAATGAAACTGGCAAGAAAATTAAATGTTTGAGGTCAGAACAAGGAGGATAATTTACATCTAGATAATTTAATGCATTATGTGAAGTGAATGGAATCAAAAGACAACTACCAGCACCCCAGACACCCCAACAGAATGGAGTTGTGGAAAGGAAGAATAGAACTATTGTGGATGCAACAAGAACCTTGTTGATGGAAGCAAATCTACCTCATGTGTACTGGAGAGAAGCAGTGAATACAACGGTTTATAATTTCAACAGAGTTCACATCAAAAGTGAAACCGGTAAGACCCCTTATGAACTATGGTTTGGTCATATTCCTACTCTTAAGTATTTTAGAATTTTTTGAAGCAAATGTTATATTAGAAGAGATGAATATATTGGCAGATTTGATCTTAGAAGTGATGAAGGAATATTTCTTGGTTATTCATCTAAAAGCAAGGCATATAGATGTTATAATAAAAGGTTACAGAAAATCATTGAGAGTACTAATGTGAAGATAGATGAACATTTTAGAGGAGATTCAAGATTTGTAGAACTGATAGTTGAATTGATTATAAATGAACTGACACAGATTGCACCAATATAGAATGGAGACCCAGTCACATCGGCATCATCAGAATACTCAACTATCATTAAAGAATAGCAACCTATGAATGTTAATCAGAATAAACCCAGGTATGTAAGATTGAATCATTTAGAGAATCATATAATTGGAAACAAGAATCAAGGTGTTATGACTAGAGGAAGATTGGCAAATGAAGAGGTATGCTTAATTTCTCAAGTTGAACCAACATCTGTTATTGAAGCATGTCAGGATGAACATTGGATAAAAGAAATGGAAGATGAATTAGAACAAATTGAAAAGAATAACACTTGGAAATTACTTCCCCAACCTAAAGACAAAATGTAATTGGAACTAAATGGGTATATAGAAATAAACTTAATGAAGATGGTGAAGTAATCAGGAAAAAAGAAAGATTAGTTTGTAAAGGTTATTCATAGAAAGAAGGAATAGATTAAAATGAAACCTTTGCACCGATAGGCAAAATTGAGGTAGTTAGACTATTTCTTGCATTTGCAGCTTACAAGAACTATAAAGTTTATCAAATGGATGTAAAATGTGCATTTTTGAATGGAGATCTTGAGGAGGATGTTTACATTGAACAACCTAATGGATTTTCTTTGATAGATAATAAGGATATGGTTTATAGGTTAAGGAAAGATTTATATGGATTGAAACAAGCTCCCAGAGCTTGGTATGCTAGATTGGATAAATATCTTTTGAAGCTTGGTTACACAAAAGCTAATGCTAACAACAATTTGTATTACAATGTTACCAATGATGATATTTTGGTTATTGAAGTATTTGTGGATGATATCATTTTTGGAGGTGAAGATGGATTATGTAAAGACTTTGCTAACAAGATGCAGAAAGAATTTGAAATGCCTATGATTGGAGAGATAAAAAAATTTCTAGGTTTGCAAATTTCACAAATAGATAAAGGTATATTCATATGTCAAACAAAGTACTTGAAGGAACTTTTGAAGAAATTTGGTATGGAAAATTCCAAACCGGTAAGTACTCTTATGACTACAACTAATAAATTAACATTGAAGGATGATTCAACTCCTATTAATCCGACAAGGTACAAATCTATGATTGGATGATTACTATATTTGACACAAACAAGACCTGATATAATGAATGTAGTATGTATTGTATCTAGATTTCAAAGCAATCCTAAAGAAAATCATGATTCTGCAGTTAAAAGGATTTTTCGGTACCTACAAGGCACAACAAATCTTGGTTTATGGTATCCTAAAGATGAAAATTTTGATTTATGTGCATACACCAATGCAAATTGGGTAGGAGATGTAGATGACAGAAAGAGTACCACTGGCGGTGCATTATTTCTTGGTAGAAGATTGATTTCATGGATAAGAAAGAAGTAGACTTGTATGTCATTATCAATAGTAGAATCAGAATATGTTGCAGCAGCAACTAATTGTACTCAGGTATTATGGATCAAGCAAATGTTGAATTATATAAAGGTAAAATGCAAAGAACCAATAATTATCTATTGTGATAATTTAGAAGCAATTTATATATCAAAGAATCTGGTATCTCTAAGACAAAGCATGTTTCTATTAAGTATAATTTTCTGAAAGAGAATGTTGAAGCAAATGAAGTGAAATTGGTTTATGTGAATACTAAAGAGCAAATTGCAGATATCTTTACAAAGCCTTTGCCTAAGGAAACATTTGAATATCTTAGAGAGCAGCTTGGGGTAATTTCCACACTGGCAGAGACTTGAATGATGGAGATTGGCATCAAATCGGCAAGGACTAACAAAAAAATCTTTTTGCGGCTTTGATGGAGGAGAGCTACTTCTCAGGGGAGTAGTGGTTGAATGTTATGTTTTGAATTCTTAACTGCTTTGGAATTTGATGTCAAAGGGGGAGAGATATCTATAAAAAAAATTTGTATTTGGGGAGAGATGATCATTCTACTTGGAGAGATATACTCTTTGGATATATGTATTTTTGGTTTTGGTTTCTGTTTCTATTACAGAACTTTGTATTGATCTTCCCTTGGGAGATTGTTGGTTTATTGGATTTTGGCATTCTATTTTTGGCACTTAGATGTTTTTCCATCTAGTGTTGCCATCAATGCCAAAGGGGGAGATTGTTGGTATTATGGATGACTTCTTCATGTGTTGCATTGGTTTTTTCATTGATGTCAACACTTCTCTTCTTGGAGGTTTACATTATGTTCACCAGTATGGTTAGTGTCGTATGAACAGTCACTGGTTTATGCTCACCAATAGGTTATATTGTTCATTGGTAGCAATGATAACTTGTTATTATCTGGAGATTATTTGGTTATGTCGAAGACATGGATTGGAAGTTTGGATTTGGTGTTTTTCTTATTGGTCTAATCAGGTTGACAGATTTGCCTTTACCGACAAATAGGTCTAGGTTATAGACTGGTACTCCAGATCAGCACGACACATTATGGAGATGGTTTATTGATTGGTAAAATGTATTGAGCCGACATGTTGTATCACATCAAGACTTATTTGTAATTGATTTTAATTGTAATATCTTTAGTGAGCCGACCTATGCATTTGGTCTTAGGTTTTGTATATATGATTATAAGATCTTATTGAAGATTGGGATATGGGATAAGGTATGAGTGTGTTTGAATATTGAAGAGCGAAAATAAGCAGATCCTTGTGCGAATCACACAACCATTATTTGAAGGTTGAAGGAAGGCTATGAAGGTGTTTGGCATTCATGTTCAAAGCTTAAACCGGTACCGAATCCAGCATTGCAGATGCTATTTTGAGTAGTACATTATCATTAGATTTAACCATCCAATTGTGTAGTTAGTGTGACTCCTATTTTGTGATTGAGTAGTGAGCTCTAGGCAGTTGGCCTTTCTGCATGTGCATACCCCATTTTTATACACTTACTATCTGCAGTAGTATCATCTGATTGTGGGAAAGGTTTCCTACCATGGTTTTTCACATATCAGGTTTCCACATCAAAATCTCTGTGTCATGTGTTGTGGATGTTGCTTCTCTTTATGTTTTATGCATTAAGTTAAAGGGTGAACTCACAATACTGGTTCCCACTTTTTGACCAACTTTGACACTTAGATGAACATTTTGCAAAAAACCTTCACTTTCCAACACCTATAACTTTTAAATCGTTAAGGATTTGAAGATGATGTAAACTAGCGATTTGTAACATCCTTTTTGTAGATTCTAAATATATTTTTTACAAATTTTTTTGAATAAAATTTTATTGATTTTTCCATCTCCCTCAAAAGTAGTTTTTTATAGGAAACAACATTTTTTAAGAGTGATGTGCATCCCGAAACGTATAAATTTTTTTCTATAAATGATAAAAACTTATCTCTTTTAAATTTTGGTTTGTAACATCAATACCTAGGGCATGCAATTGGTTTGATAGTGATATGTTGAATATTTTTTATTTTATTAAGTTTTGAAGTCCGAGTAATTATAATTTAGATATAGGTGTACGTTTGAACACATAAATTGCTCTATATATATCAAAATTGAGTTTTTTTTTTTTGTCAGAAAGAAGACATCAATACCTAGGGCATAGATATTTTTCAGAATTTTTTTGAATTAGTTTCCTATTTTTCCCAATGCATTGAACAAAGAAGTTCATGTTCAGTGAAAAACCTACATTCATAAAAAATAAAATAAAAATATATTAATAAACTTAAATATATTAAAAATTATACTATTTGGAAAGCTTATAATAAGGACTAAATCCTCAAGAAAATAAAACTTCTAAATGAATTCATCTGACCCCTCAAAAGGTAATGTAAAGTTGGTTTTTTATCAGCATTTGATAGATGCAAAGGAGACTCCATTGCAAGTATGATTTAGAAGTAGAGAGGTTCTATCCAAGAAATTTTGATCTAAGAGCCTTTGATCTAACTCTCTTCAATTAATTATTTCAAATGGGACCTCTTAAAGCTTAAATAATTATATTTTCCAAAAAATGTATGATTTCAGCAAAAATTAGGATGTACCAAAAAGTGGGAACCAGCTTTGTGAGTTCACCCTAAACCAGTACTACTATAACTATTAATCTATTTTACCAGCACTTAAGTTTGGTTTACCGGCATTAAGTTTAACTTGGAATAATTTGCATTTGGATTACAATTTATTGATAACTGGTTTACAACTAATTTACCCCCCCTTCTTAGTTGTCCTTCTCGGTACCTAACAGTGTGTAATTGAGGTCATAGCCTACCAGTGTTCGAGAGATGTAGTAGACAACACATTCTTTTCCTTCTGCATTATGTTGTGCAAGCAATACTCCTAATGTCGTGGTTGTAGCTGAAATGTATAACAATAGAGGTCATCTTGGATCTGGTGGAATCTAGTGTATTCATTAGGTAGTCTTTAAGCATTTGGAATGCTTGCTGGTATTTTGTATCCCATTGAAAGCAGATATTTTTATGGTACAGATGAGTGAAGGGATGACATTTATCAACCAATTGTGCAATGAACCACCGAATGGATTGTAGCCACCCTTGTAATGTCCTCAACTGACTGATATTCTTTGGAGGTGGCATGTCCATGATTGCCTTGACTTTCATAGGATCTACCTCAATGCCTTTACTTGGGACATTGTATCCTAAGAGCTTCCAGAGGCTACTTCAAAGACACATTTTTTTGGATTGAGACAGATGTGGTATTGTTCTAATATGTTGAAGATTTTATCCAGTACTGCAAGATGATGTTCTCTTGTTAATTATTTAGCTAGTAAATCATCCACATAATCTTCCATTATGGTGTGCATCATATCATGGAAGATGGTAGTCATGGCTCGTTGATATGTTTCCCCTGCATTCTTTAGACCAAATGGCATTACATTCCAACAATATGTTCCCCATGGACATGTGAAAGTAGTTTTGTATTGATCCTCTAGAGCAATTTTAATCTGGTTGTATCCTAAAAATCCATCCATAAGAGAAAGCATCGCATGACCTATTGTTAGATCGACAGTCATGTTGATGTTTGGTAAGAAAAAGTCATATTTAGGAAATGCTTTCTTTAAATCTCTGAAATCCGTACAAATATGGATGCCCCCATTAGGTTTACCAATAGGTACAACATTGGAGATTCACTATGCATAATCAATTGGTCTAATGAAACCAACATCCAAGAGCTTTTTAAGTTCAACCTTGACAAGAACGACAATTTGTGGGTGCATCTTTCTAAGCTTTTGTTTGACAGGTTTAGCTCCTTCTGCTACAGTTAAGTGATGCATGACCAAATCTGGATCTAAGCCAGGCATGCCTGCATAAGACCATGCAAAGTTGATTTGGCGCTTCTAGAAGAATTCCACAAATTTTGGTTATTCTTTAGGAGTCAATAGAGATGCCAAATGTATCTTGTGAGGAGTCTCAGGGGTCCCCACATTGAATTATTTTGTTTCTTCTTTTAGGATGGTTGATCTCTTCTGATTCGTACTAAAGGGGAGGATGTTAAAACTTTCATCCTCAGGCGGCTCGGAGAGATTTTCACCTTTGGATATGCTCTTTGTTTTTACTTTTTTAGGATCAAAAAGTGCCACTGTGTGGTTTTCACTAGAAGATCCATGTTTTATTGTAATATTTTTGCAGCTGAAAGGTTTGGAATCTGCCCCAAAATATGTTGCACTATTAAGTTCAATGGCAAACCAATATTTATGATCCTTGCTTGGTATTTTATCCCATAATTATAGAAAGTCTATGAGTGCCTCATCGTTTTGGAAATGGTCAAGGCATGGGGGATTTGGCTAGTTCCATTCAATGAGTTTGGGATGAATGATAGGAATTACTTTGTCGATTAAGTTGAGTTCCTAGGAGGCATCAGTGAGGGTTAATATGGAGGTATGAAGTTCGCCAATGGTACTCTCCTTGTCAGATTCAAGCATAGGATTTGACGTAGGGCTTGTGGAAATTTCTTCTAGCTCAGGAACCCAAAAAATTTTAATCTATGCTTCTCCATAAACTGGTATGTCCTTACGAGGTGGAGGAGGTGATGTTTTTTCCTTGTCTAAAGTATTTAAATGCACTGAATCCCATTCCCACTCATGTGTGTCTATCTCAGAATCACTCTCTAGCATCCGATTACTGTACCAAGTTGGGATGTCATTTGAATTGAATAGTGCATTAGTTATTAGCTTATGTACTATTGGAGGTGGGGTTGCTAGTGCTGTTGATGTTGTTGGTGTTGTTGGTGCTACTAGTGTTGCTAGTGGGGTTGTTGGTGTTGCTGGTGTTGTTGGTAGGGTTGCTGGTGCTACATATATAGTCAAAGATTGCATCCTTGGAGTAATTGGTTGATGCACAGATTTGTTGGGTTTAACTTTGAATCGAATCTTAAGAAGAGATTCTTTTTAAAAATCTACTTCATTTTTATCTCTTAAGAGGATCTGTATAGATCCATTCTTTTTGAAAAATCAAATCTTGTGAAGAGATTTGTTGGGTTGTCCTTTCTTGCAAGGTCCCAAAGCACTATGGCCATCATAGCCCATTCTTTGCAATATAGTGAATCCTTTGCCATATTTGTCAGTGAGTAACTTAGCCTTTGAGCTTTCTTTGTTGAGAGGATCTGTATAGATCCATTTTGCTTCATCCATGGTTTCCTCCTCTTGACTTTTACTAGGGGTGAATTGTGCCAAAGTGCAACTTCTTTTGGCTAGAGGTGTTTGAGGTAAACCTTGGGGTTTGCCATGAGTTCTAGTGGATGTGAGTAACTGCCCACCACAAAAGAGTTGTCTAAGATTATATTCACCGAGACCTTCCTCAACAATTTTCATTTTCATTTTCTCCTATTTTGGTGTAGGGGTTGTTAAGCTGGAAAGAGAGGTTGGATTAACATATGATGAGGAAGCGATAGCTTCCTTGTTGTTAGGTACCATGATCTCTGGCTGATGGTGAATATTATTACAATATGCAAATGGATTAGCATCACCGAGGATTGTAATTTCTACCCCATTATATAGAAACTTGATACATTGGTGATAGGTAGATCGAACTGCTTGCATAGCATGTATCCAAGGTCTCCCTAACAAGAGATTGTATGGAAAAGGAAGGTCTAGAACTTGGCACACTATATTATTCACCACTAGCCCAACCCTGATGGGTAATATAACAACTCCTCCAGAAGAACGTTTTGCATCATCATATGCTTTGATGGTTATCTTATTGCTGACATCCACTGATTCTATTGCATAACCCAATGCTGTGACTAACTACAAGGTGCATATGTTTAAGCTGGCTCCATTGTCAATCAAGACTCGCTTGATTCTATGTTGGTTTATGAATCCTTTAATATGGAGGGATGCATTATGGGGTTGTTGGAAGGATGTGTTGTCACTTTGGGTAAAAGTAAGACATGGTGATGACTTTGGACTACCAACCATGGCTTGAAATTGATCTATGTTGAGGTTGGCGGGGACAAATGCTTCTTGGAGAACTTGGTCCAAGATTGTTTTATGTGAGGGGGATAAGAATAAAAGATCTAATATGGAGATGAGGGCTAGCATCTTATCCAATTGCTCTACAAGATTATATTGTTTGGGGAGGGGTGTCATTCCTTGTGGTGTCACTCAAATAGTAATCTTGCTACGATGTGTCACAATGTTGAATGTAGGATTTGGATTTTTTATGGTAAGAGTTGCAACTTGTTCATCTGCAACATAAAGGTGATTTACAGTATAATTGTATGTGGCTTGTGTGTAATTGGTTGTGGTATCTGTGTTTCTTCCTAAAGTGGAAAGACCCCTTTGATCATGTGATGGAAGAGGATTTTTGAACATTAAGTGATCATCATTGGATTTTTTTGGGTCATGTCCTTCAATTTTGATTTCTCCTCTATCGATAAGATCCTGAACAAGATCTTTTAGCCGATGGCAATTGTTTGTTTTATGTCCTCTTCCTTGGTAAAATTCAAAATGTTCATGATCTCGCCACCATGGAGGCTTGACTTGAGGCTCATAATTGGATGTTTTTGGTAAGGTCACAATATTGGAGGATATTAATTGGCGTAAGATTGTTTCGATAGTTTCCCCTAAGGGTGCATATGTGTGTTTTGGCTTGTAGTTTTGTTTCTTTTGATTTGGTTCCTCTTGTTGTGTATTGTGACCTTGATTTTGTGGATTATTGATGATGTTATTGTTAGGAGGGGGATTTTGTCCTGCAAACCTAACCACAGGTTGTGCAATTTTCATTGTTCTTGTGTCCACTATCCCATCGTTGACAACGTTCTTGTTTTTGTTCCAAAATTTGGGTTTGTCGCTATTATAGTGTGCATGAGGACCATCTTTGTTTTCATTATAAATTTTGATAAGTCCCTTTTTGATGAGGGATCTTTCACATTTGATTCCTTGAGTTATCATATCTTCAAAGGATTTTGTTCCCTTCATGTCCAAATGAAATTTCATTTCATCATTTAAGTTGGAAATGAAAATTTCCACTAATTCTTGCTCGAGAAGATAAAGGGAGTGTCTGCTAGACAGTTGTCTCCACCTTTGTAGGAAAGTTGAGAACAACTCTCCTAGTTTTTGTTTTGTGTTGCACAAATTTGCCATGGTGACATTACGTTCTATGTTGTGCACATGACGAGCGATGAATTTTTGGACCAGTTCTTCAAATGTTCTAATCCCACCCTGCAGTCATGAAAACTATTGTCTGGTTGTGCCTCTGAAACTTTGAGGAAAGAGGCGCATCAGATATGTGTCCTCATAGGCCACCTCTAAGCAAGCGGAGTGAAATTCTCGCACATGGTCCCTAAGATCTCCTTTTCCTCTATATTTTTCAAATTTGGGTGTTTTGAACCCTCGGGGAAAAGGTGGCATAAGCACGTCCCTATCAAAAGGATAGGGACAAATATCATTAAGTGCGAATCGATTGGTCTTCACACCACTGTTCAATTGTTGGGTGATATTTTCTACTTTTTTCCTCAACATGTCTATTTCTGAAGGAGGAGGAGGTGGAGGATTCCCTTGATGTTTAGGGTCATAGCGGAAGTATTCTCTACCTCTTCCACCATCGTGATGGCTATGTTGCTTGGATGTTTGTCGTATTTGTGTTGTATCAAAATTGGAGGGAAGTTTGGCACCCTCTTGAGCGAGTTTCAAGAAATGAGCATTGACATTGTTTCTAAGAATTTCATCAAAGAGTCTATTGAATTTTAGATTATGTTGTGCTCTTTCTATATCTTCTGGAGTTGGAGTGTTGGGTTCTTCATCATTAGTGCCTCCTTCAAAGGCCTCATGAAAATCGTTGAGGTTTTCTTCCTCCTCTTCAATTTTTGGTTGTCGATTTCTTAGTGATCTTGTTTAAGCCATGGTTTTGAAAGTTGATGTTGTAAAAATGACTATGAGGGTTTGATGAAATGTTTGATGGAATACAAGTTTTTTGAAATGTTTGGTGGAAGATAAATGTCTAATACTGAAGGTTGGATGTTAATAGAGTTCTTTGTGAATTGATTTTGTGTTTTTCAACAATTTGATGCGATGAGGTATAGCAAGGTTTGAGATGTGTTATAATCCAAAATACCTAGTAATGAGAGGATGCACTCATAAACTAGTTTTAAGCGATCTAGATGTGTAGAAATGCCTCTTAGGATGATTTATCCTAGATGTAGAGATACCCCAAAAGTGATTTGTTGGTTTGTTTAAGCAATATCTAAAAAGACTAAGGACACGACCTCTTTGTGTTGAGAGTTGAGTGAATTTTGTGATGTTCAGATGTGAAAGTGGGTAGGATACATGTCTTAATAAAATTATTCCATTATGAAGGGGGTTTCTACTTCTTCCTCTCTTATAGGGGTTGGTGGTTCCTCTCAAGCTTAGTTGTATGTGATACAAATTTTAGGAAAGAAATCAGGATTGATCTTGCCCCTTTTGTTCTTGTGATAATTAAAATCTCTATACTGAGTGAAAGCTCTATTTCTCAAAGGCTCTTTGTCAAATGCGTTGGATTTGACCTAAAGGTATAAGTGCATATGGCACAAGAATACTCTATGTGAGAGAAAGAGTTGTCTATTGTTATAGAAAAAATTCCTTTTCTTGATAAAAGCCTTTGAACCAAGTTGTCTCTTCTTCAATTTGGTTCTTTTTACCAAAACAAAAATGTGAGGTTCTTTTTACCAAAACAAAGAAATGTAAATTTTTTTTAACAAAATTTAGAAAAGAAGTTAAAACAAATTGAAATCCTAAATTAAACTCCTCCAACCTGCAAGAAATCGTTAAAAACCTGCAGGTAAACAAGTTAGAAAAATCCAAGATTTTATGTGGGCTTCCACAAGCCTACGTTTAATTTTTCGGTTATAATTTTTAGCTCTCTGTTACAAAAGTGCTACTCTGTGAGAACACAAAAGCGCTACTTCAAACAACAATGCCGAAGTACTAACAAAAGCGCCACTCTAATAACAGTAGCACTAAAATATTAACAAAAATGCTAATTTAAAATGTTTGACAGAATTAAAAAATTGATAGATAGAGAGCGTAAAAGCGCTAGATAATTACAACAACGTTGATTAATGAAAAAAAGCGCTAAAACACTAACTAAAGCACTAAAACTCTTCTGACAAGGGTGCCAAAATGCGAGACAAAAGCGCTAAAGTGCAATCTGTGTGTGAACATTCAGAAAATCACAAAAACAAAAGTTATAATCCAAATCAGAAGGTTGTGTGTTCGATTCACATTGGGTTCCCAAATGATGCAATGCAAAAGGGTCACAAGGCACAAAAGACATAGTTCAAACATTAGTAGATTAGTCACAACCAAAACCAATTATGAATGAACCTAAAAACCTTTTCATGCACATCAAGAGAGATATAAAGCACACAATAAGAAGCCTACATAAATGAAAAAGGGAAAGAAGACCCCCCAAGATGCTCCTCAAAATGCTCATAGATGTTCCTCCCTTGTTCCTCTCCTTTCCAAGTCCCACTTGAGTGTATCTCTCATCTTTTTGCACTATCCATGGATGCCATATGGAGATTCAAGATGGTTGTGAAAATGAAAAGAAATGCTCATGCAAGTGTAAATAAGTTACTATGAGAAAGCACCTAATTAGTCTACGTAAATTTTAGTAAAATAACAATGCAAATGCTTCTAAATTCTCTCTTTAAAATGACTATAAGTTTGATGCACAAAGACTTCTAGTCCTAAAAATGAAGAATAAGGGCTCTGATTATAGGAGAAATAGGGCAATGGATGGTCAAGATTGAGTAATCTTAACAAGGGCCAAGATTGATGGGTTTATGATCCATGTGATGGATTTCAACCCAATCCCATGATGATAAATTTCAACATGAGATGGCTTGAGAGGAGAGGGAAGAAGCATTAAATTCTTGAGATGACATGAAGGTTACCCTAGGAGGGTTTGGTTAGGCTTGAGTTAGTGAATAAAGCTTTTATCCAATGAATAATGTCTTTATCCAATGGATAAATTCTTGTGCAAGAGTTAGTGGGGATAACCATGGTCAAAGAAATGAATTCTTGAAGAGACCCATGATTTAAATGAGGGTTGAGTTAGAGAAAAAGCCTCTAACCATGTGGATGAGTTGAGTTAACCATTAATGGTTATGTAAGATCCATAAATCCTTTGGAAGACTTTTGGGGGTTAACTTGTTGAAGGATAAAAAGCTTTTAACGCATTTCAAATACTTTGGAGGCTTTGAGAAGTCACTTCTCTTTGCTTAGGAATGTGACAATAATTAGGGAGGTAGATGTTAGGACCTGGGAGGCAACTGAGAGGGGCAGGGGGGTGAATCAATTGACTATAAATTTCAACCCAAACACAACGTAATCAAACTTGATACTTAATACTGGTAAACCAAACGTAATGTCGGTTAAAAGATTATCAGTTAATATCAATATCAGTGAAACTTAATGCATAAAACAGAAAGAGAAACAACATCCACAACACATAACACATAGATTTAACATGGAAACTCTGTAAGGGGAAAAACCACGGTGGGAAACCTTACCCAAAATCATATGATACTACTGCAGATAGTATGTGTATACAAATGGGTTCTGCACATGCAGAAAGGCCAACTGCCTAGAGCACACTGTTCAATCACAAAACAAGAGTCACACTGACTACAACTGGATGGTTAAATCCAATGATAATGTACTGCTCAAAGTAGCATCTCCAATGCTGGATTCAATACCGGTTAAGCTCTGATAATCACCTTCAAACCTTCCTTGAACCTTCTCTATGGTCTTCTCATATGATCTTCAATATTTGCACATACCATGTTACAATACCATAACCTTATGTACCATATACCATCACCTATATCTCATCAATTGAGATCTTACATATATACCAAAACCTAAGACCAAATATGTAGGTCAGATCACTAAGAATATTACAATAAAATCAATTAAAAATAAGTTAATATGTGATGCATCATGTCGACTTAATACATTTACAACAATATCCAATCAATAAATTGTCTCCATAACATGTCATGCTGATCTGGAATCGATAATGCATACCAGTCCATAACCTAGAGCAATTTTCTGGTAATAGCAAATATGTCAACCCAATTAGACCATTAACCAAAATACCAAAACCAAGTATCGAAACCATGTCTTTGACATAACCAAGTGATCTCCAGATGATCACAAGTCATCCTCAATGTCGGTGAACAATATAACTTGTCGGTGAATAATATACTAGTGATTGTGCATAAGTCACTGAACATGCCGGTGAACACACTGTGTCAGTTCAACATAACCAAAGATCTCCAGAAGGATAAGTGTTGACATCAATGACAAAAATAATGCAACACATCCATTATACCAACAATCTCCCCCTTTGGCATTGATGGCAACACAAGATGGAAAAACATCTAAGTGCCAAAATAGAATGCCAAAAACCAAAAACCAACAATCTCCAGAATAGATCAATACCAAAAAATCAAAATCAAAGTGCAGAGAGTATATGTCTCTCCCTCAATGAATAATCTCTCCCCCTAGGATAATGTTTTCCTAAATACAAAGTTTTTCCATAGATATCTCTCCCCCTTTGACATCAAATGCCACAGCAATACACACTAATACATTTGGCCTAAAATTCCAACGGAGAAGGTATATTGTGATCAAATTTGTTTTTTTTTTGAAAAAATGCCTGATTTCATCGAAATTCCGACGATAATGCAACATTTGGTTTCGACGGAGAAGGAATTGGCAATGACATTTGGGTTTTTTAAGAAAAAGTGCCCGCATTCATCGAAATTCTGATGACCTCTTGCATTACTTCAAAAAAAAAGAAAAGACCAAGTCATTTCATAAATCCCGCCTCTTCATCTTGCCTCTACCATTACAAAATCCAGCCTTTGCAGGGAAACAGTCGTGGAATGAAGTGGTGCTGCAGGAGCAGCTATACCAGGATACCAAGCGATGAGAAACTTTCTAGCTTCATGGTAGGAATTTTTATGTTTTTTTGTTTGCCATCTATTTAGGGGCATTTTCAAGTCTGGGCATTATTTAATGTAATAAGGGCATGTTTTGGGCCCATTTGTAAGTCATTTGGCATTTTGTTAGGGGTGTATGGGTTTAGGATTTAAACAACAGTTAAAAGCCTTTGCCAGACTAAATCCTTCTTTATAAGTGTATAATGTTTAAACCAACATTAGAAAACTATTTACCAGTCTGGTGTTTGCAGAACAGTTAAGTAACTGTTTGTTTTTTGCTTCTTATTCCCTCCAAATCGATTGGGGACGTGGGTTGGAGGAATTGAAGAGTTTAGTAAATATGCCTCCTGCTCGCATGTCTACCATGTGAAGTGGCCTAAATGTGGTGGAGTGCAGGCAGGAAGAATGTGCATTATCATTATCATGGTCATTTGTAGGAACGGACCGCAGGTAGAAGAAGCACGTACATGGTAGGGCAGCATCTCTATGTGCTTTATGTGAGTGTGCGTATGAACGGGAGTTGTGTGGGAATGAGTTTGGGATTGGAGATTGAAGTTTGATAGATTGCAAAGTTGTTGTGTCAATCTGAATTTTCTGCTCAACAACACCATGTCATCCCAGTAGGTTCCCTTGTTCATTTTCCCTCACATCTCATTGTGTGTTTCAGTCCTCTTGAAGCCTCCCCATCAAGTGGTTCCTCCCATGCTGATTCCAGCAAAATAATCCGGATCGATTACGCGCTCAAGAAGTCATGGGTAGGGGTCTAGTAAGTCGAGAAGTTATTTTTGGGCCATCCCCTAATGAACACGAAGGAGGGAGGCGAACATAGGTTCCCTGTGGGTTTAATCGCTTTAGGATGTAGGAATGGTTTAATCGCTGTAGGAAAAAGGTAGGGTATAATCAGCAAATTCATTGTTATACATATTCAAATATTTAGATTCAAAGTTTATTATAGATTTATCAGATTAATTGCCAATAGCAGAGATGGTGAGAGGTTTCTATAATATGATATGATCGATTTAAAAGAAGAATTTCTTACAAGACCTAAACCGTGAACAATCCTACAATCATGTATTAATTAAATACTGCATTTTAAATAATGAACAATATAGTTAGCCTGAAACATGTCAACACTACTTTCCATATTTAAAATATATCCTAATTAAGGAGAGGGATGACCTAAACCTGTGTGATCGAGTGCCATTATGTAAAATATATCCTAATTATGGATGCTGGTATATATGGTTGTGATAGAAAATCCCTGCTACAGAACCGTGAGAGCACTGTGTAGTGATCGAGTGCTATTTTTTGTCAGTGTACTGGAAGGGAGCATAAGTGTACCATTAGGAAGGTGGTATAAAATGGAAGCTGAGAGGTATAATGTTATGAGGTGTGGGTTAGGATAAGATAGGGAGGTAAGTGATGAAGGATGTAATGGTGAAAGAGTAAGTTAAGATATGTTAGGGGTTTGGAAGGTAGGAAAGTGAATGGGGGGAGATAAAAGGATGTGAAGGATGGAATGGGGTTAGGTAGGTGAAGTAAAAGTGAGTGTGTATGAGGTTAAGGTTTAGGATAGGATGTAGGAAAGTGGAGGAGGTTAAGATAGGGGATATGAAAGGTAGATGGAAGGTAATAATGATAGGAAGTGAGGTAAAGGTTATAAGGTGTGGGTTAGAAAATAGGGTGTAGGAAATGGAAGGAAGGGTCATATCACTTTGAGATTTTTCACCAAGATGAGTAGCCCGAGTATGGACCTCAAATCTTACAAGCCATGAGGATCCACTTGTAGTAGAGGAGCATATACTTGCATCTTGGGAGCTTATTAGGAGTTTGCCCTAAATTTGGGAAATACACATAGAGGAGATAGAATATTGATCAATACACATTACCTAGCATCATCATGCATAAATACAAGAGGTATAGACTATATCAAGCACATATCATGATCCAAAGGATCATATTCGAGAGTTGCTTCATCTCCAATCCTCTACACTTTTAAGATCCACAAATGGGGTCGAGGATAAGTCTTGGTTACTTAGCTTGGACTTATGCTTTGGGTTGCATCTATATGTGAGCAACTTAAAGGCATAATTTTTAATACAATTTTTGAGAGGACTTGATTCCACCTTGTGGTACTGGGAGGATAAAATGCATCAACTCACATTGGAAACCCTCTCCAAATACCATTTTGGAGTTCTTCAAAGTGTGTTCTAGTTCAAAATATTTTTGACAAAGATGCATAGATGAGTTTCACAATTTACATAATAAGGTTTCATAATGGCTCAACATGAGAGTTAGTTTTTGGAGTTACATTCAAGACAAGTTACTTGTCAATTATTTCATTAGGGGTGGAAAACCCAAAATTTCAGTTTTCCTACACATGGCCAATCCAAATGACTTTAGGGTTGCTATGGAAAAGTCTCTTATGGAAAAGGAGGTACATGGGAGGACACAAGAGGCATGAGAGAAGTTTGTAAACTTGATGAAGGGACTAAAGTGTCCATAGGCCTCCCCATCCTTCAAAGGATAATTTAGACTTACTATATGATTTACAAAGAAAAACCCAATAGTATCAATATTAGAGACAAAGGTCTAGAGCATAGTAGGGGCCATAGGGTAGCTACATTTGACACACAGATATTTTAGGTATGAGAGACTATAGGGCTATCAAGCTAGGCCTTCTATGACTCAACAACCTTTTAGGGGAGAATCTAGTGTTTTTAGTAATTAGGATCTTCTAATTATGGTGGGGCCTACCCAACATAGGGTTATATGAGAGGCACATGTTATGTATATGTTAGTATCAGACAAAGAGTGCCCACAAGGTTTTAGAGTAGGTGGACACCATCCTCGGATGTCAAAGTAGATAGTTGATATGTGGGTCTTTACCCTCCCAACCACTCAACATATACCATCATGGGTCTTTACCCTCCCAAACACACAAAGGTCAAAGGAAGATTCACTGCTGCAACACTCACTTTTGTGACAGTCTCAAGCACTTAGGACAGTCACTCCTTTCGTGGCCATTCTTCTTCACACAACACTCTCTAACATTAATTATGATGATAGTGTACCTCCTTAAACCTTCCACCAACACCTAACTCAATACCAAACTCTTTCCTAATCTTGCTAATGGACTAATTAATTCAACTCATTGTGAAATTGTGATGGTCAATGCAAGGTTTAGGACAGTAGTAATTAGGATCTTCTAAATATTGTGGGGCCTAGCCAACATAGGGTGATATGAGGCAGGGGTAAGTTCAATAGTGATTTATCCTTCAATTCTTGATGAATGCTTCATTGCCTGTTCACTTGGAATTGAATTGATTTTATAATTAAGAGATCACTTGAATTGTAGGTATACCCCTTCAAATGACAGGGTAGGCTTCCTTTTATACCTAATATATGTCTTGAAAGCATTTTATCCTGATGACTTTAAATTAAAGTACTTTCTCTTCTATCTGGTATTGGTGGAGCAGAGGTTGCATTGCATCATCCTAGGATACATATTTCTACAGATACAACACAAGTTAAATGTATCCCAGGTTGATGCAAAGCAACCTCTGCTCCAGAGATCACCAAAAAATAGAGAAAGAACTTTAATTTAATGCCATCAGGATAAAAGTCTTTAATCAAGACAGATAAATGGTATGCAACTGTATCTATTTGGAATGCTTTTTGGAATAGGATGGTACACATAATCTACTATCAAAAGGTTTCTTTGGAAAGTATATGATTCAAAACTAAGGAAATGCAATTATTTACAAGTTTTAACCTTCTTAGATGCAAAATCTCTTATTTAGCCTCTCACAAATCCTTAAAAGTAGGGTTTCTCATATACCCTTCTTCCAAACACTATACCATCCAAATGATGATGGATTCACCTTTCATTTGAAATGTCTAAACACTATCAATCATAAAATGTGCCCCTCCTTAAGGCGGATTTGCTACTGCTGCTCCTTAGCAAGCAATTTCTCCACTATTACATTCACCATAATGGACCTTAAGATGGGCTGGCTTAAACAACACACACTAAGCTTTGACTGATTAGGTGTGTTGTGGGCCCATTCCTTCCCTTGATGTCTATTTCCGTCAAAACACAATCGTTGTTATCATTTGAATTCAAACAGTGTTCCCGCATTTGATTGCATAGAACAAAGCAAATGGCATAGGAAACTCTTGTCTACCTCATAGTTGTCATAGAATACCTCCCCATTGAGATATTATCATGTCCTTTCTTGCTTTATATAGCAGATGGAAGACATAAGCGTCCTCACAATGCAATTGATGCAACAAACAAATTTCCATTTTGATCAGTTTTATTTGCCAACATACTCTCTGCTTGTGTCAAAATGGGAGCTTTGGAACAAAGTATGGACTTCCGTCAAAGTAGTAGGTAAGGACAATTAATATCAGATGCTTACAGTTGGAAATGCTTTGTTTGATATGTTTGGAAAATGTGGAAGTATAGACAAATGACATGAACTGTTTGGTCAGATGCCTCAAAGAAATGTGGTCTAATGAAATGCTATGATTGCAGGATATGCACAAACAATGTTTGTTGAAAAGGATTTACAAAATTCCAATGAAATCTGATTGGTGGGTATAAAGTCGAACCCTACAATGGCCAACAGCCTTTACCCTCTACAACCTTTGCCAACATTCTTCCAGTCTGTGTGAAAATGAGAGCTTTGGAGCAGGGTACGAACACCCATCATAGAGATGTTGTAGTGCAACTTCCCAGGTAGACATGTATGCAAAATGTGTAAACTTAGACAAGGCACGTGAACTGTTTGACATAATGCCTCAAAGATAATCATTCTCCTCGAATGCATTTTTCAATCTCCATTAAGATTCGACTATCTTGAATTAATAAGGGAATGAACTATAAGAAGTCTATTTGTTCCTACATGTTTCAATCCTCTTAAAAGAACATTGATTCAATCTTAATGAGTTTAGAATTAGTGAGAGATTCTCTTCTATAATTAGTGAGAGATTCTCCTCTATGGCATTTGATAGAATTATTTTAGCTTCTTTTTTTCTTGGTTAAGTTGTGAAAATGTTTTATGTTCTTTTCACTTTTAGCTAGCTAAATTTTTCAAGAATTTTATCTCTAGATTTAATATTTCTTTTCTTGCATGTATCTATTAATTTTGAGATAACAGATCTTGACTTCATGAATTGATCCTAGTTTATCCCTTTAACCTTGATTAATTTATTTAGAGTGTTTAGTTCCATTTTAATCCTTTATTTTACAATTAAATATTATTAAAAAATTGTATTATTGTTCCAAATTTTGTGGATATTTAGGACTACAAATTTTTTACTAGAGCACGCATCTTGGTACTTCTTACTTTTAGAAGCTCACTCCTCTAATGTTTGATAAGATAGATATGAATGATTGACCTTAAACTACATGTTTTTAAAGATAAAGGTGCATTTGGGGTTTAGATGATCTTCCATGACCAACTCAAAGGAAAGTGATATAAACCTATTTTAAAAATTATATCATCATTATACTCAAGCCATTTGGAAAATATAAAAAAATATATCCAATCTCTTAACTATTTTTCTCAAACCTAGCATTTTGTTTGCCCATGTGAGTGCTCCATTCCTAGAACTAATAAATAAAGAGTGTATTCATGTAGATAAATGAACTAAAATCAATTTGTGATAGTAAACATTCACATAGCATGTATAATTTATTTATTTATGATGGACTTTTAAATGTAATAAATTATCTCCTATAGTTATCTCCTAAAGGTGGGGCAATTAGGTCCATATATGATGAAAATCAAAATAAATAGTTTGAAGATAATATTAGTTACCTAAAGAATATTCCACTTGATTATTTGATATATCATACCTGTAGACGTCTAAAAATGGTCAACGCTTGCGGAATCATACTTTAACATTTGCGCATTGCCTTATTTTAGGGTTCTTGTGTCGCATTAACATTTCTTCTATGTTGCACACTTGGTCTTTATCATTTGCGAGCATCGAGTCGTTCTTCTACATTCCTCATTTTTCTTGCTTTCGAATTTGGTCTTTTCGATAGAAATCTTCAGTCATGATTTTGGTCGATCTTGTCAATCTCTTATCACCTTGTCAATCTTGTCATTTTGCGATCGATTCGTCATCGATCCTTGTCCTGCTCAATCTTGTCATTTTGTGATCGATTTGTCATCGATTGTTGTCCTTTTCAATCATGTCAATTTGGATCAATTAGTCATTGTTCCTCGTCAATTGGCATCTATCAATTTGATCTCTTTGTCAATCTTGGTCAATTTGTCAACCAATCTCAATCATTTATCAGCATTGGTCCTTTGTCAATCAGAATCATGATCAAATCGACTCTACATCAATTATCTTTTGTCAAGACCTAATTGTCATCCTTGCATTTCTAATTCATCTTCTAGGGTTTTATGATTTATTCATTTAATCTTGTTTGTCATTTTCCCTCTAGGTTAAATAATTTATTTATTTATCCTAAGTCTTCTTGTCACAATTAAATATTTATTTAATTGGCTAATTAATTCCCCCTCTTTTTGTGAATTAATTAATGAATGAAAAATTATTAATTAATTCACCTAATTTACTAATTTCTCCTAATTCCTAATTTTCTATTTCTCCTATTTTCTTCAATTTTTTCTAATATTTCTCCTAATTTCATGGGAATGGCATTTCAATCTTGTCATAATTTGTCAATCAATCAATCTTGCATGTCATAATTTTGTCATAATTTGTCAATCAATCAATCTTGCATAGAAAGTGTCAATTTTGTCATAATTTGTCATATTTGTCATTCTTGATTTGAAATTTCCTTTCAAATCTCTTCATTCTAATCTTGTCATCTCTCCAATGTGTCTATAAATTGGATGAGTTTCTTCAATCAAGGGATCAACTAATCACATTTTTACAGAATCAATCATGCTTCTAGTATCCTTACGCTGCCATTTCATCTCGTCAATCTTGCTTTCATACTATGCTTTTGCATTTGTAGGTGAGATCCACAAACAAAGTAATTTGAAGGAGAAAGAAGGACAATGGAGGAACAATGAAGGAGATACAGGCTTTGGTTTACTTTTTATTGTAGTATTTCATCTTCATGCCTTTATTGATTGTAATTAGGATTTCTTATCATTGCAATCTAGTTTTTGTGATTGAGCTAGTTTAATGTCTATTGCTTTGATGAATTCAAAATTCCTATCTACATTTTGTGGTGAACCCGACGTGAACTAACCATTTAACCATGTTTTGAGTGCCTTTTGAGTTATTTGTAGGTGAAAAACTCAAGAAACAGGGCAACTCAGGGCTTTTTGGACACTTCTGCGCTTGTGTAGGAGGGATCTGCGCTTGTGTCAAGGAGATCTGCGCCTGTGTCAAAGAGATCTGTGCCTGTGTCAAGGCATTCTGCGCCTGTGTTGATACATTTTGCGCCTATGTAAGGCCAGAAACAGAGGTAAAACCAGTGTTTTTACTTGCAAATTACTTTGTTTTCATTCTGTTCTTATATTCTGGTTTTTCTTTGGTACTGATTCTCTGTGCAGTACCTTGGCATTACATGTGACGAAGACTGAGAATGAAACTACTAACAAATCTTATGCAGGATGCAGTCAAAGACTTTTATTAAAACATCTTGCATGTGATTTTTAAAGTAGTTGCACATTTAGTTTCTTAAAGGTTAATGAACACCATGCATGCTTTGTTTACTTTTAGTTTGATTGCATGTTTTAACCCTTAGAATTGGGCCTGCCTCCTGATTTGCCTGGCACTTCGCACAGGCATTGGTAAGAGGGAACGACCCTAAGTGGTGATGGGTTAAAGCCAAGATCTTTCGAACCACTCTAAATAACTGTGGATGCAACGAAAGTTGTAGACAACGGGTGCTGGAATGGTATTGCGATGATTTATTCGCCGAATCAATACCCACCTGAACAGATGCCTTAACTAGAACCTTTTGTTTGTAGAGACCAAAAACCTTCTATCTGTTGGCTCAGGCATTGTGATATGCACATGTCGAAGACACCTCTCATGTACTCCTTAGTTAGAGATAGCAAGTTCTTGGGAAGTGATGCCCCTTGAACTTGAAGCTTGGTATGCCCGAGAAGTGAGTGCACTATAAGGGGGAGCCAGTGCTACCAAGCGTCTAGCTATCCGGCTAAGTGTTGTATTTTGTTAGAGGATTCAACAAATATTGTCCTTGCCAGCCATAGGATTTGTTGTAAATGTGCTTGATTGTCTTGAGTCAAAGTCAAACAAACATTTTGTCTTCCGTGATTGTCAAAGGTTAAATTAAAAACAAACTTTCAAAAGTGCTCATAATCAACTTGGATTTTCAAAATCAACAACATTCAACTCAAAACACAATCTGAACAAAGGTCCAAATTCGTCCAAGTATTCATCCAACATTTGAACATGGCTTGTCAAAACATTGAATTTCTTTGTTTCAAAATTCATGTCACTTTAGGCTAGGTTTTGCATAGTCCCACTTAGGTCCTAAGGCATATTGTCATCTCCTTTCATTTTAGTCCTTTTCATTGCAAGCGTCCTCATTTTGCACTTAGGTCCAAGATCATTTTCCCTAAGTTTGCATTTCATTGTCATATCCAAGCTAGATTTCCATTTAGGTGACATTCCTACATTATCCTTGTCATGCCAAAATTAGGTCTTGCCTAGGTTGCATTTTGCATATTCCAAGTCATTGGTCTTCGCATATCCTTGTTATTGTATTGTCATCTTGTCTTGGCTTCATCTTGTCATATCATATCCTTAGATAATTTTCATGTCCTAAGTCATTGTCATAATCATTGCCTTCCTGCATTTAGTCTCAAAAATTTGATTTGTCAAACTTGGAAAATCAAAACTTTGGATAATATCCTAAGTTGTTGTTAGGGAGTCTTGACCTGGTCTAAAAATTTGTCCTTTTATTAATATCATTTTTTTCAAACCTAGCCTAGTATCCAAGCATATAGGTGAGACATTGTCAATTTGTCCTATTGTCATTTGGTCCTTTGTCCTTTAAGGTCTTGGCTTCATTTCAACTTCCTAAGGTTGAGTCTTTAGGTTTGCATTTCAAAAAGTTTGTCCAAATCTTGACAAACAACAAAAACATAGGTTGCATTCTTGCCATAGATTGCATTTTCGTCTATATAGTTTGCATTTAGTTGCATATCATACATCATCCTTGAAAAATTTCAAAAATAAAAATAAAAAAATATTGCATTTGCATAGTGACATGCCTGTTGAAACAAGGTCAAAATCTAAGAAGATGGGCAAACCAACATATCAACCCATTGACAATGTATCAAACTCACAGTTTCAACCTAGTCAATCATTACAAATTGAAGGTTCGTCAAAATTACCACCATATGGAACGGTTCAACTTGGACCACCTCCACTATATGAGCCATTGTTTGTACCCATGAAACCGGGATATGGGAGTGTTACACCAACACCAAGGGAAAATGCACCTTTCGACTGGAATCAACTGAACCTGCAACATGAAATTCAAACATTACATGAGGAACAAACTCTTTCACAAGGATTTGGTTCAGATCAAGGTGTTCAACAAGAAATAAATCCAAATGTTTTACCAGATTCTTCATCAGATTCCAATGCTTCCGATGACGTTGATATGTTCCTTAAAGATCTGAAGTTGACAAAAAAGATGGATAAATTCTTGAACAAGGTCTTTAAGATGTTCCCACAAAAATATCTTGACATGATGAGTAATGTGACCTCCTCAAGTGAGCAAATTAATGTGCAAAAACAACAAGGCGGTGAGCTGTTAAGTTTCTCTCCACATCCAAATGAAGAAAATGTGCAACAAGAAACTCAACACACCTTGATGAGTAAACATGCTTCAAAAATGTTGATAGTGACTATTCCTCAAAAGTCATCATTTGAAACAATAAACAATTCGTTATTTAATACAACACCTTTAACACAAGATCAAATGAGGGCCACACAAATATTGATAGCTATCCCTCAACAAGAAATGATTCCTCGAATAATTACAAGTGGATCAAAATCTAAGATGCAAGAAAGCTTTACGACTAAAATTCCTGATCTTACCAATGTCCAAAACAATTCCACAATGCAACAAAGTTCCTATGTCCCATTAAGTTCAATATATTTGCCGAATACTCAAGTACCCATTATGCAAAATATTGTGACAGATCCTTCGATAGTGGCAACACAAAGAGCCACAAATAGTGGTGTGCACCAACAACAAGTGTTGCAACAATTGAGAAATACACAAAAGGCACAATTGAATGCGCAAACAAGCAATGCACAACAACAACATTATCGCATCCGACAACAAGTGGCAGTGCCTTCTGCACCATTACAAGTCAATTCAAACTTGCAACCACCACAATGGATTGGACAAACAACACAACAAGTAAATGTGAGTGCCATACCCCATCTCGAGGAGAAACAAAAAAAACTCCCAAACAAAGTTTTTTACAAATGATGGGATTTACATAGAGACAACAACAATTGGCACAAAGTCAGCAAATTCCGATTCGTCAATATCAACAACAACATGTGCCTCAATATGTGCCAAGACAAACAAGTTATCATACTTCACAACCACAATTCATGTCCATGCAATATCAACAACACCCTCAATTTGCCTCCACTTCCCCTCCCATTCCATCATATTTTGAAGTTTCACAAGAGCAATTTACACCATCGCCTCCAAATGATGTATCAAATAATGCATCCTCTCAAGGATTGTTTGCCACAAAAATATATGCTAATCAATTCATTTATACAAATCCCTTGTACTATTTGGAAATGCAAGGTTTAATGCCATCAAATGCTTCTCTTTTAGAGAGTCCCATTCAAATTCCATCCCCTTCGTGCCAAATCATTGATCCCTTGTCAGAATCCCCCATGCATATCCAAAGTCCAACCCCATGTCAAGAGGATAATTTAGAGCACGAAGAAATGTGTCTTGAAACATATCAAGATCAAGATCCTGAAACCTTATCATCCCACCCAATTGTTGACCAGGATCCCATGTTCCCAGACACTTGCAATGATTCACTTATTCTTGTCAATTCTATCCAAGAACACAATGTCCTTTCAAATCCCATTGGCATTCCACTTCCTAAGAAAGATCAAGATATCCTTTCCATCCTTTATGATGATCCCATTAAAAGTCAAGAGCAAAGCACCTTTAAAGAGGATTCCAATGATCTTCCTCCTTGTCAAGATCAAATTATTCCTTTAAATCATCCACAAGATCCTTTTGTTCCTCCATCTCCTTGTCTTAATCCTCCATACACACCCCACGATCTCATTTCTTTTGATGATCCCATTATTTTTCCCATTATATCTCTTGAAGAGCCTGTCATTGAACCATGTCCACTACACAATCCTAGTCCCCCTCATAATCCTAACCCCCTCATGATTCTAACGTGTTAGTGCAAGATGTTCATGAACCCTCGACATGCATAATGGGTTCTTCCTCTTTGGTCCAATCTGATCCACTTCAAGATCTCATTATTTCTCTCATATCATATCCACCTCATAATGGACTCGCGTCTTCTTCCCAAAGAAAAGAGTATCCTACAAGTCAAGATATTCATAAAGGCAAAGGATTAGACCTTCATGAGAAAGAACCCCTCCATATCAAAGAAGATCTTAAGGGTCATGTCTACACAACTCACTCTCAAGACGTTGATATCCCTCCATCAAAATCAAAACATACACCTTCCCCATCATACTTTCCATCAATCTTAGGTCCTTATATTCCTTCGTCCTCTATGCAAGGTTAGCAAAGGCACAAATCCTTGAGTAAATTTCATCCATCCAAAAGAACTCCATTTCATTCATATCCATCCATGCATTCCTTTCCCCCTCCAAGCAATTTGGATGCCAAGCATAAAAGTCATAAGTCTAGAAATCCACATGTATTCAAGGATCAACATGTCCAATCTAATCAACATGTCAAAGCAAAGAAAAATATGATCCAAAAAGAAAAGGAAAAATCCAAAAGGTCACAAAGGCCCATTGCTCAAAAACAGAAGTTAAAATATATATGGGTTCCTAAATCCCTTGTGCAAGCAATGCACTCCAATGAACCACAAAAGCATGAAAAATCAAAAACCATGTGGATCCCTAAGCGGCTCCTTGAAGCACAAAAGCCTAAAGAAACATCCAACTTGGCATCCAAAGTTGCTATTCCTCCATCCAACCCTCTCAAATTTGTTCCTCCATCACCTTCTTCATCCATTTTGGGCCCTTATGTCCCAAAATCCCAAGCTATTCCTCCATCCAAATCTCACAATCTGAGATCCATTTTTCCTCCATCAATCCACCACTTGTCAAGGTGTGTTCCAATGTTGATCTTGCCTTCATTTCCATCCACTGAAGCCCAATTCTTCCAATACCCTATCTATTATCCAATGCATATTTTCCATTCTTCAATCCCTTTGATCCAATCCTTTGCATAAATCCTTGCCTTAGTTTCATCTCATTTTTCATGTCCTTATCCTACCAACATCTTTGAGCATACTGTTAGAGGTCATGGTCCATTTTTTTCAAGGCTACTATCCAAACAAAAAGATGTTTGAGTCCTTCTTCCATCCCCTATCATGTGTCCATTTTCGACTAAAATGTCAAAATCCAAAAAAAAAAAAAGTGAGAAAAAAGACAAAAAAAAGAAAAAAGTAACGCAAAAAATAATTTGTCCACTGGTGAAAACCTAGGAAACAGGCCCCCTGGGCAAGTATCATGATGAAAACCTGGCAAACAGGCGTCATGCGTAATCTATGAACTTCTTGCACACCATACTTGGGGACAGGTTTTATCCTATCATATCCTTTTGTCCTTCATTGTTTCATTATCCTATCGAACCCCTATCATTACCCTTCATATCCTATTGTCCCTCATGTCCAGTTTCCCTTTCCACTTTTGATCTTGAAAAGGCTGAGGATCTTCATGAGCATCATGCATCTTGTTTGCAGCTTTTAGTCCATCATAGCTTTTGGTCATTTATCCATTTGCTTATTATAACCTTTCACCCATATTCCCTAGCTTATTGCAACTTTCTGCCACTATCCCTTAGCCAATCCCGACCTTCAGTCCATGTCCCTTATCCATTCTTGGTCTTTCTTATCCTATCCATATCCTATCACTATCCATACACCCTTTTTCATTCCTTGATCTTGATCTGACATAAGGACGCAAAATTTAAACATAGTTTCAAAAACCTCTTGACATGTCCCTCATGCCATGTCACTGCTTTAGATTGTCATATCCAGTCTCTTGTCCCATCATGCAATAGCCCTTGAAAATTGCATCCATATTGTCTCCATAATAAAAGGCTTTTGTCTTTCCTCTATCCACCATCATTTCAGCAAGCCTATTTATTCACCTGTCATATTCCTTGCCTTGCTAGACACTGGGGGCAAAATCATAAAAATTGAAAAAATCCAAAAAAATCAAATAATGTCCTGAAATAATAAAAAAAATTGAAAAATGTCCTGAAATAATAAAAAAAAATTGAAAAATGTCTTGAAATAATCAAAAAAATCAAATAAATGTCCTGAAAAAAAATTCAAAAAAATCAAATAATGTCCTGAAAAAATCCCTAAAAAGTCAAATAAAGTGCTGAAAAACGAACAAAAAAATTTCAAAACATCAAAATCCAAAAACAATTTCTTTGGCATTTTGCATTTTGTCAATAAATGGTACCCTCTATGCATAGACAGATCGCTGAGCATACATCCAACGACAATCGATCAAACATTTGTGTAGACAACAAGCAGATAACATGTTACAACACTGTGCTTTACTGAAATCATGCGTTAACAGATGAACTTTTCAATCAAACCAGACATTCAAATTGATCAAAATTGTCATATCAATCAATCAACATCAATATCATTTGTCCTTGTCATTATTATCATGGGTCTTATACAGGGTGTGGTATACTTGAAACCAGACTGTGTCCTATCTTAGATGGGGTACCGCATTCCCTGGAACCAGACAACATGATCATTCTTGTGTTCCACTTTTGACAATGACGATCAGAATGTTTGTTTGACTTGGTCAAATTTGTGAGTCTTATCTTTTTACTGATTTATCTTTGGCTTCGATCATGTTCCTATGTTGCTCAAGGATGTCATTGAGTGATTTAGAGTAACCAGGATGGTTCATGGTCCCTTTTGTTTGTTGTTGTGTTTGTTGTTTGTGGAATGTTTGTCACAAACTGGGGCAACTATATCATTGGGTGTCTGTGATAAGTATGTTCACTTTGTGAATGCCGCACATACCTCGACCCTTGATGTATGCACCCTAGGATGCTTCACTCATTCCTTGTGTGCGATGTGTCTATCTTTTGCAATAGAGGTTGCATTTCAGCTCTAGCCTTCAATGCCATGATGCTTTGCATCCGCTTTGCTACATTAAATAAAGGTTCTCACCTACTTTTGTGCATTGGTGAAAGCAAGTTTTTCTTCATCTCTAACTGTCCTCTGTCTCATTTCTTCTTACTAACATTTCTTCCATCAGTTTGGGTAGTCAGTTCGGTCTAGTTCTCCGATCTCCAAAAAAACATAAGCTGCATCCTGCATTCATTGGTTAGTGCGTTTGCATTGTATCAAGCCCATATCAAGCATTTTATCCATTTCATATTATAAATGCATCAAAAACACATAAAAATATATTCATACATGTTCCACAATGGTACATAAACAGTGCATAAGACATCCATACATGGAACGTAAACATCAGCCATAAAACATTGCATTCCAT
Organism: Cryptomeria japonica; assembly: GCF_030272615.1. Lineage (NCBI taxonomy): Eukaryota > Viridiplantae > Streptophyta > Pinopsida > Cupressales > Cupressaceae > Cryptomeria > Cryptomeria japonica. The sequence goes on along the minus strand of NC_081407.1, from coordinate 47,948,647 downwards.
CATATAGCTGCATATCATATCATATATCAAAACAATATCAGAGTACAAAATCGGACTGTCTGTCCTACACAGGGCCCGCAGGCTAAGTACATAATGTCACACTATATATGTCTCTGTCATAAGGAGCACATGCCTTTGTCACTGGGTGCTCCCTCTGTCCTCCTCATCCCTGCCATGTCTCAAAGATGATGTCCCTCCTCTCCATCTTATGCTAGTCACGATCTTTTGCGCCTTCTATTGCTTGTAATTTGTGCATCCGACCTTCAATTCTTGATATGTTCGAACCTATCATTTTCTATTATTCTTATCGACTAATTGGCCTCTTTTCTGGATATTTCTGGCCAATTCCTCAAGGGGGCATGCATATGTCATTGTTATTGTCTGGGGCATTTTCATTATTGTTCTTTGAAACAATGCTTAGAATCGCATTGTCTCAAAGAGGGGCAAAATGTAGACATCTAAAAATGGTCAACGCTTGTGGAGTCATACTTTAACATTTGCGCATTGCCTTATTTTAGGGTTCTTGCATCGCATTAACATTTCTTCTATGTTGCGCACTTGGTCTTTATCATTTGCGAGCATCGAGTCCTTCTACATTCCTCATTTTTCTCACTTTCGAATTTGGTCTTTTCGATAGCAATCTTCAGTCATGATTTTGGTCGATCTTGTCAATCTCTTATCACCTTGTCAATCTTGTCATTTTGTGATCGATTCGTCATCGATCCTTGTCCTGCTCAATCTTGTCATTTTGCGATCAATTTGTCATCGATCGTTGTTCTTTTCAATCATGTCAATTTGGATCAATTAGTCATTGTTCCTCGTCAATTGGCGCCTATCCATTTGATCTCTTTGTCAATCTTGGTCAATTTGTCAACCAATCTCAATCGTTTATCAGCATTGGTCCTTTGTCAGTTAGAATCATGATCAAATCGACTCTACATCAATTATCTTTTGTCAAGACCTAATTGTCGTGCTTGCATTTCTAATTCATCTTCTAGGGTTTTATGATTTATTCATTTAATCTTGTTTGTCATTTTCCCTCTAGGTTAAATTATTTATTTATTTATCCTAAGTCTTCTTGTCACACTTAAATATTTATTTAATTGGCTAATTAATTCCCCCTCTTTTTGTGAATTAATTAATGAATGAAAAATTATTAATTAATTCACCTAATTTACTAATTTCTCCTAATTCCTAATTTTCTATTTCTCCTATTTTCTTCAATTTTTTCTAATATTTCCCCTAATTTCATGGGAATGGCATTTCAATCTTGTCATAATTTGTCATAATTTGTCAATCAATCAATCTTGCATGTCATAATTTTGTCATAATTTGTCAATCAATCAATCTTGCATAGAAAGTGTCAATTTTGTCATAATTTGTCATATTTGTCATTCTTGATTTGAAATTTCCTTTCAAATCTCTTCATGCTAATCTTGTCATCTCTCCAATGTGTCTATAAATTGGATGAGTTTCTTCAATCAAGGGATCAACTAATCACTTTTTTAGAGAATCAATCATGCTTCTAGTATCCTTACGCTGCCATTTCATCTTGTCAATCTTGCTTTCATACTATGCTTTTGCATTTGTAGGTGAGATCCACAAACAAAGTAATTTGAAGGAGAAAGAAGGACAATGGAGGAACAATGAAGGAGATACAGGCTTTGGTTTGCTTTTTATTGTATTATTTCATTTTCATGCCTTTATTGATTGTAATTAGGATTTCTTATCATTGCAATCTAGTTTTTGTGATTGAGCTAGTTTAATGTCTATTGCTTTGATGAATTCCAAATTCCAAATTCCTATCCACAATACCTATTTTGACAAATTTTTGAAACCATTAGAGGTACATTTTGCTTCTATAGATGAGGCATTCATTCATGTTGAAGTTGTGATAGCTTATTTACCTCTTTGAAAATTGATTTTAATTTTTGTAAGAGGATGTGTGTGTGTGTATCCTTTATTATTTAATATTACTTATTGCTCTAGACTGCCTTAAACCCTAGCATTTTGCACCTCTTTTCTACCATTTTTATAGACAACAAATTATCCATATGAATTATCATATACTTGTAACCTCCATCCCAAACCACCTATTTCACTCTTCTTCCTTTGTGTACCTCTTTTATTCTTCCATTACCTCTTTGCTTACCTAAATTCAATCCAAAACATAGTGTATATAGCATCAAAAAAATTCCATATTTGATTAATATTATCCACAACATATCGAAAAGACAAATACCACACTTACTGTGTCATCAACCAAAAATAATTTACTTACATATTCAAAAAGTTCAATAATGGAGAAACATCCATGCGGTGCTCTACACATGTCCTCAAAGGTTCAAGAAATACTTATCCTCTATTGGTCGAAACTTTATATCATTTTCCATGCATGAAAATAATTGCAACCATACACAATTTCCCACCCAATAGATTCTCTCAAACTAGTTTACTATCTTAACATAAGGTCAAGGAAAAGCGGGCCAAAATAGGAATCCAAGTGTCTTAAAATCCTTCAAGACCATAGTGGTGAGGATTGAATTTATTTCTTTAGTGGTATCTTTCTCTAGATTAATTAGTTGGGGATTCTATTAGGACCTTTTCCTAATTAAATAAAAAAATATAAAGATTACATCCCTAAATATTGCATTCATAATAGAATAAATTTCTACAATAGTCAAGTATAAAGAATTTATTGAAAAACATGAAGAAACATTAAATTACCATTACAAACATAAAAACCAAAAAATAGTGAATATATATATATTGATATTGTTGGCATTATGTGAACCGGTATGAGGACATAATGACATTGTATGTTGTCATTGATATCAATATGTTGAAGAGAAGAGAACCAATATAACACTGAGAACTGACATTTGTGCCAAAGTGAAGCGGTGTGTTTGTTTAAGGTTAATCGGCATGTGGTTATGGGAACCGGCACATGGAAGCTTTGTATGACTACCAGCTGGAAGTCTCAACTTCAAGGTTTCCGGTTGAAGTGCTTCAAGCCTGTGTGGCTCAACCGGTGACTTTGTGTGATGAGTTAGCATTGTAATGAAGAACAGATCGTGTTGCCACATCAGCCTTGTGTGTGTGAAGGATTCTGCATGAAGGAGATTGTTCCCATCTACCTTGGGAATGTGCGAAGCCTGTAAACGGTGATAACGTGTGATGGGTTATCAGCCGCCATGAAATCGGTGGAAAATGAACGATAGATAATGTCTTGAGATTGGATCAAGATTGTTGCATTTAATGCAATATGCTCAACGGCTAGGATTGAACCATTTTAATTGCTTAGCCTAACAGGTTTAGGGTTTAGGGTCTATGCTACCAACCTATCTATTTCCTATAAGGTCGATGTTGTGTTCCTTTCTGAGGTTGTTGACAAAAGTTGTGTGTGTGTATCCAAGAGAAGAGATATGTGATTCTTGCCAGACTAGAGGAGAGAAGTGATACCTGGAGAGTGTAAGTGTAGAAAGTGAAGAGGAGCTAAAGCGGATCTGCATTAGCATTGAGTGCTGTTACCCGATCATTGTAATACCTTTTGATCTCTAACAGCGTCAACAATTGGGAAATCCCTTAACAAGGTAGCTTTAATCGGCTTGCTATAAATCCTTTAACAGGGTGACTCAAAATCATTGAGTTCTTGAAATCCTCTAACAAGGTAACCTCTAACAGGGTTTAACCCTTAACCGGGTATTCTAGCCATCCCTTAACCAAGTGATCCCTAATAGGATCGGTTCCTAATAGAACCTATTGTATCAGTCTTTAACCAGACAAGGCTCCTAACAGAGTGGACTTCTAAAGAGTTCAAAAATAGCTTGTGGGTATTCATCCCCACCGTGGTTTTTCCCAGTTGAGTTTCCACGTGAAAAAATTTGTGTGTCATGTGTGGTGATATTCTTGTGATGGTTTGAGTGATTTGTGTCTGAAGGTAAATCATGATGATCTAGCTGCTTACATATCTTTTGATGATAGATTACCTGTTCATGCACTAGGGTGAAATGGAATTGAAGTATTAGAATGTATGAAAAGATAAGTGTCAACTGGTTTATGTTTGTCTCAGTCATCTTGGGTTCTGTCAGTTTTACTTTGTTCAAGACCGGTGTTACTATTTGTCTGTCAAAGCACAGTGTCTGCTGACAAACCAGTCTAAGATTGAGGTTTTTGCCTATATTGATTCACCCCCCCCTCTCAGTACCAATTTGGTACTATCCATTCATCATTGAGTTATCAATTGGTATCAGAGCGTCCTCCAGGTCCTCTGTGTTATAAGCTTAACTGCTTGAGGTAAAGATCCCAGTCTAATGATGAAGAGGGAAGGTCCAAAGTTGAACAGAGAAAATTTCAGTATATGGAAAGACAAAATGAAGATATACATCAGAAGCATGGGTGCTCAACACTAGAGCTATGTTGAGAATGCCTATGTTTCCCCTACCGGTACTCTCATAGATGATCAAAAGAGAGAGATGCAGGAGAATGGGCAAGTCATGGAATCCCTAATCAGTAGTTTATCTGACATTGTGTTCATTGATGTCCAAGATAAGGTAAATCCCAAAGAAGTATGGGATACTCTTGAAAATATCTATGGCGGTGATGAGCATGTAAAACAAGCTAAGGAAGAAATCCTTAGAGGAAAGTTTGAAGACATGCAAATGGTTGAAGGTGAGACCATTCAATAGTATTGAATAAGAATCAAAACTGTTGTTGGAGATATCAAGAGTGCAGGTGGTAAAATGGAAGATTCCACTGTGGTAAGCAAAGTCCTGAGATCCTTATTACTGGTCTATGCAATAAGGGTTGCTGCTATTTAGGAGTTGAGATCAATAGACAAGACTAAGGTATCCCTAGACTCCATCATTGCAAAGTTGATAGCCTATGAGCTAAATAGTTTTGATGGCAGTGTTCAAAAGACTGAATCAGCTTTTAAAGCTTCTGTTGTACCATCTAGAAAAGGAAAAGAAGCTAGAACAGGTGGTGAACCAAGACAGAGCAGAGAAATAGATGATGAGGAGATTCTGATGGCATTTGAAGCTCTTCTTGCTAGGAAACTCCCTAAAGGAATCGACAAATATAGAGGTAAGCTCCCTTTGAATTGCTTTTCTTGCAACCGGATAGGACATATAGCTATAAACTGTCCTAATGGCGACAATGAGGACAAACCGGAAAGGTTTAAGAAATTCAAAGGAGGAAACCAGAGAAAATGTTTTGTGGTAGTTGATGAAGGTGTCATAGATGAGAAATCAGAAGACAAAGAAAATGAAGATATTGTGTTTGTTGCTATCAAGGAAGATGTGTCAGACAAGAAGGCTCTTGTCTCTTGATTTGATAATTCCAATGAGTGGATTATTGACAGTGGGTGTTCTCACCATATGACTGGTGACCAGAGCAAGTTTCTATCCTTGGAAGAGTATGATGGTGGTGTGGTTCACTTTGGTAACGATGCACCATGTATGGTCAAAGGTAGAGGGTCCATCTCTCTAAATGGAAAGAGTAGTGCTGACAATCTGTATTGGGTTGATGGTCTCAGACACAACCTTCTGAGTGTTGCCTAGCTGAATGATAGTGGTCTCACTCTGGAATTCAAGAATGGAGTTTGTAGAATCAAAGGAAAGAGTGGTGAATTGGTGGCCACCGACATGCAGACCAAAGGTAATCTATTTCAGCTAAATGCAAATATAAGTACATGTCTTATGGCTAAATTTGATGATAGCTGGATATGGCATAGGAGACTCTGCCATATAAACTATGATAACATTGTGAAGGCCAGTAAGATCAAGTCAGTTAGAGGGTTGCTAGTGCTGAGCAAACTGGAAAATACCTTGTGCAAAGAGTGTCAACTAGGGAAAATTTCTTTCTCAACCTTTAAAGGTAAACCTTTCACTGCTGACAATTTGCTTGATCTTGTGCATACTGATTTGTGTGGTCGTATGAAAAATAGGAGTGCGTAGGGTGATAGGTACTTCATGATTCTCACTGATGACTGCTCAAGAATGATTTGGGTCACATTCTTGAAAGATAAGTCTGAAGCTTTTGTAAAGTTCAAAGCTTTCAGAGCATTAGTGGAGAAGGAAAGCGATAAAAGGATCAAGTACCTGAGAACTGATCAAGGAGGGGAATTCACTTCCGGTGAATTCAACAAGTACTGTGAAGAACATGGCATCAAGAGGCAACTATCTGGCCCCCAGACTCCATAGTAGAATGGCCTAGCAGAGAGGAATAACTGGACTGTGGTTGAAGCGGCTAGAACTATGTTGATTCAAGGAAAGGTAGCTCACACCTTTTGGAGAGAAGCAGTGAGCACTGCAGTCTACACAATGAACCGGGTACTCATTAAGAAAGGTAATGATAAAACTCCTTATGAGTATTGGACCAGTAAGACACCTGTGGTTAGCTACTTTAGAGTGTTTGGTAGAAAATATTACATCAAGAGGAGTGAACACCAGAGAAAATTTGATGCAAAATGTGATGAGGGAATATTCCTAGGGTATTCCACCAAGAGCAAAGCTCTCAAGTGCTTCAACAATAGGACTCAAAGAATTATGGAAAGCTTCAATGTAAGAGTTGATGAAACCTCTGAGAAAACTGAGGAAACTAACAGTGAGCAAGTGGTAAATGAACCGGATGTAACCTTCTAGGAACTAGTTGTCAGTCAACCAAGTACCAGTAACAGTGTTCCTACACTGGTAGATGTAGATGAGGATGAAGAAGAAAAGAAAGAGGAATCTATCAAGACCATTCCTTGGTATGTCAAGTTGAATCATGATCCTAAGCAGATCATAGGAGACAAGGATGCTGGAATTCTTACAAGAATAAAGGTCAGAGAAAACTCAAGTATGATCTTTGAATTTGAGCCTAAATCATTCAAAGAGGCACATAAAGATGAAGACTGGATCAAGACAATGGAAGAGGAACTTGACCAGATAGAGAAAAATGGTACATGGTCTTTGGTACCCATACCGAAGCATAAAAATGTCATTGGTACCAAATGGGTTTTCAGAAATAAGCTGAATGAGGATGGCATAGTAATTAGAAACAAAGCCAGACTGGTGTGTAAAGGATATGCCCAAGAAGAAGGAGAAGACTATGGAGAAACCTTTACTCTTGTAGCCAGATTCGAAGGAGTTCCTATGCTTCTTGCATATGCAGCTTTTAAAGGATTCAAAGTATATCAAATGGATGTAAAATCTGCATTCCTAAATGGTGTACTTGAAGAGGAAGTGTATATAGAGCAACCAGATGGGTTTGCCCTATCTGAAGACAGTGACATGGTGTGTAGGCTACATAAAGCCTTATATGGTCTAAAGCGGGCACCTAGAGCATGGTATGAATGCTGCACTCCCATCTTGTGAAGATTGGTTTTGAGAGAACAAGCGAAGATAGCAATATCTACTTGAAGTCTGAAGGAGATCAGATCCTGATCTGTGAGGTATTTATTGATGATATTATCTTTGGTGGAGATGACAAGATGAGTCATGGGTTTGTAGATGAGATGAAGAAAGAGTTTGAGATGTCACTCATAGGGGAGATTAAGTTCTTCATTGGACTGTAGATCCAACAGATGAAAGATGGAATCTTTATCACTCAATCCAAGTATGTCAAAGAGGTGACCGGTTGTAAATTATCCAAAGAGGATGACTCAACATTGGTTGATGAGAAGGAATAACGATCAATGATTGGTAAGTTGCATTATGTCATGCATAGAAGACCAAATATTGTACATGCAGTTGGCATTACTGCAAGGTTCCAGAAAAGCCCAAGAGAATCCCGCTTGGTTGCAGTCAAGTGGATTCTTAGGTATCTGAAGGGAACTATTGATTATGGATTGTGGTATCCATATAGCAAGGATTTAAAATTGAAAGTATTCATAGATGCTGATTGGGTAGGTAATGTAGATGACTAGAAGAGCACAACTGGTGGTGCATTCTTTCTTAGTGGTAGACTGGTCTCATGGATGAGTAAGAAACAGAGTTGTATCTCTCAGTCTACAGCGGAAGCAGAGTATGTTGCACCTTTCATGAACTGCACTCAAACAATTTGGATGAAGCATGTATTAAATGGCTTCAAAGTTCCTGTATTTGAACCAGTAAGTATATTTTATGACAATACTAGTGCATTTAACATCTCCAAGAATCCGGTTTTACATTCTAGAACCAAGCACTTTGAGCTTAAGTATCATTTCTTGAGGGAAAAGGTTTAGAACAAAGAGATTGCACTGGAACATGTTTCCAGTAAGGAGCAATTAGCAAACATATTCACCAAGCCTCTCCCAAAGGCTACATTTATGTACTTAAGAGGTGAATTAGGGGTGTTGCCCCTTCAAAAGGTAAACTAAAAGTATATGCTCCACATCAGTCAGGTATTGCATAGTCAAATTTTTCTTTAGGACTAATGTGTTGAAGGGTGCTACTCCTCAAGGGGAGTAGCATAATGGAACAGGGAAGCTTGTGCCTCCACTTTGGCATTGTTGTCAAAGGGGGAGAAGAAGAGAAGTGAAGAAGATATCTATAGAAATTGGGGGAGAAGATGTGAAGTGGAGAGATATCTTTGTATATTGCCATCAATGCCAAAGGGGGAGATTGTTGACATTATGTGAACCGATATGAGGACATAATGACATTGTATGTTTTCACTGATGTCAATATGCTGAAGAGAAGACAACCGGTATAACACTGAGAACCGACATTTGTGCCAAAGTGAAGCGGTGTGTTTGTTTAAGGTGAACCGGCATGTGCTTATGGGAACCGGCACATGGAAGCTTTGTATGACTACCGGTTGAAGTGCTTCAAGCCTGTGTGGCTCAACCAGTGACTTTGTGTGATGAGTTAGCATTGTAATGAAGAATAGATCATGTTGCCACATCAGCCTTGTGCACGTGAAGGATCCTGCATGAAGGAGATTGTTCCCATCTACCTCAGGAATGTGCGAAGCTTGTAAACGATGATAACGTGTGATGGGTTATCAACCGCCATGAAATCGGTGGAAAACAAATGATAGAGAATGTCTTGAGATTGGATCACGATTGTTGTATTTAATGTAATATGCTCAATGGTCAGGATTGAACCATTTGAATTGCTTAACCTAACAGGTTTAGGGTTTAGGGTTTATGCTACTGACCTATCTGTTTCCTATAAGGTCGATGTTGTGTTCCTTTCTGAGGTTGTTGACAAAAGTTGTGTGTGTGTATCCAAGAGAAGAGATACGTGATTCTTGCCAGACTAGAGGAGATAAGTGATACCTGCAGAGTGTAAGTGCAGAAGGTGAAGAGGAGCTAAAGTGGATCTCCATTGACATTGAGTGTTGTTACCAGATCATTATAATACCTGTTGATCTCTAACCACCTCAAGAGTTGGGAAATCCCTTAACAGGGTAGCTTTAACCTGCTTGTTGTAAATCCTTTAACAAGGTGACTCAAAACCATTGAGTTCTTGAAATCCTCTAACAAGGTAACCTCTAACAGGGTTTAACCCTTAACCGGGTATTCTAGCCATCCCTTAACCGGGTGATCCCTAACAGGATCGGTTCCTAACAAAACCTATTGTATCAGTCTTTAAACGGACAAGGCTCCTAACAGAGTGGACTTCTAAAGAGTTCAAAAATAGCTTGTGGGTATTCATCCCCACTGTGGTTTTTCCCAGTTGGGTTTCCACGTGAAAAAATCTGTGTGTCATGTGTGGTGATATTGTTGTGATGGTTTGAGTGATTTGTGTCTGAAGGTAAATCATGATGATCTAGCTGCTTACATATCTTTTGATGATAGATTACCTGTTCATGCACTAGGGTGAAATGGAAATGAAGTATTAGAATGTATGAAAAGATAAGTGTCAACCGGTTTATGCTTATCTCAGTCATTTTGGGTTCTGTCGGTTGTACTCTATTCAAGACCGGTGTTACTGTTTGTCTGTCAAAGCACAGTGTCTGCTGACAAACCGATCTAAGATTGAGGTTTTTGCCTGTACTGATTCACCCCCCCTCTCAGTACTGGTTTGGTACTATCCGTTCATCATTGAGTTATCATATATATATATATAGATGTTACTCCCTACAAACATGACAACCATAACCAACAACATCATATATAGCAAGGGAATCTTCAAACATCATAATGCCAAAATCTTGAATTCTCTACCACATTGTAATCCACTAGGTATTCAACCTCTATTGCATTAGGGTCCTAATTTACATTTGTCAAGACTCTAACAAATATTGGATCAAGTGATGAGAACCTACTTCATGAATTTATATTTATACCCCTATTAGTGAAAAGGAACTTATTAAGGCCATAAGAATAAGAACATGAAAGTAATTGATGACACCATCACTCTTGTAAATGTGAGTACTCTCCCTCTTAAAGATTTGAATTCCATGAGTTTGTTTCAATTGATATTATTCATAATATTGAGACTAAATTCATAATAGATTTATAGTGATGAATAAAGAAATATTTAAGATTCTCAAAAATTTGATGTTTTCTTTCTCCCAACCGTCATTGGATATTGGGTGATCTTTGAGGCATTATGTCAAACATTTCATGTGCCTTATCTAAGCTTACACATTTTGCATGCACGTGTAACTGGGCAGTTGCACTACAAAATCTATACTCACTAATCACATTTGGTTGGAAGTTTCTAAATCCATTTCAAACACATTTTGTGCATATCCTGCAATCATAGCATTCCATTAGATCGCATTTCTTTGATGCATCTGACCAAAAAGTTCATGCGCTTTCATGTCTATACTTCCACATTTTCCAAACATGTCGAACAGAGAATTTCCAACCGTAAGCATCCTATATTAATTGCCCTTACCTTATGCTTTGATGGAAGCCCATACTCTATTCCAAAGCTCCCATTTTGGCACAGGTAGAGAGTACATTGGCAAATAAAACTGATCGAAATGGAAATCTATTTGTTGCATTGCCTGCATTCTAAGGACGCTTATCTCTTTCATCGACAGCATAAAGTAGGAAAGGACATGAGAATATCTCCTTAGGGAGGTATTCTATGACAGCTGCGAGGTAGATGAGATTTTCTTATGCCATTTGGTTTGTTCTATGCAGTTAAACATGGGAACACAGTTTGAATTCAAATGCTAATGACGATTGTCTTTTTAATGGAAATGGATGGGAAGGGACGTCAAGGGAAGGAATGGGCCCACATCACACCTAAGCAGTCAGAGATTAGTGTGTGTTGTTTAAGGTTGGTCCCTTAAGACATCATAATTGACTAGCTCTCCTAAGACCTTCAAAAGTCTTTAATGGCTTCATTGAGTCCTTTGGTCTTCCAAATGCACCTGCACCAACTTGAATTATCCTTCAATGCTTGATTGCCTGTTCACTTGGAATTGAATTGATTTTATAATTAAGAGATCACTTGAATTGTAGGTAGACCCCTTAAAATGACAGGGTAGGCTTCCTTTTATACCTAATATATGTCTTGAAAGAATTTTATCCCAATGGCTTTAAATTAAAGTACTTTCTCTTCTATCTGCTATTGGTGGAGCAGAGGTTGCATTGCATCATCCTAGGATACATATTTCCGTAGATACAACACAAGTTAAATGTATCTATTTGGAATGCATTACCCAAAAACCGCAATCGATTAGTTGCCTTTGAAAAGAAAGTGGTATGATGAAATATTAGGCATAAAATAGATGAAATGCACTCCATACTACTGCTGCATAATATTTTGGTCGATGATATTTTTAAAATAGTAAAGGAAGGTGTATGGAACAACCGAATTCTTATCATTATAAACAATGAATATTTTAAGATCCTTTTATGATGTGTAAGTTGAGAATATTTTATGAAAGGTTCCTAAATGAATCCACTTTAAACTGATTTTAGCAATGACTATCGGATGTAGACAAAATGAATGCTTTTTGGATTAGGATGGTACACATAATCTACTATCAAAAGGTTTCTTTGGAAAGTATATGATTCAAAACTAAGGAAATGCAAATATTTACAAGTTTTAACCTTCTTAGATGCAAAATCCCTTATTTAGCCTCTCACAAACCCTTAAAAGTAGGGTTTCACATATACCCTTCTTCCAAACACTATACCATCCAAATGATGATGGATTCACCTTTCATTTGAAATGATGGGTTTGTAATGGTAATTTAATGTTCTTTCATTATTTTGTATATATTCTTTATAATAGCCTATTATATTTATTTGTTCTATTATGGATAGTGGTGTGCGTTAGATGACTTTGTTGTCGGTGCATGAAAGCATTGAACGAGTTCTACTTTTAAAAATTACATGAAATATTTTTAATTTATTTGATTCAGTGTCATTTGCAAAAAATGATTATCAATGATGTTTCCTTTCTCCAAGAATTGTTTAGGATCTTTTCGTCAGATAATATGTAACATCGAATGACTAAATCTTTTCATTACAAATGCTTATTTTATTTAATTATTATCTGAGCATGAACTAAAATTTATATCTATATGGAAGCAAAATATACAAGCTAAAGAGTCATGTGCAAGCAAATTTCATAAAATAAAGCAAGTAGGCATTATCTCGAATGACATGGAAACAAGCTCATCAGCTGCCTAGAAGAGAGCAATTGGAGAAAAGTAGAGGAAAGTGTTTAAGGGTGATAAATAGATAGAGAGAATGCAATACAAACAAACAATGTTTGGAGTGTGTGATGTGACATCTCTAATTTATGTCCGGAGGGACTAACTAGTTTTGGAGTTCCTACGAAACCTATTGGGCCACGCTTGGAGGAAATCAATGTGTTCATGCAAGGAGCACCTTTTTTCTATTATGATAATGATGCTTTTGCACTGAAGGATATTTGGAAGTCAATATCCAAAAATTTCTATAGTGTGGAACCAGAGTTGGTGGACTCAAAGTAATTTTCAGCTTTCAGAAGACCAAGAGGTTATGTACACAATCTCCCATTGGAAGGGCGATTTCAAGCTTTACCTCTCCCCCCCATGACTATTCAGGAAGAACTTCCTTAGATAAAGGAATATTGGCTTCCATGGGATCAAAGAAAAAATTGAAGCATAGACTCTAGATGATGTGGTTGTGTCCTTCGTGAAGAACTCTGAACTATAATTGAAAATTCATGAGGGAAACTGCAAGATAGTGAAGAGAAACACAATCTTGAAAAGTGGGAAGAATGGATCTTGGTTTGGGTGGGGCCAAGTCAGGTGTCTCATCTAGAGGTTGACGAGATAGAAATCATATTAGGATTTGAAAAAGATCACACTCGTGGGACTTCGTGTGCGAGTGATTGATTGCAATGTTTGGGTAATGCATTCCAAATAGATATAGTTGCATACCATTTATCTGTCTTGATTAAAGCCTTTTATCCTAATGGCATTAAATTAAAGTACGTTCTCTTCTATCTGGTATTGGTGGAGAAGAGGTTGCTTTGCATCGACCTGACCTACCCATAGGTGGCAGGTTAGGTTGATAGGTGACAGGTCAGGTCGATGCAAAGCAACCTCTTCTCCACCAATACCAGATAGAAGAGAACGTACTTTAATTTAATGCCATTAGGATAAAAGGCTTTAATCAAGACAGATAAATGGTATGCAACTATATCTATTTGGAATGCATTACCCAAACATTGCAATCAATCACTCGCACACGAAGTCCCACGAGTGTGATCTTTTTCAAATCCTAATATGATTTCTATCTCGTCAACCTCTAGATGAGACACCTGACTTGGCCCCACCCAAACCAAGATCCATTCTTCCCACTTTTCAAGATTGTGTTTCTCTTCACTATCTTGCAGTTTCCCTCATGAATTTTCAATTATAGTGCAGAGTTCTTCACGAAGGACACAACCACATCATCTAGAGTCTATGCTTCAATTTTTTCTTTGATCCCATGGAAGCCAATATTCCTTTATCTAAGGAATTTCTTCCTGAATAGTCATGGGGGGGAGAGGTAAAGCTTGAAATCGCCCTTCCAATGGGAGATTGTGTACATAACCTCTTGGTCTTCTGAAAGCTGAAAATTACTTCGAGTCCGCCAACTCTGGTTCCACACTATAGAATTTTTTGGATATTGACTTCCAAATATCATTCAGTGAAAAAGCATCATTCTCATAATATAAAAAAGGCACTCCTTGCATGAATACATTGATTTCCTCCAAAGCATGGCCCAATAGGTTTCGCAGGAACTCCAAAACTAGTTAGTCCCTCCGGACATAAATTAGAGACGTCACATCACACACTCTAGACATTGTTTGTTTGTATTGCATACTCTCTATCTATTTATCACCCTTAAACACTTTCCTCTTCTTTTCTCCAATTTCTCTCTTCTAGGTAGCTGATGAGCTTGTTTCCATGTCATTCAAGATAATGCCTGCTTGCTTTCTTTTACGAAATTTGCTTGCACATGACTCTTCAACTTGTATGTTCTGCTTCTATACATATATAAAATTTAATTCATGCTCAGATAATAATTAAATAAAATAAGCATTTGTAAAGAAAACATTTAGTCATTCGATGTTACATATTATCTGGCGGAAAGATCCTAGACAATTCTTGGAGAAAGGAAATATCATTGATAATCATTTTTTGCAAATAACACTGAATCAAATAAATAATAAATATTTGATGCAATTTTTAAAAATAGAACTCGTTCAATGCTTTCATTCACCGACAACAAAGTCATTTGACCCACATCATCTCTCACCGTCAGAATATTGACGACAACTAATGAAACGTCTGACAAGGATGTTGTATATCCAACGTCACTTCCATATCGGACGGTCGTCGAGGAGAAATCATAGCATCCATCGGAAATCTGACGGAAATCCCTCGATATTTGTGGCCAGGAGTGCAAATATAGTCGTTGTCGGAGGAGTTCATAACATCATCAGATGACCGACACAAATGGCATCGTCAGGAAGCCTGACGAAGAGTTTTTGATGGTAAAGTTGGTCAAAAGTCTGATGTTTGGTCATCACAAATCTGATAGTTAGCCATCGGAAATTAGGCCCAAATGTACTAGTGACAAATATCAGAACACATAACCAAATAATATGACCAATTATAACCAACTACTCCCCCTAACAAGTAGCTCTCCTCCATCAAAGCCAAAAAAAGGTTTCTCTATTACTTTCTATCGGTTTGATGCCAATCTTCAACTATCTAACTCTCTACCGGTGAGGGTATTACCCCAAGATTCTCTCTGAGATATTCAAAAGTTTCCTTAGGAAAAGACTTAGTAAAGATATCTGCAATCTGCTCTTTATTATTCACATAAACCAATCTTACTTCTTTTGGTTCAACATTCTCTTTCAAAAAATTATATTTGATAGAATCATGTTTAGTCTTAGAGTGGAATACCAGATTCTTTGATATATCAATTGCTGCTGAATTATCACAATAAATGATTATTGGTTCTTTGAATTTTACCTTGATGTCCTTCAACATTTGCTTAATCCATAATGCCTGAGTACAATTAGTTGTTGCTGCAACATATTTTGATTCTGCTGTTGATAATGATGTACAACTCTGCTTCTTGCTCAACCATGAAAACAATCTGCTACCAAAAAAGAATGCTCCGCCAGTGGTGCTTTTTCTGTCATCTACATCTCCTGCCCAATTTGCATTGGTGTATGCACATAAATCAAAATTTTCATCTTTAGGATACCATAAACCAATATTTGTTGTGCCCTGTAGATGCTGGAAAATCCTTTTTACTGCTGATTCATGATTTTCTTTAGGATTACTCTGAAATCTTTAAACAATACATACTGCATTCATTATATCAGGTCTTGTTTGTGTTAAATATAGTAAACCTCTGGTCATAGATTTGTATCTTGTCAGATTAATAGGAGCTGAATCATCCTTCAATGTCAATTTGTCAGTTGTAGTCATAGGAGTACTTACTGGTTTGGAGTTTTCCATACCAAATTTCTTCAATAGTTCCTTCAAGTATTTTGTTTGACATATGAATATACCTTTATCAGTTTGTGAAATTTGCAATCCTAAAAAGAATTTTATCTCCCCAATCATAGACATTTCAAATTCTTTCTGCATCTTATTGGCAAAGTCCTTACACAATCCATCTTCTCCTCCAAAAATGATATCATCAACAAAAACTTCAATAACCAAGATGTCATCATTAGTCACTTTGAAATATAAGTTGTTGCCAACATTACCTTTAGCGTATCCAAGCTTCAAAAGATATTTGTCTAATCTAGCATACCAAGATCTAGGAGCTTGCTTCAATCCATACAAAACTTTCCTTAATCTGCAAACCATATCTTTATCATTTGTCAATGAAAATCCATCAGGTTGTTCAATTTAAAATTCCTCTTAAGGATCACCATTCAGAAATACACATTTTACATCCATCTGATATACTTTATAGTTCTTGTGAGCTGCAAATGCAAGAAATAATCTGACTACCTCAATTCTAGCTACCGATGCAAAGGTTTCATTATCATCAATTCCCTCTCTTTGTGAATATCCTTTACACACTAATCTTGCTTTGTTCCTGATTACCTTACCATCTTCATTAAGTTTATTTCTGAATACCCATTTAGTTCCAATTACATTTTTGTCTTTAGGTTGGGGAACTAATGTCCATGTATTGTTCTTTTCAATTTGTTCTAGTTCATCTTCCATTGCTTTAATCCAATGTTCATCTTCACATGCCTCAATAATAGATGCTAGTTCAATTTGAGAAAGTAAGCATACCTCTTCATTTGTCAGTCTTCCTCTTGTCATAACTCCATGATACTTATTCGCAATTATCTAATTTTCTGAGTGATTCAGTCTTACATACCTAGGTTTATTCACATGTTGTTGTTGTTCAGACAATGTGGAATTCTCTGATGATGTCGTTGCCACTGCATCCACACTTTGTACCGATGCACTTTGTATAGGTTCATTTATGATCATCTCAACTGCCGGTTCATAATCCATAGACCTTGAATTTCCTCTAAATTGTTCGTCTATCTTCACATTAGCACTCTCAATGATTTTCTGCAATCTTTTATTAAAACATCTATATGCCTTGCTCTTAGATGAATAACAAAGAAATATTCCTTCATCACTTCTAGGATCAAATTCAGCAATATACTCATCTCTCCTAATATAACATTTGCTTCCAAAAATTTTGAAGTATTTAAGAGTGGGAGTATTACTAAACCATAGTTCATAAGGGGTCTTACCAATTTCACCTTTGATGTGAACTCTGTTAAAAGTGTAAACCGCTATATTCACTGCTTCTCTTTGATACACATGAGGTAGATTTTCTTCAAATATCACGCTTCTAGATGCATCCAAAATAGTTTTGTTCTTCCTTTTCACAATTCCATTCTGTTGTGGTGTCTAGGGTGCTGATAGTTGTCTTCTTATTCCATTCACTTCACAAAATGTATTAAACTCCTTAGATGTAAATTATCCTCCTTGATCAGATCTCAAACATTTGATTTTCCTACCGGTTTCATTCTCTACCATTGCCTTGAACAATTTGAATTTTCCAAAAGCTTCTGATTTCTCCCCGAGAAAAGTAACCCAACACATTCTAGAATAATCATCAATGATAAGCATAAAGTATCTATCTCCATGTATACTTCTTGTTCTTGCCAGACCACACAAGTCAGTATGGATTAAATCAAGAACATTATTGGATTTCTCAAAAATACTCTTAAAATTTGTTCTAACTTGCTTTCCCATTTGACATTCCTTACATACCGGATTATGAGGTTTCACAATCTTAGGTAAATCCCTTACTGCCTTAGTTGAACTGATCTTTACAATGCAATCAAAATTTACATGATAAAGTCTCTTATGTCATAACCAACTTTCATCAATATGTGCAATCAAGCATGTCTTACCATTGTTATTCAAATGAAAGATATTACCTTTAGTTTGATTATCGATTGCGATCTCCAATCTAGTTTTGTTCTTGATTTTGCATTTACCATTCTTGAACTACAACTGAAAACCCTTTTCAACTAATTGACCAACACTCAAAAGATTATGCTTCAAACCTTCAACATAATAAAGATTGTCATTATTATGCTTACCATCCAAAGATATAGTGCCTTTTCCTTTGATCAAACAAGCTTTATCATCCCCAAAGCTTTATATTCCTGAAAAGATAAGAATTTACTTTTATCACCAGTCATATGATCTGAACATCCAGAATCTATGATCCATTTATCCTTTTCTTCAATTTTAGCTGTCAGGGCCTGCTCTACCTATGGAACAGTAGGTGTCGGTTGATCTTCTTTTATTGCAACAAAAGCCCATCCATTGTTTGTTGGCTCTTCATCAGAATCATCAGTAACTTCTTCATCAACATAGTAACAAGATTTGTCTCTATTCTTCTTAAACCTGTATCTTTGATATTTAGGGTTAGGCTTATATGTTCTTTTAGCTTCGTCTCTCAATCTTGCATGTCTGTCAGGACATCTAGATGCCATATGATCAACTTTATTGCAATTAAAACATTTAAATGGTGCTTTACCTTTATACTTGTATACACCTAAAAATAGCTATGAGCAATTAAATAAATATTTTATATTTATTTAATAATTATTCTTCTATTAAATAGTTATTTTGAAAAGATTAATTTATTTAATTCATTTTCATGTCTTTCTATTAATTAATATTTATTAATTAATTAATCTATCCTATTCCTCTAATTAATTAAATATCTAATATTTAATTATCTTCTCCAATCAATTAAATATCCAATATTTAATAGTTTTTCTCCTATCCTATAGTCTCAAACATTAAATAATTCCTAAATTATTTAATCCCTTTATCCAACTCACCCTCCATCTCCACTTCATCTTCCCTTTGCCAACTCATCCAACATGTGGCTAAGGAAATTAATATTCCTTAAATATTAATTCATGATTTATCTTCAACCTCCAAAATCAATGAAATTGTGTATGTACACACATTTCATAACCATTTCCTATATTCTCTCCAACACCCCCTACATCTTGGGAAGGACTTGAGTCCACTTGTCCTACCAAGCCTAAATTTCCTCCAACCATCCCTAGATTCTCTCAGTCAACAACCCAGTCAAGGTGAGCTGAGTGACACTTGTCTCCTCCTTCCCCCTTTCTCTCAACCTTCACCTTTTCTCATAGCCATTTAAATCTGCAGATCTGATCAAGACCATTGATCTGAGCCACATCGTCTTATCCTCTCAAAGTCTATAAAATCAAGAGCTTCAGTTGAGAGAGTTAATCTTCAAGTGAGTCTTCAAAAATAGTCTTCAAGCCAATCTTATGCATCCGTGAGTTTTTTTTGAAGCAAATAGCAAATATCATTTTAGCAATATAATCATATAGCATTATCATTTTAGCATAATCATGTAGCTTTGCATATCATACTATCAGTTAACTACAAGTTATCAGTCCATTCTTCATATCCCATCTTGGAAGCCAACAGTGTATTGTCTGAGAGCACACCATCTGCAACCAAGAATAGTGGAGTTAGGACACAATGAGACATAAGCCATGAAGGTAAAATAATATTTTATTTTAATATGTATTTCATGTAGTTTCATTGGTGGATTTTGGATTTCCTGTATGCATTTCCATTGTATTTTGTGAAACTAACTTATTATAGGTAACATTCTAAGGATGAAATTCAAGCTCACACATTTTGGCACCCACCGTGGGGCTGGACCTCGCATATATCTTTAAAAATATCGCAAAAATAAAATTAACATATTTGTAATGCAGATTCACGCATGTGTGAATTTTGACAACGCTTTTGCATAATTGGTTAGCGCATATGTCATGTAGGTTAGCACTTTTGTCTGAAAATTAGCACTTTTGCATAATTGGTTAGCGCATATGTCATGTAGGTTAGCGCTTTTGTTTGAAAATCAGTGCTTTTGCATCATAGGTTAGCACTTTTGCAACATTGGTTAGCACTTTTGTAACACAGGTTAGTGCTTTGTAACACAGGTTAGCGCTTTGTAACACAGGTTAGCGCTTTTGCAACACAGGTTAGCGCTTTTGACAGAAAAGTTTGTAACTGTGATTTGAAATTAGGCTTGTAGAAGCCCACCTAAGGCTTTTCACTAACTTTTTACTATTTTGCAGGTTTTTAACAATTTCTTGCAGATTTGGAGGAGTTAAGTTAAAATTTAGTGATTTATTTTCTGGCTTTTTCGAAGTTGGTTAAAAAGAACTCATATTTCCTTTTGGGTAAAAAGAACTTCATTTTTCAAATTTGGTGTTCTAAAAAGTACCTCACTTGTTTTTGGGCTATAAAAATAATCACATTTGCAAGGTAAAAAGAACAACAAATCAAACATTTACTTTCTTGCAAAGTTAGGATTCACATCTCAAATTTTGGGCTCTAAAAAGAACAACAATCTTTCATTTTCTTGCAAAGGTAAAAAGAACAATCAATCGTATTTTTGCAAGTTAAAAAGAACAATCAACTTGTCCATTCTTACGAAGCAAGTTACTTTTTGCAATGATTTTCATTTTGTTGACCAAGATTTCCAATTCTTAGTTTAGAGAATCATTTGCTATGTGGGGTTAAAATAAACATCATGCTTGTTGGAGCAACATCTCCAAGTAGAGGATAGATCACATTGCTATGGAAAGTTAAAAAGAACACTTGTATTTCGTGTCTTGAAAGTGGTAGGTATATGCTCTCTCCTTAATTGGGTGACCAAAAATCCAAACCCATTCTTTTACGCTTTCTTTACTTTCAAGCAATTAATCCTTTAGAGGGCCTGCCTTCTCGAGCTGCCTTTAGGGGGTCAGTGAGAAGGGAACGACTTAAAGTGGAAACGGGCTAATACCGAGTCCTTCCAATCCACTATAAATAAATTGTGTTTGTGACGAAAATCCCAAAAAATATGTGCTGATAAGTTCATACCGACACTATGTTTTTCCATAAACCCTATGGAGCGTAACCTCTATAGGCTAGGAACCTTCTATATTTACAAAGCTGAAAGTGCTGCATGTATGGCCACATGACTGGAAGCCTTCACTAAAAACCACTTGTAATAGTTGCCAAAATCCTTCTAGTTGTTGGCATAGGAGGTCGGACCTCTGAAGTGGCTCACACACATACGGTTCCTAGTAGAGATATAAAGTTTTCCATGGGGAGTTTTCATGGACACTGATGCTTAGCTGCCCTAAAGAAGTGAGTGCCGAGGGTGGAGCCAGTGGGGTCAAGCATCTAAATATCCACTTTGAATAAGCGTAGCCTCAGGGGAAACCCCATGTGAGATTCAACAACTATTGTCTTAGCCTGCCATAAGATTTGTACTTGCTTGTGCATTTTATTGTGTCTTCTATGTTTATAACATGTTGCAAATGGTCAAAAATTGAAGAAGATTATCATCTACAAGTGAGAAAAAATCCCAACAAATTGCTGAAAAAAAATTAATCAAAAGGGTAATACAAAGGTTTTCCAACATTTGAAACACCAGATCAAACCAAGTGATCAAGAGTATATCATCCAACTATCTCAATGACAACAATACCTAGATAGGTATTCAACTTAGTCAAGTCAAGTTTCCATATCAAGAGACTTTGTCCATATCATTTGACATACTTTGTCATAGGAGCCTATCGAACAAACCCTATATTCAACTTAGTGAGCTTGAGTATCTAAAATGAAGTATCCATCAATTCAACAACATCAACCTATCTAAACTGAAACTTTGATCGCTCATGTGATCATCCCTTGTCACTTGAAAAAGAAGAAGCTTATTCAAAGGAAATGAGTCCTAGCCTAAATCAAGATCAAGATATCATGGCTCTCCAGTCTAATCCCATTTTTTATCAAGATCCTACCAATCAAGAATCTTATGATGATCCCCTAAAATTCTGGTATTCCATCCACAATGATCCCATTTTATCTCAAGAGAAGAGTCTCATTCAACATCCACCTCCTAAGAAAGAGCATGATATCCCTTCCATCTTCTTCACCAATCTAATTCAAAAACAAGTGGAAAACACAAACTCAAATGAACCTACTCCAAGTCAAGATCAAGATCAAGATCAAGATCAAGAAAACTGTTCATCCTCTAAATCCATTATAAGTCCTTTCATTCCAAAGTCAAAATCTTCATCCTCCAAATCCATTTTAGGTCCTTTCATTCCAAACTCAATCTCTTTATCCTCCAAATCCATTTTAGGTCCTTTCATTCCAAAGTCAAACTCTTCATCCTCCAAATCCATTTTAGGTCCTTTCATTCCAAAGTCAAACTCTTCATCATCCAAATATATTTTAGGTCCTTTCCTTCCAAATTCAAACTCCCCATCCCTTCCATCCATCTTGGGTCCTTACTTCCCTCCATCCACCATTCCATCACCTCAAATGATCCATAAGAAAGATCAAAAAAGGCACACACCTTTGAACTTCTTTCAAAAATCTATCTAAATATCTTTTCAAAACCATTCTTCCATCATTTCCTTTATCTATTTTGGGTTCTTACGTCCCAAAATTCAATTATCCTCCATCTCTTCATCACTTCTTGAGTGGTGTACCAACACTCATCTTGAAAACATTTCCATCTATCCTCACACAAATCTTCAAACATTATATCTATTATCCAACACATATTTTCTATCCTTCCATCCCTTTCATTCAATCCTTTGCATAAATTCATCATTTGTGAAATAGGCATTTGTGTCATTTTGTCACATGTTTGCCCATGCTCGAATCTCATGTTCAGTTCTTTTCCTAGATATCTATTCATGATACACTTCAGAATCCAAGGTTATTCCTCTTCAACATTATCTTTTGGTTGGGATACACACTCAATCTAGAAAAGAACCACTTATCGTATCTTGGTACCAACATCTTTTGATTACTACATCTCATACACTTAATCAATTGCTCTAAATTATTGTGATTTCTTTGTCGAAGACATGGCTAGTGAAAAATCTAAAATCTTGCTTCAGTGCCACTGTAATTATCAGACCCATGTAAGTTTCATTACTTACAAGCCAATGTAATCAAAATAAGAAAAGAAAAAGACAATATCAAAAGATCCAAAGCATGATAAGGAAAAGGAATATCCAGAAAAGAAAAGAAAAAAATCAAATATCAAAAGCTTGGCTATGGGAAAATGAGAGTAACTCCATTGGGGCTATGGACGCCTAGCTGGCAATGGAGCAATATTTGTGATATTACAACGATAACCTCATTTGAGCTATGGATTCTTTCTGGCAGCGAGGCTCTATCCAGGATTCTTTTGAAGTCAAGGTAACTCATGTAGCTAGCCATGTTGGATTCTGAAGATTACAATAATCATATGAGCCAGAATGAACCCAATTGCACACAATTGGGTAATCAAAGACTAAGTACCTTGATCCAATTTGGGATTCTTCTTCCCTTTTGATTCTACTTCCTAGTTTCTAGATATGTTTGGTTGAATTTATCAGAGGTTCTAAGTGTGGGTTGGGTCTCTATCTTTGAAAAGTTTAGGAACATTTATTCAGGTGGTGCTAAATACTGTGACAATCTTACATATCACCTCTTTAAAAATGGATACTTCTATACTTGGGGTAAAAGTTTCATCCACTCTATTCTTCATACCATATCTCCCATTATCCTTCCTCCAATATCCATTACTCTATCTAAGTTCATCCAGTTCTATCTATGATCTTGCTTCATGCTAATCTATACCATTTATCCTAACTATTAATTTCTTCCCTCATCTATCACTATCTATGATCTTGTTTCTCCTATCCGTATCCCTTTTGCATCCTTGATCTTGATCAAAACTAAGGACAAAAACATGATTTCAAAAAAAAAATTCTCTTGACGTGTCTCCTCATAAGCTACCTCCATCTTTCACCCATTCATCTTCAACTCAACAATTCATCCATTCCTTATCTTGCTATATATTAGGGAAACCAAATACATCTTTCTTCTAATCCAAAAATCTCAAAAAATTAAAAATGTCCAAAAACTAAAAAAAATAACAAAATGGAAAATCAAAGCATGAGTGCATGGGCCATCCATCAAATCAACAATATGAAAACTATCAAAGTCTGCAATCAAACTGAATCAATCATCGATTATCAAATTTATCAAATCAAATTGAAACAACTTAAGCTATCAAATCATTTTAAAAAAACCTATCAATCATGGTTTTCTATCAATCACTGAGTTCAATCAAAACTCTACTAAGCTCTTGCATTAGAAACTAAATCAGTTTCTTAGAGCCAATCAAATCTATCAAATCAACCTGAACCAATCGTCAATTATCAAATCAATCAAGTCAAATTGAAGCAACTTACGCTATCAAAACATTTTAAAACCTATCCATCATGGCTTTTTATCAATTATTGAGTTTTACTCAAAAAAATCTGCTAAGCTCTTAGATCAGAAACTAAATCAGTTTCTTAGAGCTACTCTATCAATCAAGCTAATCAAGCAATCTATCAAGCAATCAAGCTAATCAAGCAATCTATCGAGCAATCAAGCCAATCATGCAATCAAGAAATCAATCAATCAATCAAATCAATCAAACAACATCAATCAATCAATCAATCAAGTCGTTATTTCATCATACATGTGCATCAAACACATTAAATCTAATCATCAAAGTGATTTTTAGCTTTTGCACTTATCAAATACTCCAATCAAACTGATCACATGTCTTGTTAATCAATTCATCACTCGAAATATATCAACATCAATGTGTCTTATACAGGGATAGGTACACTCAAAACCAGACAGATTGGTCTTACACGAGGTACTCACTCTTTGAAACCAGACATTCTTATCAATCATCGAACAAATCAAAACAATGACATAGATCAGTATGACTGCTAGATTTTGTTCTAGGTAGTCTTATCTTTTTCAATTGATGGAAGGACATGTTTCATCTCTCAAAAATAAAAATAAAAAATAAAATAAAAAACAAGTGGTTAAAACCTAGTAAACAGATGCTATCTAAGAAGTAGGTTCCTCCATCGCTTTGCACACCCATCTGCTCCATCCTATCACTTCCATTTATCTTAGCTTATCCATTCCATCTTTTACATCCATTGCTCTGAACCATTTAGCAAGAAATATACAGCTTACCAATAGTTAACAATCTTTGACATACTTGTCGTAGTCATTGTCTTATATTTTTATCAGAATCAACCAATCTGCATTTGTATCCGGCCATGGTTTGGATCTTGATCAATTCATACATCCATAATAAATTTTTGTTTCCACTAGGGGAAAAATACAAATTCCTTTTGCTAAGGTGATCTTTTGAATCTTTAAAAATCCAAAAACATTCGAAAAACTTAGAAAAAACAAAAACACCTAGGGTTTTGAAATAGATAACGAGCAAACAAAGCAACAAAAATCAAGGCATTACATCAACAACTGAATCATGAAACTCAGAAACTGAAGAATCAACCAGAAAGCTATAAAGTATTATCAAAAATCATTCATTAAAATGATTATATCAGTTAATGACCATTAGAACATGTAAATGACATACATGATTCAATGTTTATATCTAGATTTTATTGCTAATCATGTACTCTATGCGACTCAAGGATGTCCATGACTAGAGGAACTATGATGGGGCATGATTATTTTCTTTGATTGCTATCTATGGTTTATTTCTTACTACGGTATGAACTTGTCTCAGGATATGATTGGCAAAAGATCAAGGAGGACGTTCCAAGTCATGCATGAAAAGAGATAATCCTTGTCTATTCTGCAAGCAATACTCAAGTCAACTTGATTCATTATATCAATTTGCTTGTATTAACTTGCTATATCAAAATCCATGTAAGAAATACTCAGGTCATCTTGAATCTTTATGTCAAGTTGCTTGTATTTTCTTACAACATTTTAAATCTCAATGATGAAATCAAAGCACTATTACATGATCGCATATGAAGAATGGCAGTACAATTTTTAGCTAGATCGTTTCATTAGCTCATTATTCATCTACATTATAAGCATTCATTTGTCATGTTGCATTATAAGAATATCATTTCATTAATAGATCAATAGTTATAAATAAAGATTGAGTATACTTGGACAACAAAAACAATTTGTATTTAATCATTATAGGTGCATTCATTTGTTTTAGAATCATTTTAATCATTATCCATCTCATTTAGTTGTATATAAATCATTGCATTTCAATTGCATTCACATTTGCATTTAGCTTGCATTTCATTCTTGAATGGGATCCTCCAAGCTCATCTTATCCAAGGCTAAATCCATCACAAGAATCATCGAAGCATCATCATAAGTGTATACACAATCAAACTGATGACTCATCTCTCTCATGATATTGTCAACCCAACGCCAATCTTATATCACCCCCTCAACTGAATCACCATCAACATATCTACTGATCCTGCAACTTGATATCAACAAACTGTCAGTTCTTTATCCAATCAATCTTAATCCATTCTATCAATCGATCGCATCTGATCTATCATATCATGTCTTATATAGGATGTATCCTTCCTGAAACCAAATATTTTGATCATCTCTTATACAGGATATATCTTTCCTGAAACCAAACGCTCTTGATCATCTTTGTCTTATACAAGAGGTGTCATTCCTAAAACTAGACTATATCTAGATCTTATTGATCTCATCTTATCAATAGAAAACTAAACCATTGTGATCAAAGAACTCGCACTTTCATCAATCAAAGTTGCAGAATCAAACCTTTTCTAATCGAGACATCAATCTCGTAATCATCCAATCGCTTCGCCAATCAATTATCTCAATTGATCTCCCGAGGGGGCATCATCGTACCACAATTTATCAACCAAGGTCTAGGGCATCCTATCAAACCAATATCATCATCAAATGAAATTATTCTTTGAATCAACGTGTCATCACACCTTGCTTCAAAGAGGGGCAAAATGTATACACCTAAAAATGGCTATGAGTAATTAAATAAATATTTTATATTTATTTAATAATTATTCTTCTATTAAATAGTTAATTTGAAAAGATTAATTTATTTAATTCATTTTCATGTCTTTCTATTAATTAATATTTTATTAATTAATTCATCTATCATATTCCTCTAATTAATTAAATATCTAATATTTAATTATCTTCTCCAATCAATTAAATATCCAATATTTAATAGTTATTCTCCTATCCTATAGTCTCAAATATTAACTAATTCCTAAATTATTTAATCCCTTTATCTAACTCACCCTCCATCTCCACTTCATCTTCCCTTTGCCAACTCATCCAACATGTGGCTAAGGAAATTAATATTCCTTAAATGTTAATTCATGATTTATCTTCAAACCTCCAAAATTAATGAAATTGTGTACATACACACATTTCATAACCATTTCCTATATTCTCTCCAACACCCCCTACATCTTGGGAAGGACTTGAGTCCACTTGTCCTACCAAGCCTAAATTTCCTCCAACCATCCCTAGATTCTCTCAGTCAGCAACCCAGTCAAGGTGAGATGAGTGACACTTGTCTTCTCCTTCCCCCTTTCTCTCAACCTTCACCTTTGCTCATAGCCATTCAAATCTGCAGATCTAATCAAGACCGTTGATCTGAGCCACATCATCTTATCCTCTCAAAGTCTATAAAATCAAGAGCTTCAGTTGAGAGAGTCAATCTTCAAGTGAGTCTTCAAGCCAATCTTATGCATCCGTGAGTTTTTTTTGAAGCAAATAGCAAATATCATTTTAGCAATATAATCATATAGCATTATCATTTTAGCATAATAATCTAACTTTGCATATCATACTATCAGTTAACTACAAGTTATCAGTCCATTCTTCATATGCCATCTTGGAAGCCAACAATGCATTGTCTGAGAGCACACCATCTACAACCAGGAACAGTGGAGTTAGGACACAATGAGACATAAGCCATGAAGGTAAAATAATGTTTTATTTTAGTATGTATTTCATGTAGTTTCATTGGTGGATTTTGGATTTCCTGTATGTATTTCCATTGTATTTTGTGCAACTAACTTATTACAGGTAATATTCTAAGGATGAAATTCAAGTTCACACAATACTTACTTCCAACTGGACCTTTAGGCATTTCCCTTGCGAATAGTGCTTCAAGTTCTTCCAGTTCTTCATTTGCCCTTCTGATATCTTCAAGTTCTCTTCCATAAAGTTCTTTTCAATCATATTTGTCAGATGATGATGATGATGATGCTATAGATAATGATGCTTTGAAGGCCAAATCTATTTTAATTGTAGCAACAGGACCAAATTCCTCAAGTTCAAATGTTGAAAGTTTTCCAACCAAGGTATCTCTAGATACTGATGTATTAGGCATTGTTCTCAACTCATTAATAGAAGTCACTTTCATTTTGTATGCCAGTGGCAATGCTCTTAAAACTTTAGAAACAATTTCATCTTCACTTAAGGATCCTCCACAATATTGTATTCCTAAAACAATTTCATTAACTCTTTCCATAAAAGGAGAAATTCTTTCATCTTCTTCCATTTTCAAATTTTCATACCTGACTCGGAAACATTCCAGTTTTGCAATTTTGACAGTGGTATCTCCTTCATTCAGTCTCTCCAATTTATCCCAAATAGCTTTAGTAGTAGATCAGTCTTATAATCCCATGATTTGTTGATCTGATAATGCACTCAAAAGTGCTTCTCTTGCTTTGCAATCATTTTCTTGATCTTTACCCAATGCTGGTGGATTAGGTTGATTTGATGTAGGACCAACATAGCCACTCTTTGTAACTTCCCATATGTCCCTTTCAATGCAATTCACACATGTCTCCATTATGATCTTCCATATACCATAGTTGGTTCCATCAAGTTTTGGACTATCCTTCCTGATAATGTTAGCCGCCATAGGATCTCCTCAAGTTGTTAGGCTTCTGCAAAGAGAGGACTAGGCTCTGATACCAATTGTTAGGACCCAAGAGGCAACTGAGAGGGGGGGGTGAATCAGTTGACTATGAATTTCAACCCAAATACTACTTAATCAAACTTGATACTTAATACCGGTAAACCAAACTTAATGTTGGTTAACAGATTAATAGTTAATATCAATATCGGGGAAACTTAATGCATAAAACAGAAAGAGAAACAACATCCACAACACATAACACAAAGATTTTAATGTGGAAACCCTGTAAGGGGAAAAACCACAGTGGGAAACCTTACCCATAATCAGATGATACTACTGTAGATAGTATGCATATACAAATGGGGTCTACACATGCAGAAAGGCCAACCGCCTAGAGCACACTACTCAATTACAAAACAGGAGTCACATTGACTACAATTGGATGGTTAAATCAAATGATAATGTACTGCTCAAAATAACATCTCCAATGCTAGATTCAATACCAGTTAAGCTCTGATAATCACCTTCAAACCTTCCTTGAACCTTCTCTATGGTCTGCTCATATGATCTTCAATATTCACACATACCATGTTATAATACCACAACCTTACATACCATATACCATCATCTATATCTCATCAATTGAGATCTTACATATATACCAGAACCTAAGACCAAATGTGTAGGTCGACTCACTAATAATATTACAATAAAAACAATTACAAATAAGTTAAGATGTGTTGCATCATGTAAGCTCAATGCATTTACAACAATATCCAATCAATAAATCATCTCCATAACGTGTCATGCTGATCTGGAATAGATAATGCATACCAGTCCATAACCTAGACCAATTTGCCGGTAACAGTAAATATGTCAACCCAATTAGACCATTAACCAAAATACCAAAACCAAGTATCCAAACCATGCCTTTGACATAACCAAGTGATCTCCAAATGATAACAAGACATCCTTAGTGTTGGTGAACAATATAACCTGCCGGTGAACAATATACTGATGACTGTGCATAAGTCACTGAACATGTCGATGAACACAATGTGTCGATTCAACATAACCAAAGATCTCCAGAAGGATAAGTGTTGACATCAATGACAAAACTAATGCAACACATCCATAATACCAACAGGGGATTAGGCTAATTTGGAATGGATTAGAAATTCCTAAGGGATTTGTATATGCTAAAGACCCCAGAATGTACATCCACTGTAACATTGAAGAATTAGGAGATGAGGAAATCAAAACCATGTATAAAACCGTAATATGTGATAACACCGACAATGTGAAGGATGAACACAAGATTATTGAAACCCTAGGATTCACAGAAATCCTTAGCAGTGTTCATGGAGAATTTTTCTGGTTAGATGCAATACATAAGATCACCAAGGAAGCTGTGAAAGTTGTCATAAGGTTACCGACCACCAGTAAGAGACCAGATAAAACCAAGAAGGTTCCAAATGACCTAGTTACAAAACTAATAGGTGCAACATTCGATAAGAGATCTTTAAGGGTTAATGATATAAAAGATATCAATGTGAAATTCATAAGTATGATATTAGGATACAAGGCCACTCATGCTAATATACTTAACTCAGTTTCAAGTTTATGCATTAAGAGTGCTTGTGATATGGTAACAGACAATGCAAAAATTGACATATGTGAATGGTTAAAGGATGAACTAATTGACAACCTTGGAAAAATCAAAAGGGACAAGAAAGGAACTTTCAGATTTGGAAATCTGTTAGTATGCCTAATGCTACACATAACAAAATAGGTTCCCAGTATAGGTTATAAAGAACTTGGATATGACATACCGGTAGGAAAGCAATTGATAGAACTGTTCAATAACATGGGTGAGAACAAGGAGAACAATATTCATGACTTCTTTCAAGCATTAAAGACCAAAATGAAGAAAAGAATAAGGTTATCTCAGAAAATAGTAGACAAATACAAAGATGATATATGCTTTGTTATTAAGAAAGATGAAATCTGGATGGAAGCGGTCATCCCAAGAACAATCTGGGTAACCAAGATGGGCTATGAGACAGATGATCACATAGTTGAAACTTATGCTAAAGCACTTCTGGAAGCCCCCAATGAACCTAAAGAAGAAGTATTTGGTAGTGCTGAGACTATAGAAAGCCAAATACACTCAAAGAAAAGAGTAAAGAAGGTTGAGGCATTTGTGAGGAAAGGATCCAGGCAAGCAAAAGCCATTAAGGAAGATGTATTGAAGAAAACCAACATAACAGAGGATGAGTTGGAGGCTCTACAACCTAAAACTCATCTATCACCGGTAGGTACTTCTTTGGAAGGTGACATGCCAACAACTTTTAAAAGAGTTGTAAGAAAAGAGATCCCTCACTGGCAACCACCCCTTCACCTAGAAGAACAAGGAAAAAGCAACAAGCTATGAGATCATCGGTTAGAAAGGCCACACCAAAGAAGAAACTCACACCTAAGAAGAAGAAAAGGACAAATAGAGACTTGGCACCTCTTGATATATTGCTAAATGAAATCACAGAGGAAGGAAAACTAAAGAACATAGGAAAAATCTATGACACTCTAACTACTGATGAGAAAGAACAAGTTGAGAACAGTGTGATACTGCATATGGACATGTACAAGAAATTTTTGATGGAAGTAGCAAATGAAATTCCTGAGGATTTATTCAAAAGACTTGAGGCCAGAAGGCAAGCAATGATAGAATTAGATAAGAAAATAAAAATTGATAAACTACTTGCTGTATATCTGGTAAACTCTCCTAAGTAAATTGATGACTTGATTGCTTAAGCAAACTGATTAGTATTCTCTACTGCGCACCGACATATTTCACTGATGGTAGGAAGAGTTACTAAAGTAACAGAGGAAACAGAAGATGGATGGGATATATTTCTGGTTGACAAAGAAAAACAAGAAGAGTATAGGAACCCTAAACCTATAAAGGTATATCAGAAAGATAGGGACAAGGGGAAAGGCAAAGTTGGTGGACCACCAAGCATCAAAGTTAAAGACAACCTACCCCTACCGGTGAAATAACAACTACTGAAGATCAACTGACAACATAAAGTATGGATGTAGAGGATAAAATCCTAATTCTGAAGTTCTATATACTGTAAATGTTGATACTCAGAAGATCAACATAATAGTAGATAAAGATTCAACTGACAAGTTAGATATGGCTAATGAGCCTTCGGTAGCAGGGGAAACAGAGAAACTGACAGAGGATATAGAGAAAAAGGCAGAGACTGAGGCACAGATAGAGACAACACAACATATAGAGAAACCAATAGAGCTAAAGGCTTCAGAACAATAGGTACATAAGGAAACAGTGCCACCGGTAAGTAGTGAAGTAGGAAAACTAGTGCTAAAAGAAATGCAGACACAAACTGACCTGCCAGAGGTCAATACAAGCATGGTTACTTCCATCGGTACTCAGATTGTTGGGTCATCATCAACATTCAAGTCAACAAATGTGACTGAGGTATTACTTGACTCCATCAAGAAAATAACTGACTGCAGCTCACGGGCTTATAAAGCAATTGATGATTCCATACCAATTTTGAAGGTAATTGAACCTAACTATAATATAGATAATAAAGATTCTTTAGGGCAATTGGATACATTGTGTAAATACATTTCAAAAAATATTGAGAAAATAAAGGAAGAATTAGTAAAGGATAAGGTAGAGAAAGAGAAACAAAAATTCTTTGATGAGGAAATAAAGAAGTATAACAGAGATTTCGACACACTTCTATCGGAACTATGTAGTTTGTTGAAAGAATACAAAAAGCTGTATAAAGATACATGTAAAACAAACTTTTTGACTGTAGATATTGACAAGAAAATAAGCAAGGCACAGGATGAGATAAATAAGCTTGTAGACAATTTTGTAAACTCACCTGATTCACTATCAGTTTTTGAAGAGAAGATAGCAAATTTTGAGGAAGAATTACTCAAACTGGAAAGAGAAAAAGAAAGAATAATAAATAAGGCAAAACATGTGAGATCTAAACTGAGTGCAAGATTGGATTATTTAGCATCTCTACAGAAGGAAATTTTAGAGGCACTAATACAGGGCAGCAAAACACCGACAGAGCATTTGCAACATCTCACCGGTACAGTAAAGAGGATTGAAACAACAATAAAAGATAGTAAGAAGTTTATGGATAGTATAAACTTAATTTTGGGAGATTTTTTTTAGATAATAACTACCCAGCTACAAGGTTGAGGATATGGATAGATGAAATTACAAACTCTACTGACATCTTGACAACCTTTGTCATTGATGCCAAAGGGGGAGTAGTGGGATGAGAAAGTTCAAAACACAGGAATCATATGCTCAGGGGGAGCTCTCACATTTTTTGGTAACATTTTTGGACTACACATTTTGGATACTTTTTTGAAATTTCTCATGAGTGTTGCCATCAATGCCAAAGGGGGAGGTTGTTGGCATATGGACACTGCAATGAGACATTGTATGTGATTGAAGATTTTGTCATTGATGGCAACCTTGCAATCCTATGGCACCGGCAAGACATTATACTGGCAAAGCATTACATAGGCAACCTTGCAATCCTATGGCACTAGCAAGACATTATACCGGCAAAGCATTACATCGACAAGATAGTGCACTGGCATCAACAAAACACTCTACACTGGCACTGGCATAGAAGAAAGAAAGTATACCGGCACAGAGGCCGATAGGATTTTTGTTATGTAATATTTTGTTTATTATTGTAAGCCGACTTGGCAAATTGTAAAATGACTCTTATATATAAAGGAGATCATTGTAGACATTTATATAAGTGATGGTAGAAGCATAAAGGAAAATATTAGGCAGACCTAATGTGCGAAATATAGGTCAGAGGTATATGTAAAGAACAGAGCAAGAACCGGTACTAAATCTAGCATTGAAGATGCTATTGTAAAGCAGTACAAGTTATTGGATTAGTATAATCCTTATTGTAAGTCAGTGTGACTTCCCATTGAGCAATGAGCTCTAGGCAGTTGGCCTTCCTGCATGTGCAGGCCCCCATTGTAAGTAATATTCTCTTATTGGCCAGTGAGTGAATATTGTGGGTCACAAATCCCATCGAGGTTTTTCCCACACTGGGTTTCCTCATTAAACATCTTGTGTTATGGTGTACTTTTCATGTGGATATCTTTGATTCTGTTTATTGCATTATTTCTTGCATACCAGTACACTGTTATATTATGTTCTGCATGTTTTAACTTAAGAAATTTTTATTACTGGTTAGATACTGATTCACCCCCCCCTCTCAGTATCTATGGGACCCCTAACACTTTCTTCTTGGGGGTTAGGGATCTCTCCTTCCTCAGGTTGGTAATCTTTTTTTTCCAGTTCATTGCCTTCATAAGTGTCAACAACCACTTCAACTATCTCATTTGAAGGACCATTTTGATCTTTCATTTCCTTTTTTTGAGTTCTACCCATGGGGCTGACTTTGGTTGGTTCATTTCTCACTACTTCCTGGGTTGAGGGACTAGAGATAGAATTTGAGGTGACTTCCTTCTTTTCCCCCAAAGGATTAAAGTGATTGGAATTTTCTTCCTTATTCTCTGGATTTTTAACTTGCCACACCATTTTCTCTGGCACCTTTTGATTTTCCATCTAGGGTTTAGGCTGCTTAGGTTCCACCTTTGGCTTGTTTGGGCAGGATTTTGCCCAATGACCTGCTTTTTTACAGTGGAAGCATGCAAAAGGGATAGATTCATATTCAATGTGTTGTTTCCAAGTTCCCAGCTTTGAAACTAGATCTATCTGTTTCGGCATATCTGCTTTACGGGCTACTCCTACACAGAACCTTGCATGAGTTAGTCTTCTTTTTGAAGCAGTGATTGGGTCTTTTGAGAGAAACTCACCAAAGGAGCTTGCTATCCAGAGAAAATACTTTCTGCCCAATATTCAAGAGGCAATCTTGGTAGCTTTATCCAGACTAGAACTTGCACCAGGAGAGAATCGTTCATGTTTAGGTTTGGATGCCATTTTCTAAGGACCAAAGTTGTCTTTCCTACCATCCAAGGGCTCCCGCATAGAATCTTAACCTTATCTTCTTCACATGAAAATGAAAAAGACAGAAGGCCTTTAGGTAAAGCCAATACTTCAACATTTCCCTTGAGGACCCATTTTTATTTGACAAAATCCCTTTCAACTTCAATATTAGGATGCGAACCCATAAATTTCCCTACCAAGGAGTTCGACATACTATTGATATTATGGTCTAGAATCTGGTCAAGGATAGAGATAGCGAACTTACCACCAGAAGGGTCAGAAATATTCTTAACAGGAGGTAGGGAGGATTTACCAGTAGGTCTATTTCCAAAAAGGGACGACCATTTCTTTTTTTCCCTTCTGCTGTCAACAGAGTCATCACGTGGAATGGTCCCCCCTGTTGTCTTCAAAATCTGATTCCCTTTAACATCCTTAAAATAATATGGTTTAAAACTTGGTGCAGAAGAGACATCAAAGATAAGGAAATTCTCAAGACAACATATGACAAGGTTTGATTAGACCTTCTACACTTCAGGCTTACTCAGAGCCCAGGTAGGTATACCTTTGTGAATTAAATTCATGCTTTCAAACATAAACCCACAGCAAACCAGTCCAGAAAACCAGTGGATCTATTCACCTTGAAATCAACTGAAAACAAAGAATGAAAATTGTACTTAAGTTCAACATTTCGATCAACAAAGCATGCAATAAACAACTTCAATTAATACTAGTTCCTTATCCAAGGTCACAGAGTCATCTAAACTCAAATAAGACTCCTCAAACAAAACATGTTTTTGCTTCCCATCGGCTTGGTTTCTATCAATCCTTGTATATGCCTGACACCTACAAGAACTCAAGCATTCTAAACCAAGCTATGGTCATCAAAATTCAAAGTTCCTTCGAGAGAGTTTACTAGTATGAGTAATCCCCGCCTCTTTAATTTCCCTCCTAAAGAGAAAAGCTAACAAACACTTCTACTAAAATTGCTTTGCAATTCCATTCAAACAGAACAACCCTGGATTATTCAGAATGAAAACAGTAAACAAATTTGTGAACAAACTTGAAGACAACACAGAGCTTTACTCAAAATCAATGGTTTGTATATTGATATTTAGTTCAAAAAATATTACAAGAAATTTTGATTCTCCATTAGATTTAGAAAAGCTCAGATAAAATTTTGCAGCGTTTTCTTACAATTTTTGCAATCTCTCATCCTCTAGTCCTGGTATCCATTTTTAACAACATGGATGCACAAAGCTTTGGATTTCTCGAGGAGAGTTTGTTACAATCATTTCTTTCAGAGTAAAGAGGTTACAAACTTTTTGCAAAGCAGTTACAAACTCTTTTCAGCCTCTGCAGTTTCTTCAACAGTTTGTTCGGTTGCAACCACTTCTATCTTTTCAGGGGTGCTCTCTAACTGTTCCGGATCATGGGTGGCATATTTAATCGTCCACTCATTATACACTTCTTCTGTCGGCCATGAGAAATTAATTGCTTTATCTTTAGTCTTAGTCAACCTTTTCCAAGAATTTCTCATTTTGTTGACTTCTGAATTGAGAAAAGCATAATGCGACTTAATTTTCTCTATCTCTTGTATTGTCACAACAAAGAAAGAAGCATCATCAAGATCAATAATTCCTTTAATTCTTGCTGACAATTTAGCTTCTATCTCCTTGAGCCACATTTGTTTGTCTTTTAACTGATCCGGGCTAGCAAAAACTCCTGGGAGTAACTCAAAAACTTGGTGAGTGTATTCCTTCTTGCACAGATTAACCTTCCTATCCACATTATCCACCTCTGCTGCTAATTGTATTAAAATTTTAGCGACATCAAAAGTGGATTTAATGATGGGATTGGCCCTTGCCTCATCACAGGATACACACATAAACTCTAAATCTTGCTCCCTAGGCCTCCATCTATCAAAAATAGGCGTCAAAATAGCCTTGTCTCTCCTGAACTCATTCCATATTTCCATAATTTTACCTACATTGTTGTAGAGCAATGAGGCATTTATTGTATCTGCAAAACTAGAAATTGTAACCCTTACTCTCTCCTCATACTTCTTTGCATACAAGGCCTGAGCCTGTTTCAAATTTTCTAATTCTTGGGGAGTGATTTCAATCATTTGAGAGCTGGAGGGTGCTGGAGATGGTGGAAGCTCAATGATAGGGCTAGTAGGTGGAGGTCTTGCAGGAGAAGAGGAGATCATCAGTGTTGAAGACTCACCTTGATGGTATTGTCCAGTCAACTGGCTCTGCAGCTTGGCAATGATGCTATCCTTACCTCTTATCTCCTCTTTGACACTGTTATAGGCCTTTAAAACTGTTTCCAACTTGATTTGGAGGGCCTTTTTCTCTTTGGCTTCCTTCTCTGCTACTGCAACACTGAATTTTGCAGTCTCTAACACAGTGCTAGCAGCCTCCACTACCCCTGTACTCTGCACTCTCTTCACCATCATTCCACCAAGGTAACTTGACCCTAGGGTGTCTTTGCTTTTCTTACTCTCATTTCTCTTGAGAGACCACATGACAAGTGCAACATTGTCCTTATTGAAAGTAACCCCCTCCATAGGTTTAGTCTCTTTTCTTAATGCATCTAATACCAGGGCATCTGCAATATCCCATTCGGGTAATATAAGCACTCCAGCTTGTGCTACCATATCTCTTCCCTACTCAGGGGTGATGGTTTTGAATTCTTCCATCACCTCTTTCTTTATTTCCTCTTCCACCAGGGCTGGATCTTTATTGGGCTACTCAGCCTTTCTTGTTTCACATCTAGCATTATATATATCTATATGGTGTTTCCATATAAATTGCATAAATGCTTCTGATGTGACAAAATTGTTATCAGCTAGAAAGGCACTACTTGCCTGCTTTATCTCAGGATCCCACTCCTGGCCTTTAAGTTCAGTGGAGGTAATGTCCATTCTAGCAGCAATGGGTTCTTCCGGCATCCCTTCCTCCACTTCATCATAGGTGTACACAATTTCCCCTAAACTACCCAATTGTAGGAGTTGCTCAGCTGCTACTTGCTCATTTCCTATATGGATAGGGGATTGGGATGGGGAATACAAAGATGTATCTGATTGTATTTATTTCCCCACCCTTTGCTTCTTTGGGATCTCTTGGATGTCGATGACATCTTGTATCTTCCTCTTTCCTTTGGAGGTAGAGGGCTCCCTTGTTGTAGGCACCAGCACACTATAACCTGATTTCTTATGTAGTGTGTAATCACCAGGAGGGATTGGCTTACTAGAAGCTGACTTACTAAGGATCATTCTGGCTTTCTCAGGGTTGCTCTTGATTACAGCTTCCCTCTTCTCCTTCAATGTCTGCATCACATCTTCAAAGCAAACAATCAAAAACTTTATTTTCTCTTCTAGTGGGAAAAAGCTAGACAATGGGTCATAGCTAGCATCAAACTGATGCACAAAATCTAGGGCTTTCTTATAAGCCACCCACTTTTCTTTCCTTAGCTCCTACTCATCTCAATCAAATTCATTTCTAATGAGGTCTTCAGGAAACTAGAATTGATGAGGCCTACCTCTGCATGCTACCTTCTTCCTAAACATACCATTGAAGAAGTCCTCTGGATCGACACACTTGGACACTGCAGTGGATAAATGATAAGGTTTGAGGAAATCCTCAAAGCAATTCCAGCCTCCCTTTGTTATTACAAATTGGTGGGCTATGGTAGCTGCAGGGAAAATAGTCCCTTTACCCCTACCTGTCAACTCTGCCTCTTGCAAACCACCAATTTGTCTAAGGATCTCTGTGATTCCTACTTTGAGAGGGACCTGGTAAGGTAACAAAAATGGGGTGCCCCTGAAACCAAAAACTCTGAAAACTGTGGAGACTGGATATAAATAAATGTCACCCCAGTTATAAACAATTTTTATGTTCTCTGCAAATTCTTTTGGTCTCATGAATTCTAGAAGAACTTTGGGGATTCTTAGGTTCTTAGAGCAGAGGAGAGTCCTTATTTTTGATGTAAAATATTTATCAAACTTCAGAAAACTGGCATCCTCTCTATCCCATGACAACACAATACTCCATAATTGTACCGACATTTTTTCTCCTTCCTTCTCCTTAACCAGGTCCAGCCCACTGGCAAAATAATCACCACCTTTGAAGAGAAAAAGATGCATCAGGAGTGAGTACCATCTGAAAGGCCTATCCACCTTTCCATTCTTGATTCCTATCAACCCTCCATGAATAACATCAACAATATAAGCGGCATAATCAAATGTGATTGCAAGAGAAGGATTCAAAATCTGAGCGATCATTAACAAGTAATGATTCGACATATTTGCTTCAGCATCTTCTCCCAAAACTTGGCAAAGTGCCCAATACATTCCTTTAGCCCTCAGGGTGAACATACCTAATGAGAAGGGCTCTTGTGTGTTGGGTCCTACAACTGTTAACCCTCCTATTTTCACAAAAAATTCCTTAAGAGGCCCATTCCTGAGATGACTCCTCTGTGCACCCTAAATTTGGGCTAATGATGTGAAGTTTATAGGTTCTAGAAAGTTTGTAAACTCATTAAGCCCAAATGTTGTCCTAAACTCTTCAGCATTAATTTCAAAAAGGGTCTTCCCATTTACATCCCGAATGCTTCTTGTGACTGGATCATAGTTGAACGCAATTTGGGTTAGCAAATCTATGTCCATGAATACTCCTGGGACAACTAATTTCCTGACATCTAGTTCCCAGATACAGTTTTGCGGGGCAGGAGAATTTCTCATTCCAAATCCAACTTTAAACAACCTCAACCCAGACAATCCAACCTGTGGGTCTCTCAACCAGTTACCCTTGTCATATAATCCTTCTCCTATCTTTAAACGAGGAGCCTTGGGTACTAATTCTTTTTCCTTTGATGCCTAATTAGTTGACAACATCAACTGTTCTAAAAAATCATCACAAACACTCCTCTCTGAATAGTTAACCTTGCCGGAAAATTCTCTTTTAGGAGCCATTTTGAAAATGCAAGAAATGAATGCCACTCTTAAACAATTCTGTGACGAATCAAGAACACTACACAAGAATTGCTACACAAAAATATGAGAGAACCTGTTCTTTTCTTGAAGGAATTTGCTCTGCAACTGAACCGACTTGCTCTGTATTTAAGGAAAATAACTCTGCGTCTGCTTTTCTGCAAAATCCTTTAAAAGATATCTTCACCCGGTTGTTAAGAAATCAAATATTTGTACTCAGGGCCTTAACTATAACATTGATTCCGCATGCTTCGGCCATCCCTTCAAAATTGAATTCATACAAGAATTCATATTTTTTCGCTCCAACGGGTCACAACATTCCTGCAAGTGTTTCATTTTGCTCTTTCGCAACTTCGCGAAGCATAACTATCGGGTAGCTTGGTCCTGCGAAATAACGCCAACCGTTTGATCAAAAGAAACTTGATCGAGCGTTAGGTTAACTTACGGCTTTAGCTTTACTCTAGGTCCCGTTTTTCTATTGGCTATATGATACCACGTGGCGTCCAACCATTGGCCTTGAAATTCCCTTCGCATTCCACTTGATACTGGCCACATGTCTTTCTTTCATACTGCCAGTTCCACCTTGACGGGCCCACACTTTCTTCTTAGACCACGTGTTATCATGACACGTGGATGGCTCACGTTCACTCTCGCTATTTCGCGGGGTATAAAGGATGAGCATCTTACCCTTGCAAAATAGCGCGGGCTGTCGGATCATCTCTTAAGATGATCGGCTTTTAATCCTCTGAAAAGGCTCTCAGGAGGGGTGGGCCCGCTGACTCATCATGAACACCTGGTGCCCAATCACTTTTGGAGCTAACTTGTCACCTTCTTATTTGCCAAAAGGAAACCATGGGGCCTCACCTTCTTCATAACAGCTATATCCTCCAGGTCATCATCATGACACATGGACGGCTCGTGTTCACTCTCGCTATTTCGCGGGGTATAAAGGACGCACATCTTACCCTTGCGAAATAGTGCGGGCCGTCGAATCATCTCTTAAGCTGATCGGCTTTTAATCCTCTGAAAAGGCTCTCGGGAGGGGTGGGCCCGCTGACTCATCGTGAACACCTAGCGCCCAGTCACTTTTGGAGCTGACTTGTCACCTTCTTATTTGCCAAAAGGAAACCACAGGGCCCCACCTTTTTCATAACAGCTATATCCTCCAGGTTATCATCATGACACATGGACGGCTCGCGTTCACTCTCGCTATTTCGTGGGGTATAAAGGACGAGCATCTTACCCTTGCGAAATAGCTTGGACCATCGGATCATCTCTTAAGCTGATCGGCTTTTAATCCTCTGAAAAGGCTCTCAGGAGGGGTGGGCCCGCTGACTCATCGTGAACACCTGGTGCCCAGTCACTTTCAGAGCTAACTTGTCACCTTCTTATTTTCCAAAAGGAAACCACGGGGCCCCACCTTTTCATAATAGTTATACCCACCAAGTCATCTCCACCTACAACCTGACTCACCTCTGGGGCCCGCCTTTTGGCCTTTATTCCTGACCCGCTGACTATTGTGACTTGTGCCATGTGCCGCCAACTTACTCGTTGTCAACCACTAGCTGGACCATCTATGTGGCATGCCATGTGTTTTTCACAACTTCGCTAGTTTTAAACTACGTGCAACTTTGCCCAGTGAAATAACGCGAGCCGTGGATCCATCTGCGAGATGCACACTAGTTACTGGGCCTGACAACTTTAGAAGAAAAACATATAAGGCATAAAATTTTTGATTAATTAACATAACCGCCTAGGCAAACAACAAGGGGGGGACACTTCCTACGACCCCATGACCCATTACTTAAGTGAATAAAGTAACGAAAGATTAGAAACCAGAGGTTTTAGAATGAAACACAAGAGGATTTAAAATAAAAAACCCTTAAACCCTTGAGGTCTAAAACAAACCTGAAGCATTTGGAACTACACCTTATTCAAAAATTCAACAAAACCATAGCCAATCATGGGAAAAGAAAAACCATTTTAATCAGTGATAACAGCGGTTCTGACTGGGGATGGTTGATCGCAAGGTCAACACAAGAAAACTTAGAAAACTCTGGAGAAATAGACCAAAACACAGACCAAAACAGAAAAGCAGGAAAGAAATAAAATATGTACAAACAAAGGACCTACTGTGCATGGACATTTAAGAGAAATAATGCTTCAGGAATTGTCCATGCACTGGAAATTCCTGCATTTCATCATCCATATTCTTCAAGAAATATGAATTCTTACCATTTAAATTACAAACCACAAAAGGGCCAATCCATAGTGATTCAAATTTCTTATGCTTTCCCTTATCTTATCCTTTTGCATTCCACTGAAGAACCATGTCATCAATTCAAAACTTCCTTAGTGATGTCCTTTTATCAAAAAGATATTTTGACTGCAACTGGATCTTCTGATTTCTCTTATGGGCAGAAGCCCTAAGCTCCTCCATTTCTACAATTTGGATCATTCTATTTTCCATTGGTTCAGATACCTCCATGTCCTCATTTTGCAAAAACTGATACACTAGAAGAAGGTTATTTACCGGCAATCTGGCTTGGGCACCATAAACTAATTCAAAAGGTGACATTCCAATTGATTTCTTAACTGTTATTCTATCTGCCCACAGAGCTAACTTCAACTTTTGATCCCAAGATCTTTTATTCTCTTCTAGGATTTTCTTGATGATATTCAACAGGCTTTTATTGTTGGATTCTGCTTATCCATTCCCCTGAGGGTGATAGGGTGAAGAGTATGACATGAGTATACCATGACTAGTACAAAAGCCTACAAATTCTTCTGATCTGAAACACATGGCATTATCCATCACCAATTTTGCAGGTGTCCCAAATCTAGTTACAATATTATCCATCAGGAAATCAATGACAATTTTACTAGTAGCTCTTCTTGTAGGGATGGCTTCTATCCATTTGGTGAAATAATCAG
Organism: Cryptomeria japonica; assembly: GCF_030272615.1. NCBI lineage: Eukaryota > Viridiplantae > Streptophyta > Pinopsida > Cupressales > Cupressaceae > Cryptomeria > Cryptomeria japonica. Next base: position 47,905,909 of record NC_081407.1, on the reverse strand, counting down.
TGGCCACTATGATCCATCCATGACCTCTCCCTGACTTCTCAACAATTTCTCCAATAAAATCAATACCCCACTGAACAAAAGGAGTTTCTACGGAGACTGGATTTAGGGGTAAGGCTCTTTCATACTTGAGTTTGGATGAGAATCTGACATGGATCACATCTCTAAACATATGCATGGGTATCTTTAAATAAGGTGGGCCAATAATACCCAGCCTGTATTATCTTACCAGCAGTAGTCTTAGTAGAATAGTGACCTCCACATACTCCATCATGCATTTCAGTCAACACTTGTTTAGCTTGAAACTCATCCAAACACATTAGTAACTCTCCATCTCTGTTTCTCCAGAAAAGATCACCCTGAATGAGCACATATCTTTGGGACTTGAGTTTTAGAGTTCTTTTCTGATTGTATGTCATTTCTTCTGGGAGTATATCACCTCTCAAAACTTGGATTATCCTTGTGTACCAGGGTTGCCTCTCAATACTAGTGACCAAAGCATCTCTAACCTCAACATTGTGTATTTCTACATTCATGATATTTGACTCAGTCATGAGTTTAGCCAAACCTAAACCTCTCACCAATTTGGTGATCTTTATCTCCAAGTTGAACTCCTGAATTCTATTAATCCATCTGCATCTCTTCCCAGTAACCTTAGACTGAGACAAAATATCTTTAACCGCAGCATGTGGGACATAGGCAATGATGTTTGCATTCACTAGATATGGCCTAAAAGCCTTAACAACTTTAACTAGGGCATAAGCTTGTTTCTCCATGGTTTCATATTTTAGTTCTGCTACCTGCAAAGATTTACTGTAGAAGGCTATGGGATGTTCATATCCTTCATTGTCCTTTTGTAGTAATATTGTAGCCACCGTATGATATGAAGCAAAAGAAAACAGAGAAAAAGGCTTACTATAATCAGGGGATTTTAACACTGGTGCCTCCTAGATTGCCTTCTTAATCTCAGCAAAAGCTTTTGAAGCTTCTTGATCCCAATGAAACTTTGTGTCTTTCTTAAGCAATTTGACAATAGGCTTCACTATCTCTACGAAGTTTGCAATTAATCTCCTGAAAAAATTTACTTTACCTAAAAAGGATTGGATACCTTTCACATTTTTAGATTCAGACACCCTATTGATTGCTTCAATTCTCTCAGGGTCTATTCTTACCCCCTCCTTAGAAACTATGTGTCCCAATAACTTTCCTTCAGTGACCCCAAAATGACATTTCTTGGGATTCAGTGACACACCAAACTCCAAGGCTTTATTGAACACCTTCTCTAGATGCCCACAATGATCGTCAGCTTTCTTAGAGAAACAAGTTAAATCATCTTGATAAACCACCATGATGATGTTTATGAATTCTTTGGAAGCTACATCCATAGCTCTCTGAAATGTAGCTCCTGCATTTTTTAATCCAAATGGCATTCTCACATATACATAGGTTCCCCATGGAGTAGTGAAAGCTATTTTAAATTGTTCAGACTCCTTTACCAACACTTGATTATATCCTGAGAAACCATCCATCATGGATAAAAGATCACATCCTGTCACTCTTTGTAACATGGCTTCCATATTTGGGGATGAGTAATTATCTTTTAAGGAAGCAACATTTAGATTCCTAAAATCTACACACAATTTGATGTCTCCATTCTTCTTCCTCACTGGGACCAAATTGGAGACCCATGAAGAATGCCTTATTGGTTTGATAATCCCCCCTTCTCTCAATTTGGTCAACTCTTGTTTCTTTTTAGTTTCTAACAAGGGATTGATAGGCCTCTATTTCTGCCTGAAAGGCTTAGCATCTGGAAGTAAAGGAACTTCATGCTAAAAAAAATCTTGTCTATATGCCTTTAGGTCTTCATAAGACCAAGCAAAGACATGCTTATACCTTTTCAATAAATTAATAAGGTTAGTCCTGACATGAGGGGGTAATTTCTTTCCAATATATACCAACTTAAGGGATGATTCTATCCCTAGGTTTATCTCCTCTAACTCTTCCAACTTGGTGGTAGACTGCTGATGTAAATGACTATCATTATAACTAAACATGCTCTCCAGCTCTACCAGCCCTTTAGGTATTTCATTTGTTTCCAATTGGACAACATCATTTCCAAACACTGTCTCTCTATTGTCTACCACTTCCACCAATGCATTACAATCAATCTTTTGTCCATCATAATCATCAACACATTGGATAAACCTGAGAATGTCTTCATCATCAGCAAAAACTTGCCAATTGTACACATTATCAGGAATAGTAGGCCTAGATTTTATTTCCACAGTGGAAATACCTGTTAGCGTTGCATCATCATTTTTCAAAGAAACATTAGCTAGGAAATCTGCCATAATATTTTTTGCTCACTCTATCCAATTAATAGAAAATGCATCAAAATGCTCAATAACATCCCAAACAGCATGCTTATACTGCTTCAATCTATCATTTTTGGATGCATATTTAGATCTCACCTGAGAAACGACCAATTCTGAATCCCCCATTACTTTCAACAATTGGATTCCATGCCTTTTTGCAACCTCAAGTCCTAGTAACAGGGCTTCATACTCTGCAGTATTATTTGTGCACTGGAATGCCAATAAAAATGAGTATTTAAAAGTTATACCTGACGGGGACACAAAAAGAATGCCTGCTCCAGATCCTTCTTTGGAGCAAGCTCCATCAAAATACATCTGCCACAACCCATACTGTTGTGCTTGTAGCTCGACTACAATGGGGTCAGTATTCTTCAATTGAGGTGAAATTGGTTGAAGTCTAAAATTATCTAAATCTACATCAATCATACAATTAAGCATACTAGGGTCTACATTTTCAATTACCCTAGGAGCTCGTGGCTCTTTGTACAATTTGACCTGATTACCACCAATAGGAATAGTGGCATAAGATAAATCCAGTTGGACATTTCCCCCTACTGCTGCTGCCCATTGTCTAGAAAGTAACATACCATAGTGGGGTTTAGTGTCAGTAACAATAACATCCATTTTGTAAGTGGCTTCAGGAAATGCTGCTATTTTTACTTCTACATCTTTCATCGTACCTATCACAGGTACTTCTCTATTATCCATGGCATAGCATTTCCCATACACAGTGGTTACTGATAACCCTAATTCTTTCATAACACCATAGGGCATTACATTAGCAGCAGCTCTTGAATCTATCATGCAGTTTTTAATCAACCGGTTATTGACTAACAAAGTAACATAGAAGGGATCTACCTGAGAAGGCTCCTGAGTGATAGTGGTTCCAACATAAACCTCTGGGGTTTGGAACTCTTGATCCTTTCTAACTTTAGCTAAACCAGTGGGTAATACTGTGTCACTATCAGATATACTAGAGAATAAAGACAAAGTTGCATCCTTATGTTCTTTAATCTTTAGCAATTCTACTAATGGAATAGTGACTTTCATTTGAGTTAAGGCTTGGGCCATATCAAATGTAGGATTATTGCATTTTTCAGTATTAACCCTAACTTTTTCTGTTTTGAATTGACTTGCCCTTTTTACTGTCTCTGCTCCTTGTACATCACCAACATTTTTATCTTCTATGCCTTTAGGTACATCTTTAACTTGTTCCTCTTTTTCTTGACTGACCTTAGGTAAAGTAGTAACACTGCTTGATGCCCCCCTTTTTGTGACTTCTTTTACAAACATAGAACCTGGCTCACCTTGATCAGTGTCTCTCTTGGTGCTTCTCAGATTATAATTATGTTTTGCTTTGACAATTGCAGCCTTAGTAAGATTTCTAACTTCTTCCTCACTGAGCCTTCTAAGATGAACCTCTTCATCTTCAATTGTTACCACATTCAATGTGGGATGCCAACCTAAGGCTAACTGTCCTTGCACTAACTTTTCATTATCCAATACATCACTGTATTCACTTTGCACAGATTCCTCATCACTTTCTATGGTGGTTTCAAACATATTAATGTCAGGCTCTGCTTCTAGTCTCATAGATTCTTCCAAAGCTTGAGCCACTGCACACTAATGAGGGGAATGTGGTCCATCACAAGCAATACACCAAGGAGTATTTTCTATATTGTGAACAGTTTTCCCTTTCAAGGGATCCGATGTGTCTTGACTTTGGGTAATTTTGGGCTTCTCCATTTGGGGTTTACCATCCTTCCAATTGGTATTATAGGGCATATCATGTAATCTAGGGGGTCTATCTTGCCAGTTATAATGAGGTTTATCATTTTTGTTTACCTTAGTAGTCAGATCTTTCATAGCAGTAACCAATTTCTCTATTTTATTATCCTCTTTAGCAACTTTATTAGGTTGCTATTTGGTTTCTTGCCATAACCTACCATCTGTCCTTCTTCCTAAGTTTCCAGATGATTTTCTATTACTCTCTACATTTATGGCAATTCTAAAAGCATCTCTCAAATTATGGGGGTTTTTATCTCTTAAGATATAGGCCATATTGGAATCAAATGCATTGTAATATGTATTAAGACACATGTCATCTAGCCTCATCACCTGATACAATCTATGCATAGCTTTCTGGAATCTGGCATTGAAATCAGTGACCATTTCATTTTCAGATTTTCTAATGTTGTTGAACTCATTTAGCATGAAACTCACATTAATCTTGTCACCATAGTGCTCTTGAAAGCAATTTTTAAAATCTTCCCATGAACTTATGCTATTTATTGGAAGACTTCTATACCAATCTCTTGCATCATCAACTAGGGATTGAACAAACAGTTTCATAATAACATCTTCATCTGCTATCTCATAATCATTTATTAAATCCCCGAAAGATTTCAGATGTTCCTCAGCACTAATTGCATTGTTCCCAGTAAATTTATGGAGTTTGTCTCTTAGCTTAGTGGGAACATGATTTGGATATCCTAGGATCCCATCAAAGAACAATTGTCTATATTGTTCCAGATTGATGGGCCTTCTTTGAAAAGGGGTAATAGCACTATTATTTCCCATGGTCATTCTAGCTTTTGGGATTGGAGATTGAGGTGCCGGGGTGTATTGTTTATTCACAGGTAGTTGGCTTACTGAGGCAATATTGGCCTGTACTGCAGGTTGAGCATTAACCCGAGGAAATGAAATGTGTTGGGGATTAGGCTTGCTAAGATCTTCTGATGGGAATGTAATAGGGGGAGCCTTTAAGTAGTTAATCTTTCTTTTTACTTCTTGATTTGCTGCTTCTAACTCAACCTTTTCCAGTTTCATTTGGAGATCTTCCTTTTCCTTCCTCATCCTTTCCATTTCTCTCTCATGTGCTAGAATCCTATGAGAGATCTCTTCTGCAGTTTTAGACTCTATTCCATCATCTACCCATTTCTGTTTTCCTTTATCTAAATTGGCTTTAGGAGGCTGGGAGTCATTTAATACTTCCCTAATTGGCTGGGCTACTGACTTACAAGCTTGTCTAGTTTTAGGGATTAGGATTTCCCTAATCATAGGGCTTTCCTCATCACTTTTTTCTTTTTCCTTAGCAAGCATTTCAAGATCAACTATCTGTCTAAGAAGCCTATCTCTTTCCATTAATTTGGCTTTAACTTCCTTCTCCTTATTTTCTTCCTTTTGGGCTCTTAAGGAGATTAAATGATGGACTCTTTTATTTAAATCTTCAATCTCTTGAGACACTTTATCCTCATTAGGGAAGTTTTCTTCAGAGTCTAATGCATTAACTTGATCTATGTCAATCAGACTAATGTTCCCATCAATTGTCCTAGGAACAGAGTGCCTAATTACATTAGAACTGGTTCTATATTTTGCAGAAACACTAGCATGAGATAGATCTTGATTTAAAATAGGTGCATCATCAATATTTCCAAACAATCCCAAATGAAAACCTAAGATATCATGCTCTGAATCTCTGGAAGATGAATTAGACTTTGCATAAACAGGTCGGTCAAGCATCTTACCAGTAGTATTGTTTTTCTGCACCCAAATAGCATTTGATGGCTCATGCAACACGGATATCTTCTGGCCTCTCCGTGACTGTTATGGCAGACCTTCTTGCAAAGTTTCACGAGGATGTTTCTTCATGAATGATCTTGTTTTTTTTACTCCTTGCATCTTGCTTGTCTTCCTTTCAGAAAGATTTGTATCTCACAAGAACTGGTTCAAAGTAACAGAGTCGCCACCCACAAAACTATGGGAAAAATGAAAACAAGCAATCTTATCCGCAAACACACAATAATTTTCTTTACAAACCTCAACACAGATCTATGCTTATATCTTTATTGTAACTCTCCCCAGCAGAGTCGCCATTTTTGTTGTTCACCAAAAGTGATAACCCAAGACACCTGTAAATCTATCTATGAGATAGCCAATCTCAATCAATGAAACACTTCAGGGCTGGGACAACATAACATAGGATCCTAATGATCCTCCTGCACTTCAGGTTCTGCTAGACCTAGGGGGGGACACCCTTTTGATGCATTGAATACAACAATCACAAACATAAGACTGCATCAACAATGAGCAGACAAACCATTCCACAAGCTCCCCAAATTAGGTAACATGTACAGATGGGCTGGATCTTATACAAATAATAGGTGAAATAGAGATTTGGAAGGATAGAACATTAACCCCTAAACATGAAGGGAAATAGATTTGTCTTTTAAAATGTATATCTGAGACCATTCCCAAATCTGTCACTCACAGAACTACAAATATGAATCATAGATGCAAGTTTGTTTTCCTTAAACAAGATATTCATGCATCAATACCTTATATTAATGCACTATTTGATTCATTCACAAATTCATCAGATCTGGATACATATTTCATTATTTATGACTGACTATAGAATTTAAACTCTTCATTGACGAATGCCTACAAACAATCATACAATCTCCTTGAGATGACAAATTTCATCCTCCTTGAGGATTGAACTCATAATAATGAAAAAAAAATATCACAGAGACAATCTTGTGGGAAATTACTCATGCCTGACACAAGTAAGACTTGCAATTAAAACCATATTTACAACAGTGCACTGCAATCTCTATACCCTGAAACCAAACAGAAGCATTTACAAACTTGGGTCAAGATCTTTAGAAAATGGAAGCCATCAAATCTGGAGCATTTTCCAAATTTCTGGAACTCATACAACTGAGAAGAATTGGGAATAAAAGGGAGAGGGAACCAAATCAAATCTGCAACTGAATTGCCAAGTGTCTCCTCTCTAACTGAATTTTGTTCCCATGGAAACTGCCTCCAAAATATCCCACATTTGTCAAAATTAACCTCATAATCAGATTCCTCACTTCGAGAGCTTTCCGGCGATATATAATACTTTATATTTTGGCCAAAATTTAGACCCTGGGCGAATTAATTCCCATTTGTGCTCAGTCATTTAAATATTTTGAATTTTAATATAGTCAGAACTATATCATTTATTCATTTTAATTTTGATTTTTTGCCTCCATTTGGTCCTGACGCTTTTTTCACGTGGTGGCCTTCGATTGGTCGATGGGGTTGACCGGATGCCACCTGGGATGACACCTCATCACTGCCACATCATCTGCTTTGTCACTGCCACTTGGCCACCACGTGTACACCACCTCAGTGCCACATCATCGCCACTGGACTGCCACCTATCATGACACGTGGATGGCTCTCGTTCACTTTCGCTATTTCGCAAGGTGTAACTTGCGTGCATCTTCCTTTTGCGAAATAGCGTGTACTGTTGATCCATCTCGAACTTGCTCACTCGTTAAGCCGACCTTCCTCTGCAAAATTTTGCCTATCTACCTCGGGAAGCGTGCCTGCGTGGGGTCCACCTAGTTGCCATTCCAGTTAACCTCCTCCCTCACGTGGCTGTTTGGAGGCTATGTTAAAATGCAAACAAATGCAATGGCAGATGATAGATGGCGTTGAACAGCAGCAGAAGATTGGCAAGGTAAGTGAATGCTAATTAAAACCCATATTCCTCACATGCCTTTGCCAGCGATTCTCCCTGTGTGTGGTGAGGAAGGAATGGGTAAAGTTTGGAAGAAGTTTTTTAAAGAAAGCAACATAAGTTTTAGGAAAATGCAAACATAAATAAATCCCTCTCTCCACGTGGAAACAATGTCTGGTGGGCAGCGTTGAAGCCTCAGAGAAGATGCAAGCAGTAGTTTGGCAGCCTCTGTGTGGAGTTTATAGACTGCAGAAGACCTCAGTTCCTCTCACGTGGTGTTTTAAGAGCATTAAAATTCAACAGCAAATTGCCAATGGCAAAGTAAAAACCAGACTTATGCCTCCCTATCCTCCCTTGCAGCGTGGCGTGGTTGGGAAGACCACCGATTTCCAAGAAATTAAAAAAAATTGCCATGAAAGCACTCAGAGAAAGCTTAAAATTGAAGCTCTAGGCTTAATCGCATTATCCCACATTGGCTGGGAAGTGTTATTTTTAAATGTTTATAAGCAAAGCTCCACACATGTAATATGTCTAAGCCATAAAGGCTTTTGATGGATGGTGCTTGATGGCGCCCAAGGTGGGCCCACATGTGAGCATAGATCCCGAGGTGATGGAGGAGTTGACTGGATGGCAACTAGGTGGACCCCACATAGGCACGCTTCCCGAGACAGATAGACAAAATTTTGCAGAGGAAGGTCGGCTTAACGAGTGAGCAAGTTCGAGATGGATCAACGGTGCGCGCTATTTCGCGAAAGGAAGATGCACACGAGTTACACCCTACGAAATAGTGAAAGTGAATGAGAGTCATCCACGTGTCATGATAGGTGGCAGTCTAGTGGCAATGATGTGGCGCTGAGGTGGTGTACACGTGGCAGCCAAGTGGCAGTGACAAAGCAGATGATGTGGCAGTGATGAGGTGTCATCCCAGGTGGCATCCGGTCAACCCCATCAACCAATCGAAGGCCACCACGTGGAAAAAGCGTCAGGACCAAATGGAGGCAAAAAATCAAAATTAAAATGAATAAATGATATAGTTTTGACTATATTAAAATTCGAAATATTTAAATGACTGAGCACAAATGGGAATTAATTAGCCCAGGGTCTAAATTTTGGCCAAAATATAAAGTATTATATATCGCCGGAAAGCTCTCGGAGTGAGGAATCTGATTATGAGGTTAATTTTGACAAATGTGGGATATTTTGGAGGTAGTTTCCATGGGAACAAAATTCAGTTAGAGAGGAGACACTTGGCAATTCAGTTGCAGATTTGATTTGGTTCCCTCTCCCTTTTATTCCCAATTCTTCTTAGTTGTAAGGGTTCCAAAAATTTGGAAAATGATCCAGATTTGATGGCTTCCATTTTCTGAAGATCTTGACCCAAGTTTGTAAATGCTTCTGTTTGGTTTCAGGGTATAGAGATTGCAGTGCACTATCGTAAATATGGTTTTAATTGCAGATCTTACTTGTGTCAGGCATAAGTAATTTCCCACAAGATTGTCTCTGTGATATGTTTTTTTCATTATTATGAATTCAATCCTCAAGGAGGATGAAATTTGTCATCTCAAGGAGATTGTATGATTGTTTGTAGGCATTCGTCAATGAAGAGTTTAAATTCTATAGTCAGTCATAAATAATGAAATATGTATCCAGATCTGATGAATTTGTGAATGAATCAAATAGTGCATTAATATAAGGTATTGATGCATGAATATCTTGTTTAAGGAAAACAAACTTGCATCTATGATTCATATTTTTAGTTCTGTGAGTGACTCTGCTGCCCAATGAACAAGGCACTAGTCTTTGACAAATTTGAGAATGGTCTCAGATATACATTTTAAAAGACAAATATATTTCCCTTCATGTTTAGGGGTTAATGTTCTATCCTTCCAAAGCTCTATTTCACCTATTATTTGTATAAGATCCAGCCCATCTGTACATGTTACCTAATTTGGAGAGCTTGTGGAATGGTTTGTCTGCTCATTGTTGATGCAGTCTTATGTTTGTGATTGTTGTATTCAATGCATCAAAAGGGTGTCCCCCCCTAGGTCTAGCAGAACCTGAAGTGCAGGAGGATCATTAGGATCCTATGTTATGTTATCCCAGCCCTGAAGTGTTCATTGATTGAGATTGGCTATCTCATATATAGATTTACAGGTGTCTTGGGTTATCACTTTTGGTGAACAACACCCCCATTGGACCCTTCCCCCAAAAGCCCAGATGAACCTGCTGTCTCCTCTGGCAGAGTACCATCAGACTGTAAGTCAACAACAGCCTTTGGGATGTTCGAAGGCTTATCTTTATTGCCTATGGGACCAATAGCTTTGATCTGGCTGCTCCCACCATTGGAACTAGGGTTCCCGCCTTGTTGAGAATTTGAAATTTGAGTTCGCCCATTACCGCCAACTGCTCCCGCTTCTCAAGGTTGATGAATTGTATAAATAGGTGATATTGTAATGTAATTTTGATATAGAGGTGGTGTCTACATTATTAGAGAGTGGTGTATGTACAAGCAAGTGATTCATCCTTCGACATTGTGATTGAGCAGAGATTGATGTTGAAAAGCATAAAATTATGCTTAATCAGAACTGTCATCAGGCATTTGGAGATGATATTCTTTCAGTTCATTCCTTCTGGATTGTAGTCTGAATCTTGTTGTAAGTCAGTGAGACTTCCTTGAGGATTGTAGCCTTCCAAGTCATTATCTTTTGAGTAATAAGCTCTAGGCAGTGTGCTTGAATAAATGTGCATTCCCCATTGTAATATTTTCACATACTACTACAGAGTATTATCTAATTGTGGGTTGGTTCCTACCATGGTTTTTCCCTTAACCAGGTTTTCCACATCAAAATCTTGGTATTGTGTGTTGTGCTTTCAATTTACGTGTCTTTGTTATTGCTGTAGTAGACTTCTTCCTCAAGATTACCATTCAAAAAGACAGATTTGACATCCATCTAATATTCCTTGAAATCTTTACAGGAAGCATATGCAAGCAACAGTCTAACAGCTTCAAGTCTGTCTACCAAAGAAAAATTCTCCTCATAATCAATTACTTCTTTCTATGAATATCATTTGCATACCAATCTTTCTTTATTTCTGACAACTTCACCGACTTCATTCAATTTATTCTTGAATACCCATTTAGTACCAATCACATTCTTATCCTTAGGTCTAGGAATAAGCTCCCATGTGTTATTTTTTCAATCTGATCTAATTCTTCTTCCATATCTCTCATCCAATTTTCATCTTTGCAAGCCTCAAAAGCATCTTTAGGTTCAACTTTAGAAATCAAACACACCTCTTTAGTAGCTAGCCTTCTTCTAGTCATCACATCTTTATTTTTATCTCCAATAATCTAATTTTCTGAATGATTCAATCTTACATACCTTAGAGTCTTTTGATTGTTCTAATTTTCATGTTCATGTACCTCTCCATCGGTAGCAACAACATTTGGATTATTAGTCTCTACCGGATCAGTCTTCTTCAATTCTTCAAGTCGAATAGGATTTAGAACAACATGTTGACCATCATCATATCTGCAAGCTCTGATCTCTTTTCTATAATCCTCATCAACCTTCATATTTGCACTTTCCACTATCTTTCTTAGTCTCTGATTGTAACACCGGTAGGCTTTTCTCTTTGTTGAATATCCCAAGAAAATTCCTTTATCACTTCTTGCATCAAAATTTCCTATATTGCCATCTCTCTTGATATAACATTTTCTACCAAATATTATGAAATATCTCATAGTAGGAACATGACCAAACCATAGCTCATAAGGAGTCTTACTGGTATCACATTTAATATGAACTCAGTTGAATGTGTAAACAAAAGTGCTAACAAATTCTCTCCAATAAATCTTTAGAACAGTCCCTTCAATCAACATAGTTCTTGCAGCATCCAAGATAGTCATGTTCTTCCTTTCAACAACTCCATTCTTCTGAGGGATTCTAAGAGTAGATAATTTTCTTCTAATCCCATGCTTCTCACAGGATGAATCAAACTCATCAAAACAAAATTGTCCACCTCTGTCATATCTCAGACATTTTACCTTTAATCTTGACTTTGACTCAACCTTTTCTTTGAATATCTTGCATTTGTCTAATGCTTCAAATTTCTCCTTAAAAAAGACAACCCACATCATCCTAGAATAGTCATCACTTAGCAACATAAAATGTCTATCTCCATGCACACTTCTAAAATTTGTAGGTCCAAATAGGCTAGTATGGACAAGATCTAGCAATCCATCAAATGTATATTGTTTGCTCTTGAAAGAAATTCTTATTTGCTTTCCCAATTGACATTCCTTACATACCAGATTAGCAGGATCAACAATCTTAGGTAGATCTCTAACAACTTGTGTAGAACTGATCGTAATCATTGAATCAAAGTTAACATGACACATTCTCCTATGCCATAACCAACTTTCATCAATCTGAGCAATCAAACAACTTTTCTCACCAACATTCAAATGAAAGATATTACCTTCAGTTTTAGTTCCTTATGCAATCTCTATATCAGAGCCATTTAGGATCTTGCATTTACAATTATTGAATTGCAAATCATAACCTTTATCAACCATCTATCCAACACTCAAAAGATTATTCTTCAAACCTTCAACATACAAGACATCATCAGTGTTATGATTACCGTCAAAGGAAATAGAACCTCTACCACAGATCACATAGGCTTTGTCATCTCCAAATCTCACTATTCCACCATCATACCTTTCCATACTCACAAATTTTCTTTTATCACCAGTCATATGATGTGAACAACCACTGTAAATCACCCATTCATATTTTTCTTTAACTTTAGTAGCTATATCTTTCTCCTCAATAGTGCAACTTGTGGATTCAATAAGTACCGGTCTATCTTCTTTGATAGCAATAAGTATAACTTCATCTCCTTCTGATTATTCATCTCTAACACCTTCATCAACAACATAATAGTAGTTCTTCTGATTCTTATACTTCCAGGTAGACTTGTAAGGCTTATCATACTTCTCATGCTTCTCATATCTACCATTCCTATCATACTTATAAAATTTATCATGCCTATCATATTTAGCCATTCTCTCTTGGAATCTAGAAGCAAAATGTCCCATCTTATTACAAGAGAAATATTTCAAAGGCAATTTTCCATCATATTTACTAGCTCCCTTAGGCAATCTCTGAGAAATCAATGCTTCATGATCATCCAATTCTCTTTCTTGGTCTTCCATATCTCTCCTTTCTCTTTCATATCTAGATATTCTGCACTCATTAGGATCATACTTCTACTTTTCGGATACAGATTCTCTAAATGTTGTCTCAAACTTTCCATGTGGTTCACCAATTTTTCTCAACTCAAAAGCAACAATATTTCCAACCAACATATCTCTTGTCACTGTAGTCACACTCCGGATCTCATCAATAAAAACCACCTTATGTTTATAAGCAGGAGGTAAAGATCTTAGCACCTTAGCAACAATTTCATCTTCTTCAAGGGTTCCACCGGCACATCTGATACCTAGGACTGTTGGTATTTTGGTATGGTTTTGTCATTGATGTCAACACCTACTAACAGTTATCAACTCTGGCACTTTGGAGAATCAACAACATTCATCGGCAAGCAAGTGACTTATGCACAATCACCGGTATCTGGTACACTGGCAGGATATAATGTTCACCGACACTTGGAATGACATGGAAAACATCTGGTTATGTTGAAGACATCGTTTGGACACTTTGTCTTGGAGTTTTATTTATTGGCATATTGGTATTTGCATATTTGTTGTTACCGACAAATAGGTCCAGGTTATACCTAGATAGGTTTATCTTTTCTAGATCAGCACGACACGGTATGGAGATGTTTTATTATTGTTGTAAATGCATCAAGCCGACATGTTGAATCAATTATTGCATCAGACAATGTTTTATTTGTAAATTGATTTTATTGTAATATCCTTTAGAGTTGACCTACTAAAATTGGTCTTAGGTTATGATATAAATGTAAGATCTTAATTGTAAGATCGAATGTGGAATGCAAAAAAGAATTGTGTAAAGGTATATGCGAGAATAAGCAGAGCTATACATGCAAACATCATTTGAAGGTTGAAAGAGGGTTTTTGTGAAGACAATCAGAACTAAACCGGAACTGAACCCAACATAGAAAGATGCTAATTTGAGCAGTACATTCTTATTAGATTTAACCATCCAATTGTAGTCAGTGTGACTCTTATTTGTGTTTGAGCAGTGAGCTCTAGGTGCTTGGACTTTCTGCATGTACAAACCCCATTTGTATACACCTACTATCTGCAGTAGTATCATCTGATTGTGGTTAAGGTTTCCCACCATGGTTTTTCCCCTTACAAGGTTTCCACATACAAATATTGGTGTTATGTGTTGTGGATGACTTCATCTTTCTGTTTCATGCATTAATCTTTATCGGTATTGCAATTAATTGATAAAACTGTCTACCGGCATATAAGACTGGTTTACCGGTATTAAGCATTAAGTTAATTAAGTTGTTTTTGGTTTGAATTTATTTGACAACTGATTCACCCCCCCCCTCTCAGTTGTCTCCGGGACCTAACAATTGGTATCAGAGCTTAGTCCTCTTTTGCAGAAGCTTAACAGCTTGAGGAGATCGAATGTCTACTAACTATTTCAGGAAGGACAGTCCTAAACTTGATGGAACCAATTATGGCATATGGAAGATCAGAATGGAGACACATTTAAATTGCATTAGAAAAGACATCTGGGATGTTACAAAGAATGGCTATACTTCTCCTACTCAGAATCATCCTAATCCACCTACCTTGGCTAAAGATGAAGAAAATGATTGCAAAGCAAGAGAAGCACTTTTGAGCACATTATCAGATTAGCAAATCATGGGATTATCAGATAGGTCTACTGCTAAAGCTATTTGGGATCATTTGGAAACACTGAATGGAGGAGGTTCCATAGTCAAAATTGCAAAACTTGAAAGCTTTCGGCTCAAGTATGAAAATCTGAAAAATGGAAGAAGATGAAAGGATTTCTGCTTTTATGGGAAAAGTCAATGAAATTGTTTTGGGTATTAAATGTTGTGGAGGAACCTTAAGTGAAGATGAAATTGTTTCAAAAGTTTTAAGAGGATTGCCACTGACATATAAAATGAAAGTTACTGCTATAAATGAGTTAAGAACAATGCCTAATACATCAGTAACTAGGGACACATTGATTGGAAAACTTTCAGCTTTTGAAATTGAGAAATTTGGTGCTGTTGCTACTATAAAGACAAATTTAACTTTTAAAGCATCAACATCATCTGCACCATCATTTGACAAGTCTGATTGGAAAGCCTTTTATGCAAGTGAACTTGAAGAACTTGAAGCATTATTTGCAAGGAAAATGCCTAAAGGTCCAGTTGGAAGTAAGTATGAAGGTAAAGCACCCTTTAAATGTTTTAACTGTAATAAGATTGGTCATATGGCTTCTAGATGCCTTGATAGACATGCTAGGATAAGAGAAGAAGCTAGAAGAACATACAAGACTAACCCTGAATATCAAAGATACAGATTTAACAAGAATAGAGACAAATCTTGTTATCTTGCTCATGAAGGAGTGATTGATGATTCTGATGAGGATCCGGTGGATAATGGATGGGTTTTTGTTGCTATAACAGAAGATCAACCGGCACCCACTGTTCAACCAGTAGAACAGGCCTTGGTAGCTAAAATTGAAGTTAAGGATGAATGGATCATTGATTCAGGATGCTCACATCATATGACTGGTGATAAAAGTAAATTCTTAACTTTTCAGGAATATAATGGAGGTCTAGTGAGATTTGGAGATGATAAAGCTTGTTTGATCAAAGGTAAAGGTATAATATCTCTTGATGGTAAGCATAATACTGACAATGTTTACTATGTTGAAGGTTTAAAGCATAATCTTTTGAGTGTTGGTCAATTAGTTGAGAAAGGATTTCAGTTACAATTCAAGAATGGAAAATGCAAAATCATGAATAGAACTGGTTTGGAAATTGCAACCGGTAATCAAACTAGAGGTAACATCTTTCATTTGAATAACAGTGAAAAGACATGCTTGATTGCACATGTTGATGAAAGTTGGCTATGGCATAAGAGACCCTGTCATGTAAATTTTGATTGCATGGTAAAAATCAGTACTACTAAAGCAATTAGAGATTTACCTAAGATTGTCAAACCTCACAATCTGATATGTAAGGAATGTCAATTTGGAAAACAAGTTAGAGATACTTTTAAAAGTATTCCAGAAAAATCCAATAATGCTCTTGACTTAATTCATACTAATTTATGTGGTCTAGCTAGAACTAAAAGTTTACAAGGTGATGGATATTTCATGCTAATCGTTGATGACTATTCTAGAATGTGTTGGGTTACTTTTCTCAGAGAAAAATCAGAAGCACTTGGGAAATTCAAACTGTTCAAAGCAATGGTAGAGAATGAAACCAGTAAGAAAATCAAATGTCTAAGATAAGATCAAGGAGGAGAATTTACATCTAAGGAATTTAATGCATTCTATGAAGTGAATGGAATCAGAAGACAACTATCAGCACCTCAGACACCATAGTAGAATGGAGTTGTAGAAAGGAAAAACATATCTATCTTGGATGCAGCTAGAAGTATGTTATTAGAAGAAAATCTACCACATGTATATTAGAGAGAGGCAGTAAGTACATTGGTCTATACATTCAACAAAGTTCACATCAAAGGTGAAACCGGTAAGGCCCCTCATGAACTATGGTTTGGTATTTCTCCTACTCTTAAATATTTCAGAATATTTGGAAGTAAATGCTATATTAGAAGAGATGAGTATACTGGCAAATTTGATCCTAGAAGTTATGAAGGAATATTTCTTGGTTATTCATCTAAGAGTAAGGCATATAGATGTTTTAACAAAAGATTGCAGAAAATTGTTGAGAGTACAAATGTGAAGATTGATGAACAATTCAGAGGAACTTCAAGGTATATAGACTCTGAACTGGCAATAGAAATACTGACAAATGAACCTACATTGAACCCACCAGTATAGAATGAAGATCTAGTTACACCGATATCATCTAAAAATTCCACTGTAACTGAGGAACAACAACAAATGAAGACACATCGATATGTAAGACTGAATCACTCTGAAGATCAGATAATTGGAAACAAGTATAAAGGAGTTATGACAAGAGGAAGACTGGCAAATGAAGAGGTACGTCTTATTTCTCAAATTGAACCATCATCAATTAATGAGGCATGTGAAGATAAACACTGGATTAAAGCTATGGAAGAAGAATTAGAGCAAATTGAGAAGAATAACACTTGGACATTAGTTCCCCAGCCTAAAGACAAAAATGTGATTGGAACAAAATGGGTATTCAGAAACAAACTTAATGAAGATGGTAAGGTAATCAGAAATAAAGCAAGACTAGTGTGTAAGGGATATTCTCAGAAAGAAGGAATTGATTATAATGAAACCTTTGCATCGGTAGCTAGAATTGAGGTAGTCAGAGTATTCATGGCTTTTGCAACACACAAGAACTACAAAGTATATCAAATGGATATTAAATGTGCATTTCTGAATGGAGATCTTGAAGAAGAAGTTTACATTGAACAACCTAATGGATTTTCTTTGACAGATAACAAAGTTTGCAGGTGAAGGAAAGCTTTGTATGGGTTGAAGCAAGCTCCAAGAGCTTGGTATGCAAGATTCGATAAGCATCTTTTGAAGATTAGTTTTTCTAAAGGTATTGCTGACAACAACTTATATTATAAAGTGACTAATGATGACATCTTGGTTATAGAAGTTTTTGTTGATGATATAATCTTTAGAGGAGAAGATGGATTATGTAAAGACTTTTCTATTGAAATGCAGCAAGAGTTTGAAATGTCTATGATTGGAGAAATAAAATTATTTTTAGGATTGCAGATTTCACAGACTGATAAAGGTATATTCTTGAGTCAATCCAAGTACTTGAAGGAGTTACTACAGAAATTTGGGATGGAGAAATCTAAACCGATAAGCACACCTATGACTACAAATGACAAATTATCACTAAGGGATGAATCTACACCTGTTAATCCGACTAGGTACAAATCTATGATAGGAGGTTTACTGTATTTGACACAAATCAGATCTGATATCATGAATGCAGTATGTATTATTTCAATATTTCAAAGTAATCCTAGAGAAAATCATGAATCAGCTATAAAAAGGATTTTCCGATACTTACAAGGCACTACAAATCTTGGATTATGGTATCCTAGAGATGAAAAATTTGAATTATGTGCATACACAGATGCAAATTGGGTAGGAGATGTGGATGACAGAAAAAGCACCACCGGCGGAGCATTTTTTATTGGTTGAGTACGAAACAAAGTTGTACATCTTTATCAATAGCAGAATCAGAATATGTTGCAACAACAACTAACTGTACACAGGTACTATGGCTTAAGCAAATGTTGAAGTATATAAAGGTAAAATGCAAGGAACCTATTACTATCTATTGTGACAACACTACAACAATTGATATATCTAAGAATCCGGTATTACATTCTAAAACTAAACATGTTTCTATCAAACTAAATTTCTTGAAAGAGAATGTTGAAGCAAAGGAAGAAAAAATGGTTTATTTGAATACTAAAGAGCAGATTGCAGATATTTTCACTAAACCTTTGTCTAAGGAGACCTTTGAATATCTCAGAGAGTAGCTTGGGGTCATACCCCCACTAGTAGAGACTTAGACAGTTGATGTTTGTCATCAACCAATAGAATTAACAGAGAAATCTTTTACTCCGGCTCTGATGGGGAAGCTACTTCTCAGGGGGAGTAGTTGGTATACTAAATTGGTTGGTATTTTGTATCTGAAAAATGTTTCTTATTGCTTTGGAATTTGATGTCAAAGGGGGAGAGATTGGTATGGAAAAACACAAGGAAAACACATGTTACTCCTAGGGGGAAAGATTTTTATTTTGGGAGAGACTGATTACTCTCTATCTGTATTTTGATTTCTAGTTATGATTTCTTTTGGGAGATTGTTGGTTTTTGGTATTTGGCATTTCTGTTTTGACACTTTGATGGTTTTTCCATCTTGTGTTGCCATCAATGCCAAAGGGGGAGATTGTTGGTATTTTGGTATGGTTTTTTCATTGATGTCAACACCTACTAACACTTCTCAACTCTAGCACTTTGGAGAATCAGCAACATTCACCGACAAGCAAGTGACTTATGCACAGTCACCGGTATCTGGTACACCGGCAGGATATAATGTTCACTGGCACTTGGAATGACATGGAAAACACCTGGTTATGTTGAAGACATCATTTGGACACTTTGTCTTGGAGTTTTGTTTATTGGCATATTGGTATTTGCATATTTGCTCTTACCGGCAAATAGGTCCAGGTTATACGTCGACAGGTTTATCTTTTCTAGATCAGCACGACACACTATGGAGATGTTTTATTATTGTTGTAAATGCATCAAGCCGACATGTTGAATCAGTTATTGCATCAGACAATGTTTTATTTATATATTGATTTTATTGTAATATCCTTTAGAGCCGACCTACTAAAATTGGTCTTAGGTTATGATATAAATGTAAGATCTTATTTGTAAGATCGAATGTGGAATGTGAAAAATAATTGTGTAAAGGTATATGCGAGAATAAGCAGAGCTATACATGTAGACATCATTTGAAGGTTGAAGGAGGGTTTTTGTGAAGACAATCAAAATTGCATCGGTATTGAATCCAGCATAGAAAGATGCTAATTTGAGAAGTACATTCTTATTGGATTTAACCATCCAATTGTAGTCAGTGTGACTCTTATTTGTGTTTGAGAAGTGAGCTCTAGGCACTTGGCCTTTCTGCATGTGTAGAGCCCATTTGTATACACCTACTGTCTGCAGTAGTATCATCTGATTGTGGGTAAGGTTTCCCACCATGGTTTTTCCCCTTATAGGGTTTCCACGTACAAATATTGGTGTTATGTGTTGTGGATGACTTTGTCTTTCTATTTCATGCATTAATCTTTACCAGTATTGCGATTAACTAATAAAATTGTCTACTGACATATAAGACTAGTTTACCGGTATTAAGCATTAAGCTGATTAAGTTGTTTTTGGTTTGAATTTATTTGACAACTATTTCACCCGCCCCCCCACCCCTCTTAGTTGTCTCCGAGACCTAACAAGGACAAGATCATTCACCTTATTCATAAAGGAATTTATGTTCTCATCTTCTCCCATCTTCAACATCTCATATTTCCCTTTCAAAAGACAAGCAAGTAAAAAAGATCTAAACTTCGGGTTAGTCATTGAAACACTTGTAGAAAAGCTACAAATTTTGTTTTCTTTTTGCTGTAAATTGCATACACTATGTGTGGACTAAGCCATCCACCATAGGAATCCTCAAGCTCTTTTGGAAGGTCAAAATGGAATAGCATAACGAATGGCTTGATGCTTGCACACCCAAAAACCTCCAAATATTTGTTTAGTTATTTACTCAGAAGTTCTCCTCACAAATGTAGATCTAAGAGCAGAACAAGAATATACCCTTTTTCAGAAGCACATTGATCAAATTATCATAATATTCAATCCTAGCCATGTTGATTTTTCCCCTGCCATCTACAAACATACTAAGCCATCTTAGATATGTTTGTTTATATTCTATAAAATTAGAAGAGGAGGAGCAGTATACCCGGGAAGATGCGAGACCAGGATATGGAGAATCTATACACGTTCAATCCAAGTGAATCTACAAGCTCTATATCTTCATGTTTTATGAATCATTAATTAAAGACATATTTTCTACAATCTTACTTTTTAGATTAAATTTTATGATTTTTTCTATTATTTCATCAATATTTCAAATCACATTTTAAGATCTATTAAAGTTAGATAATATTAAAAAAATTTACATAATTCATAATTTTAAGTCTTATCAGAATAAAACCACCAGTTGATATCTTCTGTTTTATTGATTATGCATTAAAGATATATAATTTCTACAATCACAATGTTATAAGGTTGAATATTTATGAGTTAGATTATGTGATATTTTTTAAAACTTTCATCAAGGTTGTTTTTTTCTTTCTATTTCATTCTGATAATGGAACATCTAGTATGACTCTTCTCTTTCTATCTCATCTTCATGATAGATTATAAAATGTGTTCCAAAACACTGATGAAAGAAGAAAACTCACATAATGTCAATAATTTAATCCAAATATTTTCAAACGAGCTATAATAAAAAAAATTTGATTAAAGACCATCCTAATGATTTGTCAATTATTATTTTTTTCCTGGTGATAGATCTGCATGGGATCATCTGTGTGCGAATAAATTTGTAATCATTTGCAGAGGTTTTGGTTGATCATAGGTGATCGAATTGGGTTTGTATAAGAGGTTTAAGACCTCCGGTATTGAGCTTAACCAGAACTGTACTCAAGCATAAGAGATGCTATTCTTGTAGTTCATTCATATTTTTGGATTATAGTCTAGATTTGTTTTGTAGTCAATGAGGCTCCTTTTGTGATGAGTAGTGCGCTCTAGGCTATTGGCCTTCCTACATGTGCAAGCTCCTCTTATTGTAATCACATACTTACTGCAGAAGTATTATCTAACTGTGGGTAGGCTTCCCATCGTGTTTTTTCCCTTTACCAGGTTTTCCACGTACAAATCCCGGTGTTATGTGTTATGGATGGTTGGTAATTGTTCTGTGATTTATTTTTGTGCTTAATTGTTATATCTTCTATTTTGGTATTTGGTTTATGCATTTCGGTAAAGGTTTTGTGTGCTTAAAGTTTTATAATCTGTTGACAACTGATTCACCCCCCCTCTCAATTGTCCACCAGTTATCCTAACACCTCATTCCATGCACCTTCATACCACACAACAAGTCTATTTGAAATGGGTTTCTTAGAATTAGCCTTCCTAGGGAAATATCACTATATTTTTGTTTCAGTATAAATACCTGATAGGCCGTGGAAGTGTTCCAAATATGAAACTTGAGAGAAAATTGCTCCTTTCCAGTGCTTTTTCTTTTGCTTTTGCGCTCAAGAAAATGGCAAAGAAGATGCACAAATTAAATTCTAAAGAGCTGCTTCCATGTTCATTATTCCTATTCAACCGATTATCTTTACAAGAATTCTATTGTGCAATCCAAGACACATTGTCAAGATAGAGATTTATTTATTTTTGTTTCATGTAATTTTTATTGAAAGGATACCCAGGGGATTGAAAAGCATGAAGAATATTTAGCATTTAAAGTATGGGATTGGTCGCCACATTTAGAAAGGATTGGAAGCATTTATTTGTAGTCAAATTGAAATGTTTCTTATTATAATCTTTGAGGGGCCTGGCTTTATTTGGTAGTTGGGTTGGGTTAGGGAACAATTTGATTTAAATATTTTTCTTATGGCATCGCCAAAAGTGATTGCTATTATTTTTATTTGAAATATTTTATCAAATTATTAGTTCGTGTGCTTACAGACTAAACGTTTTATGAATTCAATATTTTATAATTTTTTTCTAAAGAAGTGTATCAATGAATTAGTGCTTAGAATCTAGGGGAGAGGAGCTAGAACATGCACACCCAAATTTTGGGCATGCCACGTGGATCCGGAGACCAACTTTGACCATTGTGCATGTAGACCACTGAGTTGGCTACCCCAAATCAAAATCTTATTCACTGACTCGGCATAATGCCATGTGTGCTACACCCATTCATCGGAGTGGTCGAGATTATGCCGTTTTGGTTTGTCGACCGAAACATGGCTAGGCCCACACTGTTTATCGTTTAATATTTTCGTCAGTTTTGAATGGGGTTGCCACATGGCATTCTCATACATGCCCACCCAATCCACCAACTCCTCCATCCAAATTTTCTACTGCCACCCTCAAAGTTTCCTTGCAGTGGCATTAACTACACATCACCTCACCTTTCATGCACTTGGCTCGTCCTGTGTTTCAACCACAAAGGGATTCAATTTGACTACCTCCTTGCATTTTGTGTGACTCAAAGTTGGTATAGTTACAACTCTCTCTCTAGTCCTTGCTCAGGTTCGCTCCACATCCTACTTATGATGGTGCCGAACCTAGTAAGAATGGGATCAGAATGTGCACACTTGCATGTAGGTACATGAAAGACTTTCTCACCGCATTGCCTTGATTTTTGGATTTTTTGGGGTTTTGTTTTTTGGTTGTTGTCTTTCTACTTCCATTTTTTTTGACATTTGTAGGTATGGTGGGTGACAAGGATGGGATGCCATCAACATGGGACTGCAAGCCATCATCCCCATTCGACCCGGGTGAGGTTTTTTCCTCACTAATGCCTATCAATTTCATTTTGTTTCTTTCTTTTTGTTTTCCTTTCATCTTTTGCCATTTTTTGACATCGTTTTTATGTCCTCCATTCTTTTGTTTATGTTTCAAGTGACGTCTGTGCAAGTCTTTGTGTTTCTAAACATGAAATAATGTTCTCATGAACACAAATACATGTATAAAGGGAATCATAATCCTCTATTCAAGCTCTACTATAATTTTAATGGTGACTTTTCAATACAAATATTTTTCTTTTCGTGCATCACTGTTAATATTGGTGGCATGTTTTTGATTTTGAGCATCACATTGCTAAAAAATGGTTATAAATTGAGATTTCGAGCAACACTGTTAATTGGTTTTAAATTTCACTGTTAATGTTTGAGGGTTTGAATGGTTTTAATGATTGATTGGTTTCAATGTTTGAATTTTTTCAAACCCTTTGAATGGTTTGAAGGGTTGAATGGTTCAGTGTTTCAGATTCACTTTGCATATAGTTTATTTTTTACTATCAATGCGTATGGGTTACATATTTTGGTTTCTTGTTTTACTTGTCGACCATCACATTTCTTTAATGGTATTCAATTTTACATTCATTGTTTGGCGATTTAAAGGATTCAATGGTTTCAAACCCTTTCAATGTAACTGGTTGAGGGTTTCTTTTTCACTCTATGAATATTTTACTTACAATGTTGATTTTTAATATTTTCCACATCTACATATATAAATGTGCATGTATACACATTTCTAGTGTACATGTGTATACACATATGTATGTACATGTTTACACAAAAATGTGTACATGTGTATACATATATGTATGTACATGTATTTCCATATATGTGTACACATGTATTCACTATATATATGTACATTTAGAGATGTACATGTGTGTAACTACATGCATGTATCTACATGTCTGAATGTATGTACATGTATGTGCACAAGGGGGAGGAGCTAGAACATGCACACCCTATCTTCGGGGGTCCACGTGGCATGGGAGACCAAATTTGACTGTTGGCCATGTGGACCTCTGATTTGGCTACCCAAAAACAAACTTCTATTTGTATACATATATGAGGAGGGCAGAACTTGTAGAAATCAAAATACATTTAGAGGCGGGGGCCAGAACTTGAAAGGTCCACAAACTAATCTCTCAGAAAGTCCTTTTGTGCTATCCAATCCATTCACATGTAATTTGATGATTGGGAAAAGATGTCAACAATTGGAACAAGAAACCACAAAGCTTTTACAAATTGAACAAGTACCCAGGAATATTGAACAATAAAGTACAATCTGCACAATCAACCATGTGATGCATGCACAACAACTCCTTCATCTTCTAACTGCAATTGTCAAAGTCCTAAACAATGAGGACACGTCGTAATTTGAAACCTTTGTACTTTTGAATTATGTTGCACTGAAACATTCAAATTGAATGGTCTGTGCATCACAATTCACAAGTATTAAGGTCTTAAATGGTTGTGTGTTCTTGTTGTAGTAGATCGTTTATAAACAATACTTGTAAGATGAAAACCATGTGTTTGAGGCTGTCAAATTGAATGCTGATGTGGTTGAAATGTTGGATGAGCTAGGTGCATGAAAGGTGAGGTGACACATAGTTAATGCCATTGAAATGAAACTTTGAAGGTGGCAACAAGAACTTTAGATGGAGGAGTTGGTGGATTGGGCGGGCATGTACGAGAATGCCATGCGACAACCCCGTTTGAAACTGATGGAAATATTAAATGGTTAACGGTCTAGGCCAAGCCATGTTCCAGTTGATGGACCAAAATGGCATAATCGCAACCACTCCAATGAATGGGTATAGCACATGTGGCATTATGTTGAGTCAACACGTAAGATTTTGATTGGGGGTAGCCAACTCAATTGTGCAATCATCATATCTGCAAAGCAATGAAAGCTTGAATCCTTCTAATTGATAAAAAATTGAAGTATGTTGTTGTTGACACCTTTGCTCAATCATCCAATTACATGTTGTGAATTGTAGAAATATATAAACCTTATGAAAGGCACATAATTGGAAATAGAGAAAAAATAGGCATTTGTTGAGAAATTGCTCAATCATCCCATTACTTGTGAATCAAAAAACCATATTAAAAGATGGCAGAATCCATGTCGAATCAATGCCTTCATTACATTATTTTTTAGTTTTTATGTGTAACTGTAAGTCAGAAATACAAAAAATAGTATGACATATGTCTTTTAAGAAGTAAATTGAAATAATGAGGAAAATAAGGTGGGTACCATGTTCTCGTCACCTTTAGTTGCTTCACTAGAACTCATTTCACTTGGCATTAGGTTGCAATATCCGGGGCTGACACCATATACTGATACCCCTGCAATATAGTTTGAAGGAGCAAAAAAGGTAGGGATGGAGAAGTAGGTGAACAATTTAACCTTGTTGGAAAGTTTGGCAAGATTGTGTTCAACAGATCATGCATTATGGGATGTCATTCAAGCAAAGGCATGGATGAACTGGATTCACTGTTTAACATCCTCTTTCTTGATAAAATAGCCCTCTTCTCCTTGATTTCCCTCTCCTCAAGCTCATGTTCCATCCTTGCCTTCTCTCGCTACTGTCTTTCATCCATTTCCTTCTTCTCTAGTTCTTTCAGCCTCTCTTTTTCCTTACGTATAATTGCCTTCTCTTTTCTCTCCCGTGCCTTCTTTTCTTTTGCCAATAAACTTGTTGCCTTGTTTGATTTGATATGTTCTTTCATTCTTTCTTTTATCTCCAAGGCATCTGTCTTCTTTGTCTCCTACACCATGAAAGCTTCCATGTACTCATCAGAAATCAACAACTGCCCTTCCTGACTCAAGTGGATGCCATTACCAGCCCCCCTACCATGTTTCTTGTTCATAATGTGAACTGGTAGCTTTAAGAATCGTGTGAGATCTCTTGTTGGGAGTCAGGCGTCTCACTTACTTGTGACAGTAGGCTTTCGTCTTCCACATTACCAGCTCCTGATGTTTCTTGTGTCAAACCTACATCATTTATGTTGTCAGATTGACCACAATCTGCATAGTAGTTCACCACCTCTGACAGGACACTTGTTGTTGGTGAAGAGAAGGTGATTGTTCCCTGTTCTTCTTGCCCTTGCAAGTCAATACCCATATCCATTTCCCCTTCCACCACCCATAATGGTGTAATTTTCTTGGATGGAAGGCCAAGACTAACATCCACACTGACAATTGTAACTGCACCAATTTTTTCGATTGGTTGTTCATTGTCCCTTTGTCCATTTGAATCTGATTGATAGATAAGAAATATTTTATGCAACCACTTTCAGTGACACATGAACACCTGAAAGGCTAAGCATGTTCTGCATTGCAGATGCATCTTTTCTATTGTTAATCTGAAATGTGTTATTGGGCTACATGTCATGCATCAGAGCATTGGGATTGAGGGGCCATATACTGGTCCTTCTGAATCCTTATACAATGTTAGAAATAGTCAATCCCTTGGCCAAATACTTGTTGCCTATTTCTGCTAGTTCTGCCCTCCTGATTTCTACATTTGGGAACCTTGCTATCCATGTGACTCTTTTTGATTTTAGGCAAGTCTTCAATGGAGAAAACACTCACATCGAGTGGCTGTAGCTTGTGAGAGGTGTGAGCCAACAATGTGAGCAAGTTTATGCCTAACATCCTCATCTCCTGGATGGTTGGCAGTGCGGCATGGATGCCATGGCCATCAAGTGTCAACAAGTGCCTGTTGGTGGGTGATACACCCCCTAGAACAAAGTGTTTGAACTGGTGTAGCCAATTAAGGAATAATTCCTTGGTCATCTAGGTATGTTGTTGTGCTTCCATGCAAGCACCTAGCTCACATTTTGAGATATAATTATGTAACTGCCTCTTCCCTTTGAACAAATAGAATCCTGGTATGATTTGCAGGGAAGCATTAACACAACAAAGTATTGTAATCCATTCATGACTCTTTAGGAGTATATAAGCCATGTTCTAGCTTCTTTTCCTCACAAGCACCCTCATAGCTCCATTTCTACCAGCCATCACACCAGTTTCATCATAGTTCCAAATATGAGCATGACCATATGGATTAGAGGCATAGGCTTTTGACAAAGTACCATAGAAAGAAGATGCAATTTTTGGTCGCAGACTTAGTGCCCTATCTTTGTTGAGGTCTTCAGCTATCCAAAAGCTAAGTTCTGGATGTCGATCCTTGAAACCAGACCACCACAACTTCCCAGACATTGCATGCTTGAAAGGGGTTGGTCTAGTCTTATAAATCTGAGAGACACCTGCCTTGAAATTGATTATCTCAAGACCATGACCAACTGCAACCATCTCTTGGCACCATTGAACAATCTCTTCTTCTTCTTCAGTGGTGAGGATTGTTGGTGGACTCTTCTTGGACATGGCTGTGAGACCACATAGCCATTTTGGTAGTGTTGCATATCGGATTCCCCATTTCTTTGGTGCACCCCATATGGACATGCGATTGTCCTGAACATTGGGAGTGCACCTTCCATGTCTACTACCAACCACAACTTCTGTTGCATAGTAACTTTTACTGAAGTTGAAGGTGGTGTACAATCCTCCATCAAGGGTGGTATAGGCCATGATCCGGATCCTCTACTACTGGGGGTATAGGGTTTGGATTATTTTGAACATGAGTTGGGGATTCTACTTCTACAACGAGCATGAATCCTCTTTTATGTGACCACACCCTCGTGCATGCTGATCTCTTCTTTCTACCATGAGGAGCCATCTTGTCTGCCTTCTACGTCTGCACACAACAACAAGAACATGTATGTTAGCTATCTAAACATTTAAATTACACAGATGAATAACAAATATACACTATTATAACTGATATGTTTAAATTTAAATGTCACAAGACAACTAGTATATTGTTTGAAATTTGGTACTGTGAGATGGAACCAACTAACCATGTGATGTTGTCGATTAATGCATGCTAATCAATACTAATAGTGATGGTTATTATGGAAGGGAGGTGCATTTTTATAATGAATGACAAAACACTGCAAGATGTAAGTGATGCTTAAACAATAGGAATATCCTTTTATGAAACTTAATATTTTATCTAAATTTAGCGCTGCAATTGTTCATTTGTTTAGTGCATTGTACACTTGTACAATATGGGTTTAAAACAATTACTGTTTTAAACCCGCAACACTTATTCTGGTAAGGATTCAAGGTCAAAACCTTTGGGGTCCAGTAGATGTGGTGGTGAAGCTGGAATGGTTTATTTCCAAAGAATGACTTGACTGTATAGTTGAGAAGGGGTATTAGGCTTACAATTAGGTTGAATGTATACTTTGG
Source organism: Cryptomeria japonica (assembly GCF_030272615.1). Taxonomy (NCBI): domain Eukaryota; kingdom Viridiplantae; phylum Streptophyta; class Pinopsida; order Cupressales; family Cupressaceae; genus Cryptomeria; species Cryptomeria japonica. Next base: position 47,877,389 of record NC_081407.1, on the reverse strand, counting down.
TAAAAATACACAATGGGATTTGTTCAATGACTACTGTACAAAGCAACTATTGCCATGACAAGTTTTCAGAGTATTGTCGAACTTTTGGACCATAGTGTTCTAAGAAAAATCTATTGATATAGCTGGTTTGCTATAATTCAAGTCAGAGCTTGAATAATTTTGAAAAGAAACAAGATCTTGTAGGGAATACAAGATCATCATAGGGGTATGGATAGACAAAGAGTTGGTTAACATGATGAGAATGCCTCACAATCCACTCTTTCTATGCTTGGATGTGTGGAAATGGGATGTGAACAAGCCATTCTATGGATGGAATAAAGGAATGGGATGTGGGGAAAGATTCATGGAGATATTTTAGGATTTCATAATATGCATCATCTTGTTAGTGTGTGATGAACCTTGAAATATTTTTTCCTATCGTTTTCATATTTTTTTACAATCTCATAGTGTTGATCTATGTTTGACATTTCCATGCTTTGTTGTGTCCATGTGCATTGCCTAGAATGTATCATGCTGAATGTCCACAGTCATCTGAATCATGATATAGATTACAAATATATCATGTGAGCTCAAAACATTACTTTACAATACAACGATGAGTGGTCATTTACAAACATGGACATGATAGTAAGCATGAGGGTGACGATGAAATGATAAAGAGGATTAAATATTCTGAGTAATTCAAATAGAAATGCACATCTATATATACATATATAATAAAAAACAAAAGGAAATATAATGTTTGAAATTGTGTATTTACATGTATATATGTATATATAGATATTCTCATCTATATATACATACATGTACATGATTTGATATGCAATTATATTTCATCATTTCAAACATTGCAAACCACTTTAAGGGACTCAATTGAAGAGTTTCAATGTACATCCATGTCGGTGTGTTTTGAATCACGGTTTTATGCACAATTTGCATGTCATTGTTACAAATATTGGGGTTAAGGGTTTGAAATTCCTTGGTTGAGAGTTTCATTGTCACTGTTTGTAGGAGTCAACTGAAGAGTTTGAAAGTTTGAATCGTTGTTTAATTAAATGTTTCAATGTACACATGCGAGTTTATGTGTGTGTGTGTGTGTGTGTACATATATGTATATTCATACATGTGACTATTTATATATACACACACATACGCCGACACCGACACACATATATATACATACACACACATATACATACATATGTGTGTGTGTGTGTGAGTGTGTGTGTGTGTGTGTGTGTGTGTGTGTGTGTGTGTGTGTGTGTGTGTGTGTGTGTGTGTGTGTTTGTACTTTGTATATGCATATAAACTATATTTTGTAAATGCATATAACATATATACACCCAATATTTTGATATGGGGTAGCCAACTCAACTGTCTACCTGTCCAACGGTCAAAGGTGGTAGCCATGTGGACCCTAAAGGTAGGGTGCACATGTTCTATCTCCTCTCCCCTACATGAATGGAAATTATGTGTTGGCATGGGAATTGCAAAGGGACACTATTAATTGGCTAATAAATGACAAGATCGAGAGACAGAGAATAAAAGTCCAATAAATGATAAAATCTTACAAAGTAGATTACAATGCATATGATAATTAATGCCATGCCCTAGTGGGATGAGGTGGTGTTATCCTCTTACATTATGGGAAATGTGAATTGAGTTGGGAGAGACATGATATATTTAGGATGCCACCATATAAGCAAAAGCAGTTAAGTTGCCATTTGATATATCTGTTGGTAAGAGTTTAAAGGAGTTAAAAAAATCCATTTCATGGATAGTTTTGGTAGGTTTCTTCATCTTTGAAGTGCATAGGTGGATGTTGGGAAGTTACAGATAAAATGGAGGTCACTTTCACCATTTACACAGTAAAGCAACAATTGGCTTTTGTTGGCAAGATATCTAAGAAAATGTTGAAATCCCTTTTCAAGTACAGTGATGAAAAATTTCTGAGATATTTGAAGATGTTTCTTGGGGATTGTTTCATGCAAACATGTCACCGGTATCGCATGAATGTGGATATTGTTAGAATGCTGGTTGCATGGAGGGTGGAGATTGGGAAGAACTCGGATAAGGTAAAGTGGTTGATGAAGGCATGTATGGGGGAGGAATGGCTTGATGGCCTTGACAATTTGCTCCTCGCGAAAATTCTAGGTATTGGGTTTGATCTTTAGAAGGGGGAAAATGAAGGTGGAGTTAGTACCATCTTCCTCTTTATTAGATGGAAAGTTGGGGAGGACTGGAAGGCAAGGAGGGAAAAAGCAGCCTTGGAGTGGACAATGTTGGAGCTATTTCTACATTAGAAAGAGTCGGGTCTTGATGGCCATGGAGTAGGTGCGGAGGGAGGTGCAGGTGTAGAGGGAGGTGTAGGTGTAGAGGGAGCTGAAGGTGAAGATGCAGAGGGAAGTGGAAGTTCAGAGGGAGATGGAGGTTCAAAAGATGATGAAAATTATACCCCACCCCGTTCAACTAACCATATGCGAGAGTCGTGGGTAAAGAAGAATTGAAGGTTTTTTGGACAAATTTTTGGTAAGCTTTGTAATTGTTATTGTTTTAAAACTAAACGGAACAGTTTAAACAAAATCAATATATGTATGAACAAAATGTGATAGTAAAAGACCATGAAGATGTAGGGTAACAAGATTAATACCTATGTGTTTTTGCTGAATCTCCTTTGTTGGTGTGCCTGTTTGCTCCTCCTTGATGCTTATTGTGTCTTTCTCTTGTTGTGTGTTTGTCTGTGACTACAATGAGATGAGACTTTTTTTTTATACAAACATTTTGTGGTTTCCCCCTTTTAATTTTTTGATTCAAATTTGAAATTTGAATGTCCATTGAATTTGTAGGGGCAATTCATTTAAGCTTTATTTGATTATTTTTAATGGAATATGGTGGCCTTACACTCTTATTGCCATTGTTGTAGGTGGAAGAAGCCATGATAGGACCAATAAGCATGTGTTGAAGATACCCGAAGGTGATGGTTCGAGTGGTACAGATGGTACAAAGGGTTGGCAACTATGTCAAGGAAAAAATGTTTCATGGCACATTCAAGTTATTCCTTATGCAAAATCTAGAGTTCTTTCAGCCTCTCCTTTTACTTATGCAAAATCTCCTTCTCTTTTCTCTCCCGTGCCTTCTTTTCCTTCGCTAATAAACTTACTGCCTTATTTGCTTTTATTTTCTCTTTCCTTCACTAATAAATGTTCTAACACATATGTGGCCCCTTAGGACCCCATATGACCCCTCAAGACACCATATGACCCTTTTTAACATCCTGGTATGTACGACATGGCCCCTTAGGACACCATATGTGCCCTAAGGACATCATATGACACCCTAACGGATCATATGGTGTTCTAACACATGTGTGGCCCCTTAGGACCCCATATGACCCCTTAGGACACCATATAACCCCTTATGACCATATGATGTCCTAATGGATCATATGGTTTCCTAAGGGGTCATATGGTGTTCTAACACATGTGTCACACCTTAGGACCCCATATGACCCCTAATGACACCATATGACCCCTTAGGACACCATATGATCCCTTGGGACATTATATGACCCCTCAAAACACCATATGACCCCTTAGGTAGCTATATGACCCATTAAGACACCATATGATCCATTTTAACATCCTAGTATATGACATGACCCCTTTAGATACCATATGAACCCTTAGGACACCATATGACCCTTTAGGACAAATATGATGTCCTAAGGGGTCATATGGTGTCTAAAGGGGTCATATGGTGTTCTTGTTGGCATTGTATTGTCATTGATGTCAACCGGTAAGTATGTCAACCGATATGCAAGATGTTGTCGGTATTGGAGATTGTTGGCATTGTATTGTTGTTGATGTCAACCGATAAGTATGTCAACCAGTATGCAAGAGTCAACCGGTATGCAAGAATCAACCAGTAAGTATGTCAATCGATATGATAGATGTTGTTATCAACATTGGAGATTGTCGACATATTGATGTCAACTGGTATGGAATGTCAACCGGTAAGCAAGCAAACCCAGTAAGTGTAGTCTGAGATAGCATGTTCTAATTGACATAATGAAGAAGTGCATCATATGAAGGTTAATTGGTTAGTGTATACTGGTAGCATGTTTGGTTAGTGACCAAGTTTGAATTGACACAATCAAGTGAGATGGATGCTGACAGAGATGTCACATTGACTCCAGGTGGCGAACATGCAGTGGTAGGTGAATGGTGCATTGGCGAGGTAGTTATCAACTAGGTCATTATTAAATATCGACTGCAAAAATCATGGATCGGTTGCAGAGGATTGCAGCTCAAATCAGATCGAAGGGCAGAGATTTTGTTTATTAAAATTATGATCGTCTTGTTGATCTAGAAAAAGAAACAGTTAGATCAATCATTGTGATTGACAAAATCAAGACCGATGAATAGAGTCCAGTTTGCTAAATACAGTAAACATTTATAGGAAGAATAAAAAATGATAGAGATTTTGCTGACCTGTTGTAGGTTGTCGATTCAAGAAGATGCGATCCGATTTGATACAGTTTGTGGTTGGTGAAGAAAACCCTAAGCATGTGAAGTTTGAGTTTTTGTTTTGGATGCAGATCTAAGACTTAAGCTTTGTGAATAAGAGAGAGGATGTTGGATGATTGATGTGAAAGTGTGTTTATGTCAGGTGAGAGTTGATTAGTCTAAGTGTTGATAGCAAAATATTGAAGTGAATGAGTGTTAGTTGAAGAACCGGCAAGGAAGGTTTAAGGTAACCGGTAGATAGTTACAGAGTGCAACAATTCATCTAATTGACAGTGTCTGAACCAGTAAGATAGCAGCAAAGAGTGAAGGAGAGTAGGTAGAGTGTGAGAGGAGATCCAACAAGGCAAAAACTAAGTTAAAAAAATTCAAACAAAGTGAACAGAGAACCGGTTGAGAAGAGAAGCAGTGTAACAAAAAAGAGTTCAACCGACAAAGTGAATAGTTTCTAGGCAGTACAAAACTCATTTGTAACCATGTGTTTATCATTGTATTGATTTTTTATCTCATTTTATTTCACTAAGTGGGTTCTCAGTGCAGGGGTTGGTTCTCCTTGAGTTGGTGCTCAGAATAGATTAGGGGTTGGTGCTTCTTTGGGTAGGTGCCCATAAATTGCTAGGGGTTGGTTCTCCTTGGGTTGGTGCCCTAAACTTTGTAAAACTGTTATTTCATTGTGAGGCTGGGTTGGAGTAGTAGATCTCCAACAACATTTCTCACTGAGTTTTTTTTGCACATTGGGTTTTCCTCACATATACGGTGCTATGTGATGTGCTCTTGTGTGTGGTTGCTTGTTAGTGTTTTCATTATCCTATCGGTTGCACACATTGTTTGAAATTATTTATAATCACTAATTAACCCCCCCCCTCTCAGTGATATCTTGTGTTGTACAATTGATATCAGAGCCTTAGGTTCCCTTTTTGTCAAATCTTTCTCTAGCCTTGGTAGATTCTGGTTTAAGAACACAATGGAAAGGAATGAATCCTCCTCCACCAAATCTCCCATGTTTGATGGTACCAACTATGCCTTCTAGAGCAGAAGAATGGAAACTTATACGTCCTCCCTAGGTTTTGATGTTTGGATGTATGTAAAGAATGGGTATACTATCCCTAATGCTCCTCCTACAGATCTGGATGCTAAGGAGTATAAAACAATGCCAACGCCAAGAATGCTATTCTCAGTGGTTTGTCTGATAATGAGTTTGTTAAAGTTATGCATTTCTCATCCGCCCATGAAACTTGGGATAAGTTGAAGAGATTGTTTGAAGGAGATGTCAAGGTCAAGGAGGCTAAACTACAAACACTAAGAGGTCAGCTTGAAGGCTTGAAGATGAAAGGTGAAGAGAAGATTGCTGATTATCTTCAAAGAATTGATGAAACAGTGAACATTATTAGAGGACTTGGAGAGGATATAGCTGATGAGGTCATTGTCAAAAAGGTACTTAGATCTCTCACATCTAAGTATGATACAAAGGTCTCTGTAATAGAAGAAGCCAAGGATCTGAAAATATTTTCAATGGATGAGTTATTTGGGTCCCTAACTGCTTATGAGATGAGAACAACTAGTGAAGGAACTTCAAAGAAAGAGGCTGCTTTCAACTCCATCAAAAAGGGTAAGGAAGAAATTACTCATGGAGAATCTAACTTCAAGACTCAGACATAATGGTAGCAAACTTTGTAAGGAATCTTAAAAGAGGATCTGATAAGTACAAAGGAAAATTACCTCTCAAATGTTTTAACTGTGGTAAAATAGGACACATTGCTTCAAAATGTCCCTATGATGAGAATGATGGAGAGGAGTAAAAAAATACCTGCAGACCTTCGGGTAAGAATAAAAAGAAGAAAGCCTACCGAAAAGAAAGAAGAAGCTACCAGAACAAGATCAGCCTGTATACTTTTGAAGATGATGCCACACATGAAGAAAGCAACTTAGAAAATGTTTGTTGTGAGATGAAAGAGAAACCAATCACTTTATGGCACTAGATGAACCGGTTGATGAAGCTAATGAAGATGAAGACATTGAAGTTGAAGTGGGCTTGGAAGGTGAGCTCATTAGTGCTCTTGAGGAGTTGAGTAAAACAAGAAGGGTGTTGGAATTTTTGATGTTTATGTTGTGATTATCATTGATGGACACACATTTGCATTGAGATCTCTTTTATATGTATGAGTTTGAGCACAACCAGTATTTGTTCCAACCGGTATGTTGTATTATAGTCTTTAGACTATTGGTGTTTTGCAAAATGTGTTGCCTGGTCTAAAGCGGCATGTTGACCCCAAGCGGTTCATGGATACCAAGTGGTACGAGGGACTAAAGTAGCATAACACATTTTTACCAGTCTTCATTTTTGTCAAACCGGCAATCGACATTGTGTATGAACCGGTAATACTCTATGATGAGTTACCAACTGGCATTTTGTGATGAGTTACCATCCATCGATTGTTTGATGGTGCCGAAACGTTAACGGTGCTTTTTGTGTAGTGGTACCAAGTATGTCCAGGTTCATTGAACCTAGGAAATTACTATGTAATCCTATTGGACCAACATGAAATTAGATTCCTTTATAAGGGAATCATGTCCAAGGTTTTAGGTTGTTGATGTGGATATAGTGAAAGTTTATGTTGTTGCTAGGGTTTAAGGTGATTGAGGAGTTGGAGAGAATATGAATGTGTAGAAGACTGAAGTAATGTTCGAATGCATTAGGAATGATCTACCAAGGATCTAACCAAGCAGTCTGTGCTACTAGCTAGATAAAACACTTGTTGATTACTCACATCTTTGACAAGTCTGTAACCCTTAACCGGGTAGGCCCAAAAGCCTTTCGTAAATCCTCTAACAAGGTGGTTAACATCTGTGGATCTAAAATCTTCTAGCAAGGTAGTCTTTAATCAAACTTATCTCCTAACAAATATTGAGATTCCTAATAGGATCTGTTTTGGTAAAGAACATTGTAAGACCTTAACTGGTCTGACCTTAACCCGTCTAGTTCCTATTCTGCAGATAGTTACTTGTGAGTTCCATCTCACCATGGTTTTTCCCATTTGGGTTTCCACATCAAAATCTCATGTGTTATGGTGTTTTTGCTTCTATGGGTGGATGCATTATTTGCTATTTGGTTTGCATGTGTGCTAACCGGTTTGTCTGCTAAAATGTTTTACCGGTTTACTATTAGTCTTGTAAAGTGTTTAAGTGCAAAGATTTTTGGCATACTAATTCACCCCCCCTTCTTAGTATTCATCAATTGGTATCAAAGCCAACCTTTCTACAAGTTTAACCACTTGGAAAGAGATATAGGGGAATACTCTATAAGGGAACTTACTCGTTGGATCACTCAGTTTGAGTAAGCGTATGATGATCTTATGGTAAAATACAAGGCATCTCAAGATAAATGGAGAGAACATGCAGAAAAGTTGATGGAGCTATCTGAAAATAGTTCTTCAGATGAAGCAGACATGGAAGCCCTAATTGCAGAAGTGAAACTTGCTTGTCTTCAATTTGTTCTCTAATAAAGTGGTGTTGGAGAGCAATGTGTTTTGTCCTTGCATGGAAAACTAGATTTTTAGCCAAGGTAATGGCACTTTGGTTGTCACAATACAATGGAGTTGGTTCGTGTTGAGGTAGACCCAAATCTTCAAGTAATCTTCTAAGCCACAAGACTTCTTTGGAAGCATTAGTGCATCCTTTGTACTCAGCTTCAGTGGATCCAAGAGAGGTAGATTGTTGCTTTTTACTATTCCAAGAAATTGCTCCTGAACCAACAAAAAAACAATAACCACAAGTAGATTTCCCATCATTGGGATCTCCACCTAGATCGGAATCAGTAAAACCTTTTAAAGTAAAGTCAGAATTTGCATCATAAAACAAACCTACATTAATAGTTCCTTTAATATATCTTAAAATTCTTTTAGCAACTTTAAAGTGTGTTTGTTGAGGTTTAGACATGAATCTTGAAACCAAACCAACACTATAAGCAATATCTGGCCTAGTAAGAGTTAAATAATTTAAACTTCCAACTAATTGTCTATACAAAGTAGGATCAACAAGAGGAGTTTGCATATCAAGCATTAACTTAGTGCCTAATTCAATAGGAATTGAAACATGATGAGCATCATTCATTTTAAACTTATCTATGAGATCTTGAGCATATTTACTTTGAGATAAGAAAATTCCTTTAGAGGTTTGCCAAATTTGCATTCCTAAGAAATAATGTAAAAGACCTAAATCAGTCATTTGAAATTTTTGATTAAGTTGAAACTTAATATCAGAAATCAAAGTATTGGAACTTGAAGTAAGAATCAAATCATCTACATACAAGATAATAATTATAATATCATCTTCACTATGTTTAATATACAAGTTAGGATCATTTTTACTTCTAATAAAGCCTTGAGAAAGAAAGAATTCATTAATCTTTGAATACCACTCCCTAGGAGATTACTTTAATCCATAAATTGATTTCTTTAATTTACAAACTAAGTGTGCATGACCTTCTTTAATAAAACCAGGAGGTTGAGACATATAAATTTCCTCATGTAAATCACCATTAAGAAAAGCACTTTTAACATCCATTTGGTGAATAGGCCAATTCATTCTAGAAGCTAAAGCAAGCACAAGTTTAATTGTAGGCATTTTAGCAATAGGAGCAAAAGTTTCAGTATAATCTAAGCCTTCAATTTGAGAAAAACCTCTAGCAACTAATCTAGCTTTAAATTTACTAACTTGATTATTAGCATTCAATTTGGTTTTATAAAGCCACTTGCAAGAAACAAGATTTTTACCATGAGGCAAGGGAACTAAATCCCAAGTTTGGTTAGAAATTAAAGTATCATATTCTTCCTTCATTGCTTTTTGCCAATGTGGTTGATTTTTAGCTTGATCAAATGTTTTAGGATCATTAGAATTCATAATAGTAGTCATTAAAGCATAATTACAATAATTAACTCTTCTAGATTGAAGTCTATCCATTCTAGCTAAGTATTCATCACTATCTTGAATTAAAGATTTAAACCATTTAGGTCTTCTTTTAGAAGTAATGGATTCATCACTAGAAGAAGAGTCATGAGAAGTAGAGTTATTATTATCATCATCACTATCACTAGAAGGAATAGAAAGAGATGCATTAGGAGTAGGGTTAAGAGAAGGAGGTTGGTCCTCCACAAGCACAACTTTGGTTTGACCAAGTTCATCATCCTCCACTTTAGAACAATCATGAATACCTTTTTCTGCAATACAAACATCTCTTGCAACTTTTACCTTGTTAGTAATAGGATTGTAAACTCTATAACCTTTAGTATTTTCATCATAACCAACAAAAATAAAAGGAGAAGATTTAGCATCTAATTTTTTTCGTTTCTCCTTAGGTTTGTGAACATAAGCTATGGAACCAAAAATTCTTAAATTCTGCAAATTAGGCTTTCTACCAGACCAAGCTTCTTCAAGAGTTTTATCCTTTAAGGCTTTGGTAGGTGTTCTATTAATTAAATATGTTGCACAAGCCATAGCTTCAGCCCAAAACTTGTAATCCATATTTTTAGCATGCAATAAACATCTAGCCATTTCAACAATTGTCCTATGCTTCCGTTCTGCCACACCATTTTGTTGTGGTGTATAAGGAACGGTAAGCTCATGTTTAATTCCAAAAGATTTCAAATAAGCATTAAATGCATTATTGACATATTCTCTTCCATTGTCAGTACGAAGAATCTTAATTTTAGAACCAGATTGCCTTTCTACAAACATATGAAATTCAATAAACACATCAAGCACTTGATCCTTACTATGAAGGAAATATATCCATGTTCTCCGTGAAAAATCATCAACAAAGGTAAGTGCATACCTTGAACCTTGGATGGAGGGATTCTCCATGGGACCCAAGAGATCACTATGAACTAGATGCAATTTAGTGTATGCCCTCCAAGATTGACCATGAGGAAAGGGTTCCCTATGCATCTTACCACTCATGCAACCATTGCAAACAATTTGAGAAGGAACAATACTAGGCAATCCATCAACCATATTTGCTTTTTGCATCAATGAAATATAATCAGAATTGAGATGGCCAAGTCTTTCATGCCATATAGTAAAATCAACAGTAGTAAGCAAAGAATACTTTGGTTGAGCAAATTCATAGAACTTGAATAAGTTATCACTATCCATTTTAGCAGTAGCAATAACATGATTAGTGTTTGGATCAATGATATAACATATGCCCCTATAAAAGTTAATCTTATAATCTTGACAAAGTTTAGGAACTGAAATCAAATTTGATTTTAATTCAGGAACATAAAGAACATCATGTAATTTCCCATTAGGAACATTCACATCACCAATAGCTTCAACTTTACAACTATGATTATTAGCTAATGAACAGGAATATTAGAAGTATCGGGATGCAAAGATTCAAAACATTCTTTATGAGAAGTAACATGTTGAGATGCACCAGAATCAATAATCCACTCAAGTGGTTGAGAAACATTATAAGTACATGTAAATGCATGACGAGATGAATTACCATTATTATTATTACCCTTCTTATAATGAGGTTTATGTTGATTATTTTGATTATTTTGATTCATGGGCTTTTTACCATTTTGTTTCTTAAAACAATTATTAGTAATATGTCCATCTTTCCCACAATATGTGCAATGGGGTCTTGTTTGAGAATTATTCCTTTGATTATTGTGATTATTATTATGATTATTATTATGAGAATTATTATGATAGGATTTAGAATGAGATTGATAATTAGGAGATTTGTGATTATTATTATGATTATTATTATGATTATGATTATGTTTATTATTATTGGATCTAAAATTATTATTATGATTTTGATTTTTAGACATAAAAGCATGTTCACTACTTTTAAGAGTACCAAATTGAATTAATTTAGCTTCCTCTTGACACAATAAATTACGAAAAATATCATATGTTAATTGAGTAGCTAAGCTAGGAATAGCAAGTTGAGCATGAATATTCGTAATAAATTGTTGAAATTGACGAGGAAGACATTTTTTAAGAATAAGATGAATTAAACGTAAATCAGCTAGAGTAACTCCTAAACCAGTTAATTGACTATTAATAGAATCAAACTTTAATAAGAATTCATCCATAGTTTTAAAATCCGTATACCTTAGATCTTCAAGTTGATCTTGAAGTTGAATTTTTCGGGATTCATTTGAGCTATCATAAGTTGTTTTTAAAATTTCCCAAGCTTCATGCGCTTTTGTACAATTTCCAATTAAAACATACAAATCAGGAACCATTGAAATACCAATTAAACCAAGTGCTTCCTCATTTTGAGCCTTCCATCTATCTAGGTCGGCTTGAGGAGCAGATGTAGCGGGTTCAAATGTTTTATCAGTCGCAACATCCAAAAGGTGTTTGAAACGAAAAATAAATGAGATATGTGTTTTCCAAGAATGATAATTGGAACTATTTAATTTAATTTCTGGAATTAATGTAGACATGATAGCAAAATAATAGTTTGTTAAAAAAATTACCCCTTTGATTAAAAAAAAATAAAAATTAACCTCCTTGATTTAAAAATAAACCAGATTTGAGTAAGAATTATAACAAAATTTATGTAAAAAAAATGTTATATTCAAATCTTAAATAACAAATTTTTAAACAAAAAAAATATTTACCAAAGAAAAAATTATATTTTAATAACAAATTGAAATTGATTTTTTTTGTTTTTTTAAAATTTGATTTAAACAATTGTAAGTCTTAATAACAAAATAAAACTATTGTATATTAAAAGCTTTATTAAAAAAAACTTTATTCAAAAAAACTTTAATTTATTTTATATGTAAAAAAAAACTTGATAACTAATTTTTTTAACGTTATTAATCTTTATATATAGACTATTTAAACTTTTTTTTTAAAAGAAATAACACAAGTTTAATAAAATTTAATATTAAACTAAACTTGATTTAAATAAAATAAGTTTTAAAAAACTTTTAAACTTGTCAGATGACTGCAGAGACGTTAAATGACAAGAAAATTATGAAGCATGCAGGTTATAATTATTTGCAGGGAATACACAGAAGTTGCAGAGAAAATAGGGAAACTTGTTCAGTTTTTTTTGAAACAACATGTCTATTACAGTAAAAACGATGCAATGCCAGTATACAACGATTAGAGGTAATCAAATTTCAGAGAGTTATTGAATGCAAGATGCAGGTGCAGAGGAAGGCCGAGTGTTCTAAGATAGTTTGCCCGAGTGTTCTAAGGAGCCAGACAACGGCTTAGGCTCTGGACAGTATTTGTTTAGCCTGCAGAGCAAAACAGGAAGTTGACGGAAGACGAATGCTGCGAACTTTGGATGATTGGTTATCTGCTTGTAAACGCAAGTGACATAGGACTTGAGCAATCTGACCACAAAGGATTATAAAGATTAATCTGGAGCTCTTTTTGAAACAGAGAGATGGCAAGGAAATCCATAGGAGGAAAGGCTCCTTGCAAGCAGCGGGCAACAAAGGCAGAAAAAAACCGGGGTGTTAGATGGATGGAGAAGTGTAACATATAACTGCGCTAATTTCAGGTGGAGAGTAGAGCGAGCAGGAAAAGGAAAGCAAAGCAAGATGCCGATGCCTTAGCCTTTGTTGAACAAGAAGATTGTTAAGAAGCGTGTGAAGAGGTTCAAGAGGCCACAGAGTGATCGCAGGATTACTGTCAAGGATTTGGATCCTCGGGCCACCAAGCAAGAGCTGGAAGATGAATTTCGGGTGTTTGGGGAAATGTAGATGACCTTCCACATGCACAGTTGTTTTGGTCTTCACAATGTGAATTCAAGACTTATAGCCAGCAGTTAAATTTAATATGTGTTGTGTACTTTCTGTATTCAGATGCATTAGTTTGAGAACAATTACAAAGAATTAAATTGCCAGATCTTTATCGGCACTGGTAAAAGCAATAATAAACTTATTTTATTTAACAATAAACTATAAAATATCTAAAACAACTCAAAATGATAACCACGGTATGGTTGAAAGGGACAATAGAGTCACAGTCCAATGACTGAAAAACAAAACAGATACAATCATACAAGAAGAACAAATTTAAGTTTGAGTTTAATCCTCAACAAATTTAAGTTTAAATAAAGATTATCCTTTTTATTTATCAATAACACCTGCAAATAAAGATGTTAGGACTGAATGGCAGATTTAAACAAATTGAATCAGAATAGTTGTAAGCAAGAAAAAGGTTAAAATCTGCAAGTGAATCAGAAATGAAGTTTAATGATAAATTAGTTTTGGCGGCAAGCCGACCAAATAAATTAAGGAGACTAAGTTTGGCGGTAAACCTTCCAAACTATGCACACTAAAAAAAATAGTAACTTTGGCGGCAAGCCTTCCAAAGATACAAATTTAAACTAAAAAAGAGGAACTTTGGCGGCAAGCCTTCCAAAGCCCTTTTTTAATAAAAAACTAACTAGAATAGGAGATTAAACCTGCAGGCAAACTTGTTAACAAGTTTGAAAAAAAAGTTAAAAATCTGAAACCAAAACCTGCACAATAGAAAATATTAGAAAAGAACTTCTTCTCCTCTCAAGAATGCCTCCAACAAGGTGAACTCCACAGAATGGTAACCTTCATCAATGTTAACTTAAAACAAGGATTAGAAACCTGCTCTGATACCATGAAAGGAAATAAAAGAGCAAGGAAAGGAAAATTAATCCAAGAAAGTTTATGATGAAGTAATTGTTACCAAGAGAAAAGCAATAAACTTGGAGCATCACCCAAATGTGAAGAAGGAGGCACAAGAACTTTTGAAAGGGGAAAAGCAAAGAAAAACCCCTTGTGATATTATGAATGAGGCAATGCCTAAAAATGAGAGAGAGAGAGAGAGAGAGAGAGAGAGAGAGAGAGAGAAAGAAGCTCTTTACAATATTGTCATTAAGAAGAAATGAGAGAGGAGGCATCTCTTAAATAGAGATGAGGAGAGGAGTTACAAAGTAACTCCCAAATCTATGAATGCCACCATTCATAACATGTGTGTGCCATGTGTCCACATCCTCTTATGGAGGAAATCTAATATTCCTTAATAAAGGAAAATAAAAGAAATTATTTGTCCTCACACATGTACTAGAGGACAAATTACATGTAGGAATTCCAAAGGAATATCCTAAACTAAATAAAAATAAACCTAAGCTAAGTAAAGATTAAATATTCTAATAATGATCTTATGGTAAAACACAAGGCATCTCAAGCTAAATGGAGAGAACATGCAGAAAAGTTGATGGAGCTATCTGAAAATAGTTCTTCAGATGAAGCAGACATGGAAGCCCTAATTGCAGAAGTAAATAAGTTGAATGAATCAAACTCCAACCTGAGAAAGGAATTGGAAGGACTGACTATTCGGATGTGTCAAGAGCTTGAGAACTAGAGGAAACCTAAAGATCTGGTGAGAGAAAGAGATCATGAGATCTCCAAGCTGAAACAAGAGATCAGTGCCCTAACTGCTCAACTCCATGCAAGCAAATTGGAAAAGGAAGACATGCAAGGAGAACTAAACATTGCCATCTTTGAGAATGAAAAGCCATCGGAAACAAATGCTACTATTTCCAAAGAACTCTCTGAGTCAAAGGAAATACTTGCTAAGTTCAACAAGAGCACTGTCAAGCTAGAGAAAAAGCTTGAATCTGCCAAAACGGTAAGGAATACCAATGGGCTTGGTTATTCCGGTCATGAGAAAGGTGAGACCTCTAGTACAAATGTTGGAACATCAAAGAAACAACCGGCATCAAAGGATAAAGGTAAGAAAAAGTTTAAACCTGTTTGCGTTAACTGTCTAAAAGAAGGACATACTGCAAATGTGTGTAGGAGTAAGGCTTACAACAATTTTCCTTATTTCCTAAATGATAAGCCTAGATCCTATAGATTTGATGGTAACTGTTATGCATGCAACAAGTATGGGCATAGAGCATCTAAATGCAAGTCTATTATGAATAACACTGGAAGATATCCTTAGAGGACCCAAGGAGTTGGTCCTGAACCTTTTGTGAACCGGAATCACAACCGGTTTAATGCCTTCAATCATTAGCAAAGAAGCGGTGGCTATCAAGTGGCAACTAGATGGAGAGCAAATTGTATGGTATGCCATGGTCATGGTCACACTGCTACAACATGCAGAAGGAAGAATAGAAACATGAACAATGGACCTTGGAGAGCACCTGGATTGGTCTGCTATCACTGCAACAAACTGGGTCACATTGCCAAATTCTATAGATCAAGAAAGGACATATCTGATGATATATCATTCACTCCGAAAGGAAACATTGATGTTGACACTATTCAAGTGGACATGAACAAAACCTGGAAGAAGAAACTAGTGGTGCTACAAGAGGAACCGGTTTCTGCACCTAGTGTGGAAATCACGGAACCGGCAAACTAAGCTTCAGAAAAGCTTAGGGGGAGCAAACAGCAAAATGTTTCGAAACCCTGATTTACATCGATAAAAGACCTTAACCGATATGTGATACCTATCGTTTGGCAGAAGACCAAAAATTGTAAAAAGGCAAAGTAGGGTTTACGCCCTAATTAAGGAGCATTAATTGCGATAGGTGAGAAATATGTTTAAAAGGATTTTTCAAATCATTTCTCACTATTAGTTTTAGAGCGAAGAAAAGGTTTTCAAAGAGCAGAGTGACGAAAAGGCGATTTGAGCTGAGATTTTGAGAAATTGAGAAATTGCGAAGGAGATTATAATTCAAAATGCAAACGGTCAAGTGGAGAACACAAAGCGGTGATTCAGCAACTGACGGAGTGTGAAGTGAAGGAGAAACGACAAGCCCTAAATTCACGTGTTTCAGAAGGTATTTCTCGAGTTCTTGAAATTTCTATCATGGATTTCGCATCTCATACCAGTTCTAGTGCATCTATCAAGTCTTCAAGTTTTATTCAACGAAAGTCTAAGTATAATGCCCTATCACAAGTCTCGACTAGTGTGATAGTAGAAGAGGGAATTTCTGACAAAATAGATTGCAAGATTGAAGGCCTAGGGTCTCTAGACATCCACTCCTAGTTAGGTTTATTTTGTGAAAAGGATAAGAAGATCAAACCGAAGTATGATATTTTGGAGAAGAAGAAGCTCCACAATGCTGTTTACTTCCTAGAGGACTTCACAGAGGATCATATAAGGATCATTCTAAGCAAAGTCCATGGTGACAAGATGTACCTAGAGAGAACACATGATATCACATCGCAAGCAATTCATGCAGTCACCGGATTCTTCAACATAGGGAAAGTGCCAGCCCTAAGGACGGTAAGCAAAACTGAAATGTCCAAGCTCACCGGTTCAGTGAGCGACTCACGAGGCATGATAGTCAATTCTATCAAGGATGATCTGGTGAATTATGCTTGTATGGTGATTGGATACCAGACATTCTCAGCCAACAGAATTAACTCTTTATCTACTGCAGTGGTAAATGCCACTTACGGGATGATAAAGGAGGATGCATCATTTGATCTGTGCACTGGTATGCAGAGACAACTCCTGTTGAATATGAAGTCGATCAAACAAGATAATGCACTAAGGTTCAAGTTTAGGCAACTACTGGTTGGGTTGTTCTTCTATTTCCAAGGCTACTTTCCAGGAGTAGGAGATGTCCAGTGGTCTGCTGACAAACCGGTGACCAAGCAAATTAAGGAAAGCATTGAAGGAATTGGAACCGGTTACCTTGATGTTCTTAACAAGTATTTTGATGAGTTCTAACGGAAAATGAGCCAAAGAATGAGAATATCTAGTGACATCGTCAAGAAATATGAGGACAATATCTGTTTCACCATCAAGGTGGATCAATGCATAATGGAGGCTGTTAAGCCTAGAAAGGAAGAAGTGGAGCCAATGGGCTATGAGGTGATGTACGATATGCTGGAAGGGTATGCCTCTACCCTTATTGAATCACCTCTTGATCCTAAGGCAAAGAGGAACGGAACCTATCTGGAAAGGGTTACACCGTTCGAGGAACCCTCTACAAAGAAAGGAAAAGAACCCGCACTGAAGAAGGCAAAGGCAATGCCTGCAACATCAACACCGGTTACTACTGCAACTCCAAAAGTGACCAAGCGGTCACTAGCCAAGAAGAAACCAGAAGCGGCACCAGCTAAAGTGTTCGAGAGAAAGAGGAAAACAAGGAATACCTCTCCAGACTCAGAATAAACTATGTCTGAGGAAAAGCCAAAGAAAACACGTCAAGCAAAGAGAAAGACAAAGAATGAACCAACATCATCTGCACCGGTAAATATAGATATCTCTTCCTATAAACCTTTGAAACATTGTCAAAGAACCATAAAGAATATTAGGAGAAAAGTGCTACATGACTTAATTGAGTGTTTTGATGACTTTAATGATGATGAAAAGGAAGCAGTTGAAAAGGAAATAATTCAGTATTTATGTGTTAATGACCGGTCGCCCTCAGACATTAAATCTCAGATACCAGATTCTTTATATATGTCATTAGATAATAGATGACACATTGCCATAGAAAAGGAACACGAAATTACGGAGAAAGTGTTTGCACAATACTTTCCTGACTTGTCAAATTCTGAATTATTTGATGTTATTGACCAAAATAAAGGACTCTTCTTCACTAGAAGAAGAAGACTTTGGCTGTTAGAAGGTAGAGTTGATGATGTAGAAAAAGACACTCATCACTATATGACAACTACTGTCGATTCTCACAAGGCATGTCTAGCCAACCAGCAAGCTGAAAAAGAACCAGTTATATTGAAAGCGGATGAAGTATTTGACGATGAGGGAAATCTGGTCTTTGAACCAATTAACACCATTGATGTCGATGCTTTGGACGTAGAGGATGTTAATTAGGAAACGCCATCTGAGGCAACAGGACAGGAGCAACAGGCTAAACAAGTTGATAAGCAAGCCGAGGACAGACAGGAAGCGGCAAAGGAAGAGGTCGAGCAGAGAAAAAAGGAAGAAGAAGAGAAGAAGAAAAAGGATGAAGAAGAGAAGAAGAAAAAGGATGAAGAGGAGAAGAAGAAGAAAGATGAAGAGGAGAAGAAGAAGAAGGATGAAGAAGAGAAAAAGAAGCAAGAAGAAGAAAAGAAGAAGAAGGAAGAGGAAGATAAGAAACAACAAAAGAAGAAGGAAGCAGAGAGGAAGAAGAAGGAAGAGGAAGATAAGGAATGGGAGAAAAAGAAGGAAGCAGAGAGGAAGAAGAAAGAAGAGGAAGATAAGGAATAGGAGAAGAAGAAGGAAGCAGAAAATAAAAAGGCTGAGTTGGACAATGAAGCAGAGAAGATGAGAGAAGCGGAGAAGAAGAAAGCAAAAGAGGACAAGGCAGGAGAAGCAGAGAAGAGCACATAGATGGAAACTCTGAAGGCAACTGAGAGTCAAGCCAAAGCGGTTGATTTCACCAGTCCTCTTCATCTCCAGTTTGCAAGTGAAATGGAGCTAATGCAGAGCATCAAGGTTGCTCAAGAGTGCCATGAAATTAATTGAAGGAAGAAGGAGCAGGATGTAATTGAAATGGCTGTGGACACTCTTACCGGTTTGATACCCGGTACAAATCTTCCCAACACCGATTCATCACTAGCTAAACTTAAGCTCCTATGCACAGTAGTGGATGATCAGGTGCAGAGCCTAGAAGAGGCAGCAGAGGCAAATGTCAAAAAGGAGCATTAAAAACCTCTTAATATAGCTCTAGTGAAGAAGTTGAATGACTTCCAATCTGAACTAAGGAAAGAAGAAAAGGATATAAGAGATGCTCTGGATGAGGGGAATCTGCTACTCAGCAAGATCTGCCAACCCCATTTGTTCTATGATGATGTGCTAGCTCAGACAAAAAAGCTTCAAACAGACTTGCAGTCCTACATGAGCACATTCAAGCCACCTTATGACTCCTTTACAACTTATGGGCAAACCGTTCACCGGTTTCACATCTAGTCAGCAAAAATGGAGCAAGAGATCAGCACTTGGTCTAGAGATTTGCAGGAGCTACAACTGGTTCTACTCCCACAATTGTAAATTCTTCAGAAGTGCTAACTGAACCAAGATGCCTTAACAGTTACATAGGAGATGAGCACATTCGATGCCATGGAAGAACAGGTCTCCTAGATGCAGATAGAAAAGGAAGTAGCCACCTCCCTACTTGAGTCATGGTGTTTACCGATGAAACAATTCTTGTAGGATTTTAAATCTATTTTTGACAAGTATTATTCCTTATTGGTATAAATTTTTATTATTTTGAAAACAGGATTGTTCAGTTGTACTTTGTCATTGTTGGGAAAGGGGGAGAAGAATTCTATTTGAGAAAAGTATCTAGTTATCAAAATTTTGATATATGCTCTGAATATCTCAATGTTTATGCTCTTTATGCAAAATTGTTATACATTGTATTGCCACAGGGATAGTGTATATGCTTAGGGGGAGCAATTTTGCTAATGGTATGATTTTGTTGTAAAACACTTAGATGTCAAAATTTTATTTTCTTAAGTGTTGGGATGAATGCCAAAGGGGAGATTGTTGGCATTTTTGATGTTTATGTTGTGATAGTCATTGATGGACACACACTTGCATTGAGATCTCCTTTATATGTATGGGTTTGAGCACAACCGGTATTTGTTCCAACTAGTATGTTCTATTATAGTCATTAGACTATTGGTGTTTTGAAAAATGTGTTTCCTGGTTTGAAGCGGCATGTTGACCCCAAGTGGTTCATGGATACCAAGCGGTACGAGGGACTAAAGTGGCATAACATATTTTTACCAGTCTTCATTTTTGTCAAAACGACAATCGACATTTTGTATGAACCGGTAATACTCTGTGATGAGTTACCAATCGGCATTTTGTGATGTGTTACCATCCACCGATTGTTTGACGGTGTCGACACTTTAACGGTGCTTTTTGTGTCATGGTACCAAGTATGTCCAGGTTCATTGAACCTAGGAAATTGTTATGTATTCCTATTGGGCCGACATGAAATCAGATTCCTTTATAAGGACATCATGTCTAGGGTTTTAGGTTGTTGATGTGGATATAGTGAAAGTTTATGTTGTTTCTAGGGTTTAAGGTGATTGAGGAGTTGGAGAGAATATGAATGTGTAGAAGACTGAAGTAATGCTGGAATGCATTAGGAACGAGCTACCAAGGATCTAACCAATCAGTCTGTGCTACTAGCTAGATCAAACACTTGTTGATTACTCACATCTTTGACAAGTTTGTAGCCCTTAACCAGGTAGGCCCAAAAGCCTTTTGTAAATCCTCTAACAAGGTGGTTCACATTTGTGGATCTAAAATCCTCTAGCAAGGTAGCCTTTAATCAGACTTATCTCCTAATAGAGATTGAGATTCCTAATAGGATCTGTTCTGGTAAAGAACATTGTAAGACCTTAACCGGTCTGACCTAAACCGGTCTGGTACCTATTCTACAGATAGTTACTTGTGAGTTCCATCTCACTGTGGTTTTTCCCATTTGGGTTTCCACGTCAAAATCTCATGTGTTATGGTGTTTTTGCTTCTGTGGGTGAATGCATTATTTGCTATTTGGTTTGCATGTGTGCTAACTGGTTTGTCTGCTAAACTATTTTATCGGTTTACTGTTAGTCTTGTAAATTGTTTAAGTGCAAATATTTTTGGCATACTAATTCACCCCCCCCTCTTAGTATTCATCAATTGGTATCAGAGCCAACCTTTCTATAAGTTTAACCACTTGGAAAGAGATATGGGAGAATACTCTATAAGGGAATTTACTCATTGGCTCACTCAGTCTGAGTAGGCCTATGATGATCTTATGGTCAAATACAAGGCATCTCAAGCAAAAAGGAGAGAACATGCAGAAAAGCTGAAGGAGCTATCTGAAAATAGTTCTTTAGATGAAGCAGACATGGAAGCCCTAATTGCAGAAGTAAATAAGTTGAATGAATCAAACTCCAACCTAAAAAAGGAATTGGAAGGAATGACTATCCGGATGTGTCAAGAGCTTGAGAACTGGAGGAAAGCTGAAGATCTGGTGAGAGAAAGAGATCATGAGATCTCCAAGCTGAAACAAGAGATCAGTGCCCTAACTACTCAACTCCATGCAAGCAAATTGGAAAAGGAAGACATGCAAGGAGAACTGAACATTTCCATCTCTGAGAATGAAAACCTATTGGAAACAAATGCTACTATTTCCAAAGAACTCTCTAAGTCAAAGGAAATACTTGCTAAGTTCAACAAGAGCACTGCCAAGCTAGACCAAAAGCTTGAATCTGCCAAACCGGTCAAGAATACCAATGGACTTGGTTATTGCGGTCATGAGGAAGGTGAGACCTCTAGTACAAATACTGGAACATCAAAGAAACAACCGACATCAAAGGATAAAGGTAAGCAAAAGTTTAAACTTGTTTGCTTTAACTATCTAAAAGAAGGACATACTGCAAATGTGTGTAGGAGTAAGGCTTACAACAATTTTCCTTATTTCCTAAATGATAAGCCT
This sequence comes from Cryptomeria japonica, assembly GCF_030272615.1. Classification (NCBI taxonomy): domain Eukaryota; kingdom Viridiplantae; phylum Streptophyta; class Pinopsida; order Cupressales; family Cupressaceae; genus Cryptomeria; species Cryptomeria japonica. The sequence continues at coordinate 47,855,432 of NC_081407.1, read as the reverse complement.
AGATCATATAGATTTGATGGTAACTGTTATGCATGCAACAAGTATGGGCATAGAGCATCTAAATGCAAGTCTGTTATGAATAACACTGGAAGATATCCTCAGAGGACCCAAGGAGTTGGTCCTGAACATTTTGTGAATTAGAATCACAACCGGTTTAATGCCTTCAATCATTAGCAAAGAAGCGGTGGCTATCAAGTGGCAACCGAATGGAGAGAAAACTAAATGGTATGTCATGGTCATGGTCACACTACTGCAACATGCAGAAGGAAGAATAGAAACATGAACAATGGACATTAGAGAGCACCTGGATTGGTCTGCTATCACTACAACAAACTGGGTCACATTGCCAGATTCTGTAGATCAAGAAAGGACATATCTGATGATATACCGGTCACTCCAGAAGGAAACATTGATGTTGACACTATTCAAGCGTACATGAACAAAACATGGAAGAATAAACCAGTAGTGCTACAAGAGGAACCGGTTTCTGCACCTAGTGTGGAAATCACGGAACCGACAAAATAAGCTTAAGAATATCTTAGGGGGAGCAAACGGCGAAATGTTTCGAACCCCCGGTTTACACCGGTAAAAGACCTTAACCGATATGTGATACATGTCATTTGGCAGAAGATCAGAAATGGTAAAAGGAAAAATAGGGTTTACGCCCTAATTGAGGAGCATTAATTGTGGTAGGTGAGAAATATGTTTAAAAGGATTTTTCAAATCATTTCTCACTATTAGTTTTCAAGTGAAGAAAAGTTTTTCAAAGAGCAAAGCGATGAAAAGGCGATTTGAGCTGAGATTTTTAGAAATTGAGAAACCACGAAGGAGATTCAAATTCAAACTGAAAATAGTCAAGTGGAGAACACAAAGTGGTGATTCAGCAACTAACGGAGTATGAAGTGAAGGAGAATCAACAAGCCCTAAATTCACGTGTTTAAAAAGGTATTTCTCGAGTTCTTGAAATTTTTATCATGGCTTTCACATCTCATACCAGTTCTAGTGCATCTGTCGAGTCTACAAGTTTTATTCAACGAAAGTCTAAGTATAATGCCCTAACACAAGTCCTGACTGGTGTGATAGTAGAAGAGGGAATTTCTGACTACATAGATTGCAAGATTGAAGACCTAGGGTCTAGCCATCCACTCCCAGTTAGGTTTATTTTGTGGAAAGGATAATAAGATCAAATCAAAGTATGATATTTTGGAGAAGAAGAAGCTCCACAATACTGTTTACTTCCTGGAGGACTTCACAGAGGATCATATAAGGATCATTCTAAGTAGAGTCCATGGTGACAAGATGTACCTAGAGAGAACACATGATATCACGTCGCAGGTAATTCATGCAGTCACCGAATTCTACAACATAGGGGAAATGCAAGCCCTAAGGATAGGAAACAAAACTGAAATGTCCAAGCTCACCGGTTCAGTGAGCGACTCAGGAGGCATGATAGTCAATTCTATCAAGGATGATCTGGTGAATTATGCTTGTATGGTGATTGAATACCAGACATTCTCAGCCAGCAGAATTAACTCTGTATCTGCTGCAGTGGTAAATGCCACTTACCGGATGATAAAGGAGGATGCATCATTTGATCTGTGCACCGGTATGCAGAGTCAACTCCTATTGAATCTGGAGTCGATCAAATAGGGTAATGCACTAAGGTTCAAGTTTGGGCAACTACTGGTTGGGTTGTTCTTCTATTTCCAAGGCTACTTTCTAGGAGTAGGAGATGTCCAGTGGTCTGCTGACCAACCGGTGACCAAGCAAATTAAGGAAAGCATTGAAGCAATTGGAATCGATTACCCTGATGTTCTGAACAATTATTTTGATGAGTTCAGATAGAAAATGAGCCAAAGAATGAGAATATCTGGTGACATTGTCAAGAAATATTAGGACGATATCTTTTTCACCATCAAGGTGGATCAATGCATAATGGAGGTTGTTGAGTCTAGAAAGGAAGAAGTGGAGCCAATGGGCTATGAGGTGATGTAAGATATGCTGGAAGGGTATGCCTCTACCCTTATTGCCTCACCTCTTGATCCTAAGGCAAAGAGGAATGAAACCTATCTAGAAAGGGTTACACCTGTCGAGGAACCCTCTGCAAAGAAAGGAAAAGAACCTATAGTGAAGAAGGCAAAGGCAGTGCCTGCAACATCAGCACCGGTTACTACTGCAACTCCAAAAGTGATGAAGTGGTCACTAGCCAAGAAGAAACCAGAAGCGACACCGGATAAAGTGTTTGAGAGAAAGAGGAAATCAAGGAATACCTCTCCAAACTCAGAAGAAACTGCGTCTAAGGAAAAGCCAAAGAAAACACGTCAAGCAAAGAGAAAGACAAAGAATGAACTGACATCATCTGCACTGATAAATATAGATATCTCTTCCTATAAACCTTTGACACATTGTCAAAGAACAATAAAGAATATTAGGAGAAAAGTGCTACATGACTAAATTGAGTGTTTTGATGACTTTAATGATGATGAAAAGGAAGCGGTTGAAAAGGAAAAAATTTAGTATTTATGTGTTAATGACCAGTCACCCTCAGAGATTAAATCTCAGACACCAGATTCTTTATATATGTCATTAGATAATAGATGGTGCATTACCATAGAAAAGGAACACGAAATTAGGGAGAAAGTGTTTGCACAATACTTTCCCAACCTGTCAATTTTTGAATTATTTGATGTTATTGAGCAAAATAAAGGACTCTTCTTCACTAGAAGAAGAAGACTCTAGCTGTTAGAAGGTAGAGTTGATGATGTAGAAAAAGAAACTCATCACTATATGACAACTACTGTCGAGTCTCACAAAGTGCATCTAGCCAACCGACAAGCTGAAAAAGAACCAGTTATATCCAAACCGGATGAAGTATTTGATGTTGAGGGAAATCCGGTTGTTGAACCGATCGACACCATTGATGTCAATGCTCTAGACATAGAGGATGTTACTTAGGAAATGCCATCTGAGGCAACAAGATAGGAGCAACAGGCTAAACAGGTTGATAAGCAAGCCGAGGATAGACAGGAAGCGGCAAAGGAAGAGGCCGAGCAGAGGAAAAAGGAAGAAGAAGAGAAGAAGAAAAAGGATGAAGAAGAGAAGAAGAAAAAGGATGAAGAGGAGAAGAAGAAGAAAGATGAAGAGGAGAAGAAGAAAAGAAGAAGAAGGAAAAGAAGAAGAAGAAAGAGGAAGATAAGAAATAGGAGAAGAAGAAGGAAGCAGAGAGGAAGAAGAAGGAAGAGGAAGATAAGGAATAGGAGAAAAAGAAGGAAGCAGAGAGGAAGAAGAAAGAAGAGGAAGATAAGGAATAGGAGAAGAAGAAGGAAGCAGAAAAGAAAAAGGCTGAGGAGGACAACGAAGCAGAGAAGAAGAAAGCGAAAGATGACAAGGCAGGAGAAGCGGAGAAGAGAACCCAGATGGAAACTTTGAAGGCAACCGAGAGTCAAGCCAAAGCGGTTGATTTCACCAATCCTATCGATCTCTAGTTTGCAAGTGAAACAGAGCTAATGCAGAGCATCAAGGTTGCTCAAGAGCACCTTGAAATTATTTGAAGGAAGAAGGAGCAGGATGTAATTGAAATGGCTATGGACACTCTTACTAGTTTGATACCCGGTACAAATCTTCCCGACATCGATTCATCACTAGCTAAACTTAAGCTCCTATGCACAGTAGTGGATGATTAGGTGCAGAGCCTAGAAGAGGCAGCAGAGGAAAATGTCAAAAAGGAGTGTTGGTGTAAATAAATATTCATTTAGGATATTATTACACTTTACTTAAGTTAACTTAGGATAATGCATCTCTTCGTAGTTTGGATTTGAGACACTTAGGGAAGTGTGCACATAGGGATAGAGCTTGTAGGAGAAATTCCACCTTTTATGGTCTTATCTTGCTATTACACTCCACATTCAGTGGGTCATCCACCTCTTGTGGAATATTATATTATTTCTCCTACCTACCCTTGTTTCTCATTGAGCCACATGCCATAATTGTGTGCTCATACATCTATATGGCCTTGCCTATATAAGCAGGCCTATATTCATTGTATTGGTTAATCCAGTTGATCATTTGCATATTGATGAGAATATAGTTTTGTTCTTGTCATTCTATTGTCTCTCCTTTTATGCTTTTCATAGTGCCCTTGATCTTGGCAAAATCCTACATGGTATCAGAGCCGTTGGGGCTTCATTGAGTAGTTTTTTGGAGACATTTTGGAGGCTTCAATTTTTGGATTTGGGGATCTTCATTTTTGGGGGGCGTCGTACAGCGATTTGGACATCACCGTTGAATCCGGGAGGCCGTTTCCATGAATTTCGACTATAAAGTCGACCTATTTTGGTGATAAATTTTTTTTTCCCCATTTTGGCTATTATTGTACGGATTTCGAAATTTTTTTTATTATTTTCTGAAAAAAGAAAAAAGGAAATTTTTTTTTCGGAAACAACTGCGATAAAAAAAAAAAAAAAATTTGTTGTTTTGGGGGTCCGCAGACCCCCCTGTACTCCGCAGTACCCTGCAGGTTGCAGGTCCCACTGCTGTCGTGTACCGCCGCTGCCGCCTTGTACTCTCCTCGGCCGCTTCGCTCCACACGCCGCCGCTGTGTACCTCCCACTGGCCGCTCTGCACCTCCCACCGGTCGCTTTGCACACTGCTGATCGCTTCGCCTATCGCCACGCCTCCACCTCCGGTGACCTGCAAACTCACGCGGCCTGTCCCTTCGGCAATACCTCCCTCCCGCCGGCAGTCCTCTAAATAGGCGGACCTACGCCCGCCATGTGGCAGGCGGCCACTGGCCCATGGTCAACAATTGTATGCCCATTCACCGTGCCATGTCAGTAGTCCGTACGCACAGTCAGCTGCCCAGTCACTGCGCCCAGTAAGCAGTCCGTACGGTACGGATGCCCAGTCAGCAAGGAGGCAAAGTTTTTGCGATGGTCATACGGCCATCAAATTTAAGCTCATTAATTGCTGACATCAGCACCACATTAGCAGACTTTTGAAATTTTTTGACCCCCTCTTCATTGAGCTTTTCAGTTTTGCAGTCCAACTTTGAAAGGCCATATCTTGCTCATTTTTGCTCCTTTTTTGGTGCAATTTTTTTTGAAATGGGCTAAAATTTTGTGATCTTCATAGTGGTGTGGTTATTTTTTAATTTTGGTGCATAGGTTTTTCGGAATTTTTGGATTCCCTCAGCTGTACCTATCCAATCCTCAATTCTGCAACTTCAAAGGCCTCGTTTGAGTTCATACGACCTCCTTTTCAGGTGCCATTTTTTTTGAAAGTGCATGTTTTTTCATCTACTTTCATAACCTATGATTAGATTTTAGAGATTTATAGTGGAAATTGTAATTTCAAATATTGGTCTTATTTGGCCTATTAGGTACTTGTAAAGTGTTTGGATCTTAGTTTAGATCTCTTGCATTATCAATTTGAGTCTTTTTTGGCCTTATTGAGGCAATTGTAAAATTGAAATCAGAAGCCCACTTTTCCATTCTTTGCATGTGGCCCATTGTATATGCACTACTTATAAAGTACCAAATCATCACTTTTGGGGGGGTTCTTTGATTGAGTGAATTTGGGGGGGTGTCTTGTCTAATTGTGCCTCTCTTTGTGCTCTTTCATTTTTGTTGCAATGAGTCCTCATAAATTTCCACCTTTAACTCCACATAATTATGCAAAATGGAAAATTAAAGTATGGAGTAAATTAATGGAAAAGGGTCTCACGCATTACATAGATGGAACAATAGCAACACCACCTGATCCTAAGGCTGATCCTAATGCTCAAGTAGAATGGCTCACAAAGAATTGCATGGCTCTTGGAACTTTGTGCAAGTATGTATCAGATGACCTCATTTTTCACATTGAGAAGAGTACAACAATTAAAGAGGCTTGGGATATGTTTCAGAAATTGTATGGTCAAGTTGTTGAAATTAGAGGTTACAAAATTGACAATGAGCTCACCAACTTGGATCCCAAGAGTTTTGATACAATCCAAGATTATGTCACCAAAGCAAATGAGCTAAGAGCAAAGCTTAAGGATTGTGGGATTGACAAAAAGGATGCTCAGTTGATATTCAACTTGTTGGACAAGCTTGCACCAGAATATGCAGCATTTGTGTCTAGCTTCCAAACTCATCGTTTGACAGTGGGGAGTTCCTATGTTATGCCTTCATTTGATGCTTTCATAGAAATGTTAATATTGGAACAATCTAAGTGTTGAACATGGGACTTCTCAAGTATTCAAAGTCCAAGGCTTTGGTGGCAAATCAAGGGAATCATGGAAGTCAAGGAAAAGATTCCAACAAGAAGAAGAAGCACTCTAAGTCTAAGCCACACCAGGAAAAAGGACAATCATCCTCTCCATCACAAGGTGATTTTTCATCTTCTTCCAAGAAGGGGACACCACCTAAGAAGGATAAACCAACTTGTGCATATTGCAAGAAGTATGGTCATAATGAGCATCGATGCCACACAAAGCAAGTTGATGAGTTAACTAATCTTCTTAAGAAAAACAACATCAACTTGCCATCCACCTACACAAAGAAGGATTCATCTCCTTCCTCTTCCTCACAGTCTAAGGGAAAAGGGCAAGCATTTGTGGCTACAACAGGTTCTTCACAGCAATGGATACTTGACTCGGGTGCCTCATATCACATGGGTTCTACAAAGGAGTAGTTTTCGTCATTGGAGCCATCTAAGGTACCTCACATTTACATAGGTAATGATACACAAGTAGAGGTTGAAGGGAAAGGTTCAGTTGACATGGATGATGGAACATTTGAGAATGTTCTCTATGTTCCTAACTTGTCTACTAACCTTCTCTCTATCTACCAAATCACTCACTATGGGAATGGGAAAAAGGTTGAGTTTACACCAGATTCAGTTATGGTAAAGGAACTTGATGATGATGCCTTGGTAGCAGTGGGACAAGTCAATGACAGCTCAAGGCTTTATTCATTCTCCCACTTTGTGCCAAGTTTAGCTTCTAGGGCCTTGCTTACTCATTCAAATTCAGAAAGTAAGCTATGGCATTCATGGTTTGGTCACCTCAACTACCGCTATCTTCAGTAGCTCAGCACTAAAGACATGGTCATAGGTCTACCTCGAATTAGTTTTTCAGAGGGTGTATGTTCAGGTTGTTCCATGGGCAAGCATCCCAAGGAGAAGTTTGATAAGGGGAAAGCTTGGAGAGCTTTGGAAGTTCTTCAACTTGTTCATAGCGATGTAGCAGGTCCATTTCCAACACCTTCATTTAGTAAGGCCTGCTATGTCCTCACCTTCATTGAGGACTACTCCCGCTTCACTTGGGTCTACTTTCTCATTCATAAGAGTGAAGTATTTGACAGATTTCAAGACTTCAAGACTCATGTGGAGAAGCAATCAGGGAAAGTGGTCAAGATTCTTCGCACAGATAATGGAAGGGAATATGTGAACAAAAGACTTGAGGATTTTTGTAAATTTGAGGGGATTGATCTTCAGCATTCTATCGCATACACTCCACAGAAGAACGGGGTTGTAGAATGCAAGAATAGAACTCTCAAAGAAATGGCTAGCTATATGATACATGCACATTCTCTTGATCCCGCCTTTTGGGCAGAGGCTATCAGTTGTGCCTCACACATCCAGAATCAGGTTCCTCACAAAGCTTTGCAAGGTATTACTCCTTTTGAAGCTTGGGCTGGTAGGAAACTGATTGTGCGACATTTCAGAGTCTCTGGGTGTCCAGCATGGGCTCGCATACCTCCGCAGAAATGCAAGGCATTGGAACCTCAGAGTCAGCCTTGCATATTTGTTGGATATCCTGAGGGTGTTAAGGCATACAGATTGATCGATCCTAAGGCACATGAGGTGTTCATTGAGAGGAGTGTTCACTTTGAGGAAATCTCTCCTAGCTTAGCCTCTCTACCTCCTCCACCTTCCTCCATTGTGGATAGTGATGTTAGTGATTCAAATGATGAGACTCCTACAACTCTGACTCGCAGGGTTACACCTTCGTAGGGTCCACTTGCAGTTGAAGAGCCTCGTTCTCCACCTCCACATAGACCTTGTTGGGCTCGATAGACACTTAAGTCCGCGGGTTCTCTTGTTGGGGATCCTTCAGATACACGGAGAACTTGATCACAGCATCAGGATCTACCACATGCATTCATTGCTACCGCTTCCGATCCACAGACATTTTGGGAAGCATCAGGGGTTCCTGAGTGGGACCAAGCTATGGAGGAAGAGTATAGTTCCTTGATGAGGAACAACACATGGGATTTAGTCCATCTCCCTAAGGGGAGAAAGATGGTTCGATGTAAGTGGATCTATCAGACCAAGTTTGCAGCAGATGGTAGTGTGGATAAGTATAAGGCTCGGCTTGTTGTGAAAGGTTTCTCTCAGGTTTCAAGTGTTGACTATACTGAGACCTTTGCACTCGTCACCAAGATGAACTCCATTTGTTTGACACTTGCTATTGCTGCAGCTCATGGTTGGGCTATACATCAGATGGATGTGAAGAGTGCCTTTCTTCATGGTGATCTTGATGAGGAGATTTATATGGAGCAGCCACAGGGTTTCATCTAGGATACTTCCTTGGTTTGCAGACTAAGGAAATCTCTCTATGGCCTTAAGCAGGCCCCCAGGGCTTGGTACGCTAAGATGGATTACTTTCTTCTCTCCGTCAGGTTCACCAGGTGTCACTCTGATCTGAATGTCTACATTTTGTGACAGGATGACTCTCACTTGATACTTATGCTCTATGTTGATGACTTGATCATTACAGGGAGTACTTCATCCATCATTAGTAGGGTCAAATTTGCTTTGCATGATAGATTTGCTATGACTGACTTGGGTCTTTTGCACTACTTTCTCAAGATAGCAATTTCACAGTCACCTTCTGGGATTACACTATTGCAGCCCAAGTATGCTCTTGATCTACTTGCATGCTTTCATATGGCTGATTGTAAGCCTGCCCTGACTCCCTTTCTTTCAAGAGTCAAGCTTGAGGCTCAGTATTCTTCTCCACCAGTTGATGCCACTTTGTATCATCAGCTTGTGGGTAGTCTCATCTACTTGACCCATACATGCCCTAATATTTCATTTGCAGTTGGCATGGTTTCCCGCTTCATGCAAGAACCACATGAGCTTCATTGGAAAGCTGCTAAACACATTCTTCATTACATCCAGGGTACACATCACTATGGGATTCACTATGCAGTAGGCATAGGACTTCGCTTGGTTGGTTACACAGACTCCGATTGGGCTGGCGATCTTGATGATCATAAGTCTACTTCCGGTTACAGTTTTCACCTTGGTTCAGGCCCCATTTGTTGGCAGAGCAAGAAGCAACATGCTATTTCTCTCTCTTTGACTGAGGCTAAGTATCAAGGCATTGTTAACACAGTGACTGAGACCATTTGGCTCCAGCAGATTCTCACAGAGTTTGGATTCACCACTCCACGATTGATATTTCTACATTGTGACAATCAGAGTGCTATTGCAATCTCGAAGACCCCAGTCTAGCACCAGCGGACCAAACACATCGAGATTCATATGCACTATATACGAGAGCTCATTCAGGAGTAGGTCATTGATTTGCAGTATTGTCCTACAGCAGAGCAGGTTGCTGACATATTCACCAAACCTTTCACTGAGAGTAAGTTCCAACAATTGCGAACTCTCTTGGGGGTGCGAGATGTGTCATTAGGGCGGGTTAGCTGACTTCTCCTTCCTCTCTTATGGGGGGGACTTTTTCCTTTTTGAGGTTTTGTCCTTCTTCCTTGAGAGTCTTTTGTACATTCATCTCTCTTTTGGGGGGGAGTTTTTTCCCACTGGGTTTTCTCCCTTTCTCCATTTGTGAGAGATTGCATTGCATGGTTTTGCTTGCATTTTCATATTGTACATGGGTACCTATCATGGCCTAGTAGCTGGGACCCATCTTGCATTGTTGACTTGAGTCTTCATTCCCCTAAGTTGCACTTAAGGGGGGGTGTTGCTGTAAATAAATATTCATTTTGGATATTATTACACTTTACTGAAGTTAACTTAGGATAATGCATCTCTTCATAGTTTGGATTTGAGACACTTAGGGAAGTGTGCACATAGGGATAGAGCTTGTAGGAGAAATTCCACCTTTTGTGGTCTTATCTTTCTATTACACACCACATTCGGTGGGTCATCCACCTCTTGTGGAATATTATATTATTTCTCCTGCCTACCCCTAGTATTTCTTACCTACCCTTGTTTCTCATTGAGCGACATGTCATAATTGTGTGCTCATACATCCATATGGCCTTGCCTATATAAGCAGGCCTATATTCATTGTATTGGTTAATCCAGTTGATCATTTGCATATTGATGAGAATACAATTTTGTTCTTGTCATTCTATTGTCTCTCCTTTTATGCTTTTCATTGTGCCCTTGATCTTGGCAAAATCCTACAAGCATTAAAAAGCTCTTAATATAGCTCTGGTGAAGAAGTTGAATGAGCTCCGATCTGAACTAAAGAAAGAACAAAAGGATATAAGAAATGCTCTGGATGAGGGGAATCTGCTACTCAGCAAGATCTACCAACCCCATCTATTCTATGATGATGTGCTAGCTCAGAAGCAAAAGCTTCAAATGGACTTGCAGTCCTACATGAGCACATTCAAGCCACCTTATGACTCCTTTACAACTTATGGGCAAACCATTCACCGGTTTCACATACAGTCAGCAAAAATGGAGCAAGAGATCGGCACCTGGTCTAGAGAGTTGCAAGAGCTACAACTGGTTCTACTCCCACAATTGTAAATTCTTCAGAAGTGCTATCTGAACCAAGATGCCTTAACAGTTACATAGGAGATGAGCACATTCGATGCCATGGAAGAACAGGTCTCCCAGATGCAGATAGAAAAGGAAGTAGCCACCTCCCTACTTGAGTCATGGTGTTTACTGATGAAACAATTCTTGCAGGATTTTAAATCTGTTTTTGACAAGTATTATTCCTTATTGGTATAAATTTTTATTATTTTGAAAACAAGATTGTTCAGTTGTACTTTGTCATTGTTGGCAAAGGGGGAGAAGAATTCTATTTGAGAAAAGTATCTAGTTATCAAAATTTTGATATATGCTCTGAATATCTCAATGTTTATGCTCTTTATGCCAAATTTTTATACATTGTATTGCCACAGGGATAGTGTATATGCTTAGGGGGAGCAATTTTGCTAATGGCATGATTTTGTTGTAAAACACTTAGATGTCAAAATTTTATTTTCTTAAGTGTTGGGATGAATGCCAAAGGGGGAGATTGTTGGCATTTTTGATGTTTATGTTGTGATAGTCATTGATGGACACACACTTGCATTGAGATCTCCTTTATATGTATGGGTTTGAGCACAACCGGTATTTGTTCCAACCGGTATGTTGTATTATAGTCTTTAGACTATTGGTGTTTTGTAGAATGTGTATCCCGGTATGAAGCGGCATGTTGACCCCAAGCGGTTTGTGGATACCAAGTGGTATGAGGGACTAAAGCGGCATAACATATTTTTACCAGTCTTCATTTTTGTCAAACCGGCAACCGACATTTTGTATGAACTGGTAATACTCTGTGATGAGTTAACAACCGGCATTTTGTGATGAGTTAGCATGCACCGATTGTTTGATGGCGCTGACACTTTAACGGTGCTTTTTGTGTCGTGGTACCAAGTATGTCTGGGTTCATTGAACTGAGGAAATTGTTATGTAATCCTATTGGACAGACATGAAATCAGATTCCTTTATAAGGACATCATGTCTAGGGTTTTAGGTTGTTGATGTGGATATAGTGAAAGTTTATGTTGTTGATAGGGTTTAAGGTGATTGAGGAGTTGGAGGGAATATGAATGTGTAGAAGACTAAAGTAATGCTGGAATGCATTAGGAATGAGCTACCAAGGATCTAACCAAGCAGTCTATGCTACTAGCTAGATCAAAGACTTGTTGATTACTCACATCTTTGACAAGTCTATAGCCCTTAACTGGGTAGGCCCAAAAGCCTTTTGTAAATCCTCTAACAAGGTGGTTCACATCTATGGATTTAAAATCCTCTAGCAAGGTAGTCTTTAATTGGACTTATCTCCTAACAAAGATTGAGATTCCTAACAAGATCTATTCTGGTAAAGAACATTATAAGACCTTAACCGGTCTAGTTCCTATTCTGCAGATAGTTACTTGTGAGTTCCATCTCACCGTGGTTTTTCCCATTTGGGTTTCCATGTCAAAATCTCATGTGTTATGGTGTTTTTGCTTCTGTGGGTGAATGTATTATTTTCTATTTGGTTTGCATGTGTGCTAACCGGTTTGTCTGCGAAACTATTTTACTTGCTTACCATTAGTCTTGTAAAGTGTTTAAGTGCTAAGTTCAACAAGAGCACTATCAAGCTAGAGCAAAAGCTTGAATCTGCCAAACTGGTCAAGAATACCAATAGGCTTGGTTATTCCGGTCATGAGGAAGGTGAGACCTCTGGTACAAATGCTGGAACATCAAAGAAACAACCGACATCAAAGGATAAAGGTAAGCAAAAGTTTAAACCTATTTACTTTAACTGTCTAAAAGAAGGACATACTGCAAATGTGTGTAGGAGTAAGGCTTACAACAATTTTACTTATTTCCTAAATGATAAGCCTAGATCCTATAGATTTGGTGGTAACTGTTATGCATGCAATAAGTATGGGCATAGAGCATCTAAATGCAAGTCTGTTATGAATAACACTGGAAGATATCCTCAGAGGACCCAAGGAGTTGGTCCTAAACCTTTTGTGAACCGGAATCACAACCGGTTTAATGCCTTCAATCATCAGCAAAGAAGCATTGGCTGTCAAGCGGCAATTAGATGGAGAGAAAATTGTATGTTATGTCATGGTCATGGTCACACTACTGCAACATGCAGAAGGAAGAATAGAAACATGAACAATGGACCTTGGAGAGCACCTGGATTGGTTTGCTATCACTGTAACAAACTGGGTCACATTGCCAGATTCTATAGATCAAGAAAGGACATATCTGATAATATACCAGTCACTCCAGAAGGAAACATTGATGTTGACACTATTCAAATGGGCATGAACAAAGCTTGGAAGAAGAAACCAGCAGTGCTACAAGAGGAACCAGTTTCTGCACCTAGTGTGGAAATTACGAAACCGGCAAACAAAGCTTCAGAAAAGCTTAGGGGGAGCAAACGATGAAATGCTTCAAACCCCCGGTTTACACTGGAAAAAGACCTTAACGGATATGTGATACTTGTCCTTTGGCAGAAGACCGGAAATGGTTAAAAGGAAAAATAGGGTTTATGCCCTAATTGAGGAGCATTAATTAGGGTAGGCGAGAAATATGTTTAAAAGGATTTTTCAAATCATTTCTCACTATCAGTTTTTGAGCGAAGAAAAGTTTTTCAAACAGCAGAGTGACGAAAAGGCGATTTGAGCTAAGATTTGAGAAATTGAGAAACCGCGAAGGAGATTCAAATTCAAACTACAAACGGTCAAGTGGAGAACACAAAGTGGTGATTCAGCAACTGACAGAGTGTGAAGTGAAGGAGAATCGGCAAGACCTAAATTCACGTGTTTCAAAAGGTATTTCTCGATTTCCTGAAATTTCTATCATGGCTTTTGCATCTCATACCAGTTCTAGTAAATTTGTTGAGTCTGTAAGTTTTATTCAAAGAAAGTCTAAGTATAATGCCATATCACAATACCCAACTGGTGTGATAGTAGAAGAGGGTATTTCTAACTACATATATTGCAAGATTGAAGACCTAGGGTTTCTAGCCATCCACTCCCAGTTAGGTTTATTTTGTGGAAAGGATAATAAGATCAAACCGAAGTATGATATTTTGGAGAAGAAGAAGCTCCACAATGTTGTTTACTTCCTGGAGGACTTCACAGAGGATCATATAAGGATCATTCTAAACAGATTCCATGGTGACAAGATATACCTGGAGAGAACACATGATATCATGTGACAGGCAATTCATGCAGTCACCGGATTCTACAACACAGGGGAAGTGCTAGCCCTAAGGATGGTAAGCAAAACTGAAATGTCCAAGCTCACCGGTTCAGTGAGCGACTCATGAGGCATGACAGTAAATTCTATCAAGGATGATCTGGTGAAGTATGCATGTATGGTGATTGGATACCAGACATTCTCAGCCAGCAGAATTAACTCTGTATCTGCTGCAGTGGTAAATGCCACTTACCGGATGATAAAGGAGGATGCATCATTTGATCTATGCACCGGTATGCAGAGACAACTCTTGTTGAATTTGAAGTAAATTAAACAGGATAATGCACTAAGGTTCAAGTTTGGGCAACTACTGGTTGGGTTGTTCTTCTATTTCCAAGGCTACTTTCCAAGAGTAGGAGATGTCCAGTGGTCTGCTGACCAACCAGTGACCAAGCAAATTAAGGAAAGCATTCAAGGAATTGGAACCGGTTACCTTGATGTTTTGTACAAGTATTATGATGAGTTTGGATGAAAAATGAGGCAAAGAATGAGAATATCTGGTGACATCATAAGGAAAAATGAGGATGATATCTGTTTCATAATCAAGGTGGATCAATGCATAATGGGGGCTGTTGAGCCTAGAAAGGAAGAAGTGGAGCCAATGGGCTATGAGGTGATGTACAATATGCTGGAAGGGTATGCCTCTACCCTTATTGCCTCACCTCTTGATCCTAAGGCAAAGAGGACTGGAACCTATCTTGAAAGGGTTACACAGGTCGAGGAACCCTCTATAAACAAAGGAAAATAACTTGCAGTGAAAAAGGCAAAGGCAGTGCCTGCAGCACCAACACCAGTTACTGCTGCAACTCCAAATGTGACCAAGCGGTCACTAGCCAAGAAGAAACTAGAAGCGGCACTGGCTAAAGTGTTCAAAAGAAAGAGGAAAACAAGGAATACCTCTCCAAACTCAGAAGAAAGTGTGTCTGAGGAAATGCCAAAGAAAACACATCAAGGAAACAGAAAGACAAAGAATGAACCGACATCATTTGCACCGGTAAATATAGATATCTCTTCCTATAAACCTTTGACACATTTTCAAAGAACAATAAAGAATATTAGGAGAAAAGTGCTACATGACTTAATTCAGTGTTTTGATGACTTTAATGATGATGTAAAGAAAGCGGTTGAAAAGGAAATAATTCAGTATTTATGTGTTAATGACCGGTCGCCCTCAGAGATTAGATCTCAGACACTGGATTCTTTATATATGTCATTAGATAATAGATGGCGCATTGCCATAGAAAAGGAACAAGAAATTAGGGAGAAAGTGTTTGCACAATACTTTCCCGACCTGTCAAATTCTAAATTATTTGATGTTATTGACCAAAATAAAGGACTCTTCTTCACTAGAAGAAGAGGACTCTGGCTGTTAGAAGGTAGAGTTGATGATGTAGAAAAAGACACTCATCACTATATGACAACTACTGTTGATTCTCACAAAGCACATCTAGCCAACCGGCAAGCTGAAAAAGAACTGGTTATATCCAAACCGGACAAAGTATTTTTATGATGAGGGAAATCTAGTTGTTGAACCGATCGACACCATTGATGTCGATGCTCTGGACGTAGAGGATGTTACTCAAGAAATGCCATCTGAGGCAACAGGATAGGAGCAACAGGCTAAATAGGCTGATAAGCAAGCCAAGGACAGATAGGAAGTGGCAAAGGAAGAGGTTGAGAAGAGGAAAAAGGAAGAAGAAGAGAAGAAGAAAAAGGATGAAGAAGAGAAGAAGAAGAAAGATGAAGAGGAGAAGAAGAAGAAGGATGAAGAAGAGAAAAAGAAGCAAGAAGAAGAAAAGAAGAAGAAGGAAGAGGAAGATAAGAAATAACAGAAGAAGAAGGAAGCAGAGAGGAAGAAGAAGGAAGAGGAAGATAAGGAATGAGAGAAAAAGAAGGAAGCAATGAGGAAGAAGAAAGAAGAGGAAGATAAGGAACAGGAGAAGAAGAAGGAAGCAGAAAAGAAAAAGGCTGAGGAGGACAATGAAGCGCAGAAGAGGAGAGAAGCGAAGAAGAAGAAAGAAGAAGAGGACAAGGCAGGAGAAGCGGAGAAGAGCACCCAGATGGAAACTCTGAAGGCAGCCGACAGTCAAGCTAGACCGGCTGATTTCACCAGTCCTATTGATCTCCAGTTTGCAATTGAAATGGAGCTAATTCAGAGCATCAAGGTTGCTCAAGAGCACCTTGAAATTATTTGAAGGAAGAAGGAGAAAGATGTAATTGAAATGGTTGTGGACACTCTTACCAGTTTGATAACCGGTACAAATCTTCCCAACACCGATTCATCGCTATCTAAAGTTAAGCTCCTATGCATAGTAGTGGATGATCAGGTGCAGAGCCTAGAAGAGGCAACAGAGGCAAATGTCAAAAAGGAGCATTAAAAAGATCTTAATATAGCTCTGGTGAAGAAGTTGAATGAGCTCCAATCTGAACTAAAGAAAGAACAAAAGGATATAAGGGACACTCTGGATGAGGGGAATCTGCTACTCAGCAAGATCTGCGAACCCCATCTGTTCTATGATGATGTGCTAGCTCAGAAGAAAAATCTTCAAATGGACTTGTAGTCCTACATGAGCACATTTAAGCCACCTTATGACTCCTTTACAACTTATGGACAAACCGTTCACCGGTTTCACATCCAGTCAGCAAAAATGGAGCAAGAGATCAGCACCCGGTCTAGAGATTTGGAGGAGCTACAACTGGTTCTACTCCTATAATTGCAAATTCTTCAGAAGTGCTATCTGAACCTGGATGCCTTAATAGTTACACAGGAGATGAGCATAATTGATGCCATGGAAGAACAGGTCTCCCAGATGCAGACAGAAAAGGAAGTAGCCACCACCCTACTTGAGTCATGGTCTTTATAGATGAAACAATTCTTGCAAGATTTTAAATCTATTTTTGACAAGTATTATTCCTTATTGTCATAAACTTTTATTATTCTAAAAACAGGATTGTTCAGTTGTACTTTGTCATTGTTGGCAAAGGGAGAGAAGCATTCTATTTGAGAAAAGTATCTGGTTATCAAAATTTTGATATATGCTCTGAATATCTCAATGTTTATGCTCTTTATGCAAAATTGCTATACATTGTATTGCCAAAGGGATAGTGTATATGCTTAGGGGGAGCAATTTTGCTAATGGCATGATTTTGTTGTAAAACACTTAGATGTCAAAATTTCATTTTCTTAAGTGTTGCCATCAATGCCAAAGGGGGAGATTGTTGGCATTTTTTATGTTTATGTTGTGATTGTCATTGATGGACACACACTTGCATTGAGATCTCCTTTATATGTATGGGTTTGAGTACAACTGGTATTTGTTCCAACTGGTATGTTGTATTATAGTCTTTAGACTATTGGTGTTTTGTAGAATGTGTTTCCCGGTCTGAAGCAGCATGTTGACCCCAAGCAGTTCATGGATACCAAGTGGTATGAGGGACTAAAGCAACATAACATATTCTTACCAGTATTCATTTTTGTCAAACTGGCAATCGGCATTTTGAATGAACCGGTAATACTCTGTGATGAGTTACCAACCGACATTTTTTGATGAGTTACCATCCACCGATTGTTTGACGGTGCTGACACTTTAACGGTGCTTTTTGTGTCATGGTACCAAGTATGTCTAGGTTCATTGAACCTAGGAAATTTTTATGTAATCCTATTGGACCGACATGAAATCAGATTCCTTTATAAGGACATCATGTCTAGGGTTTTAGGTTGTTGATGTGGATATAGTGAAAGTTTATGTTGTTGCTAGGGTTTAAGGTGATTGAGGAGTTGGAGAGAATATGAATGTGGAGAAGAC
This sequence comes from Cryptomeria japonica, assembly GCF_030272615.1. Taxonomy (NCBI): domain Eukaryota; kingdom Viridiplantae; phylum Streptophyta; class Pinopsida; order Cupressales; family Cupressaceae; genus Cryptomeria; species Cryptomeria japonica. The sequence continues at coordinate 47,837,625 of NC_081407.1, read as the reverse complement.
TGAAGTAATGCTGGAATGCATTAGGAACGAGCTACCAAGGATCTAACCAAGCAGTCTGTTCTACTAGCTAGATCAAACACTTGTTGATTACTCACATCTTTGAAAAGTCTGTAGCCCTTAACCGGGTAGGCCCAAAAGCCTTTTGTAAATCCTCTAAAAAGGTGGTTCACATCTATGGATCTAAAATCCTCTAGGAAGGTAGTCTTTAATCGGACTTATCTCCTAATAGAGATTGATATTCCTAACAAGATCTATTCTGGTAAAGAACATTGTAAGACCTTAACTGGTCTGGTTCCTATTGTACAGATAGTTACTTGTGAGTTCCATCTCATTGTGGTTTTTCCCATTTGGGTTTCCACGTCAAAATATCATGTGTTATGGTGTTTTTGCTTTTGTGGGTGAATGCCTTATTTGCTATTTGGTTTGCATGTGTGCTAACCGGTTTGTCTGCTAAATTGTTTTACCGGTTTACAGTCAGTCTTGTAAAGTTTTTAAGTGCAAAGATTTTTGGCATACTAATTCACCCCCACCTCTTAGTATTCATCAAAGGTAACTCAAGAAGGTTAAGTATGTTTCTGCAGAAGAACAAGATAGTTTAAAGAAAACACTCGAGGAGTCGAAGAAAACAATTTCTAATCTAAAACTCTAGTTGGAAGAAACTAAAAGGATATGTGAAGTTACATCCTCCAATTTGACAAACAAGGAGAAGGAGCATTATAATTTGGAAGAAGAAATTGTAAGGCTCAGAAAGGAGATTGAAAAGAGAAAGAATGAATTGAATATGAGAAGAAAATATGAGAGAAGAACTAAAGCCTTGGACAAAATGTGGAGTAATCGGAAGGACTCAAAAGATACCAGAGGTATAGGTTTTGAAGAAGGACAAAGTTCCAATAGTAAAGACACATTAGGCAAGGAGATACAATTTACTTCTTCAAGTGAAAGTAAAGTAAAACAAACCTTTACTGTCAGCAAAGCTACCGAGAAAAAGACCTATGCTAAAGCCACAAGAAATTACCTTGTGAACCAGAATGCTCAAACCTTGAACCAGAATGCTCACTCACTATATCAGAAAGCAAATCCTAAAGTCTATCCCAAGGTTGATAATGAAGGGTTCACTGGAGTCAAGGACATGAGAAGAAGACACTTGGTGAGACAAAGGTTTTCTGGTCCAAAGTGACAAGATTGGTATGTACCCAAATTCCATGGTTACTATTACCGATGTAATAAGTTTGGTCATGGAATTGCTGATTGTAGCTTGATGCATAAGCCCCTAATAGTTTTGAAAGTATAAATTCATTTACTGCACTACGGGAGATGAATGTTACTTGTTATCAATGTAATGGTTTTGGTCATAGGAGTTATCATTGTAGGAGAAGTCTGTCAGTGTCGTACAATAAATTCTCAATTTCATCTTTCAATGTCAATGTGAAATGCTATGATTGTCAAAATGTTGGTCACATTTCAAAGCATTACAAGCTTAGGACATCTAAGCAAAAGAAGTTAGTATCGGATAAAAGATCGAAAGTGAAATCAAAGCATAAAATTGCAGCAAACAAGAATGTGGAAGCCATGTTGACATTATATAAACCGGTATGAGGACATGATGACATTGTATGTTGTAATTGATGTCAATATGCAGAAGAAAAGAGAACCGGTATGTTACCAAGCACCAGTATATGTTAGAACTGGTATAATATTGTGAACCAGTATATGTACCAAAGTGAAGTGGTGTGTTTGTTCAAGGTGAACTAGCATGTGGTTATGGGAACCGATACATAGAAGCTTTGTATGACTACCGGTTGGTAGTCTCAACTTCAGGGTATCCGGTAGAAGTACTTCAAGCCTGTGTGACTCAATCGGTGACTTTATGTGATGAGTTAGCATTATAACGAAGAACAGATCATGTTGCCACATCAACCTTGTGTGCATGAAGGATCTTGCATGAAAGAGATTTTCCCTATCTACCTTGGGAATGTGCGAAGTATGTAAATGGTGATAACGCATGATGGGTTATTAGCCGCCATGAAATCAGTGGAAAATGAATGATAAAGAACATCTTGAGATTGGTTCAAGACTGTTGATTTTAATGCAATGTGCTCAACGGTCAGGATTGAACCATTTGAATTGCTTAACCTAACAGGTTTAGGGTTTAGGGTTTATGCTACCGACCTATCTGTTTCCTATAAGGTCGATGTTGTGTTTCTTTCTGAGGTTGTTGGCAAAATTTGTGTGTGAGTATCCAAGTGAAGAGTTACGTGATTCTTGCCAGACTAGAAGAGAGAAGTGATACCTACAAAGTGTAAGTGCAGAAGGTGAAGAGGAGCTAAAGTAGATCTACATTGGCATTGAGTGTTGTTACCAGATCATTGTAATACCTGTTGATCTCTAACCACTTAAACAGTTGGGAAATCCCTTAATAGGGTAGCTTTAACTGGCTTACTATAAATCCTTTAATAGGGTGACTCAAAACCATTGAGTTCTTGAAATCCTCTAACAAGGTAACCTTTAACAGGGTTTAACCCTTAACTAGGTATTCTAGCCATCCCTTAACCAGGTGATCCCTAACAAGATCGATTCCTAATAGAACCTATTATATTAGTCTTTAACCAGACAAGGCTCCTAACAGAGTGGACTTCTAAAGAGTTCAAAAATAGCTTGTGGGTATTCATCCCCACCGTAGTTTTTCCCAGTTGGGTTTCCACATTAAAAATCTGTGTGTCATGTGTGGTGTTATTCATGAGATGGTTTAAGTGATTTGTGTCTAAAGGTAAATCTTGTTGATCTAGCTGTTTATATATATCTTTGATGATAGATTACCTGTTCATGCACTAGGGTGAAACGACATGAAGTATTAGATTGTATGAAAAGATAAGTGTCAACCGGTTTATGCTTGTCTCAGTTATTCTAGGTTTTGCCAGTTGTACTTTGTTTAAGACCAGTGTTACTATTTGTCTACCAAAGTACAGTGTCTGCTGACAAACCAGTTGAGGACTATGTTTTTGTTTATATTGATTCACCCCCCCTCTCAGTACCGGTTTGGTACTCTCCATTCATCATTGAGTTATCAGTTGGTATCAGAACATCCTCCAGGTCCTTTGTGTTATAAGCTTAACCGCTTGAGGAAAAGATCCCAGTCTAATGATGAAGAGGGAAGGTCCAAAGTTCAACACAAATAATTTCAGTATATGGAAAGACAGAATGAAGATATACATCAGAAGCATGGGTGCTCAACACTGGAGCTATGTTGAGAATGCCTATGTTGCCCCTATCGGTACTCTCACCGATGACCAAAAGAGAGAGATGCAGGAGAATGGGCAAGTCATGGAAGCCCTAATTAGTAGTTTATTTGACATTGAGTTTATTGATGTCCAAGATAAATTAAATCCCAAAGAAGTATGGGATATTCTTGAAAATATCTATGGTGGTGATGAGCATGTAAAACAAGCTAAGGAAGAAAGCCTTAGAGGGAAGTTTGATGACATGCAGATGGTTGAAGGAGAGACCATTCAACAGTATGGAATAAGAATCAAAACTGTTGTTGGAGATATCAAGAGTGCAGGTGGTAAAATGGAAGATTCTATCGCGGTAAGCAAAGTCCTGAGATCCTTATTACCAGTCTATGCAATAAGGGTTGTTGCTACTCAGGAGTTGAGATCAATAGACAAGACTAAGGTATTCCTAGAATCCATCATTGCAAAGTTGACAACCTATGAGCTAAATAGTTTTGATGGTAGTGTTCAAAAGACTGAATCAGCTTTTAAAGCTTCTATTGTACCATCTAGAAAAGGAAAAGAAGCTAGCACTAGTGGTGAACCAATACAAAGTAGAGAAATGGATGATGAGGAGATTTTGATGGCATTTGAAGCTCTTCTTGCCAAGAAACTTCCTAAAGGGATCGGTAAATATAGAGGTAAGCTCTCTTTGAAATGCTTTTCTTGTAACCGAATAGGACAGCTGTAAACTGTCCTAATGGTGACAACAAGGACAAATCAGAAAGGTTCAAGAAATTCAAAGGAGGAAACTGGAGAAACTGTTTTGTGGCAGTTGATGAAGGTGTCACAGATGAGGAGTCAGAAGATGAAGAAAATGAAGATATTGTGTTTGTTGTTGTCAAGGAAGACATGTCAGACAAGAAGGCTCTTGTCTCCCACTTTGATAATTCCAATGAGTGGATTATCGACAGTGGTTGTTCTCACCATATGACTGGAGACTGGAGCAAGTTTATATCCTTGGAAGAATATGATGGTGGTGTGGTTCACTTTGGTAATGATACACCATGTATGGTCAAGGGTAGAGGGTCCATCTCTCTGAATGGAAAGAGTAGGGTTGACAATGTGTATTGGGTTAATGGTCTAAGATACAACCTTTTGAGTGTTGCCCAGCTGAATGATAGTGGTCTCACTCTAGAATTCAAGAACGGAGTGTGCAGAATCAAAGGAAAGAATGGTGAATTGGTGGCCACCGGCATGCAAACCAAAGGTAACCTATTTCAGCTGAATGCAAATATAAGTACATGTCTTATGGCTAAATTTGATGATAGCTGGATATGGCATAGAAGACTCTGCCATGTAAATTTTGATAACATTGTGAAGGCCAGTAAGATCAAGGTAGTTAGAGGAGTGCCGATGCTGAGCAAACTGGAAAATACCTTGTGTAGAGAGTGTCAACTGGGGAAAATGTCTTCCTCAACCTTTAAAGGTAAACCTTTCACTGCTGACAATTTGCTTGATCTTGTGCATACTGATTTGTGTCGTCCTATGAAAACTAGGAGTGTGTAGGGTGATAGGTACTTCATGATTCTCACTGATGACTGCTCAAGAATGATGTGGGTCACATTCTTGAAAGATAAGTCTGAAGCTTTTGTAAAGTTCAAAGCTTTCAGAGCATTAGTGGAGATGGAAAGCAGTAAAAGGATCAAGTACCCGAGAACTGATCAAGGAGGGGAATTCACTTCCGATGAATTCAACAAGTACTGTAAAGAACATGGCATCAAAAGGCAACTATCTGCCCCCCGGACTCCACATCAGAATGGCCTAGCAGAGAGGAATAATTGGATTGTGGTTGAAGCAACAAGAACAATGTTGATTCAAGGAAAGGTAGCTCACACCTTTTGGAGAGAAGCGGTGAGCACTGCAGTCTACACAATGAACTGGGTACTCATCAAGAAACATAAGGATAAAACTCCTTATGAGTATTGGACTGGTAAGACACCTATGGTTAGCTACTTTAGAGTGTTTGGTAGCAAATGTTACATCAAGAGGAGTGAACACCAGGGAAAATTTGATGCGAAATGTGATGAGGGAATATTCCTAGGGTATTCCACCAAGAGCAAAGCTCTCAAGTGTTTCAATAATAGGACTCAGAGAATTATGGAAAGCATCAATGTAAGAGTTGATGAAACCTCTGAGAAAACTGAGGAAACCGGCAATATGCAAGCAGTAAATGAACCGGTTGTAAACTTTTGGGAACCGTTTGCCAGTCAACCAAGTACCAGTAACAGTGTTCCTACATCGATAGATGTAGATGTTGATACTGATGGAGATGAGGATGAAGAAGAAAAGCAAGAGGAATCTACCAAGACTATTCCTCGGTATGCCAAGCCGAATCATGATACTAAGTAGATCATAGGAGATAAGGATGCAGGAATACTTACAAGAAGAAAGGTCAGAGAAAACTCATGTATGATCTTTGAATTTGAGCCTAAATCATTCAAAGAGGCAATGGAAGACCTGTTCAAGGCAATGGAAGAGGAACTTGACCAGATAGAGAGGAATGGTAGATGGTCTTTCATACCCAAACCAAAGCATAAAAATGTCATTGGTACCAAATGGGTCTTCAGAAATAAGCTGAATGAGGATGGCACAATGATTAGAAACAAAGCCAGACTGGTGTGTAAAGGATATGCCCAAGAAGAAGGAGAAGACTATGGACAAACCTTTGTTCCTGTAGCCAGATTGGAAGGAGTTCATATGCTTCTTGCATATGAAAATTTTAAAGGATTTAAAGTATATCAAATGGATGTAAAATTTGCATTCCTAAATGGTGTACTTGAAGAGGAGGTGTATATAGAGCAACCAGATGACTTTTCCCTATCTGAAGACAGTGACATGGTGTGTAGACTACATAAAGCCTTATATGGTCTAAAGCAGGCACCTAGAGCTTGGTATGAATGCCTACACTCCCATCTTGTGAAGATTGAATTTGAGAGAACAAGCGAAGATAGCAATATCTACTTGAAGTCTAAAAGAGATCAGATCCTGATCTGTGAGGTATTTTTTGATGACATTATCTTTGGTGGATATGACAAGATGAGTCATGAGTTTGTAGATGAGATGAAGAAAGAGTTTGAGATGTCACTCATAGGGGAGATTAAGTTCTTCATTGGACTGCAGATTCAGTAGATGAAAGATGAAATCTTTATCACTCAGTCCAAGTATGTCAAAGAGGTGTTGAAGACCTTTGGCATGGAAGATAGAAAACCAGTTGGTACACTAATGGTGACCGGTTGTAAACTATCCAAAGAGGATGACTCAGCATTGGTTGATGAGAAGGAATACCAATCAATGATTGGTAAGTTGCATTATGTAGTGCATAGAAGACCAGATATTGCACATGCAGTTGGCATTAATGCAAGGTTCCAGAAAAGTCTAAGAGAATCCAACTTGGTTGCAGTCAAGTGGATTCTTAGGTATCTGAAGGGAACTATTGATTATGGATTGTGGTATCCATATAGCAAGGATTTAAACCTGAAAGTATTCATAGATGCTGATTGGGTAGGTAATGTGGACGACCGGAAGAGCACAACTAGTGGTGCATTCTTTCTCGGTGGTAGACTGGTCTCATAGATGAGTAAGAAGTAGAGTTGTATCTCTCAGTCTACAGCGGAAGCAGAGTACATTGTAGCTTTCATGAACTGCACTTAGACAATTTGGATGAAGCATGTATTAAATGGCTTCAAAGTTCCTGTATCTGAACCAGTAAGTATATTTTGTGACAACACTAGTGCAATTAACATCTCCAAGAATCCACTTTTAGATTAAGTATCATTTCTTAAGGGAAAAGGTTCAGAACAAAGAGATTGCATTGGAACATGTTTCCAGTCAGGAGCAATTAGTAGACATATTCACCAAGCCTCTCCCAAAGGCTACATTTATATACTTAAGAGGCGAATTAGGGGTGCTACCCCTTCAGGAGGTAAACTAAAGGTATATGCTCCACATCAGTCAAGTATTGCATAGTCAAATTTTTCTTCAGGATTGATGTGTTGAAGGATGCTACTCCTCAGGGGGAGCAACATAATGGAATAAGGAAGTTTGTGCCTCCACTTTGGCATTGTTGTCAAAGGGGAAGAAGAAGTGAAGCAGAGAAGATATCTATAGAAATTAGGGGAGAAGATGTGAAGTGGAGAGATATCTTTGTATATTGCCATCAATGCCAAAGGGGGAGATTGTTGGCAATATGTGAACTGGTATGAGGACATGATGACATTGTATGTTGTCATTGATGTCAATATGTTGAAGAAGAGAGAACCGATATGTTACCAAGCACCGGTATATGTGAGAACCGATATAACATTGTGAACTGATATATGTGCCAAAGTGAAGCGGTGTGTTTGTTCAAGGTGAACTGGCATGTGGTAATGGGAATCGGTACATAGAAGCTTTGTATGACTACCGGTTGGTAGTCTCAACTTCAGGGTTTCTGGTTGAAGTACTTCAAGCCTGTGTGACTCAATCGGTGACTTTGTGTGATGAGTTAGCATTGTAATGAAGAACAGATCATGTTGCCATGTCAGCCTTGTGCGCATGAAGGATCTTGCATGAAGGAGATTGTCCCTATCTACCTCGAGAATGTGCAAAGTCTATAAACAGTGATAACGCGTGATGGGTTATCAGCTGCCATGAAATCAGTGTAAAATGAACGATGGAGAATGTCTTGAGATTGGTTCAAGACTATTTCTTTTAATGCAATGTGCTCAATGGTCAGGATTGAACCGTTTGAATTGCTTAACCTAACAGGTTTAGGGTTTAGGGTTTATGCTACTGCCCTATCTGTTTCCTATAAGGTCAATGTTGTGTTTCTTTCTGAGGTTGTTGGCAAAAGTTCTGTGTGAGTATCCAAGTGAAGAGATACGTGATTCTTTCCAGACTGGAAGAGAGAAGTGATACCTGCAGAGTGTAAGTGCAGAAGGTGAAGAGGAGCTAAAGTGGATCTGCATTAGCATTGAGTGTTGTTACTAGATCATTGTAATACCTGTTGATCTCTTACCACTTCAACAGTTGGGAAATCCCTTAATAGGGTAGCTTTAAGTGGCTTTCTATAAATCCTTTAACAGGGTGACTCAAAACCATTGAGTTCTTGAAATCCTCTAACAAGGTAACCTTTAACAGGGTTTAACCCTTAACCGGGTATTCTAGCCATCCCTTAACCGGTGATCCCTAATAGGATCGGTTCCTAACAGAACCTATTGTATTAGTATTTAACCAAACAAGGCTCCTAATAGAGTAGACTTCTAAAGAGTTCAAAAACAACTTGTGGGTATTCCTCCCCACCGTGGTTTTTCCCAGTTGGATTTTCACATGAAAAATATGTGTGTCATGTGTGGTGTTATTCATGTGATGGTTTAAGTGATTTGTGTCTAAAGGTAAATCTTGTTGATCTAGCTGTTTATATATATCTTTGATGATAGATTACTTATTCATGCACTATGGTGAAATGGAATGAAGTATTAGATTGTGTGAAAAGATAAGTATCAACCGGTTTATGCTTGTCTCAGTTATTATGGGTTTTGCTTGTTGTACTTTGTTTAAGACTGGTGTTACTGTTTGTCTACCAAAGTGCAGTGTATGCTGACAAACTAGTTTAGGACTATGTTTTTGTCTATACTGATTCACCCCCCCTCTCAGTACTGGTTTGGTACTATCCGTTCATCATTGAGTTATCAAGCCAACCCAGTTTGGGTGTAGAAGGATAAGAATAAAGAAGAATCAAGTTTGATTGTACAGATCGCTCTACATGTAGAAAGAAGAAACTTTTGGGTTGTAGACAATGATTGTTCCAATCACATGACCGAAGACAAAAAGAAGTTCATCAAGTTTGATGATTGGAATGGAGGTTCGATGAGGTTTGGAGACAACTCTTCCATCAAAATAAAAGGAAAAGGAACCCTGAACATAGATGGAAAATTGAAGGCTCGTAATGTATACTATGTGGAAGGACTAAAGAATAATTTGCTAAGTCTGAGCCACATATGTGATAAAGGATACAAATTCACATTTAACTCTACTGGTTGTCAGATAAGAAAGGAGAGTACCGGACAAACTATTGCAGAAGGTAAAAGGACATATGGAAATGTGTATAATTTGAAGGAATTCTTTGAGGCCCAATGCATGATAGGACAAGTAGATGAGAGTTGGTTGTGGAACAAAATATTAGGCCATATAAACTTTGATAATCTGGTTAAGGTGAGACAGAAAGGCTATGTGAGATATACAAGCACCTTTTGTGATGAATGTATAAGAGGTAAGTAGACTAAGGTAACCTTTAAGACCAGATAACATAATACCTCAAGGCCCTTAGAAATTGTGCATACTAATCTATGTAAGGTATCATCCTTCTTTGCTATCTTGGGAACTAACTGAAATATGGACCTAGGTCTTTTTATTACCTCAACAACAGTAGAGTTTGCTATGTATTCAATTGCAGAGGTGGATGCCATGATTAAATACCTTTTTTTGTCTTGGATGGATGATTGCTTGGAGTGTTCTTGCTTCTTGCTCGAAATGCCTTAGCTTGGAATCTTCGCGCTCTCTGAAAATTTGAAATCACGGTGAAATGAAATGGAGCCAAAACCTTATTTTATAATGTCTTTTCACCATCTACCACATTTATTACATGCCGATTAAGTATTCACTTAACATTGTCTGCCAGTGATAAGTAATTTTCAACTTCTTATCTCTAACCGAGGGAATAATTAGCATATGTGTCATTAGATTGCCAAACCCTCAAGGAAAGTTTCTCCAATTAGATGAAGAACTTCTTGCCAGTGGAGCACTGCTCTGTCCTTCCGATGAAGCATCACTTTTTCCTACCGGTGAAGCATTGGTTGGTTCTACTAGTGGAGAAGTATTCCCAATATTTAGATCAGCTTTTCTAATCCATTGTTTTGAGAATTCTTGCTTAACCTCTTCAACTTTTTCTTTACCTTTCAAGCTAGCACTTTTGTTGTCTACCAGTGTTCCTTTACTTCTACAAAATTTAGCAATATGCCCAATCTTGTTACATGCATAACAAGTTACATTATTCTTCTAAATAGCTTTCTCATAACCTATGATGGTTTGTGTTCTGCATTGATTTGATAAGTGTCCAAATCTTCCACAAACATAACATCTCACATTCATTCTGCAGTTTTCAGAGTTGTGACCAACTTTGTTGCATTTTGAACCTTGACTGGTGGGTGTGTTGATATTTTGATAATTCCTAGATCTACATTCATTTTCTCTATGACCATACTTATTACAGTTAAACCATTTTCCATTGAATTTATAAGCATTAGGTTGTCTTACCGGTTTGCAGTGATCCTGAGTATTTGCAGTACCAGAGCTTTCACCAACTTCAAAGCCAATTCCAGAAGTGTCACCTTTAGGCTTTTGATTCTTCAGCAAGGTACCAAGTTCCTCTGAGCTTTTCTTGAATTTTTCTTTGTTTTGATTTGCAGTTTCCAGTTCTCTTTCCAAGATTTCTTTTTGTCTCATCAGTTCATTTGAGTCATTCTGAGTATGCATCAGATCTGTCTTCAACATGTCATTTTCATAGATAAGTCTTGTGTTCTCATTTGCTGCATCAATTCTTCTTCATTCTTCTTTCTATCCTCAATCTCTTTGCAAAATCTCATAGTCATATCCTGCATTTCATTTTTTGTTGTCATGATCTCTTGTTCCGACTTGCTTATCATATCATTAAGTGATTCCTTTTCATCATTCTCATTTTGCAGTTTTTCACAAAGTTCTCTTCTCTTATTTTTTGCAACAGTAAAATTTTCTTGAAGTGCCTGAACGATATCCTGAGCAGCCCTTAAATCATCTTCTAATTTGATATTTTTCAATTTCTCTGCATCATAGTTTGTAAGAGCTCCTTCAAGTTGCTTCATCAGATTTTCCATCTTTATCGGTGTCAAGATCTTCCTCAAGCTATTAGGCTTCTAAAAATAGAGGACTAGGCTCTGATACCAATTGTTAGGGGTCCCACAGATACTGAGAGG